>NC_082609.1:6754000-7389500 GCF_030936135.1 Gavia stellata | reverse complement strand
ATAATGAATAAATTCATGTTCACCTAAGTTGTTACAAGCTACTTCAATGAAAAAAGACTCAATCTGTACAAATGCTCCACAAGTCTTGGGGAAAGACATCCCACCTACTTTACGATGCTCCAGAAAGGGTAAAGAAACCAAGTAGAATCTTTTCTTGTTAGAGTAATCTGAAAAACGTTGCCTGTTATTAACAGACCAAAAACCACTGACTAGAAGTTTATTTACCCTGTTGCTAAGGATCTTCTGAACTGGTTCAGGATCATCAAACACCACAAACCCAAAATTCGGGAGCTTTCCACCACTGTTGATGCGGAGTTCAACAACATTGCCATAGCCTGCAAGAGAAAAGCCAAGTTCTTGGGTCATACATTAGAATGTTCTGTTGACCACGCTTATGGCTGCAACCCCCAAACCCTGAGAGTACAGCAAAGCAACTAACTTACTTTGGAAAAAGTCTTTAAGTTCAGTTTTATCCACGTCATGGGGAAGGTTCCCAACAAACAGCTGGTGACTGTCTGGGTATCTCACAATCCGTCTAGTTTCCACATCGCCTTGTTCACCCTCACGAACTTGAACAGAAAAGTAGAACTTGTTTAAGAAAAGCTAGTCCCCACAACAAGCAAAAAAAACAAGTCACAGTCAGAATTAGCACCTTATAAAAAAAAGAATCTGAATTCACACTCTGTTCATCCATTCATATATAAAAAGAGGTAAGCATCTACACAAGCAAGTTCATAACTCTTTGCTTTTTATCACCTGACTGAAGCCAAACACTTGAGTAGAAACCTAAATACTTCAACAGAATGCTAGTGAAATTCAACTCTAAAGTTTGCCAGACATTCAGACCGAGATCATCTAAAGTAACCGTACCCACAAAAGTAGAAATCATTCACTTACTAACAAAATTAATGAGATTTAAAAAGCTTTAATCATCATATTGCTTCCCCAAAACCATCAAGTAGCAGAAAACAACAGTTTACTCTTTGTAGCTTCTCTTACTTGGTCTAGGACCCCTCTGGGGTGGGATGTTTGTTCGTTGCTCCCTCACTCTCTGATCCCTCTGAGGTCTCTGAGGTGGGGTCTGAGATTCAGGCTTTGCCTCAGGGCGGGGCTGTATAAATTCAAAAAGGAGTTAAGAGGAAAGAACCAGACATAACAGTAGACCTCAGCTTTTAAGAGCACACTATCAAGTTGTCAATAAAATAACTTGAAAATACAGGGAAAAAAAATCATAGTTCTTTCCACTTGTGACTAAAACACATGTTAGCTCACGTTGAGTTATATGCTAAAAGCAAACATGTCACTTGATTAAGTTAGAATTTCGAAGTCACTCCATTCACAGTTACATACAATGAAGTGTGTCTGCCTAAAGCGCAGCAGCAGTTACGCAGATAGATTGTATTACATAAACTCATTCATGACAAAACCTCGTTCATGAATAGGCAGTGGAAAAAAATTAGAAGAGCTCCCTCTTTTCTTAGGAGGGTGCAATCCTTTTAGATGGCAGATACATCCAGCACTCATGTGAACATTCTGTTTTTCCTCTGAGAAACAGTTCCTTCTCAAGCCAAGAGCCAAGGAATAACATTTTTATGAAAGCCATCACAAAACATTGAATTTGAAAGTCTTTGGAGTCCCTGAGAACTCGGATCATAAGCAAGCAGATTTCACTATATTTTTCCCCACCTCAGTTTACTGCACTTAAACTTCTCTAGGTGCTGGATTCCTACCTGTGAGACTGGTACTTTCACAACATGAGGTGGTATTCCTGATACTGGAACAGCTCCACTGGGAGGAAGGTTCTTACTGGTTACTGACGCCCAGGAAAACGTCTAAAAAAAAAAAGATTGTAACTCAAATCCAGATGCTTTTATCCTTCTGAAACATACTCCTGACAGTACAGCTAACAGACACAGGATAACTAACAAGTTTCAACCTGTCCTCAAAATTCTGGATCCAGTCGCTAGCAGATTCCCCACAACTTCCTTCAAATCATTTAAATTCAAAAGACTTGGTGTAATGACAATAGAGTTACACTTCCACCCTATTTCTAAATTCTACATAGAGCTGAAATAGGACACAGCAGTGGCCTAAGACCAAGTATCACATCAAGGTTAACTAAAGTATTGGTTTCCTGAGTACCCATTTGTCCACTTTTGCTTCTCTTTAACACTGAAGAGTGACAAAAATCCCCAGGTAGAAATAAAGTCACATTTCACGCATTTTCCTGATTCAGCATGTTGCTTGCAGTCTGTTCAGAATTTCAGAAGCTCTGTTTACAAACAATCAATCTGAGCCTCTCACTGCTGCCACAGCTCCCATACCCATACCTACCAAATATACAAAGGCTTACCTTAGCTCCCGGTATTTTAACCGACTAGTTACTAGCTAGAATTTCAACTACCTGTTATTGTATAGGAATAAGTGGGAAGGAGGCAACTGTCATGAGAAGAGTAATTTGTGGGGGAAGGGCAGGGGAATTACAAAGCATTTAAACACTTCTAAATCCAGATATTTTTCCTCTTTACAGAGCATGATGCTTTCTCTGGCAAACAACAGGAGTGTAAAACATACTGATGAAACCACCACATCATAGAAAAGAGCCATCCACTGTCATTACCCTGGAGTCCTCTTGCACTGCAGGAGCTGGGTCAGCAGGAGCTGGAGAAGGACTCTTTTCCACAGTCTCTTCTGGAGCTGACTCCTCTAATACAGGCTCAGATTTTTCTTCCTGCACCTCTGGTTCAGGTTCCTGTTCAGGTTCCGGCTCCGGCTCAGGTTCTGCCTCTGCAGCCGTCTCTTCCAGGTGTTCCTCAATGTCATTGCTATTAGACAGCACCACAAAAAAAAAAAAAAAACCAAGAAAAAGAGGTGGCATTGCATCTGATTCTATTACCGGGTGGTAAGGAATGCTGCTTGTCTGATATAGAAGTCAGACACATCACATTCAAGAGGAAGAACAAGGCTAATCTATCTAAATAAGGCCACAATGCACAGGGATCCAAGTTTTGCATTGTTATGCTACAGAGCAGCAAAAGCATTACATCTACTGAAAATCCACAGTTTGTGCATTCAGCCTAACAGCACTTTGATTTCTGCTTATTGGGCAGCTGAAGCCTTTTGACTGTCAAAGAGGAAAATCATGAGTGGCAATAAATTTATCTGACCTGTTCTACAAGCAGTCTGTATTACACAACATCTGGCTTCATCTAATAAGATATTATTACCTGACAGTCTGCTCGTAATAAGCACCAGTATCATCAGGAACAGCCTCAGGTGTCTGCTGTCTTTCCTCAGGTTCCTCCCCTTCCTCCTCTGATTCTAAATGAAGTTAGAAAAGGAAAAAATACACCACACACATCTTTAGTACTTGGTTCCAACACAAGGCATCTTCCACAACATGCAACTGAAGTATCTGCTGAAGAGCACATGGGAAGCACTATCAAGATGTGACATGGAACAGACATTTCCTTATAATTCTGCTATCACTTTGGTTACTCAGTTTTGACCAAGGTCAAACAACATGTTCCAAATACTTCAGAGAAGCAGATTTATAGCCTACAAATCTGACTGTGACTGCCAAAACAAGCCTTACAGCTCTTTTAATAGAAACAGAATATGCCAGAAAAATAACAATCATCTGCATGTCACAACTCCTTGCTGGAGCGCAAGGAAACTACAGGCAAGGAAAAAACCTAGAACATGAAGCTTAATGCTGATCTGCCTTCTCCAGCATGAAGATTTCCTCTGGTCTGGGAATGGAGTGTTGATAGAAACCCAGAAACAAATACCAGTAGAACCATCCAAAAATTCCTGTTACTTACCCTCTGGAGGCTCAGTGTCAGAGTCACCAAAAACCTCATCTTGGTAGCGGAAGATATCATTGTGGACATAAAACTTGTTTGCAACAGAACCCTAGAAGCAAACCAAAGGGAGGAACCGATTCAATTACATCAACTGCAGTAATGTAAAAACTGAAATAATGAGAAAACAAGAACAGCTTGAACAAATCATCCTTCCCACATAAGATTAATCCAAACTTGCCTCCTTCAACAAAATGTGTGATACAGTGGACAAAAAAATGCATCGTACTAGCAAGTCAAGTATGCATAGAACAACGGGAAAAATTTGTATTAATGCTTTTAATTCCAATAGCTCACAACACTGAAAAAGTAGGAGCAAGAATGTTCTGGGGTCTAAAGTATCAATTCTTAGTTCCAAGTCAAACTGAAAAATAAAGTGATCTTGCAATCCTCCTTCCCCCCCCCCCCCCATAATTTTCAATTATGTCAACTGTTTTGTTCAAAAAAGGTGTCTATTTAAAAAGCCCCCTCAAATGCTAAGTCAGTGCTTTATAGAACAAGAAAGTCTGGAACCCATGTCTTCAAATGATAGGAAGCACTTTCCTCTTTCTACTAGTTCTCTCCAGTAAGAGGACCAGTTGCTAGGAAGGCATATCAAAGATAAAATAACTTTAAAATGCATAAGAAAAAATATGCATTGCACATACCTAGTAGCCAAAAGTTAGGATATTTACAACTGTAACTATGATATCCAAGGTTAACATATGACCATACGGAAGCAGTGTAGTTTCCTAAGGAATTTGCAGAACATTACTGCTGAATTTTGTGGCAAACTACCTTCCCCGTCTAACCCTTCAGATTCCAACACTGAACCAGACAGGCCTCATTAATCCTGATGTATTAGAAGCACTATAATAACACTAGCACTTAATACAGCATACCTCAGGTGCAAGTACAAATGTTTGCATGAATCTGCGCACAGGTTGCATGTTATTGGAGAGCTCTCCCATCACCTGGACTACAACACCATCATTGAGAGTAGCATGGGCATCCACATGACGAATCTTTGTGTGGCAATCCTTGAAGTTTAGTGACAGCACCTTCTTGTGGATATCCTATGAAAGAAAGTTATACAGGTTACACTGCAGAAGCCATTTCTGCTAAGTTAGCTTTCAAAGAAAGCAAAAACATAAGACACTGTTTCAGAATATATTCCCTAACTCTAGAGAAAAAGCTTGGCAGCATGCTCTTTGAGTTTGCTTTGCAAGCAATTTTACATTATGAACTTCAATAAAAGGAAGCATATCTTGCCTAACTATTGCTGTTTACAGTTAGACAGTTTTCTCTCTTTTTTTTTTTAAAGAAAGCACTTGGACAAAGGGGGATAAAACACAGCTAGATACATGCCTCTTCTCAACCACAAATGTGACGAAAAAAGAAGGAAAGAACAGTAAGTTTTTTCAAATACTTACAGATTGCCCGTAGACTGCATCAGCTGGTTTTCCATTGGAATCCAAGCCACCATGGACATAGGAAGAGTTCTTTCCATAAAACCTGTTGGAAAGAAATATTTTAATACTAAGAATTGTTGTGCAAGAACATTGAGCCTCTACATTAGAGTGCACTATGAATAATATACTCTCAAGCAAGTTTCCTGTCTGAATTACTGGAATACAGCCATACAATTCCATAATCCTGTTAGCGATTTGGGGGCAGGGGGCTTTGATCAAAGGGGAAAACGCAAAGTTCCCCTGTATAAACTGTAGCGTTCAGATATGTCAGATACCCAAGCACTAATAGCCAAAACCAAAGTCTCATAGGAGCTAGATGATCCAATCCCATTCTCCGCTTTCTGTACAAGGTCCCTAAAGCAACATAATACCCTGAACACCCAGGATGCTGAAGGGTTCCCCTCAAGTTCTAGCTTAAAGCTTGAACAAGGAGCAATGGTACTTTTTTGTTCATCTACAGTAAAGAAAGTACTGCTAGCTAGATATTCCACTTTATAACCGAGGGATTACAAACTGAAATGCCATAACATCATGGGACTGCATTCTGCCAGCAGGTAAAAGACTAGAACTGAATTCCATGGCACATTGTAAACTTTCCTCTGACCCAAATGAATGAGGTCAGCTGTCCACCAGAAATACTCTGAATAAGTGTTCCTGAGATTGGAAGAAGGAAGGTTTCAAAAACTGTTTGTCTAGCTACTCAAAGTACAGCAAAACAAAGCATATCTTCAAAAATGAGGTTAGTTCTAGCAATATTGGATACCTGTCAAATCAAACAGGGCCAATTTGTTTAGATAATAAATTGTTGTTTGCTGCACATTCATAATTTCTGATTTTCCTTTAAGAAAGAGCTGCTGGCATGACTGAAACATACCAATATACAAGCATAGACCATTTTAAGTGTTTTCGCCCTATTCAGGGGGCATTGTATCAAGACAAACTACAAAATGCTTAACTAAACATTTATCCAACTTTCATTTATATTGATTACAACTAGAAGTAGTAAGCAGCACACTTTTGATTTACATTCTCTTCTTTTTTGCACAGATGTATAGCAGCATTTCAGTAACAAACAGAACACATGTATTTAAAGAATTCTTGTAATCTTTATTACACGTTTTAACCCAGCTGAGCAAAACTGAAAGCAAACTACACCCAGAGTCTGTCTTGAGTAAATCAGATTTTTAAATGTCCAAATTCAGCAAGCCAAGACGTGGCAATAAGCTCATTCACTAACTTTAACATACAGATTAAGAAATTCACACAGAAAAACAGATCATGAAGAGAAGCAGAGCTTTACCTGTGCAAATAGTCAGGTGCTTGGTTCAGCAGAGTATAGTACTGCCTCACGAATTCCCGCCCGACCAGCAGGGGACTTGGCTTCTCCATCACCATTTCTTTGGTCAACTGAAAACTACGGAAAAAAATCAAAAGCTTCATCAAACATGAGCATTTCACATTGCTGTTCACATACTTATAGCATAAGCCACATAATCACAGTAGAAAGCACACACCAAAACCCATTAGCAGTTTTACCACAGTAAGCAGTTTAACCAATGTGTTTTCAGAGTCATCAGTCTTTGGTGCTGAGGAGAGGACTGCTGGGTACCAAACCAGTGGTGGGAGAGGCTGCATGGGCGAGGGAGATTACCTCATAACATGCCAGCATTTAATCATCCCACATACCCTCAGTAAAAAGCAGGTGGCAAGCAAGTATGGTTCTTCAAGAGGATTTGCTAAGTGGCTAAGTCATTTACAGTCAATCCAAGTTCTACTTACCTCACTTGACTTTACAATCAGAATTAAAAATCAGATGTTCTAAGGCAAAGCCTGTGCTAGTGTATTAGGGGCATTTTTAAAAGGTCAGAACAAGTCCAATCTATTTTTATCAGCAGCACAGCACTCCTTGCTTGTGAGTGACAAGCACTGTAGAGGAATATCGGATCATATTAAAATTACCATGCTATAAACAAATGTATGCTGCTCTTCCCTTGCTTCCACCAAACTCAGCAAGTCACCTCTCACTTAAATCCAGAAGATCAAAGGAACAGCACGACCCATACCTAGGCCCAGGGACATACCGATCTAGGTACCTTCTACCTAATTTCCATGGATCTGTAAATTACAAAAAGAACGTCTTTGCAGGTAAATTATACAATATGTTTATCTTCAGTCCAGGTCAGTCAAAACAAAAGCACATTCCTGTTTCCTTCCTTTAAAATACTCACATGCACTGTTCAAACTCACACAAAATAGGTTCAAACTGGTAGGGAAAAACGCCAATACCAGAGCATATTCTTGCTACCTAATACAGAAACAAAAGTAGATTTTCTGCTTCATACTCCATTATACCAACAGGCAGCAGAATGAGTGCTTAGTGGACACTTTTGCTGTTGATGTATCACAGACTATATGATAGCTAGTTTTCCGGCAACCATTCAGGCCCTGTAGTGCTGACAGCAAAGAGCTCACAAAAGTGCAATCTACAGTGAGTCAAGCAGATGTTATCCAAAAGGGCATTGAAAGACCACATGTAGCAGCTGAGAGAACTTTCTCCCCATTATTGACACCCAGCCCCTTCCCCTACAGAACACTTGCCCAAACACATGGTATGCAAATTCAGTATGAACATACTTCACGTGTGTCATGCAAACCAAAACCGATACACTACTAACTGAGCCCTCTAAAAAGCAATTCAGGAGCCATCATTTACTTACCTGCTTTTACTTAAGACTGCACAACTATAAATAGCTCCAAGAAATGGCAGCATCAACTAAAAAAAAGGAAGTCAAAACTAAGTAGTCCTCTAGCACAGGCTAATCCAGATGGAGTCTGCAATGTTCATGCCTAGGCAGTTACATTGGGACAACCTTTCTCTTGTCACTATAAGTAACAGCATCCTGTATCCTGGGTAAACAAGAGTTGCTCACAACCATCATCTGAACAAAGCCGGGGGGAAGAAAAACAGACTGCCTCTCCCATATACTGGTACTAAGCCTTGTTCCAGTTCATCCAAGGGTCTTGTTTGACACTTTCATTGTATTTGTTCAATTTCAGAGAAATAGTCCTTTAAATGCTAAAAACTGACAACAGACTATAGCCTCAAAAGACAGAGGTGACCTACCAGGCTAGTGTTATTACAGTGACAGTTTCAAACACACACCATATATAGGCCTGCAAAGGAAGTTACAACCACACTGCTGGATGTACCAGGAATGCAAAACAGAAGCGTCAAACCCCAAAGAGAATAACATACAAAAGAGACAACATGGAGGCTGGTATTTTGGATAAAGCTAAGTCCAAATCAACCTGGCAAATTCCTTATACGGCAAACTGCGGTCTAACACCCAACATACTGTAACCAAAAGACACAAGGCAATGTTTATCCATACTAGCAGAGCATACAGATAATATATTTGAGGATGTGATCACACCCAAACTCCCAGCAGTGGTCAGTATGCATTGCATCCAGCCTAGTTGGAGATAGAGTACACCAATTCCTACCCTGGGAGGTATGCAGTTTAAGGTTCAAAATAGAAGATATAACTAGAATGCTATTAATGACAAGAGAAATTGCTATAGTTTTGCATACATTGATGTGGTTTGCTCTGCTTTTAACACAACGCCCCACGCACACTTTTGTCACTTTTTAAGTTTAAAAACAAAATAAATGCAAAGTCTACGCATTTTATTTTTCAAATGCACTTTTTCTAAGTTTAAATACAGGGAAGAAAGATCTGACAGGCTCCAGAGGATGCATACATGAGTGCCTGCTTTTTCAGTAGGAAGTGTGTGTATCACCACCATACAAGGAAATGTTACTTACATGATAACACACAGAAAGGATAAGACCAAACATGACTTAGAACTGAAAATGGCTCTTCAACACATTCAGGAGCTTTCAGTTGTTTGAGGATATTTTCAAGAGCTAACCATGCAGAAAGAAAGCGATAGTCCATGGCTGGGCCTGGCCGGCAGGAAGTGCTCAGATTCTGCAGACTGCTTTCGTTTTAGGAAGTTCCCAGTTATCTGTGGTTTTGAAGAAGCCTTTGAATTATAAGTGTAATGTATTACAGATACAGATGTCCAAGACTGAGCACAGTCTGAAGTGACAAAAACCTCAAACATATGAACTTGTTTGCCTTCTAGTGCATCTTAAATTAGATCCCCACAAAATATTATCAGATGATAAGGGAAAAACACCACAGGTGAAGTAAAGCTAACTTGAGGGTACCACTGTTAATTTCCTCATTTAACTTTGTTTCCTCTTGAGCACTTGTGAAGCTCTATCATTACAAAGGACAGGACAACCCTAAAGCAGTGGGGGTAGAAATGGCTGACAGAAAAGACCTTCACTTTTAGATTCAGTTGGCTTAACCGACAATGCAAGACTTAACTGCTCCACAACAGTTATAAAATTTGCCTCTGTGCTGTGAGTTTACAACTAGAAAACCAGTCCTACCATATCCCCCACAATCACTGTTGGGGTATGACAAGAGCTCTATATAAAGAGTGTACATATGTTGCTTGTTCACTCTTCTTTTCCTTTTTTTCTTTTTGGGGGCAGGTGCAGGGAGTGCATTTAATTTATTTGAAAGACTAGTTTCCCCTGGAATTCAAGATTATTCCTATAGATGACAATAGGCAGGTTTTCTGCTCAATTCTATTAAGTGCTGAATCAGGCTCTTTTGAGAATTATTTTCAATTGCTTCTAGAATATGAATGTACAAAACTTGACCTCCTGACATAATGATAAACTGTTACCTGTAGCACTCAAATCTCAACAGCTCATGTACCAAAAGCTCTTTCAAATTTCTCTTCTTCACTGAAAGAGTCCTAACCTGTATTAATCCACTAGCACATCATCTTCAATGCTGTTCTGAGCTGTCCCAATGCTGTACCGAAAACATATTGAAAGTAAAGTGGCTTGTGCTGATCATGTCTGTCATATTTACATGCTAAAAAAATAATCAAAGGACATCCCTACCGCTAAGGGTGAAAAATCTATCAGAACTAACTCTTAGCATGGAAAGAGGAATAGCAGAGTGCCCAGTTTTCATTAAGCAGATCTGAAAAGAAATGGGAAAAACCTTTACATGACCTAATCGGAGAACAACAATCTGTTTTTACTCCTGCTGCACCTGCCACTGTGCTGCCAGTTGCCATCTGTTCTTGTTCTCCAGCCAGCACAACCTGAATGACAGAAGCCAAGCATCTCCAGAAAGAGTATTTGCTTCCTACCACTCATGAACTATTTATTACTCCACTATTCCTTGACCTGAGAATAACTACAAATATATTATACTGCATTTCTACTGCACAGAGCATAATAGTACTAAATGCTTGAACTGTCACTACGTTACTCCTGACAGAAGCTTATCCACACGTTTTTGTGTCGACTGAGGTAATGATGAAGGGGTGAAAATTGACAGGAAAAGCTGAAAAAATCAGGTGATTTAAGACTCATTCATAAACATGCATTCATATTACTCCATATATGTAAAGCAAATTGGATAATCAAACTATAACAAATATACTAGAACAATTCTGCAACATAACTGAGCCCTTTCCTTAAGCCAAGAGACTTACGGGAAGACAAATACCTCCTTTACAGTGGTTATCACCTGGCTAGTGGAAAATTCCACCATCTGTTACAATGCTTCCACTTGGCAGAAAATCAATGCTAGGCACTGAATTTCTAAAGTACAGTTATGTAAATTAGAGCCATCTATGTAAATTCTGTATCAGCAAATTCAGATTTAGGTACACAAAACCTATTAGCATATTAGTATTCAGAAAAATAATAGACTCAAAGAACACCTAACAGCTAGCATGGGTTAGTATTTTCTCACCAAGTTGCTACACAGTGAAAATGAACTAACCATTGCTGTCACAACTCAAATTATTTCTGTTTTTTATTTTTAAAATCAGACAAGGAGTTTAGTCTGAATCTTGTTTCTACTAGACTTCCTACACAGTAAAAGTCTCTCTAATGTACATCACACAATGTTCAGGCTCTCAGGACAACCAGTGACTGCAGAACCTACATAGCCTGATGTAACAAGCCAGATGACCAGACTCCATTGAAATAAAACTTGCAAGTCAGAAAATCCCAAACTTCACTTCCTAAAGTGTGTGTGGCAATTTTAAACATCTTCTGGCAAGAAAAATGTCAGTACTAACAGAAAGACAAGTTAAAATTCACGTTGAAGCATATTCTAAACAGGCCATGGTTTGCTTTTAACATTATCCTTATGCCTTTGTTCTATGCCATCTTCTTTTCCATATTTTTGACTTGCATTTCAATACAAGAAACAGTCTCAAGAAATCCAAAGTTACTACAATGCATTATAGTTCTGTCTGATTGGAATATTACACAACAGATACAGAGAACAACCCTATAGCAGTTCACACCTTCTCTTTTGGCTATTTGTGTGCTCTAAGGTGACTCATTTGACACTACATTCCAGCCCATCTCTACAAATAGTTAGTTTACAGAGCACCAGAACAGTCTTGTTGCCCCCCCATCCTTTTAATTACAGGTTTAACTGACTAAGATATTCTCATAGAGCTGTTACACTGTTTCCAACAAACTAATCAGCTTCTATGAAATACAATTCACATCTTTCATTTCTACAACTTCACCTCTAACTATACAAAAGCAACTCTGACAGTATGATTGATATGTTACCCAGATGAAGGTATTTTTCCCCTCTAAAGCAGAATATCAAACTTTTCATGCAACTCCACTCCCTCATTTTGATATCAATTAATTCCTTAACATAAAAAGACTTTTTGAAAACTTAAGAAACACCCAGAGAAGCTCACATGGAAAAGAAGAGGCGTCTGTATCTAAGCCCATCACAGTACAGAGCTGGCAAACAGCAATTTTGCTGGGCATTAAAGGTCTGGTCAATAGTTAATAGGATTGCGTAATTAAGTGTCATTTGGGATTTCTCCAAGTTGCTTAGCAACAGGTGAGCATGTTCAAAGCCACAAACCATTCGTCTATATGGAGTAACCAGCACTAGAAGCAGTTACTACCACTGCTCTGGACAAGAAAAAAAATAGCCAGTACAAAAAAAAAATCCTGAAGAAAACTCCTAATATGCCTCCAACAGGGATGATACAGATTAAAAGTTAAACAATAAAAGCAAAACAATTCCAGTTAATTCCAACTCTCTATACATTTTACATGACTAGCATCTGCTAGTGCTGCTGACTAAGCAAAAAAAAGAGAAGCTGGTACCTGTTTGAACTATGCTACAAAACATTAGAGTGAACAATGAAACACAAACAAGCTAAACTTGCATCACTAGGCAAATTCCAGTGCCCATCTCAACAGGGGATTTATATCATTACACCAGCTTACTCTCAAGTAGGAAGAGTGATGTAAACCTTTTCAAGGAAATGCATATTTAAAACACTACAAGATACCAGATACACCGAGATGTGAGATACCCTTCTCATTTTAATACAGCCTTAACTATCTGAGGGGAACAAAAACCCACCTCCAGTCGTTGACCCCAAGCCTTAAATAATGGAGTGCTGAAAAAGCACCCCAAATAGGCAGGCAACTGAAGTCTCAAAATACTACTCTCCTTTAAAAAAATGGGTCTCATTACTTGCCTTCCACCGGACACGGAAGTAGACAATGTCACAGGGAACAGTGTCACAGCAGTACAGCCTGTATTTTATGCACAAGCCATTACAGACAGTTGCCTGCCCGCAATCAGTTCAGCTTTTCTGTATTTTGACAGATTCAGAGGGAAAGTACTCAGTTTGAAAAAAGTTATCTTTAAGGTAGTACTATTCCACAGGAGGCAAAACACTAAAAGCTAAGTGATGGGATAACTTATTCAATGAATAATGAAATATTTGAAGATCAAATTGGAACAAGTTGTGACTTTACCAGCATTCAAGTCGTACTAGAAACTTTAAGATAGTCCATATGATACAGGTATTTACTAGGAACTTCCAGAAGCAGGCACTCCCCAACCGAGATCAGAGCAACGTGAAGTGCTAGATATATCATGCAGACAGAGAAGCTTTTTTTAATCTTCAAAACCAACACGTAATAAAACATGGATCTGGATCCTCCAAGTTAACACAGCCATTTCTCCAGTCACTACAGCGACTAGTGTCTACTGTACAACAACCATGCAACCTATGAAGATAGGCACTGCCTAAGTTCATAGGGTACTTGAGGTGTTACAAGGAGCTGGATCCTAAAAAAATAATCATGCAGCAACTGGAATGCTGCATCCTTGGGCAAACAGCTTTCTCTGCATTTAATTATCACCATGCTGCAGAAGGGCAGAGCAATACCTGAATGCCTTTCTGAAGCTTTTTGAGACATACTGATAAGGGACCCTATAGAAAAGCTAGACATGACAACAACAGATGGATAAGAAAAATCAAATTAGAAGCTTAACTATTTTCTAATCAAAGTATCCAAGCAATCAATTCAAATTTAAGGACAAGAAAAACATTTTCATTACAAGATTAAAAAATAATTCAGAATTACACTCAACATTGCCCATGCTAATACTGAGAAACCCCTCTGCTTGCCAGTGGCAGATGGGAAGCCTTACTCAGCAGCAACGCACAGCCCTTTAAACACTGTAAGAATACAAATAAACAAACCATGAATTGCTGCAGAAGAGCTGTCATCCTAGAAGTCAGTCTGTGTTTTTGCTAACAAACTTAAGCGTGATCCATAAGTTGATGGATATGATGGAGTCTGCCAGTTTGTAAACAAAATTCAGTGTTTCTTGTATTGTTCAGCTCTGCCAAGCAAGAGAGAAAGAAGAACTGAAGATTTCTGCTGCTATTATTCAGAATCTAAAAGAATAGTGACCACTTCAGAGAAATAGGATTTCTAGAGCATTAAGCTTAAAAGCAGAGAAACAAAATACAAAGGCGACTACCTAAAGCGTAAGTTAAACTAGCTGAGACCAGCATCTATACCTGTACAGTAAGGAATGTTCATCTGGGGAAGGAAAAAGATACTAGATACTAGTCCTGTAGTTTGGAGCATAAAGGTTCACCTACTGTCCAAAGACAAGCAGCAAATCAGGTCCTGTTTAAAAGGGGAGAAAAAAAGAATTGTAAAAATTTGTATTGAAGGTAAGTGATACCACAAGAGTTTCTCACCAAGTTGTTTTTCTTGGTTTCTCCCCTCAAAACACTTTGCCCTCCCTGAGTGCCAGGTCTATTTTGGTGTGGGTTTGGGGGTTTTATTTTGGGGGTTTTTTTTTTATTTCTTCCTTTTTAAAGATTTCTCAACTGGCTTCCAATTTTCTACTTTATATCACACAATCATCACTTCTATTCAGCAACACAAAAACTAGTGATACAAAGAGAGGGAGGATAGCATTTCTGCAAAAGCAGCATAAGCATTTGAGTCGTTGCTCAGAATTAGCAGCAAGAAACAGGTTTTATTGTAAGTTAATATTTGTAACAGCTGCCCTATGCTCATGACCCAGCAAGGGTCACCTTTCAGCAGCCAAATATCCGGAGTTCCCCTTTAGACTGCAGCTAAGGTATTTAGCATTACTTTTTGGGAAGTTCTGCTCTACTGCGTCACAGGAGAAAGATACATATCTTCTAAGTTTGAGTATTTAAGTTATTTCTTATGTTACAAATAGATCAGCGCACTGATTTTCACATGAAGTTTATTACTTATTTTTGTTTCAGTAATGTACAGTATAGATTTATGACAGGGGAAGTGAAATGTTTGTCTTCTGTTCTCAGATGTCTCACTACAGCTTTGCATCTCTCAACAAGTCACCAGAAGTTTCCTACTCATTACACAAAGGAGATACAGAGTAGGCAAGGTGGAAGCTCTAGAACTAAACACACAAATTTAAGTTTTGTTGCCTAAAAACAAACAAACAAAAAACCCAAAGCACCAAATTAGACGTCTTTATCTCTGGTACTTCTAGATGCCCAAAAGGCAAGAAGAGCACCCTGTATTGATAGCTACTTTGCTAAATTCCTCCTGTGGCAGGACTCTGCCATTAAAAACAGACTTGCACACAGTCTCAGAAATACAACCTGAAGCTCAACCATTATTTGGGGATTTTTCATGAGACAGCTTCACCTGCAACAGATCTTGCCATCTAGGTCAGTCAGTATTTTTGTTTTTAAAGCACATATAGACAATTTCATCATCCTCCAGTAACAGCTGCCCCCAAGACAATCACAATAGTCTGTACATGCACTAATTCATCTGAATTCCTTGGTGCATTTCCAGAAGTTCTCAATTGCTGAGAAGCTGTAACCAGTTATGTTACAGGTAAACAGCTCCAAAATTAATGGAACATGCCTCATCCCCTCTCCTTTATACAGTTCTGGGAGCTTCTCATATCCTGCTTCAGTTTGATAGAGAAAAGCTAGAAATAATCTTGCCACCGAAAAAAAGTTAAGCAAGGCTGCTGTAGAGGGACGTGCTGTAACATTAAGCTAAGATGATCTGTCCTGAGCCTAACTAGTAACACTTCGTATCGTCACAAAAAGATAGCTATGTTGCATTTAGCGTTACAGAAAAAAACCTGGCCCTTGTGATTTGACAAAAGTCCAAAATGAACTCCTCTTGAAAATATGAGTTCTCTCAAAACTCAAAGCCTTGAGAATTCACAGAAATACTCCCACACTTTTTTAATAATCCTAAATCAGATTCTCCCAAACAGGCTTTCTCCTACATCTGGATGAAGGACTCTCATTTCTAACTGGACCTATTCCAGCCTCATTTACCTAACAATTAGAAGTAATGTTTTTCTGCAAAATTACATTTTTAACCATGCAAATTTCATCCTAAAGTCTAGTAGGATAGTGCTGGCCTGAATGATTTGTTTACTCATTTTGTAAATGAAAAATAAGTCAGCTTTATGCCTATACTGCTCTCCAGACTGCTTCACGATAAAGTAGCTGCTTAGACCCTACGATTTTGCCATTAGAACAGGTTTTGTTTTGACATCCAAGAGCTGCTCCAACAACTCGAAGTTGGCAGCAGGTCCAGTCTTCTTTTAGGTCTGCAATTTTTCCATTTGGCTCCACTGCAGCTTCTTAAAGTAAAAAGCAAGAGTTACTCATAAGCAGTCAGAAGAGGCAGATTAGAACACCTAGCTACACAGACTTTACAGTGAAATTCAAGCTCACTCCCACTTGGATTAAAACCACTAGGATTAAGATTTAAAAAAATATTTTCTGCATGTCAAGCAATAGATACCTGTAAAGAGCGTCAACTCTTTCACCTCTACCCATTTTAGCCACAGAAGACTCTTAACCTTCATATACAGACTGGATCCTAGCACTTAAAACTGATCCACCATGGCACTGTTACATTTTTAGACAATTAAAAACAAAAGAGACAGTCAGCCTAGTAACAGTCATAAGTGAAATGAGAAAACAGTACAGTTTCAGAAAGATGATAATAATTACTTCAACTCTGGAGATTTTACATAGGCACCTGTAAAAATGTATCCAGTCTTCTAGACAAAACTATCACTTTCACCTTTGGTTTGTTTCAAGCACAGCAGACTATAGCCAGCGTAACAACTAGCACCATCCTGCCAGAGCCCTGCTCTACTTTGATTTCCTCTTTGATTCTTCATTCATCACGTTACTTAATGGGACAAAAAGGCCCAGGTTTTAATATTAAAAACTGCAATAATAAATTCAAATGTTTTCTAACTCAAACAGGCCATTTATGCTAACCTTATGAGTGCTCTCTCAACAGGTACTACTGTTATGAACAGAAATATCAATATATACTTAGAATAACACTGTCTTTGCTTTATTTTACTTTCATTGAGAAGTGTTCCTTCTGTATATGATCGCCTTACAATTTGCAAGGGGAAAAGGAAAATGGTACCTTTCTGAACAAAGAGCTTGCTGTTTCATCATGTGCACAAAGATTTCATGTTTAAAATTAAGATGTTCAGACTTAGAGTATCATCAGTTGTTGATGCTGTTGTGCCAGTAGCAAAATGAACAGTCATGCAGTGGTCTTATAATTACAGTACAAATAAGCCTTGTTATGTTTTTGTTGATTCTTAGACTGCAAAAGCAAAGAATCCCTACAGAAGATCCTGATGATTACACTTGACCCACATACACAAAGGAAGTCTTGTCCACCAGGTCTTCTACCTTAACTTTACTTATGTTTTCTAGCCTTCAATTTAAGGAGTTCACACTTAAAAGAATACAACCTAGCAAAAAAAAAAAAAAGTAATTGCCTAATTCACACAAGTCAAGAACTGGAGACCACTACTTAGCATTCAATGTATACAATATTCTTTTTCAGAGAAGATCTTTTAAAAGAAGATTTACACTCAAAGATACACATCTGCAAAGGTTCCAATGTTGATTTTATTCTTTTTTCTAACATATTTTGTACAATTACACTTTCTAGCATGTTTTAACACTGCCTTTCAGGCAAACTAGTCCCTGGAACATGTGATGCTATCAAAAAAGTTGGGACATCATCATCATAAAGATGCTCTGTGACCATTAGGATGTAAGACCTTAAGCACGTAAATACTTACAGCTAGCCTTCTATTAGCTACATGTTCCATCCACTAAGCTTTTTTTTTTTAAAGCTAGACTCACAACATTAAGCATACTGACTGAAACACCCCAGGAAAAGGTGAGTTCAGTTCACAGGATGTGAATATGCTACCACCAGCACCATGGAAGTATCACAGAACGATCTTTTTAACAAAGTCATTAGACTTATTCTTTACAGAGAGGGAATAAGGGAAAACTTGGTCAAAGGGAAGATTTCAGAACAGGTCTGAAAAGCAGTTTTTGTCTGTCAACTTCTGCACTGCCTTCTCTTTATGACACCAGTCTAAAAAGTCTTGTTAGCTAAAAACAATCCGACACACACACCACATTTGATTTATGGCACCTGGAAGCATTAGCTTTCAGAGCTTGATAGCAGCGTCCACATTTCCTAAAGCTGTCACTCCTGGCTGTAAAAGCACAGGCTAGACAAAAATAGCATACACTGGAAACATGGCGGCTTGCTGCAAATGCTGCTTTCAACCAATTGTGAAAGCAAGAAATACCATTTGTCTTTGTAAAGAATACTTACTATATGCAGGCAACCCTTATCAGAAAAGGTCACCAGGTAAGCCCGTTAAGAACTAATAACGCATTAGATCATCCAGATCAAGCCTAAAATGTACCCCAAATATGTATGGAAGCCTTTTCTCTGGTTTTCCTCCAGCAAGTATACCTAGGGCCTTACAAAAGGCTGGAAAGTATTCATACAAGCACTACTTCGCATTTAAATCTTGGGTTAATGTCGGATCCAGCCAAGGTCATGCGGTTAAGTCAGGGTAAGATACACGTTCTCTTCCTGCTCGAATTATAACTCCCCTCGTGTATAAAGTTAAAGCAAAGGAGACACCCACGATCTGATACGTCGGTACGGACGACCTCACTATGTGAGCACCCAGTATTACTCCCTCAATCTACAGCTACAACTATTGAAAGAGGTTATCTCAGCTACATGCCAGGCTTTGGGCCGTCTCATACCTAACCTAGCCCCCCCCGCTCAAGAAAAAACAATTAAAAACCAGCGGATGAAAAAACACCAAAGTCTGTAAAGCCGAGAACAAAGCTCGCAGCTCCACACCTCGACTCGCACAATGAAGGCCCGTGAACAGCCGATACCCCCCACCCCTCCGCAAATAACGCTCCCTTCTAAGTAACTGCTCGCCGAGCAGCGCACCGTTGCACCCCGCTCCCGCCTCGGAAGTCCCCGAGGGCGCCGCGGCACCAGGAGGTTCCTCCCGCCTGAGGGCCCCGCTCCAGAGCCCCACAGGGGGCCGCGAAAGCCCGTCCACGGGCTCGGGCGGGAGGGCGCTGGCCACAAAGCGTCGCCGGGACCGCGCAGGCCTCGTGCGCGGGACCGGGACAGCGGGAACTACCTCAGCGCCGGGAACGCACCGGCAGCCCGCCCCCCCCTGCCCCCCCAACAGACCGCGGCCTAACGGGGGGCGAGGGGGGAGGGGAGGGGGGCGCCTCAGCCCAGGCCCGGCTCGCGCGGCCCGCAGCCGTCCCCGGGAGGACATGACCCCGCCGGTGGCTCCCGCCTGCTCCCCCTGCGGCCGCGGGCCCTCCCCCTCACCTGCGGGCGGAGCGGGACGGGAGCGGGAGGCGTCGCTTCACCACAGGCCTGCCCGGCGGACGAGAAGCACCTCACGCAACGGCGTGCTCTCCCCCGGCTAGATATATCCGGCGCGCAGCCTACCCTAACGGGAGCCGACTCAGCCAATCAGAGAACGGCGGTCGCCTTCACTCGGATGTTAGTTGGCTCACAGCTGGAAAAGAGGTGAGCGGATAGCTGAGAGGCAGCTCAGTCTACCAACCATGAGGCCTGGCTCTGAGGGGGCGTTAAGGCTGACCGACACCTAGCAGAACCAATAGGCGGTGTCGCTCCCCCTGTCGGGGTGGGGCGAGACCTGATAGATTTCCCCTTTACCCAATAGGACGACGATACCCGCGCTACTAGGCGCGAAGGGCGGGGCAGGCCTGACGCCGTAGTATGGTTGAGCCGCACAGCAGCGCCCTTGAGAAGGTGCTGGTAAACCCCGTTATAGATCGGGGCGGCCCCCTCTGTGCGGCACAGAGCGCGGTGACCAATGGGAGAGCGCGGCGGGCCCTGACGGACAGACCACCTCCGGGGTTCTTAAAGGGACAGGCAGCCCGCCACGAGGGGCGGCGTGCCGCGCCCAGCACCACCCCCTACTGGAGGGAAGGGCATGGCGCCCAACATGGCGGCGGCGAGGGCTGGCGGGCCGTGGGGCTGTGAGCCGAGGTCCTGCTGCCGCCGCCGCCTCCGGCACCCAATCCCCGGCCCCCCACGGGGGAGGGCTGCAGACTCCTAACAGTGAACAGGCCGTGGCCTTCCCCCCTTGATGGCTGCACCTCCTCCGGCTGCCACCGCCTCTTCTGCAGCACAGGCGCTCACCCGGCCTGAGGCCAGGGCACCCAGCACAACTGACCCACTCACCTGAGAGAAAACACCAGTGGGGGTGGATAAAAGGAGCTTTTCACGCTCAAGGGCTCCCGTCTGGGGCTGCAGCCAAGGCCACCTCCACCAGAAAGAGGCCCAGCCGCTCACGTAAGGCGGAAGGCGATGGTCACCATCTCCGGGCTGGAGAAGCATGGTCGGGCTTCCCTGCCCATCCCCAGGCAGGGCCGGGAGACTCGTGCAGCTGCTTTTCCTTCACAGCTTCTGAGCAAAGCAGACAGATGGATCATCTACCCCAGAGGAAAGACAAGCCAAGCAGGGAAATTTTTTAACCCACTGTGCAAGGCCCACGTAGTCCTGCAAAGGAGGAGAGAGGCCTCGGAGTTCCCAGATCCTTCCTCACCAGCAGATGCTGGCCCAGGGAGCCCAAGGAGAGCAGGAGGGAAAGGAAGCAGACAGTCAACCTGAGCCAGCCAGCTCCCAGAAGGCCATAGCTTTCCATTTGTTTGTGTCACATCCCATCCCAAATGTATCTATGACATGAAGCAGTCGGAGATATATTTCACCCTATAAAAGTGACTTCCTCCCTGCCGCCATATGCCTAAACACTCCCTAAAACCCTCCCTGCTATGCCTTGCAGCTAGAGATAGTCAGTGGACTGGCATGGGGCCATGCTCAGCATTAATATCCTTCCCCCCACACCCCCCCAGCTATTTATAGACTAAGCCACATTGCAATCTGCCAGTTCATAAATCAGTAGCGCAGACTTTTACAAAGTTTAACATGAGACCAGTGACCCAGCACAACAGCTGTCCAAAATAAACTCTGCCAGGGGGGTCCTAGACATCCCTCCCCAGAGCAACCGGGGGACAGGTAATTCCTCTTTTATAAAGAGGTCAGTACAACAACAGGGTCCTACGCACGTTAAAACAAATGCCCTCACCCCCCCCCCCACGTGCAACAGAAGCTCTCTAGGCAAGGCATTCACATCATCTCCAGCTCAGCCTTCCTGGCAGGGGCTCAGCCTGTTCAGTACGGACTCGGTGCGAGGGGAAGGGTTAGCCAAGGCCAGCCGACACCCCAGGGTGCAGCTCCAGTTGGTGCGGTAGCATATAACCAGAAACACCCTGGTTATTTTTCTTGCTACAGGTTAGGCTTCTTAACAGGAAGATACTGAAGCCCCGCACGTGGTCAGGAAGTATCACCCCCCACGCAGCGCTGCCAGCTCTTCTCAGCCCTGGCAGACGGCACTGCCTCCTTTCCTGGCTACCCACGGCCTGCCAGGGCACCCGACCTGCTCCCGGCCCCCACCACAGCCTCCTCCACCTTGACTAGAGTTTTTAAGAAAGGAGCCCATTCTCCTTCAAAGGGCCAAACAGCCAGGGAAAAAAAAAACAGCAAACCACCCCAAAGCAGATACGCAAACATCTTCAGGGATCAGCATCCTTTCTCTCAACCTATTCCGAAGTAGAGACCCCCCCGGAACCTCCCGCATTCATTAATCCAGTCTAACAGAGCTCTCCTAAACCAGTAAATCTCAAAACCTCAAAAGACAGAGAGGAACAAGCTTTCTGAAGCAGCCCAGCCAACCCTCACGCCTCCTGCCCCATCTTTATGACTCTTCCCACCTCCCTCCCGCAGCTACGTTGTCTCTCTGCTGATCCCTAGCCTGTAATGCAGGCGGGCAGAGCACCAGGCAGGGTGCAGGCAGCTGTGAGGGATCCACACCAAACTTTCTCCACCGCTTTCTCCTTAACTCTTTCTGGCATCTCACGCCTTCCGATGGCCTCAGCCTTACCCCCAGCTCAGGCTTCATCCTAACCCGGACGGCATCAGTCCAGCCACAGCCCCGGCGCATCTCTTCACGAGGAGCGGCAGCATTTTAGCATCAGGAAAATGAGAAGAGAAACACAACCGGGTGAAGTGCGGCTGTGTTTCAGCAACACATACGCCTAAGAATTAAATCACCGTTCCCAAAAGGCTACTAAAAGCAATTTGGTCAGTGTGAAGAACAGCCCAAAGACTGAACGCTTGCATCCCACGGCCTAAGCCAGTTCATGTTAGTGCAAACACAGGCCACCGGCTCCCAAACTCCCGGTGTGCCGAAACCTTCCGTGGAGCTGTCTCCCACCTCGCTGCCCTCCCTGGGCTCCTCTGCAGCTGACCCCGCTCCTGGCCCACGAGTGACTTTGTGAAACCTTCTGAAATGCCGTCTTCGGTGGGGCTACGGGCTTTGAGATGAAGGCGGCCGGAATGGTTCTGCCCGTGCCAGGTTACCGAGAGGGGCCGGGGCCCTCCCTGCCCGGCGTCTACGGGCAGGGGCAAGCCCGGCTCGCCGGGGCACTGGGGCCGGTGTGGGGCTGCCCGAGCCGGGGACTGCGCGGGGCCGCCGGACTCCCCGCGGCCCCGGGGGCGCTGTACGGGGCCGGCGCTCAGGGCCCGGCCTCGGCGCGGAGGAGCCGGGCGCGGCCCGCCCCTTCCTCCGCGCCGAGAGCCGCGAGCCGCCGCCGCCGCGCTCCGCCATGCCGGTGGGTGCGGGGCCCGGGGGGGTGCGGGCGGGAGCGGCTCACCGCGGCCCTCGGCCGGCTCCGCACAGCGCCTGGGCCCGGGCCCGGCTGGGCCGCGCACCGGGGCTGGCTGGGGGCCCGTGTGGGGCCGGGAGGGGCCCGTGTGGGGCCGAGGGCGCCTGTGTGGGGCCGGGGGAGGTGGTGGGGCTGGGCCCAGCGCCAGCGGAGGCGGCGGGGCAGGGCGGGCGCTGCCTGGGCCCGGGCAGCGGGAGGAGCCGGCGGGGGTCCCCCAGCCCGCGGGGCCTCGGCACACGGGACGGCCCCGGGGGGGGCCCGGCGCTGGGACCCCTTCTGCCCCATCCTGCTCCCTCCTTCCCGCACACCGGCCCGCCGAGCGTGCAGGGCATTTGTAAAATAAAAATCAAGAAAATGCTAATTATCCTGGAAAATCCCAATGGGAACGGCCGTTCCCGAACGCCTTTCCCGGGTGAATTGTGTTTGTGAGGGTTTTAGCCTCTCAGTGGCAGGGGGCAAAGGGTGGTTTTGAATAAAAAGAAAAATGGGTTGCGGGTGACAAATAAAAAAACAGCTTTACTTTTCCCTTTCAAGGACAGTAAAAAGCGTGTGCGAGAAAAGGAAATTAGGATCTGTCTGGTGCCAAAGGTTGAGTGCCATGATTAGTGTTAGAGGCGAGCGTGTTTATGTTGACCCAGTATCTCTCACAAGTAGTGAAGATAACAGTGGGGTGGAGTGAAGGGATGGAAAAACAGCACTAATGTTCCTTAAGTTTCAGTTTTGGTAATATTTTTATGAGTTTATTATGTTGGGAACCAGAGGCGTTGTAGACACAAGAAGAATAGGATGGGCAAGCACTGAAAACCTTGCAGACTGAGTCAGGACAGTGGGCAGCTGGAGGCAGGAGACTTGCTTCTCCTGGGCTCCCCAGGGCAAGTGCAGTGGGTCCAGCAGAGGCCCACAGAGATGGCAACCTGTGCTGACCCTGAAGGTGGCCCTGCTCTGAGCAGGGGCCGGACAGTCTCCAAAGGCCCCTAGGGTTATGCTGTGAGGGGCAGCACAAGGACACTGTAGGGAGGAGTACCAAGAGCTCTCGGTTTTGCTGAGGATCCTTTAGTGGCATGTGTGGACCTTTTGGTTGGGGAGGATTTGATCCCACCTCCCCAAGGAGAAAGGCAAGTGTGGAGGATGAGTGCTCGTGATGGGCTGCTGGCTGCGTCCTCCCTGACCCCCCATCTGCCTCTTTTCAGAAACACGAGTTCTTTGTGGACATGACCTGTGAAGGCTGCTCCAATGCGGTCACCCGTGTCCTGCACAGGCTGGGAGGTGAGTCAGTGCTGGGTGTGTGACAGCCAGCTCCAGGGCAGGATGTCAGTGCCCTGGAATCCTTCGTCTTGCAAGGGTAGCGCTGCAGGTAAAAGCTGAAAGTGGCTGATTGGAAACCTCTTGCTCCCCGCTCTGCTCTGAGCCTGCTGCTTACTCAGTAACTCGTCGCTGATTGTTCGCGGGACCCTTGGAGAAATGTCAAGGGAGGGAGGAGCTGCCGTGGCTGCAGGTGGCTCTGAATCACCAGGGCCTCATCCTGAACTTCTGGGAGCTGCACTGGTAGACCCCTGCTCAGGCTGCCAGAAGGGAGGGAGGTGGATGTCCTGCCAGGCGTTGTTCCCAAGGAGGCCTGGGGTATCTGTGGTGCTTCCCTAGATGTGTCATCAGCAGTCACAGAGAAGAGCTGCTGAGCAGAGCATTTGGTGGTTGCCTGCACAGCCTGTTTTTAATACTACCTGGAAAATTATAACCTGTGCCTCCTTTGTGCTGGGATTACCAAGAGAGAAGGACCTGACCTACACTCCCCAGTTGTGAGGACCTGTCATCCTGCTCCCCTGTTCTCACCAAGTGAGAACAGCTTTCAGTCACCAAGGTGAAGGCCTTGCAACTTCTTCCAGACCCTGTTGCCAGGCCGTGGTGATCCCACTTCCTCTGTGTGTGGTTGTCAGCACCTCCAACACTCTTCAACGTGCTGGCCAATACCAGCCTCATGTAATGACATGGCAGAGCTCTCAAAGCTGATACATACCTACAAGTTTTGTGAAAACATGTAGCTGAGTAGAGACTTCATGTCCAATTCCTTTCACTGGGCTCAGAGTGGCTTACCCTTATTAGCCACTGGGAAATCCACATGGGAAAGTGTCTTTTCCTCCCTCCTACTGACAGCTGTTAGCTGGTACCGCCACTGAGGAAACCTGTCCTGACCCTGTCCTAACCCCTACGCTAACTCCCTCGTTAGTGCCGATCCAGGCAAAACCACAGCACAGGCTGAGCTGGTTGGCGATTATAGTGGTTGGTTTAAACTCAGCTCATGCTGGTTATTGCGTGAGTGATTGTGTTGATCCAAGGTGGGGTGAGCAGATTAAAGCAGTTGAGAAACTGTGGTGCCTGATGCAGATCTATAGGAGATCAGGCTTCCTTCATACTATCGCTGGCAGGACACCAGTTTGGTATTGCTGGCTGGTGGTGGTATCAGGGTTTGTTGGCAGGAGGCACACATACATTTGACTGGTAGCCTTGGGGAGCACGAAGGTGTGAAGGTGAGCTTTCCCTGTGGTCACACTGTCGGGCTGCTCCTAGCTGTGCAAATTTTTTTTCCTTTCCTTGTAGGTGTCCAGTTTGATATTGACCTGCCCAACAAGAAGGTGTGCATCGACTCGGAGCACAACGTTGACACCCTCTTGGAAACACTAAAGAAGACTGGAAAGAACGCTTCCTACCTTGGGGAGAAGTCCGCGCAGTAGCCTTGCCTGGTGTGAGGAGGCTAGGTATATACCAGCTGTATGAAATGCTGAAGAGAGAGATCTGAGCTTGTTCTAGCTCTCCCAGTAAAACAGGCTGCTTCCTGGGAAGCACAAAGTAGGAAAGACTTGCAGGTCCAGCTTCAGAAAACCCCTCATATTGGAGAAGCAGCAGGATCACATACAGCCAGCACCATTTCTGTGTGGGACCCCTTAGCTGCTCTGCAAAGCCCAGGTGTCCCAACTATGGTTGTAGCGGAGAGGTAGAACACAGCCTCTGTGCCATTCCTAGGTGAACCTAGAGTTTCCAGAGCACATCATGCATGAAAACAAATCCTAAAGACATTCACCAGCTGACTAGAGAGAGTGGTGGCCCCCAACAATACCAGGGAGGGACACAAAGACCCCTGTAGGTACATGATGCAGGGGGTTGGTTGTTAGCACAAGGACCTCCAACATCTGATTTTGTTGATATCGCTGTTAATCACTAAACTCGAGGATGGAAAAAGAGCAGCACCCTGCTACCCTTATGAACTTAAAATGTTGTGTTTCAGAATAGCTCCCAGTGCACAGAGCCCCTGGCCAAGTGGACATCTATCCCAAAGACAACCTGATTGTTGCAGCCTCTCGATTTTTCTAGACTTCCAGCAGTATGAGGACACGTACAAAACTCTTTCCTGACTGTGAAATGTTTTTGCAGACAGGGTTTAATTTCAGTGGAAAAGAATGAAGTGGGAGGAGAGGGCTGCCCAATCGCTGCATGTACTGTTCTTTAGTGTCCAAGATTGTTATATTGCATCTCTTAAGAGCTTGTTTCTGTCAGTGGAGCTTTCTAATCCAATGACATTGTTTTAAAATTATCTAGTTTGATCATCACACATATCCAGCACAGATGCACCGAAACCAATTCATGCTGATTTAATTCCTAGTCAGTAAATTAAATTGGGGATTTACACCAGCAGGAATTAAACTGATACAAGAAAGAGTTGAGCTGATACTGATGTGTGTGTGCGATAGATCTGCATTGTTTTTATAGACTGAACAGAACAGATTAAAAATCTGCAATTTGTATCACTTGAACAAGCTCTCAATAATTCCTAGAAATTGTTTAAAATCATAGCTTTAATCAAATAACATTGCTATTTAAAACAGAGAGAAACATGCTCTGAATTAATTAGTGCCTTAAATAGTTTTCAGCTCATAGTCAGTATTGACTGCAAGAGCTGTTTTCAACTTGCAGGGATTTGTGGACTATGTCTCAAATGCCTGCAAAAGTTAACCATTACAGCGAAGCCAGTCTCAAATAATGTGGACGTGTCCCTTTTTTCCCCGGCTGTGTGTTCTCACCGCTTTCCTTATATTACATCAAGGCACCTAAGGAGTCAGTTCAGCTGGCTGACCTGGCAGAACGTTTTCCTCCATAGGGAATATTTTTAGGGGTTCGTCTATAAAAGGAGGGAGGGCGGGAAGTTGCAAATCACTGGCATAGAGCTCAGGTGGATGGCTTTCCTTTGGCTGTGGCCGGCAGAGGGCACCTTTGTATAATATTATCTCCTCTCTGCTTTGGTATTTTTCCCATTTATTTATTTATTTGTTTATTTATTTTTCAGGAACTCAAACATGACTTCAGCAAAAAGATGGCTTAACGGTTTGCATATCTCCCAACTTGCTTTGTCATTTCACCTTTACTACCCTGCCAGATGTCGGAAAGCAGAGGGCTGGCAGGAGGAGACAGCTGCATCTTGGGCTTTAAAAGTGGAGAAATCTAGAGGAGGAGGTTACATGCTGTTTCTAGTCCCACAGTAAATCAAGGCGCTGCTTCTATCTTTCAGTGCATGTCTATGTGTCTTGTGTGTCTTTGTACTGCTTTAAGTGGTTTTCTGTAAAAGACATAGCTCTTAGGGATGGGAAACTACCCATTACATGCAAGACAGGTTTCCCAGGAAACTGCACCTATCTTTAGAAGCTGACCACAATCTCTGCCTGAGGGACATGTCTCAGGAGAACTGAGCCTGAATGTCACTTAGATTCAGGGAATCTGTGTCTTGGCAGATGTCTTTCCATCACAGAACAGACAAACTTTCCATTTGGGATGCAAGTGCTGGGAAGAAGGGACTCTTGCAGCCCCTGAAAGTCAAGGATAACCAAGTGTCCTATTTGAGCTAGATGGGGCTACGAGGCAGAAGTCACTGGACCCGAGCAACATGGTTGAGCTCACAGGCCAACCAAATTGCAAGTAGAAGCAGGGGATACAGACTCAGACTAGGTTTAGTACAGTGCTTTTTAGGGCACTGCATGACCATACAAATGTGAGGAATCATTCTGGATCCTGGGCCCAGCTCAGGACACCTAGTTCAGTCTCTTCCCCTAGCAGGTGTTCCTCTTGCCCCTTTTCCTGCCCACCTACAAAATTTCAACCAAATAGGTAATAGTATCATGGGGCCCCGATGCTGGGCAGGATTCCCGGGTGCTGCATGCACCCACAGACACAGTAGGAGAACGCCTGTGCTGATGAGAAATGCAGAAGGGACAGAGGAAGCAGAGGGGTATGGGAATCTCTCCAAGGTCTCTTACTTCTCAGCCCAGTGACCAGTGTTATGTGCTATACCATTGATTTGCGCAGCTCCCATCCATTTAATTCAGGTTCTCAGCCCAGTGAAAGGATTGCATGTGTCCGTCCCAGTCTGCTGTGTCTTGTTTCACCTGGGGGATGTCTCCTATGCCTACCAGTCACGTGTGACTTGTTCTACAGAGAGCAAAACCAACTAAAGTGTGAAGGGAAAGGTTACTCTATATTTAAGAGATTTTTTTGTACTTGCACATTGAGATTACTTTTGACATAATTGCAATGTATTCTTTCCTAGAGAGGTTTAGTACTTCCAAGTCCTTTTTTACCATGATCTAAAGCACAATTAATTGCTGTAGATGCACCTGCAGGGGCTGGAGACACTTCAAGGAACGTGTTGCAGACATTTTTTATTACTTTTTAATTTAAGGGAAGCTAAAGGATAGAAGTCTAAAATCACTGCCTTATTTTCTTGCATTAAAATCTCCCAATGGCAGGAAGTTTCCAGAGCCAAGGTGCAGAACCGCAACCTGTTTCTGCTTTGTGCCCATGCACTCAGATGCATGGCATGACACCTCCAGGGTCCTGAGTGAGCAAGTGAATCCCTTTCCTTAGCTGCCCCCCTTGCTGGTCTGAGCTGGTGTTTGCCAATGTTAGTTATTATTTATTGCTTTCAGCTTCCTCCTGGGCATGGCCAGCGCATCCACCAGCAGCTGTTTGCCCAGTGGCTCAGCTGTGGTGGCTGCGTGGGCTGGGGGAGGATGTGTGCTGTCGGTTTGGCGTCGAGCTGGATGGCACGTGGTGACACAGCTGGTCTCAGAGCCAGCAGTCCTTGTGGCACTTGCTCTCTGCCAGACTGGCAGGTGGGACTGGCAGTGTTGTGCCTATAGAGGATAACTCCCAGTCTGTCTTGCTGTAAACCAGGTTGCTCGTCCTTGATGTCTCGGCTGCAGGTTATGCTATCCACACTCCCCTGGCTGCTCTGCTCCCCTCTCCCTGCTCTGCTGAACCATCTGTTTTGGTTAAAGCCTGCTTATCTCTGAGGCAGACAAGGAAAAGCTTCTACCCACAACCAGCCGGGAGGTTCATGCAGATACCTGAAGTTTCAGCACCCATCTGCAGGGCTGCAGTCTCCCAGGCCTTCCCTCCACAGTTCAGTGTGGGTGGAGGGGCTGGACACTGCTTTAAGCTCTTGACAGCTGCAAAAAGGATGCTGCAGCTTTGGGTGGAAATTGGCTGCGGTGGCGAGCTGTCGTCATCCTGCGCTTGTTGCAGAGTGTGGTGGGAATACATGCCGGAGGGAAGAGGAGCGACCCTTCACAAAACCTGCCTGGAGCTGGTCTCCGTCCACCGGAGCAGTGACGGGTGGGCTGGGGGCTCTTCCTCTCCCATTTACTGCCCTGGACTTTAGGAAATGCCTCTAACTGTCCCTCGCAGCAGGCAATTGTTAGGCTGCTGTGCTCTACCCAGCCAATAGTGTCATTTACAGCCCCGACAATTTCCCTGTGTGCGCAGCATGGCAGGGACTGGCCACAGCTGCTTCCCTGAGGTGTCCCTTACACTTGCTTTCCGATGGAGACTCTCTGTGTGCAGGGTTTGTGGGCTTTCATGGCATTTGATGTCCTGCTCCTCACTCAGTGTCCCAGAGCAGAGGGGACAGAGGGGTGACAAGTCTGCATAGGCCACCTCTCTCTGGTGCCATACCGTGAGGACGCTGATGGGAGCGAGCAGTTGGGAAAGCACCAAGGGCTTCTGTGAGCCCTGCTTCAGCCTTCCTTCAGTGGCCCCAGTCCTCAGATCCTCCCATCGCATCCCTCTTCCTTTCACCCAGCCCTGCGGAAAAGGGAAGGGAGCTGCTAGGGTTTCTTCTCCAGCCAAGAGATGGGAAGCGCTGTGATGGTCGCTAACCCCAGCACCCCAGACACATTTAATAAAATACTAAAGAACTGGGATGTGTCCTATTAGAGCAGGGCTGGAGGATCACACCCAAGCGGCTGCTTGTTTTCTCCACCAAAAGCCCAGGACAGCATTGCGTGTGTGCCCCCCCATCAACCTTGCAGGCTTATCAGGGGAACAGCGCGTTTCAAGCAGGCCAGACAATCTGCAGAACGCTCTTTTTCTGCCTGCTTTCCTTCCCTGGGGATAAGATAGGGTGTTTGGGGAAGATGACCTGCTGGTCCTGCCTCCAGGACAGCAAGCGCAGGAGGCTCTGCACCAGCGCTCCTGAAGCAGTGGCTCTGCAGGAGCACAGGGTGCCTCCGAAAAGGCCACCTCTTCCATGAACACACAGCAAGAGCTGAGTCATGACACCCCCGTGACAGTCTTTGCTTGGATGTTTGGGCTGATTACAGCTAGGCTAGGGAAGTTAAGGAAGGATGGTCAAGTTTGAACAGAGCAGCAAACCTGCAGGGTGGCTGTCTGAGAGGCTTATGGAAAAGCTTTGGGAGAAAAAACAACTCCTTCATAGAGTCTAAAAGGATAAGACAGTCAGTACCTAAGTAGAGTCTCTTTGCTCCAGCACTGCCCAACTTCAAGATCTTCAAAACCTTCATTCATCAGGTTGGCCTGAAATTGGCCCCCAGATTGCACATCATGGAGAGAGAGAGCCCAACAAGCCTGCACAGGTAACATGGTCACAATAATTTCCACAGGAAGCAATATGCCAGACACTGAGTCTGTGAGGCCGTTTTCAGACAAGGAAATGCTCAGTTTGCAATGCAAACAGGAAAGGGTGGCACTTGGAAAAGGAGCTTTCCTGTACCACGGAAACCCTGGATCTGCAGGACATCCCAGCAACCTGCTGGAAGAGGGACATGTTGGCCCTGCCAGCTGCAGGACAGGCGGCTGGTGAGGTGCAATTCAGTGCATTGCCATCCATGAAGATGTTTTCCCACAGCAGGAGTTCACTTCTGGTTTCTTTACAATGTTCTCAGCCCGGCTCCAGCTGAACTGTGAGTCCATGAACTGCCTCTAACTGCAGCACCAGTGAGAACTGGGCAAACCCGGAGGGACAGGCTTTAAAAGTTCTTTTGTTTCCCTTGCCTCAAAATTATCTTTGCTTTCCCCTCCCATGGTGTTTTCAGCAGAAGGCATTTGCTTTTCTCACCCACCTCGTTGTGTTTGCAGTGTTGCCCTTCTTGTAGTGCTACTGTGCTTCTGGGTGTCATTTTCCACCCAGTGTTACCTTCCCCCACTTTTTAAACCAAAATCTGATTTCAGTGGAAAAGTCTACAGCCTCCAAAGCCCAGTCCTTCATCCACAAAAGAAAAAGCTGCCTTGGTTATCCCAGAGCCACCTTAAGCACCACTGGCTTTTCGGCACTTTCTAATTACCAGATGACAGGCAGGGGATGATTTTAGCCAAAGGAGCAGTTGTACTCAGTTGAACCACCCAGTAAATGAGAGAATTTCCAAAATAGCACCCCAGGCTGCAGAAAGCAGACAAGGGATGGGAGATCCCCCTTGGTGCCTGCAAACGGTGATCCCTGATGGCTTGGAGAGGTAAATTGCTGTGAAATTTCAGGGTGGGAAAGGAGGGTTCAGTTTGCAACAAGCTCAGGAATTCCACAGGCGTGTCGTGTCTGGGTGTTAAGACTGTTACACGGGGGATTCATTACCAAAAGATGGGGATTTTCTGGTCTTACTCTGCTTTTAAATGTTTGCTTTAAGAAACAATCTGCCTTCGGCTTCCACCATAGCTCGCCTGCCTGCTCCCAGCCCAGGCATGGCAGCAGCAGAGCTGTGAGCTGGATGAGCACCATGACTGATATTTGACTTGCAGGCAGGCTCGTACCCCCATGCCTTTGGGGTCAACATCTGCAACGCTGCCCTGACAAGCTGCTCTTTGAGCTAGAGCTGTGCCGCTGGACCTGGAGGTCCCTATTGCACTGGGCTGGGCGTCCATAGTCACCTGCATCACCCTGAGTGGTTGTACATCTCTGACGATGGAGACCAAGCATGATGAAACAGGCAGATAACGTGGTCCCTTGGAGGGACTCAAGCTCGCAAACTGGCTGGAAAAAGCCTGGCAGTCTTTCTGAACTAAATGTGCTGGTCTTGCATCTTTTCAATAAGGTCTACAAAGACCCAATCTTCCTTGTCGTGAGGCCACAGCCGGGCTGAGGCCACTCTGTAGTGAGTGCCATGCTGAGCTGTCCTGATGCTTGCTACACTGATGTACAAAGCAACACCAAAGGCCCTTGCTGGTTCCCACTCCCCTGTCGATACACGCAGATTCCCTGTATGACCATCACAGGCAGCTTTCCACATTGCATCTCCCAAAACAGCAAAACACACGGGCATCTGACAGACCTCCCCCCCTCTCCAAGACTGTGGCAGTGTAAATAGAAAAAACCCAAACAAATAACAGGCGTAATTTAGGACTTCAAGAGCAGGAAATGTGCACATGTGCACTAGCCAGAGCACAAATATTTTCTTTTGGAGCTGCTTTCTCCAAGGGTTCAGCAAGGTGATCAAGGCTGGGTTACAGAGCAAGGGTAGCAAACAGTTCCCAACCCCTCCGGAAGGCAGCAGCCACAGGGCACTGCTGTTCTGCATCTTTCCCTGGTGCTCCAGCCTTTGGCTTTAGCCTCCCGCAGTATGTACTGAAGCTATTCAACCACTTGGCTAAAAGAAGATGGGGAGGGAGAGAAAACAAAGTCAAATGAGAGGGAGAAAGGCAGCTTTTGTGCTGCCTCTGTTTGCAAAAAACAGCCCAAGCCCCTTTTGGACTAAGGTTTAATTTATTGGACTCCAGAGAGCTGAGGTTCACAGCCCCACAGCTGCGGCAGATGGTGGCATTTTGGGGCAGCGATAGGGAGCAGGTAGGGAGTCAGCTCTCACGAGTGAGGAACTCCCTCAGAGGGGCTGTGGGATACAGAGGACAAGATGCAAGGTCCCTGGCTGCTCTGGGGAGAGCAGATCTGCTCTGTGACTGTTCTGCTACATGGACCTGTCCCAGGTCACCTGGAAGGGACAAGGGAAACTGGTTTGCGTAGGCAGGAGCCTTCAGCCTTCCTGCTATTGTCCCTCTGCTCATCATGCCTGTTCCTGAGCACCTCCTGAAAGACTGCTGGGTGCTACATAGCTGGGTTCAGGCTTCCTCCCCACCAGTCCAGGCCAGTGAGTTGCTGTGCTGTCACTGGGGCAGGGCACAGCCAGAAGAGAGATGCTGCAGCATTTCAGAGTTCTCCACAGTTCCCAGTTCCCAGCTGGTATGAAATTCCCAGGGCAGGACCATCTCTCTCAGCCCATCTGATGAGAAAATGTTAAAACAAACGCAGCTCATTCCCTTGTGAATGAAAGGAGACGCTTGAATGCGGCAGGAATCCACTGTGCCTGATTACCCTCCTGCCCCATTTCAGATGAACCAAATTCTCCCCCTCCGAAGCTCCTGCTCGGCCGTGGGCCGAGCTTGGCCCACAGAAGCCAGTGTCAGCATGCTGCACAATGCCCAGCAATCACAACAGGGGCCGCTGGCTTAATCTGTTGTGCGCAGCTTTAAAAAAACCCAACTCACACGGCTATTGTCAGGGTGATCCCACCGATTGCATCAGAAGTCTGCATGGGACATGGGGCTGTCTCGAGGGCAGGCAGGGCTCAGCGCCGGGGTGCCTGGGGTGCTGCCCGTTCGGGATGGCGTTGTAGGGAGCAGCCCTGGTGCACCTGGGGCTGGCTTTCCCGTGCTTGGCAGACGAGCCACAGCGCAGGCTTGTGCTGCACTGCTGACCTACAAAGAGAGTCTACGGTCCTTTGGCTTTTGCCTTGCCTTTGTGTCTCAGCTGAGCTGGTTGGGGGTTGTTCTTCATATCATCCCCACAGAGGCATAGGGCAAAGAGCTTGGGCTCTCCCTTGGATGGAGAAAACCCCAATGCCAGTATTTGCATCTATATTTCCCTTTATTTTTTCCTCCCCCGCTTCCTCTGCCTCTGACCAGGGCTAAACGCTTGTGCCCTCCCAGCAGCAGCCAGCAAAGCAGGCGGCTCGGTGGGAACGATCCAATTTCCAGGGCAACCGTGACAGGACTGAGTCCAGAGCGTCCTCGACTCACAGTGCTGCTCTTATTTCTCCATGATTTCCTCTCCATTTGCTTTCTTAATTCAGCCTGTCCTTTGCCAGGGAAGAAGCCAAAAAAGCAGAGATGTGGCACATCCAGAGTCCTCCCCGCTGGCTTTGCAACTGCTGGGGGGATTTTTAGCTTTCCAGTTTCAGGAGCAGCCCTCCAAACTTGCCCTGCCCTGAGGTCAAAAATATGTCAAAGTATAGTCAAAGCAAGATGCTTTGGGATGCTAAGATGCCAGCTCTGACTCTTCAAAGGCTCTGCACTGAGCTGTTGGCTCCTCACCAAGGGTCCATGTGCTGAAGACAGGGATGTGTATCCCCAGGTAAGGATTATCATCCTTTGCCAGTAGCACTGGCCACCCAAAGCCACCTCCACCATGAACCTGCTGGGGACGGCTGGAACTGCAATTCCTGGTGTGTCCAGAGGAAAAACAGAAAGGTGGAGCCCCTGTACCCCACAAACCACCTCGTCTGAGTGTCTCCAAGCCCCTCCTGCTGTCTCCCTGGCAGAGTCAGCCTGTCCACAACTCCTCTAAACAGGGTCTCAGCATGCCAGTGGAGTGGTGGGTGCTCAGCTGCATGCCGGGCAGCTCAGCAGAGAGGCTGCATTAGCAAGAAGCCAGCAAACCTTCCCCATGAGCTGCCCAGAGCTCCAAAGAACAGCAGGAGCTGCACTTGGGATAGATGCTGGAAGAGCCACTTTGAGGCAAAGGGAGCTGGGCAAGAACCAGCACTGCTCTCTGCCATGGAAAACAATAGACCCAACACAACCCAACGCAGGAGGGTTTTAAAATTCATCCCTAGAGCGGGATAACACAGAAAACCTCCAGCTGTTATTACCAGATTTACAAACCCAACAGAGGAGTTGCCAATTCCTGCCAGAGAAGCAAACTTGTTTGTGTGTGTGCATAAAAATGAAAGCCAGGCGTTGCTCCCCATGCCTGGCATTGTCTTTCTGCCCTCCGGCTAGGCAGCAGCTCAGCCCCACAGCGGGTAGGGGAGTGGGGAGGGAAAGTGTCCCTGTCCCACGCTGAAACGGGCCCTCCCAGGTTTGCAGAGCAGAGCTTGCTCCCGGGCTGGGGGCAAGCGGCTGGAGCCCGCTCCCCAACATGTCACCCTGGGATCACGGTCCAGATGCGGCCATCAGTAGGTGCAAAAAAAGGGGCCGGGAGAGGAAATCTTGTTGCCCATTAGTCCCTCCCTTCCTTTCTTCCACAGAGCTCCAGCAAAGTCCGGGGAGGGATGCACTTTCTGATTCCACTGGAAAAGGTTGAACAAGGAGGGATTTGGGGAGGGGACAGAGAAAGAGATGTCCCTTCCTGTCCAGCCTTTTCACACCCCCTTTCCATCCAGAAGCAGCACAGATTCTCTCAGTAGCACTCACTATTTTTAATTCCTTGGAGGAAGAACAGCATGGGGGGCCAAACCTCGAGCAAGGTGACATCAGTGCCAGTCCAGGCACACCTCAGGCAGTGAGGACCTTCCCTCTTCAGAGTTAACCAGGGGCAGAGGAGCAGGAAAGGGGCCCTTGGGCACATGCAGGAGCCAAGCTCCCTCGCCCGCTGCAGGGATGCCCTTGCTGTCCACAGCTGCACCGGTCTCTGTGTGCATTAGAGAAGGAAATAGCTGACCATCCCTGTGCGGGTATGGTGCGAGCTGCCTGGATCCAGCCGGGTGACCATCCATAATCCCAAAGCACAGGGTGGTCTCCCTCCTGTTTTGCAGCTGGGTATCTCCAGAGAGACCCAGACAATTCCTTGCACCATCCCTCTCATCAAGAAAGCGGGTGTTTCCCTGATTTCCCAGTTCCCACCTTTTCCCCCCAAGTGAAAAACATATTTTTTTGGAGATCCATGCCATTAACAATCCACTCCATTAATCCTGGTAACAAATCCTGGGCAAGCTCGCACCCTGGGGTGGTGTGGGTAGGCAGGTTAGTGCAGGAGAGGCGATACGGCAGGCAAGTCTGAATTAAGGGGCTGGGGGGGGGGATGTGACATCACCAATGCTTGTGTCTCGCCTCGGTAATTTTCTGGTTACCCTTTGCAGATACCTGATATGATTAATGTTCATCAGCAGTCTCAGCATCAAACAGGAAAGAGTCCAGGGGCCTCTCCAGAGCTCCTGTTTCAGGGAAGAATTCTTTCCATGCATTTTTCCCATAAAAGAGAAGTTTAAAAGGGAGTTCTCCAAATCTGATGGGTTTTTAAACTGTGGTTCTGGTCCCTCCACCTCCTTAAACAGCTGCTGATAACAGACGCAGGGCATACGGCAAGGGGAAATGCTGCTAATTTTAGTAGAAGGTCCCAAGGGAGGGACCCAGCTCTGGGCCAGGCGCAGGATGGAAAGTCACAGCACTCGCTCAGGGCCCTGCACGACCTCGCTATTTTGGGGCTGACCACGTCCCACCTTGCCCCAAGCCCACAGACATGGTGCAGCATCAGCCCCGAGCCTTCCCACAGCCCAGCTATTCCTGCCCGCAGTGCCGCTCCTGCCCACAGCACCGCTCCTGCCCACAACGCCAGCTCCTGCCAAACCCTGGCCAAACTGGGTGGTGGTTTCTGAAGGGAAGTAAACAAGTTTCAGAGCTAAATTGAGATCCCCAGGACTCATCACACTGCTGAAGCAATGACAGACAAGGTATTTTCTGCATATGCCTTCATATGGCAGCTGTATTTTCATCCAGCTGAGGGGGTTGTGTCCTCTTGGGTTTCTTTTACCCTCTGATCAGTGAAATCCCATCAAACTCCAGACAGATGAAGCAAATGATTCCTCCACAGACTGGCCCCTGCAAGGAGCAGAATATTTATGCATGGCCATAAAGATCTGAATTGCTCAAAGTACGAAGGTTTTAAGGGACCTGAGCTCCCCACGGTAAAATCCAGTCTGGGCAGGGGAGTTTATAGGGGCTCAGAAGTGCACTTGGAGATGATCTGGAGGAAGCCAGCAAGCAGACATGGCAGGGAGGTCAGCGCTTTCACTGTTGGTGTTGGCCTGGAGCGGCTGTGTTTGTAAATCACAGCATCATGAGATGCTAAAATCCTCGAGTGGTTGTCAGCCCTGCCCCTACCAGCCTGACCTGCCCTGTCCCAACAGCCCTTCATGCGGCTGCTTCATGGCAGGTAGGGCTCAGTCTCCCAAGACATCCCGCTCCAAAGCCTTGCTGTCAAAAAGCATTTCCTACTGTCTCCCCTATATCTTCTTTGCTTGTTTCTCACAGAATCACAGAATCACTAAGGTTGGAAAAGACCTGGAAGATCATCAAGTCCAACCATCAACCCAACACCACCATACCCACTAAACCATGTCCCTAAGCGCTTCATCCACACATCTTTTAAATACCTCCAGGGATGGTGACTCCACCGCTTCCCCAGGCAGCCTGTTCCAATGTCTGACAACTCAGTGAAAAGTTTTTCCTATCATCCAACCTAAATCGCCCCTGCACAACTTGTGGCCATTTCCTCTTGTCCTATCACTTGGGAGAAGAGACCAGCACCCACCTCTCTACCTCATCAGCTTCGTTGCCCTTCTCTGGACATGCTCCAGCACCTCAATGTCCTCTTTGTAGTGAGGGGCTGCCTGTGACTGGCTTTTTCCTCTGTACAAGATCATCCCAAATGCATGTTGCCAAAATCAATCCCATTTAGTCTCCTTTAAGGGACGCCCTGTTTATGGAGCCTCCTGTATCCGGTAGCCTGGCTCGTTCGTCTGGTATCTCTCAAGCCGGGGCTTGTTCTGAAGGGAGTTCAGGTGAAGCAGAAAGTGTCAGAGCAATAGATTGAAAAATGCAGATTCTCAGGGTAGATACATGCAGGCTTAGCCAGGGGTGGCCTGAGCACGCCAGGCACCCCGGGCACCCCCGTGTTGAGCCCTGCCTGCTGTGCTGGGATGCAGCCACAGCACAGTCCGATTCCCATCCAGGGATGCTGTAATAGCTCATCCGTGAGCAGTACTAGAGGGAACGTGGCCTCCTGAGATCTCTCTGCACAGCGTGAAGCTGCGTTTCCTGGCTTATGCAACAGCAGGATGGCTGGGGCTGTACAGCTGGCAGGGGACGGGGACGATGCTGGGAGCACCGAGCCGTACACAGACTGAATTACTGCGGGGCAGGGCTGGCCGGGAGGGGAGAATATTTTGATAGGGTTTTGCCAGCAACGAGGGTTAATAGGAGGACAATAAAGCCCTGTTCTTCAGCCTCCATGGGGAGCTGCTACACTTTCCAGACTTTAATTTAACAAGCAGCCCAGCCTCCCTGTCACCAGCGTGCCTTGACCTCCCCAAGACCATCTTTCCCTGCTCCTCTTCATCTCCAGCAGTGCACAAGCCTGGAGCAAAGACAGTCGTCATTTAAAGCCCATGTTCTCAGCTACCACACTCCTGCAGCCAGCAAATTACACTGAGGACAACACCAAGCCCTGCTGCCTGCTTTGCCTCAGCCGTGATCCCGATCCATGGCAGCTCTGCCCCTTCCCCGCTCAGCCCCACTGGACACTCACCAGTCTGCCCACTGCGTCACATCCCAGCAGGGGAGCCACCTAAATGGGCTCCCAGAAAATCACCAAGGGGCTCCCAGCAAAGGCATGGCCCAGGAAAACCGCTGCTTTAACTCCCAAGATGTAAAGCTGTGGAGCTGATTAAACTAAATTAAAAGGGGTCTGATTATCAGTGATTGTGGAGTATGTAGCCAACTCATCTGAGAATCAAGATTTTCTAAGAGGACCTCACGCTCATGGCCCAAAAAAGGAGAGGCAGCTGGCCCCAGAGAGCCTTGTGACCCCTCCATTTGCCTTTCTGGTCTTTTCCTCACCCCTGGTTATTGCCACTGCTTTCCAGATGGCATTTGGATGTCCTGGAGCTGGCACAGCTTTACCTGGGTACTCCCATCAAGGCTGCCTTTTAGGAGAGACTTTTAGGCTGTGTTTATCCACGCTGCCACTGCAGCCCAGGAGCTTCCCTCTCCCGCACATCCCAGGGGCTTGAAGGTGGATTCCTGTTTATTTCCTTAAGCAGCTCTATTCATAGCCTTCAAAAGCTGCCAAGCCGCATCTTTCAGGCCCGAGAGGACTCAAAAGTGCATCTTAGGTAAACACCAGGAGCAAGGTGGGACTGCCCGGAGTTAGCGGCATTTGCTGCACTTCTCCCTTGGAAACTTTACTGCATCTTCTGCAAGTCACAGGCACATCTCCAATACAAGGTCTCAAGCAAAAGTGAAGTCAGGCTGACACACCAGGCTGTAGTTCAGGCATACAACATCTCCATGTTCAGGATTACTACAGAACAGTCTCCCGCAGCAAGGGAGAATCCTTTTAGGAATTGGTCCTTTGGATGTTGGAGGTATCGGACTGGGACCAAGCTCAGCCGGGCTGCATGTGCCCAGACCGTGCATGGGAGCTTCAAAGCGGCTGCAAACCTGTCCCATCTGCTGGTGCCTGGTGTGATGGCTCCAGGCAGCGCTGTGGGGACTCTGCCGCAGGGATGCAGTGGGGGGCTATGACCGGAGGGATTATATCTACTACCCGCTCTGGGTGTAGCTGGGGGCAGGCGCAGCTGCGATGTGCAGACCTGATGCCCATGAGAGGCATCCAGGACAGTCTAGGGGTAGCTGCGGCACACAGAGCTCCCTCCTTGCACCATGGCTGAGGAAGGTGATTGATTTTTTCCCCACTGCTTCTTTGGGCTCAGTTTGGTTTCAGGAAGGACAGATAGGCTTCTCCTAAGCCTGCAAGCCCACGTGTTTCCAAAGGAGTGAGGTGATCATTGCAAGGGTGGTTTGAAAGAGGTGGGGAAAAGATCCCTCCCATGGTGCATGGGAAGTGCCTTCCACCAGAGACCCCAAGGGACAGCTGTGAGAGCCCACGCACAGCATGCAGAAAGCAAGCCATCCCACAGCAAGCATGTCCTGCCTCCTGGCTCCGCAGCCTGCTCCCAGGTCGTGAGTCACCGCAGAGCCATGCACAGCTGGATTTCCACCCCCTGCCCCGAAGGCCTCTGGCTTACAGCTGAAAATCTGCAATGACATCCACTGCTCCTTCTCCATCTGCTTCTGGCAGAGCCAGCACCCTGTTTGCCTGCATCACCCCACTGAGCCAGCTCACACCAAGTCCATCTGCAGAGCACTGAGGCTCAGGATCTCCCAGTCCAGGCATTGGAAGAGACCTTGGGCTGGGTGTCAGTCTGCTCCGTCTGAACCAGGCATCAGTCCTGCTGCTGAGCCTGTGGGGGAGAGTCCCATCCCACTGTGGAGAAGTTCCTGCCCCATGTGGGACAAAGTCAACCACCCCTGGGCAAGTTCCCAGGACAGTTTGGGTTCATCCTGCCCTGTGCAGGTGGTGCTTCCAGTGGCCATGTATCTGCTTAGTGTGAGTCTAGAGAGCACAGCCTTTCTGCCTCTGATCTGCTTCTAAAATGGAAAAAAATAGAAACCCTCCTGCAGGACTTGCTGACACACTTGCAGATACCAGGAGAGCTGGGACATTCCTAAGATAAGCAGATTCCTGTCTGCTCTGCACTTACTCGTCTCACTTGCCTTTTCCTGAGCTGGGTACTGGGTTCCCACCCCAGCAGCCATTGCCTTTCTCCACGCTGCCATGTGCCTGTGAGGGACTCAGCCTCCAGCCACGTACCCAATGATGAAGACTTAGTAAATGACATTCCTGCAGTGGTTCCAGGGTTCATTGTTTTGCAGCAGCAACCACCAGTGATTAATTCAGAAACGTCCTCTCCAGAAAAACCCATTACAGAATCCCTCCCAGAGCAGAGTGATGGAAAGGCTCCTTAGACTGACAGATTTGTGAGTAGGAGACAGCAGGATTATTAATCCTTACTTGTATCACTTCCACCAAGCTGCTCACTCGCATTTCTCTCCTTCTCTTGCAGCAGAATTTTTCCCCTCTTGGAGAGCACCGGGGTTTTCTCAACTGCGCTAGCCCAGATCTGCCCAACCTGGCTTAAAATGGGATGAAGAAATTTGGATTTTGAACTGGGGTTAGCTGGAGTTCAAACCTCAGCCCTGCAAACCTCTTGGCTTTGCTGTAATCTGAGCCCAAGCCTCAAGGGGTCTTGTCCTGTTTGCTGGTTCCATCAGAGTTTGTGCAGTCACTTGAGCCGGGAGCGAGTGCCGGGAGCCCTGGGGTGCATCAGCTGTGCCCAAACCACCCTGTTGGCACGTGGTTGGAGAGCCCGAGCTGGACCTGCGAGGCCGGCTCGTGCTGCACAGCACCACCAGCGCTGCGAGGGCTCCTGGGCTGATGAGGCTCCTTGAGCCATCTTCTGCCCACCCAGTGCCCCAGATGGCATAAGATGACCTTCTAGTATGTGTGAGGTCCGGTTTTCCTCCTGGCAGCCTGACACCTCTTTGGCAGCACCGCCAAGCCTTATAACTGTGGAGAGGACTTTTCAGGACTTCCTTTGCAAGCTCTCAGTCATTTCTGGAGCTTCTTAAAGCTGCTGAGGTTAAAGAGTCACTTGCTCCAGGCTCTTGTTTCCCTCTCTGTGCAATCCCCCTCCATCCCACAGCTGATAACGCACACCCAGGCCTGGCAGCGTGCCCCTCACAAAATGCAAGACCCGGCTGTCCCCACCATGTGCACAGAGGACCGTGAGGACCCCTCACTCTCACCCACCCCGGGCTCACCCACTCCCACCCGCCCAGGGCTCACTGCCATGAGCTCGGGGGCCATTTCCAGATGTGACTGCATCATTGCAGCAGGCTGCTTTTTGCTTTCGCTCAAAACCAGGGTTTAAGCCACGTATATAAAGAAATCCCTGTTGTAATTATCTTCCTGGCACTGCCATTTGTCTAAGACCTTAGAAGAGGGCTTAGCTTCAGGCTACAGTGAAGAGCACTAAGCAATTGCCACGTTGTCAGTTAGAAAAGACGTGGTTTCTTTTCTCTTCTTTTTCTTTTTTTTTCCCTCCCTGAAATTTTTTCCAGATGTCTTTTTTTTTTTCTCAGGAGAAGTACCAGCAGCTGTACAATCTCAATGCGAGTCGTGACTAATCCAGTGCAGAGAGCATTCAACGAGAGCATTCAACTCCTCGAGGTGTGAATCAAGCAAATGAAACTTTGGCTTAGGGGACATATGAGCCCTGGAGCCAAACTGGACCTACAAGTGGCACTGAGCTGCATGTAGGAGCTATGGACATTTGTGGTGGGAGGAGAAGATGCTCCAGATGCCACAGATGGTTGGCTGTGTTAGAAGAACCCATGGGGTCTTAGATACCATCACCAAGCCAGCCTCCACATGGACCCGAGAGGGTCACATTGGGTATTTACGGATGTCTGTGTGCGTGATATCAACATCCACATATCAGTACCCAGGGATGGCTTTTGAGTGGTGTGTAGCCAAATAAAGAAATGGGTGAAGAAGAGTTTCTTCTCTTGTTCTTTGCCACCAGCCTCCCGGGCTGCCTCATCATAGAGATCAACTATCTCACTGGGAAGCGATGATGGTTTCTCACGGCCCCCTTCCCTTTCCCTTTCTGTTTTGTTTATTTTTTGTTTCTTGTTGGCCGTATGGATGTTTAGTCTTACATCCGTTTCTGTCACATGCAGTAGAAGTGCCGCGAGGCCGGACAAGGAATGAGCTGATAAAGAATCACAAATCACAAAGTAAGAGGCGTCCTACAGAACAAGGAGCCAGCACAGCCTGGCAGGTCAGAACAGACCAGTTCCTATGTTGACATCTAAATCCTCAGCAACATCAGTAGGAAGAGTTAAGCACCCAGATCGGTGTCTCAGCCCCTCTCAAAGATAGTGTGTAATCACGAGGAATGAACCCAAACCCCAGGCAGCCAAGACAAAACACGATGTTGCATTTTGTTATGGTCTTGGGTGTCCTTCACCCAGCATCCGCAGTCAGACTGCTGGTGCCCAGATGACTTGCCCTCAGTCCTGCTGGCTACAGGGGCCACCATCTTTCCAGCAGCCTCTGGAGAGCAACCTTGCATCGCCCTGGCCGGGGTAAGGGTTGGTGCCATGGGTGGATCACAAGCTGCAAAGAGCTGGACTATCTGCAGTGCTCAGGACAGCCCTGTAAGTCATGGAGACACTCTTCAGGGACACCCAAATTCCAGCAATTTGACAGCCTTTCTTTTTGGCTGCTGGTTTTACTTTGCAGTGCAGCACCATGGCCATGCTGATGCATAAAGGCATGCTGTCTGGTTCTGCCAGGGAGCAGATGAACCTTAAATCCTCTCAGTCATGGTGAGATTCAAGGAGAGAGGAGCTGGGTTTTCACCCTGAGCATAGAGAGGAACAGATGGGAAAAGTCAACTCCAAACAGCTTTGCTGTCTGGCTGCCTCTGGCTGGGCAGCTACTCCAGCTGAGTTAGGATATGTAAGGTCAAAATAGTGATGTCTGAAGAGACCATCGGATTCAACTGACTGGCAATTTCGACTGTGGGTTTTGCTCAGTCAGTCCAGATCTGCTGGACGATAACCACAGCAGAGAGACCAATCTGCTGAGGGTCACATCTCCCGGCCCAGCACTTCTCTGCTGACTTGGAGCATTATTTCAGACATGTCATAACTCTCCACATTCTCTGGATCATTCTTTCCTCTCCCTCCCTGCAAGGCAGTTCCAGATGGCAGCAGGGTTAGGAGAAAGGTTGGAGGAGCGAGGACTCTCCTGCCTTCCTCTGCATTCCCCTGAGGATGGGAAACACCAGCTCAGGGACTGAACTACATTGTGAAATGACGGCATTTAACATTTTAATTGCAGTAGGCCAAGGTGCTAGGAGGTGCACAAACCAAACAGAGAGATGATATTCCTCCCTGCTCCCCCCGTGCGGTTAGTCCTAGAGAGCCAAAGAACTGACAAACTCATTGCAGCAGTGCAGGCAGTTGCTGGGACAATGACTCTGCTGGGAAGGTTACGCTGGGGGCTGAGCTGTCCCTGTGAGAGACCCCCTTGATCTCCAGCCCCGCTTGATTTCTCTGGTCTATCCTGTGGACCCAGACTGTGCCTCAGCCCGGCTCTCCGGCGGGTGGGACTGCCCACTGGGGAGAGAGGGAGAGGAAGAGACCGATTTGGAAAGATAGCAAGGAGGAGGAGGAGGAGGAGAGGCAGCGGGAAACCCAGCCCACCCTTTGGCTTCCTCCTGCCTCCTTCTAAAACCTGCAGATTCCTCCAGCCTGTCCAAGCGCCTGAAGTTTCCTCAGCCCTGCTGCCGGGACTGCGAGGTATGGCCCGAGACCTTCGCGTTTGCCTTGGCCGTGCTATTTCTCCCGGCATGGGGGTCCCGACAGCCCCACTCGTGGGGGTCCCTGGCCCAGGAGCCACTCGTGGTGTGTCCGGTGCACGGCAGTGCATCGCTCAGGATGGGGAGGTGGACACTCCCCACCCCGAGTGATGCATTTAGAGACCCCTCCTGACTTCTCTTTCTCCTCTTTGCAGCACCTCTGCTCCTAAACTGAGTCTGTTTCTGTATTTCACTGCCAGCTTGCCAGCTTTAACACTTTGGTGGCATCTGACTGTAAAGGTTTAACCTGCCCTAATTTTTCTCTCTCCTCCCTTTTTCCCCTCTGGGTTTTCAGTTGTGGGGTATTTCCTTAGCTAGATACGCGAGACTGACATCTGGGCACATCAAACCAACCTGCAGAGCAAATCAGATCTACTTACAAACCAGTCCCGATTACACTCAGCCTGAGGTGCCTTGGCAGGTGATGTTTTACTCACCAGAATATCTAGAGGAAGAACAAAAGAGCTGTCGACTTCATCTCAGCTTTAGCTTTTTTTTTTTTTTTCAGTACAGCTGCTCTTATTTCTCCTAAAAAAAAAAAGACACTCAGCTTTTTGTTCCAAGCAGACTTTGAAACCATTTCAAATCCTGCTGCCCTGGTTTGCTGAACTCCAGCTGATCAACTGTTAGAGAGATGGAGGTTGCAGGAGAGGAGGAACAAAGCTCTTTTGCGGATTTTTTTAAGGTTTTAAGAACTTGGGTTCGGTCAGGCACAATTTTTGGTCCACGCAGAAGAGCCGAGGGCTTGCTTCCTTTAAAGGCAGCCGCTGTCCTTCCCGTCCCGGTGACGTGCGTGGCAGTCTAACTCTGCTCTTTGTGTCCCTCCTCTAAGAAAACTCCACTCCGTTGCATCCAGACAAGAAAAGGAAACGTAACAGGATGGGGGCTGAATTCCCACCCAAACCGAGAGGCAACAGTTTCAAGTTGGAGTGACATCGGGGGCAATGGGAAGGTCACCAGTGCTTCCAGCACTCAGTTACTATCAACTTGAAACAGCCCAAAAACTTAGCAGCCCTCCAAAAGGACAAAAGTAAATCGCAGCCGTTTGTTAGGGTCGATCAGGCGAGCTTTAAGTGGAAATAAAAGGCTGTCGTGTTCTGCGCAGCAGTTGAAGCCAAGCTATTGTCTGCCACATAGGCAGGAGCAGGGATGCGGGCGGTGTTGGGAGGGGGAAGAGGAGAAATAAACGTTTCAAACTTTTTTTCGAGCCCCTCCTTCCACAACCCTCTGCTCTTCCATGACTCAGCCCCGGAGGAATGTCGGCTCCCATGGAAACCCTTTCTGGGTCCTCCGGTCGGAGGGATGTCGGGGCTGTTATCGCTGGAGCGCTGTGGCAGGGCGAGCCCAGGGAATGCTTTGAGGATGGTTTGCATTTCTGCAGAATATTTAGCGGACAGTTTCTTCTCTCTCTCCTTTGTGGAGCTGTGCGAGATAAGCTTGCTCTATCCCCCGGGAGCCAGAGGGACTGCTTGCACCTGGCAGAGAATTATCCGGGCTGCTTTTGGGACTGCCCCATGTCCAGTCCAAACAAAAGAAAAAGCTCGGGCAGGACAGGAAAATGCTGTATCGTCTGCCCTTCCGACTGAGGTCTGCCAAGGGATCATCAGTGAACCGCTGCTTGCAGCCCAGGTCTCATCCATGCACTTTTCTTGGTACTAATTTAATTGTTTCCCATTATGGATGCAGTTTGCAACCTAGACAAACTATGAGAGCTTCAAGCCAGCACACAACTATAGTGGCATATGGGGTCTTGCGCTTATATCAATAAGCCCTGTAAGATCTGGAGCACTTATAAGTGCAATCAGAGCTGCTCAATTCCCTGCAAGGGGAATGGGGTAATACAGTGTTGCGGTGTAGACGTGTCTTTAGTGATTCTGCATGGACAGATGTGGTAGATGATAGATAGATTTTTCTTCCTGTGTTTTACTTGGAGTGTGTAAGTGTGTGCATGAGCTAAAGGGAATTTCACTTTTATGTAAACCTATCTTGGCTATGCAAGCCTGCACGCTGTGTGAGAGGCAAGAGCCAGGCTGGCTTCTGCCCTGCCCTCTGCTCCTGCCCTGCTCCCCTGGGACCCAGTGCAACTGGGCAAGGCAGCACCCCCAGCAGCACGCCCGGACATGCAGGGACCTGTTCAGCAGGGAGCTTTATGGGGACTCATGCAACCAGCTCTGACGTCAAACTGAATTTTAGCCCAGGAGTGTCTGGCTGAGTAAAGCTCCGAGGGTCTTGCTTGCATAGGGAGGTCAGGGCCAGACAGTGGGGTCATAGCCCTCATGTCCTGTCTTTGTGGTGGCCACACTTGGTCACCCATCTGCACCTTGAAAACTATGCCCCACGACGGGATTTGTAGGCAGAAGCTTTTTCTGGGCCGGTCCTGCCTTTACATTCAGTCTGAGGTGCTGGGGCATGTCAGACCCTGCAGAGCCTCGGAAGAGCAATGAGCAAATGGAGGGTGGGTGCAGGAGACCCTGCACCGGGCTGGCTGCCTCCTGCGTGGCGGGGCTGGGTGCAGGCGGGGAGCCAAGACATGGATGGGAGGGTTTTTGCCCAATAATTACCCACTCCTGCTCTCGGCTGCTGGCGATGGGAGGTGGCATGGGAGGTGGCAGTCGGTCCCCTCGCCGGGTTAGTGGTGGAGGCAGCTGGGGTTATCCCCGTGGCCTCAGGGAGGAGCTGTCAAAGTGGCCAGGCAGAGACTCCTCCCCATGCTAACGCTAACGTGGCATCCTGAAGGGCTTATGCAACTCTGGCCAGGGCCAACGCCACATGGGCCACGCTCCACCATCCACAGAGCCTCCTCCGGAGGCTGCACCCGCCTGGTCCTTGTCCTCCGCCAGCCCACAAAGGCCCCAGGCTGGGCAGGAGGAGACAAGAGGGGCCAAACAGACCCCAGTGGCACAGACTCTTCTCTCTGTCATCACTGCAGGGTGTTTTCCCCAGCAGAAGAAACTTATGATGGTGCTGTAGGACTGGGGGAGGGAGGTAAAGAGCTTGCCAGAGTACCCTGCTTTGAATTTATGGAGGTGCTGAGCATCAGTCTCAGACTTCTCTACACCCCATGGCTCTCTTGTTAGGGACGTGTCTGCAAAACGCAACAAGCAGCCGGTGCTGAGGGATAGCCAGGGCCATGCTAGAAAGGCAAACCATCCAGCGGGGTTTAGGGGAGTCACAAGACTGTGTTTACACAGTGACTGGGAGCTGAAGTCCCCACTTAGGATGCAAGTGGGGTCAAGCATTAGAAAGGCAGTGCAAACCTTGGGTCCTGCAGCCCATGGGTGCCAGGCGCTCTCCTCCCTCATCAGCAGTCAGGAGGGCAGGCCTGAGGAGGGGGTGGTGACCGTGGAGACTTCACTTATTTTGTATTCAACAGCCCTCTCTGTGCCCAGGATGTGCTGGTTTCCAGCACGTCTTGCAAAGTGCTGGCTTCTGTTGATTCCTTTAGGATACAGAAAGGTGTAAGGCCCTGCTTGCTAAAAACCTCTTACCCAGTACTGTTTTCCTCTGTCCAGAATGACCCCCTGCTGCACCCCATTGCTCTGCCCCTCACGCTGCCCTATGCCCTCCGTGGGGCTCTTGCAGAGCGGTGCCAGGCGTTACCGGTGCAGGGCCTCTCGCAGGGATCGCTCCGAGCCCCTCCAGCTGGGGGATGGATGCTGAGCTCATGGTATGGCCCAGCTGCCAGCTCCAAAGAGCATCCTCTTGGACAGCAGGACCATGGTAGGTCCACAGGGAGGGAGACTTGCACCAGTGACTTGCACTGTGGGCCAGGCTCTTCTGCTGGAGCAGCTCTGTGTGCAGGGCTCCTGAGTCTGTTACTTGAGGACTTTTGGCCACCAGGCATTCAGGAAAGACCATGCCTTTGCAAAACAGCCAGGGCTCACAGATGCTGCAATGTCCTCTGTGCACAGGCTCTGCCTCCAAGAGGATGTTGTTTTTCAAATAAACTTGTTTTCCGATCTCCGGCGCAAGACAGCTCTGCAGAGTTTGTTTGCTCAGACTCTTTCATGCTCCTTCTTCCTCCAAACACAACACTGGCAGCTCTGACTGTCTGCTGGCTCCTAGCAAGCATGTAATTCTCTGACCCCAGCTCACTGCATGCCCAGACTTTGAAATTCAGGTTTGTTTTTTTTGGGCTTGGGGAAATGATCTGAGAGGGCCTTGGTCTGGGGTTGGGTTCTTCTTAATGCCATCTTCCACGTGTACATGCGCTGCCCTCTCCTTTGGGCTGGGCACTGCCATGTTTCTGCCCAACGAGCATCACTGAACCTCACAGCATCTTCCAAAGCAAACAAGCCCCTTGGGAGAAGCCCAGGAGGAGCGTTTACAAGCCAGAGGATGGCAGCAAGGGAGGAGATGGCCAGATTCACCAGTACTTTTCCACCTGCCCACCCCAACCCACCCCTCCAGAAGTGAAGAACTAGTAATGTCTCCTGGCAAATGCCAGGAGATCTCCCAGCAGCCTCCAGAGCAAATAAAGGTGAGGGGAAGGGGCGGCGTGTACGAGCGGGAGAGGAGGGAGTTGCTCAGCTGCAGCCTCGCCAGAGCAAACGGGCTCATCCACCCGCACCCACAGCTCCTCTCCCCGCAGGTCCTGCGTCCCACCACGGCAGCCATCCCCACCACCCCGTGCTCCCAGCCCTCCGCCGTCCCTGGGAAGCTGCCCTCCATGCACTGACACCTACTTTGCACAGGCACCACGCTGGGGCTGAGTGAGGCGCTGAGATTGGAAGGAGGATTTCAGCCTCTGCGTGGCCAAACCTTGCTAAATTAGGAAGCACAGCCCAGCCTGGCTGGTGCCCTGGCAGCACAGCGTTGGCGCAGTTTTATACCCAGAGACCTGCCATGTACAGGAAGGAAGGGAAAGGATGCACTGGCAAATTAGATATCCATCCACGCTCACTGGGAGAGAAGACAACACCTTGTCCAACACTTTCTATCCCAGTGAAGCCATTCCAGCCCCAGGGAGCCGGTGGGCTGTGATGCCCCGGCCACGCAGGTGGAGCGGAGGAGGGCGAGCGGAAGGGAGGCAGCGGAAGCCTTGGCAAGGAGACAAGTCCCCTCGCTGGCAGGAGACAAATGGGGGGTGTTTCGCTCTCCCGGCAGGCGGAAGGGAGCAGGCAGCACTCACTGGCAGGAGCAGGATGCCACTGGCATATTAAGCGGCCAGCTGAGCTCCTCTCTGCCCTCACACAGAGGGGTTCAATCCTGCCAAACAGGAACCGGGGGGGGACAAGGACAGGGCAATTTCACCAGCTGCGCTCTCCTTCTGGCTCGCATCGCAGCTGGTGTTAGCTGGGCTCCCTGGCTCACTCGTCCTACAGAGTCCCTGCAACAGCCCGAATCGGGAGGGTGCAAAGGGTTCATCCTCCTGAGCTCATCTCCCAGCAGGACACAACCCCAAAGTGTCCTGGATCCCTCAAATGCAGTTTGGGGACCCTCAGGTGTGAGCAGGAAAGGGAAAAACTATAGCAGAGACCCCAACATTTAGGGGTGCTGGGGATAGCGGACTGGTCCCTGATACCCCTAGAGACGTCTGTGTCCATGTGGAAAGGGGTTTTCTAGAGGATTTAATTCTCAAGTGCCCCATCTCACTGTCTCCCTGTCCTCTCTTTCCTTCCTCCACTTTCATTTTTCCTCTGATCGACAAATAAAATGGTAGGGAATTTCATTGCCTGTACCTGGGGCTCGTATCAGGGGATTTTAACATGAAAAATGGTTTTTTTGGTCCAAAAAAAACCCTGTGAAGGAAAGGGGAGCTGCCATTTTGACTGCAATTTTTCTAAAGGCATCCAGGAAAGCAACAGAAATCTAAACCCCCGACGTCTCATTTTGCAAAATCAAAAGAATTTGTCTTGGAAACATGATTTGGCTTAAGGTTTCAGCTAGAAAAGCCAGCATGTGGGGCTGTAATATTGAACAGATGAGGAAGGACATGAAGAGAACGCCCTTTTCTAAGTGTCTGACTGCCAGCCATGAGCTCAGCCCCGAGCTGAGCGGCACACAACGGCCTCCTTCCCCTCATCCCTCCTTTTCTCTCCTTTATTCAGGGTTTGCTGAAAGATGAGGGCCTGGATTTTTTTCCTTCTCTGCCTGGCAGGCAAAGCCCTGGCAGCTCCGGTAAGTACGGAAGACAATGGAACCTCTCTGCTGTCGGGGTTGTCCGTCTGGTGTATCTGATGGGGATTTTCTTTTATAACGACTAAACCCCTGAGGGATGGAGGGCAGTGGGGGGGAGAGGAAACCCAAGGGTGGCCCTGCTGCCTGCCCTGGTGGGTCACCCCTCTTGGGACCGTCCTCCCCACGGACCCCAGCTCATGGTCCTTTTCCCCTGCAGCAGGAGGCTCTGCCTGATGAGACAGAGGTCATTGAAGACCCCACCACAGAGGTAGGTGACTCTTGCTCCTCCTCGTCACACATCCCCTGCAGCACCCACTGCTCTGGGAAGAGCATCTCCAAAGCATGGGGGAGCAGGGGCAACGGGGGGGCTGCTCTGACCCAGGAATGGGGCCGAGCTCTTTGTGCACGCCCACCCGAAACACTGACCTCTTTTGCAGGAGCCCGTGGGGGCTAACCCCGTCCAGGTGGAGGTGGGAGAGTTCGAGGAACCCACGGAAGATGTAGAGGAGATTGTCGCAGAGAGTAAGTCACTTTTTCTCTGCCCTCCAGCTTTTGCCCTCCAGCAGGCAGAGACACCGTCCCTTCCCTGAGTTGGCGAGCTTTAGACACTCCAGTGAGGGTCTTCTTTGGGAAGGGCTGCAGCACAAGGACAATGCCAACCTAGGTGCACACTTAAAAGCAAATGAAAGGTACATGACCTCTTTCCAGCACTGGATTCTCCATAACCTTTTTTGCCACAGAAAAGCCATTGCATTGTGTGGCTACAGAAAGGAGCCCAGGATTAGCCCAAGGGCTAATGTGGGCTTCTGGAAACCCTCACATCTTTCTAGTGCAGGGAGAGATGCTCGGGGCTGTCCCTGGCGAAGTCTCTGTCTTCACTCTGTGCTGAAATGCCCCAGGCAGCTCATGGGAGGTGAGGATAGGGCAGGCTCTGACTTTGCTCCCTGCCCTCTCTCAGATCCCTGCCAGAACCACCACTGCAAGCACGGCAAGGTGTGCGAGGTGGATGACAACAACTCGCCCATGTGTGTGTGCCAGGACCCCTCCAGCTGCCCAGCCACCGCCGGCGTCTTCGAGAAGGTGAGGGCAGAAGCTGCTTGATGGAGGAACCCCACATGGGACATAGCCAGAGATGGTGGGGGAGACAGTCAGAGTCAGCGTGGCAAGGCCCCATCTGGCCTCAGTCGGTGGTGACCAAGGAACTGTTGTTCACCCCAGGAAACAAGTTGAACATCTCATTTGGAGGCTCTCCCTGCTGAGCCCCCAGCAAGGCTGGGCTTCGCTGTCCCTCACGTAGCATCTCCCCATCCTGTGCAGGTCTGCGGCACCGACAACAAGACCTATGACTCCTCCTGCCACTTCTTCGCCACCAAGTGCACCTTGGAGGGAACCAAGAAGGGACACAAGCTACACCTGGACTACATTGGGCCTTGCAAATGTAAGTGGAGCCATCCCCTTAGACAAGGGGACCTCTAACCTGAGCACAGGGCTGAGGGAGAGCAAAGGTCCAGGCAGATGCAGGGCCAAGGTGGGAAGGTGCTGGGGCTGCATGTCTGGGGTCTGGGGCTGCATGTCCAGGCGCTGTGCTGACCGCTGTGAATGGCTTCCAGTCATCCCCGCCTGCCTGGACACAGAGCTGACCGAGTTCCCCCTGCGCATGCGGGACTGGCTCAAGAACGTGCTGATCACCCTGTATGAGCGCGATGAGGACAACAACCTGCTGACTGAGAAGCAGAAGCTCAAGGTGAGTGGTTGGGGAGGGAGCCTGGGAGTTCACCTTGCCAACAGAACCCAGCACCCCTGGGGAGCCCAGCCAGAATGACCTGTGGACACCCCATATAAAGACCCTTCCGGGGTCCCCCCTTGCACCCCGTTCCCCTACTGACAAGGTCTCCCCGGCCTCCCCTACGACAGGTGAAGAAGATCCATGAGAACGAAAAGCGCCTGGAGGCTGGTGACCACACCGTGGAGCTGCTGGCCCGCGATTTTGAGAAGAACTACAACATGTACATCTTCCCCGTGCACTGGCAGTTTGGGCAGCTGGACCAGCACCCCATCGATGGGTGAGTGTTGGCAGAGCGGGACAGGGCAGAGCCCCGCCAGGACCCCTTCCTGCCCGAGGACCAGGGTGATTTGGTGGCAGAAGGTGTCAAGGCTGGAGGTGTAACACAAGTGGGTAGCTGATGGCAGAGGCAGAAGCAAAGCCCTGTGCAGGGACAACCCCTGCACACATCTGGCAGGGGCTGGGGCAAACCAGGCTGGGGTAGAGGCAGTTTTACTTTCTGCCAACAGCTCTTCTGCAGAAAGAGGGGACCTCCCCCAGCCCCAGCTGATCCCATCTCCCTTGGTGGAGTTTCTGTCTTCTCAGATTTACTGTCGTATGATAGTTCCCTGAAATATCTTAGTCCAAAGGCCCCAGAATAACTTCAACAGCTGACATAGCAGCTGCTGGCTTAGCTGTGAGCTGGAGATGGGCGCGAGAGCGATCACACACACAGAAACATGGGGTGGGGGCACCCGGTGAGGACTCCCAGCTGCTGGCTATTTTATGACTAGCGCAGCCGGTTGCAAAAGCAGACACCAGTCCTTGACCTTCATGATGCTCAGTGACGGATACTGGGAGGGCACTGGGACAGCAGTCAAACCAGGCAGAGAGCTGGGGCCAGCATCTTGCCCTGCGCTGGCCCACGCACCCAGCAGAGCATCTCCCCTCCTGCGGGAGGGTGGCTGGCGGTGGCGGGTGGCATGTTGACCGTCCGGTCACCTTGGCAGGTACCTGTCCCACACTGAGCTGGCCCCCCTCCGTGCCCCCCTCATCCCCATGGAGCACTGCACCACCCGCTTCTTCGAGGCTTGCGACTTGGACAACGACAAGTACATCGCCCTGGAGGAGTGGGCCAGCTGCTTCGGCATTAAGGAGCGTAAGTACTGAGTAGGGAAGGAATGGAGGTGGAGGGGACACCAAAAAGCACCCCCAAAGCCCCCATTCAGGATGAAGCAATGCATTACAGCTGGTCCTGGGGAGGGAAAAGCAGGGGAGAGCAGGGAGGGGGGATCGCAGGAGCAGCGACCCTGGCAGCATCCAGGTCTGGGGCAGCATCCGCCTCCTAACCTCGTCTCTCTCTTTTCCTTCCACAGAGGACATAGACAAGGATCTTGTGATCTAAACCCCCAGCTTCCTTTTCTGCTGCCAACTTTGTCTTGTTTTAACCTTCCCACTTCCTTCGGTTTTTAAACCGCTTTTGTTTTGTTTTGTTTTTCCCTGGGAACAAGGTGCTAATATAGATCTAAACATGTAGTAACGGTGCTAAGAGAAATAACAGTCCTCGTTCATAGCCTAATCTATTACCACTAGATTACTCACTCGGCTGTTTCCACACGCTCTTATCAGCCCTTTCTCTCTCCAATGTGTCTTTACCATTGACCAACCCTGTTCCTGTCCTAAATATCCGCTCCATCTCCGTATATCCGCTCTTGGATCAACTTCTCTTAACTTCTTACTAACAGCACGTTCTTGGACACGTCAGCATAGATGCAAAGACCTCTCAGCTGATTCACTGCCCAGTTACAGACCGCCAGCGAGGGAAGGCAGAGCCAGAGGATGTAGAAGGATTGGGCTTTTCGAGCAGAGCAGCTGTGGGTGACATTGTGGTCACCCAGCTCATGGTAGGGGAGATGGAGAGGTGCGAGAAAGACATAGAGTGGCAGGATTTCGTTTTCCTTTTTTTTTTTTTTTTCATTCCCAGGGCTTGAATTTAACAATCATTGGGCACAAAAAAAAGGGCTAATCAAACAAACGAATAGGAAAGCGCACAAAATTTAAAACAAATAAAATTAAATGCATCCATCCTGTAAAACCCCCTCGAAAAATAAAGGTTTGAAAGTGCTACGTGCTTTACCATTACTCAATGACCGTACTGCTGTTGTGTTTTCTGTGCTGCAAAGGGAGATTGGGTGCGGCCGCCTGTTCCCCCGGGGTGCGCGGGCTGACCTTGCTGGTGTGATTCTGCTGTAGCTGAGATAAAGCTCTTGGCTCTCCCCAAATCATGGTGCCCTTGAGCACTTCCCACCTCTGCCTTGGTCGTGCTTAAATTCCAGCCCTGCTCTCCCAGGGAAGCTGTGTCAGGCTTGGAAGGGACATACCCGCTCAGAAAGAGGCGTGCTTGCCACATGCTCGAGGGAAAGGCTGTAATATTTTTTTCCTGTTGTGGATTTGGGGGTTTAAGGGATGGGCAGGAGGGAAGGAAGAAGGTATTTGGATTTTGCTTTATAGAGAGGGTCCTGGCAGGAGCAAAGAGATGGTTAAGTCTCACAGGCTGAGAACTCTTTTTTTTTACCTTATATTATTAAATTCCTGCCACAGTGTGAGCAACCTGATGAGTCTCTGTAATAAAAATACTGATGTGAAACACTGACAATAAACGAGATTGCAATGTTCCTCTGTTCCGTCCCACCCCAATAAGGGGGATCACACACACATCCCCAACCTCATGCATGCGTTCAAGTTGTAACTCAAGCACCCCAGCCCCAGGGAAAGGTCTGGTTCAAGGTATGCCGAGGTGCTTCTGCCAGTCACAGGCCATCACCTCGCTGTAAACAGGCTCGTTGGAGGAGATCGGATGGGTAATGCACGGGCAGATGGAGCTGGAGCGATGGAGGCAGACAGGGTCACTGCAGCAGCCAGCACAGACACTCGCACGGCTCTGAGGCCCTTGCTTTCATGAGCAATAAAATCTCTGGGAAAGGCAAAAAGGCACAAGAGGAGAAAATAAACACTGCCATTTGCACAGGCTAAAAATATCCATGTTGCAAGAGCTCTGGTTAAGCTGTGAGGTCCCCCTGTTAAGAGCCCCTTGCCGGATGCGCTGTGCTGGATGCAGCCGCAGGGTCACCTCCTGCACAGGGTCACTCCCGGCTGCAGAGCCCTGGGCAGGTCCCGTCGGGGAGGGTCGCTTTGCAAGTGTTTGCCAAACTGTTTGAACCCAGTGGGAGAGCTGGCACCCAGAGGGGCCAGGCGAAGGTTTTTCACCCCTGCCTTGAACCCCAGGGCTCCTTCCACCCAGCCACGCTGCTTCCCGGAGCTGTTAGCCAGAGAAGGGTTTCCCAATGGAGACACAGCGAATGCCTCCCCACCTCGGAGGTTGCCACTGCAATTTGGCAGGCCTGGCACAGCGAGGGGCACCGCTGCCCATGACCCCCACCTGCAAGATCCAGCTGGCTGCAGCAGCCGTCGGCTTCCGAACCACCTCTGGGCCAGGAGAGCTGGCGAGAGAGGATTTGGGCAGGGGGGTGGATGGGAAGACAAGCAGGGACGGGAGGAGAGCGACCGCCCTGTGCAAACCTGCTTTCCAGTCGCTCCCTCTCAGCCAGAAACTCCCGCTCGTGCTCTGCCAAGACGCAGCCGCATTCCTTCCAGCTCCAGCCCTCCCCGCCAGCGCTGCCGGACAGACTCAGGCGGTTTCGTTCCCATGCAAGGGAAGGCTTTCCAGCCCTCCTCTCCTCTGCCTTCCCCTCTTGTGCAGGAATCAGCTCTAAAATCACAGCAAGCTCAGGGAAGTCAGCAGGCTCCACCAGGAGAGCCAGTTATCACGGCTCAGGAAGGTGAAGGGATCCATCTCTAAGGCCATGTCCCATCCTAGGGGATGATACTCATGTCCTGGCACTCTGGCAGAGCTCAAAGGACCCAATTCAGCGCTACTACAAGTGCAGCTGTCCTGGCTTTAACTGAGCATCAAAGCAAGCTCAGGAGCTTGCAGCTGGACCTCCCTTAACCCTTCAAAAGTCACAGCCTGAAGTATCAAGTTGCTGGAATTTCACTGCCTTGGGGCAAATGCCATACATGGGGTTACATCAGGACTTGAGGAATAAGCTGGCCTTTAAAGCTTTCAGACCTAGACGGTCAGCAAGGGTGGAACAGAAGAGCTCTTTCCCTGTTAGAGCCAAAATCGAGCCTTCTAGTGCCTGCACAGCAGTAAAGAAACTTGCCTGTACTTTCCAAGTGGAAATTCTCCCTGTGGTTAGTGCTGACTGAGGACACAGTTTGCAAACCTGAAAAAAAGAAAATAGAAAAATAACAGAGAGCTCTGGATCCAAAACCAGCCTGACACAAGCACAATCTGACCCAAGTGCTACAGTGCAGCTGCAGGCAGAGGTGGTTAATTTTGCTGAAGTTATTCAGGGCAGCATTGTCCTGCATTCAACAGAGAAAAGATGGGAAAGACAAAGATTCATGTAGAGATTAGTGCTTTCCTGTCTGTTTTCCTGCCCCTTACTTTTACAAAAGAAACAAACTGTGGCATAAACGCTGCATTTATGTTTGTGGCTTAAATATTCAAAATGCAGGTGATGCAAAAAGGTGACAAGCCAGGATTACTGTGACTACTCCAATCACATGCCTATGACAGCGTGGACTCCAAGGCTCAACATCTGCAAGGTGTAGCTGCACCTGGAGCTGCTTCTGCTTTAGCTAATGGCACCAGTGGAAACCCACTGGGTTAAACCCACCTTGAAGCATGTGTGAAGGCTGGTATTTCACACAGGCTCATGCCTCATTAGGTAAAAATCAGTTCTGCAAAGGAAGACTGAGCAATATAACCGAGGGCTTTGACCCATGCTCAGGTGGCCCTTGGTGGTGTTACTGGGTAAACACCCAGCAGATTTTTGGAGTTACTGTTCCTGGCAGTTAGGTATCTCTCAAAGAAGTTCAAGCACACCCCGACTTGCTGCTGATGGGGATCTCATCACGACCCACTGGGTCTGGCACGGGGTGGGTCCCGTTGTGCTTGGCAGGGACAGCGCCAGGACCACCTCCACCCCTCTGCCCTGCTCCGCCTTGTTGAGCAGCTCCTGAACTGCCCATAGCCACTGCGGAGCCTTCCTCTGGCTTAAAGCAGCCTATGTATTTCTAAGACGGACAAACTCAGCACAAACAAGCCCTACCTCCAGTGAAGAGGCAACGCCAGGGGAAAACATGCCAGGGGATGCATCTCCCTGCGGCCGGCCTGCAGGGAGAGCGGGAGGGAGGCAGACACCCCTCTGCCCCCCGCCCCAGAGGCGCCTCCTCCTCCTCCTCCTCCTCCTCCATCCCCCGGCCGAGCTCCATCCCCCGGCGCGGCGGCAGCGGCGCGGAGCGGCCGGCGGGGGGAGCGGCAGCGCCGGGGACGGAGCCCGGTGCCGCGGGCGGCTGTGCCGGAGCGGGGCGGGCCGGGTGTCCCGGGCCGGGGGGGCCCTGCTGGGGCAGGGGCTGCCGGGGCTGCCCGGGCAGGGGGCGGGAGGAGGGACCCGCGCCCAGCCCAGCCCAGGGCTTTGCCCGTCGCGGCGGAGCGTCTCAGCAGCAGCGAGATGTGGCCTCGCAAAGTGCAGCCCTGGTCCCTTTCGGGGCTACGGCCTCGCCACGCTTGGCCATCCCGTCCCACTCAAAGGTGCCCGAGCCCCCCCCAGCCTTTCTGGAGCAGGGACCACTTTTTAGACTAAAGGACACATGTCTTATATGATCCCAGGCTTTGTGTTTTGCTGAGCGGTCTGCTTGTCTCAGTACCATTCCCTCTAATTTTCGAATTTATTGGCTAGTTTTAACTTGATTTGAATGGGCATAAAACTGCAAAGACATCACATTCCTCCAGGCAGCATTAAGACAGGCAGAGTGAGGACACACACATACGGACAAGTACTTTGCCTGCACAGTGATGCTAAAGTCTAACAGGAGCTGGACTAGGTCTGCCTCCCAGATGCTCTGGTGCCAAGGTAAATTGCACAGTAGGCAATTATTTGTGTCGGGGACTAACCAGTTTCTGCATTGGCCATAGAGAAGCTACATTACTTTCTATTTCATGGCCTACCACATAAACCATGGCCATTTCCCAATTAAGTCCACTTTTTGTCAGCCTCAGTATTATGCTCCTAAGAATCACAGAAACTGATTCTATGATTCTTGGGAAATGACTTGCCCCAGGACACATTTTTATGTGCATTCCCTACATTTTTCTTAATTTCATATTCCTTTTGATCACTGCTTCACTTGGACCTGAGAGACTATACAAGTCTCTTGTTATTTCTTGTCCAAACACCTTGCTGATCACCTTTACTGCCTGGGTTTTGGAGACTTTGCTGCCGTCAGCTACAGAGCCAAAATTCCCCATGCACAAAGCCAAGCCTGACCGCAGCATGATGGCGGCCGTCTGCAGCCTGCCCAGGGCAGCCACGGCACCGCAGCCATGCCCAACTGGACAATCCCCGGTGGCTGGGGCTGTACCAGCCATTTCACAGCTGGAAGGAGTGTAAAAACAACACAGGACTCCTAGAATGAGCATCTAGTGCTGACCAGGCACATGGTGCGTTTCCCTCCCATGAAATGAGGGGTCTCCTGGAAACCAAAAGCTCTTTCTCCCCAACGCTATTGTCCCCAGAAGAGCTGCTTTGGCTCAGGAGTGCCTGAGCTGGACGCTGGCTGGAAGCTGGGTTAATATCTGGGGCAAATATCACCACAGGTTCGCTATGCTCCCTCTTCCTGAAGCATCTGCTGTTGGGTGCAGAGATGAGTCAGGGCAGATCTTTGGTCTGACCCAGTGCTGCTGCTCTTCTGCACTAATCACTTCTGCAATCACGCCCTGTCTGCTTGGGCTTGAGCAGCAGGATGCATCCTGCAGGATTCCTGTTGTTTCCTCTTGGTCACGGTGTCCCTAATGAAATTCTTACCTTATCTACCATCAGATGATTCCCCTATGACCTGGGAGCCAGCTCCAGGTTTTAGCTCTGGTGCACATTTTCATGCCCTTCAAAGAGCCGTTCCCTATTCTGAACACTGCCCACATGCAGTCTGTTTGGTGAGCCTTTATCCTGCTCCACAGGAATAATTTCCTTTTCCTTTACAGCTTGCTCATCCAGGTTGGATGCTGGAGTATTTTACCTAACGTGTCTTGTTTGCATCCTTCTCCTTAGCCTGGCAGCTGGCATCTGATGAACTACCTGTGGCAGGAATAAACATGCTGAAGTAATCAGAGTAGAAATCTGGAGGGCTCCAGTTTGCTCCTCCTTAGAGGCAGATGCCCATATCCCTTGCACATTAACCATAACACAGGGCCTGCACATACAGATGTTCTCAAGCTAGTCCTGGCAAACTTCAACCCCCGGCCATGGAAGTTCACTTTCCCTGGAGATCCTGGCACACTGGACAGACTGGAAGGAGCATGAAGATGACATTCCCCCTCCATATGCAAAGAGCAAAAGAGAAGGGGAGAAGACCATACTCCTCTCCTTGGCTGCCTCTACCTAAAAACTGGCAAGAGTGGAAGTGCTCCACATACAGCTCACACCTGCAAACCCCTGCCCGTGCTGCTGCCCACACGGGCAAGCCCTCTGGGGAGGAGCACGCCAGCGAGTGCCAAGCAGCCTCCACAGCCCCCAGCGCTGCTGGGCTCAGCCCAGAACTCCTACACCACTGTGCCAATCCCTTCTCCCACTCCCTCCACCCCTGCCTCCAGACCCCCATCACCCCCATGCAGCTGCAGTGCTGCAGCAATGAACCCCTGGCAGATCAAGCCCTCCTCTTCTGGATGGTTCATCTCCCCAAGGATGCTTAATCCTGGCTTGAAAAGCCCAATGTTAGATGAGGAGGAACTCTTCTGGAAAGGGGCTGTGATGGGAAACCGGGGTACACATTGCTGCTCTGGCAGCCAGCCCCCTTTCCACAGTCATCGCTGGGTGCAAGCACCGAGCTTTGGGCTCTGCTGATGGCTCCCCTTTTCCTCCGTGCTGGAGCTGTGGCTGGTTTTCCCTGCTTTTCGCCTTCAGCCATACCTTTAACATGTGTGGGCAAACCCAGGCTCTTGAATGCAATTCGGTTCAAGGCAAAGGTGTTGGGGCACGTTCCATTCGGGAGAGGAGGAATGGTTGAATTACTGGGGAAAGGCCAGCCTTGGGCTGCCAAAGCTGGGAGAGGCCTGGCTTCCCGATCTGGCCCCATCTGGGGAGGGCTGTGAGCAGACCCAGGGAGGAGCCAGCGAGGGATCGTCTCTGTCTGGCAGGCACAGGGGCAGAGGAAACAAGGTGAGGATGAGACAAGACCCCTGCTGCAAAAGGTTCCTTCTACGAGGGTGCCAAAGGATCTGCAAAAAGAGTGAATGAACCTGTCTTGGCATCCCTGCGGTTGTTTCTTTGTAAGTGTGTCCTCTTTCCTTCCAGGTGGGAGAGCAAAGATCTTCCCCTTCCATATAGGCACAACGGAGACTGCATGGCAGAGCCGTGCTTAACTCACAGGTGTGCACATACACAAAACCAGGGTTTCTTGAGTTATCTGCCAAGTTTCCTCTTCTCCTTCCTTGTTCTGCTCCCCCTTTTGCTTGTCCCTGGGCTCAGCTCATCCTTGCACAGCCCCTTCCATCCCAGTTACTGTTACACCAGAGTAAAGCCGAGTCCGGGCAGTTGTGACTCTTCCCGGCTCCCCACCGGCCCCACGGAGAACAGGAGCTGGGCTTGTTAACCCAAGCCACAACCCTGGGGGTGCCTCTGTGTGGGAGTCATCTGTTCAAATCCCACTGCCAGCCAAAACCCATGCCCATTTCTGCACACCCTCTCCCTGTCTCCCTTCCATCCCACTGAGCTGGCTGCAGGGGGGTCAGGGAGGCAGCTACCCCCAGGCTGCTCTCTGCACGGGGCTGGAGAGCTTCTCCAAGTGCCCCAGGCTCTGTGAGGTTGGACAGCCATCTCTCCTGCCCATTTCCCAGCCTGTCTTCTCCAGAGCCCACAAGGCTTCCCAGGAAATACTGGAAGGGGTTTTCTGCCTCTCTCTGCTGGGGTTTCTGGGAGCCAGAGCAACCTCCCCCGTATCTCCAGATCTAAATCACCAGAGACGTGCCACAGCCAGTAGCCACCCCAGCTCTACCCCCATCTCTCTGGAGTGAAGTCAACCTTCCCCCAGAGCTAAACAGGAGGCTCTGCTTCCCACCTCTTTGGCAAGCCCATTGCTTACCCACAGGCTAATATCAGCCTTCGTTCTCCTGGCCCCATCAGTCTCTCCTTCCCCTCTCAGTCACAGGTGCTGGGAAGGAGCAGGCACTGATCCCGTGGGGCTTTGTCCTACCAGGAGCCTGCCTGTGACCTCTCCCAGCTTCTCCCTTAGAGACCTGCAGAGGAGCAAGGGCTAAATACATGAGCACAAATCGAAGGATCTCAGCTGCCCACCTGAGTTGATTTATATGCAGGCACCCCAGGAATCGGATTAGTTGTGGGGTCAGAGCTCTTATCTAAGTACTTTTAGTTTTATGCTGAGTTGCCTCAGAAGAGATGGGTGGATTTCTTGTAGATTATTTAGGGGATCAGAAGTAGCCTGGCAACAAAAATTTTTCTTCCTTGCAGAACCCAGAATTAAGCCATGTGCTACTTTGGAAATGGTGAAATGATGATCACACAGGTGATCATCTGCAAAAAAAAAATTCAAAACCTCCCCCTGGCTTTTACTCATTTCCAGTTTTGCTCATGTTGCTCATTTCCAGTGCCTCCCATTTCTCCTGACCGTGGTGAAGACAAGAGTCATTCCAGCACAGGGAGGCACTGATTGACCAAGTTCTTCATCTTTTATTTACTTTCTTATCCACCCACAAGTGGCCAAGCTTCGATTCCCTGAATAATCAGCCCCTTGGCGTTCTTGGAGACTCATCTACAGTGATAATCAGCACAGATGCCCTCAGCAGGGTTGAACCATTTGCGGGAGGGAGTGCTGATTTCTTGGTGGGAATCCAGTGAGTGATCTCATCCTAGAAAGGAAGCCAGAAATCACCATCTCCATCACGCAAATCACGGTGTTCGCTGTCAACTGCGCAGACAACCCCATGCTCTCTGCAGATGGTCTGTGGTGCCTCTCCACCCCTCAGTCCTACCAACACCTCCACATTCTTCAGCTTTGATTTCTTGGCAGGAGTAGTCAGCAGTGTTGTCACCACTGTGACAGAGCCACTGTACCGCCAAACATCAACTGGACATCAGGCAAGCTGGCCAAAGAGTAGAAGAAAACCAGTTCAGTGTTGGAGTAGCAAAACAAACCCCAAAGAGGGCGGCACAAGCAAGCCATCTGACTGACAAGGACTGGATTGGCACATGTGATGTGCTAGATGCTGCTGGGCTAGAGGCAGATCATGTATCTCTGCAACAGTCCCATCCCTGCGCTGTCCCTTCCCCGTTTCCCTGCATTCATGTTGGCAGGGCAGCCTGGCTGTCACCCACAGAGCTGGGTGCTGTTCTGCGCCCCAGGTATTGTCCCAGTCACCCCTTCTTTCCTTAGCTGTGGGACTATCAATAAGACTTTCTGTTGCCTGCTCAGGCGGTAGCACATCGATGGTACCATATCTCTTGTGAAGCCAACTGTCCTCAAGATGTCCCTTCTCAGCCCTTTGGAAAGAGGACAGCAGTGCAATGACTGATCTTCCCTACATACCATGCACTGTTTTAATTTCTCACCTGAGTCCCATCCTGCCCCAAGACCATGCCTGTCTGCCTCCCAGCTGTGTTTTCCAAAGAGGAGCTTTAACTCCTGTTGATGAAACTTAAGAGCTATCCAGGTCTTACAATGGTCACCCAGCCTCCATCAGACTGCAGCCACAGCTCTACTTGAGACCAAACCCTCACCCTTTTTCTTGCTGACACAGCCTGTTGACCTCCTGGAAGCAGTGAGCGAGACCATGCTGCCAGGGTCACGGAGAGCATAGGGAAGAGATGTGGTTTGTGCATGTCCACAGACACCCATTGCAATGGTCTCACTGCCAGCAGGTCGGAGGCTCAGACTGGTTGGGAAGAGATCGCTCCTCAAGGTCCCTCCCAGATCAGCCACCTGGGTGCACCCTGCAGCAGGAATGCTCTGTGGTGGAGTGGAGCCTTCCTGGCCCACCTGCCTCTCACACTCGTTCATCCTCCTAGAGAGATCTCTTTGTTCTCTGAATCCTTGTGACCTCTTTTTTTCCCCCCCTCCTCTCTGTGTCTCCATCCAGTCCTCCAGACCTCTAGCTCTTCCTTCCAGACTCTGTCCCACATTCTCCATTTTTCTCCTCTGTTCCTCTTGCCACAGCCACCCATTTCACACATCTCATCTAATTATTTTTGCTCCATTTCTCTGTCACTCACAGGCATATGCCTCACCAGCTCCATTTCCCTTTCCAGTTCCTCCCCAAAGAACACCTCCACTCCCCTTCTGTCTGCTCCCAGCTGCACTGCCTGCCCACGTCCACCCACAGCTTCCAACAACACTGCCTACCTCACAGGTGGCTTTCCACATTCATCCCTCCCATCTTCAGGCTCTCCAGGAAGGCGTGGAACCACTGGAAAAGGTCTACCCCTTCCGAGAGAGATCAGCCTGCCCAAGATCTCCTTCCGTGACTGTAAGAGCCAGCTGGAGGGGCGAGGTACTTGAGATGTGTGCCTCCCTTCAGTGGGAGGAATTGGGGTCCCCAGGCAATGGCTTTTTGTCTCCTGGGCTGGAAAGCCCTGTGGGACCTCCTACTCTCCCTGCCTATCAGCCACTCTTTCCGGCGAGACCAAGGTACCCTCTGCTGAATGTGGTGCAGCTCTTTCTCTTTGTTTCTATTCCAAACCTTTGCAATACCTTTGTTCACTGCAGATTTCAAATTGCTGAAGGATTTGTAAGACCACAGTAAATTGCAAGACGTAACACCCAAGTGGGGCTTCAATTATCATCACAAAGGTATTAAACTTACATCCAAAAAGAGAGGGGGACTACTTATCACGCTGTGGGTATAATTCCCTGTTGATGTGTTTGGGTACATCTCTTCCCCCTACCCCACATATTTGTATACCAGTGCTTGAATTCATCTTTGAAGGCTTTACAAGAATGTGTAATCTCCCTCTTTTATGTGCTTCCATATCTTTTCTGATCTCAATTAGCAGGAGTACTCCCCCTTAGTCATGTTCATACTATGCCATGAAAGGCATCTATGCTTATACATGGAGAAGAGAGCAAACTGGTGTTTACTAACTCAAGATGTCTTTCCACATAAATATATTCTGCATTAGCTTCTCCTTTAGCACCTTACAAAGATGTTTTGACATGTGTGTGCTCGTGTATTTATTCTATGTACCTAAAACCACTCATTCTGTACATGCACGACTTCGTCATTGCTTTCTCTACCTTTGGTATCGTATACTTGCATCAGTACTGTTCCCCTGCCCACCAACAGCAGATGTCTGAGTCTTTGCATGCTGGCTCCCTAGCAGAAGAGAAAGCAGTGATGTGAAGTCCAGGTGTATTTTCCAGGTCACTTCTTTTATATACACCGCCTACCCTAGGTTAACATAAGATGCCCAACCAACTTTGAAGGCAATCCCTTGATCCTGAAACCACCCAAACACCTATGTTCTTCCCCTTGGAATTAACTCTGCCTTCAGAATTGGCTCTCATCAAAGGCCCTGGCAGAGAGCAGACGTTCCCCCACCTTCAGTTTACCGTCTCCTGAGCCTCACACAGGTCCACATATCTCCCTCAGAATAAAAGCTTCCTTGCACACTCAGAAAGGTCGACTCTTCTGTGTGTAACCACCTGCTGCCACTTTGCCTTTACACTCTGTTTACGCAGTCCATACATGCATAAATCCACAGCAGAAAAAGAGTTCGGCCAGATACATCCACTTAAAGAGTTTACAGGGTATTTGTCCATCCAGTGCTCATGTGCCCGCTGAAAACCCATGCTCTAATTGCCTCGCAAATGCTGCTCCATTCCTGCATAAGCAAGAGCAAGCTGCGCCCATGCTGTTGTTGTTTCTGTGTTCCCCACAGTCTTTCTGTCCTCCGGTAAATTTGGACAGAAATACTCTGGAAATTATAAACCACAAGGTAATATAGAGGGACCTTTCAGTGCTGCTGGCAGTCAGATAAGAGGCTTTCTTTTCCCTGTCCTTAATGATCTCAGGCATTTAGAGGAAGGAGATAAAGCAGAGATATCAGAGCTCGTGAGGATTCACGTATTCTCCTGTTCTGCCAGCAAAAAAAAAGCAGAAGAAATTCAGATCCTGTAGAAAAATGTCCCCCCATGCACTGCGGGGCTGATGTCTGTGCACACACGCTATGCTGGATATGCCGCACATTAGGCCAGGGCTTCAGAGCTGAGCCTGGCCGGCTACTACAGAAACCTTCTGGCCAGCCCTGCTCTCTACTAGCACTGCAAGCTTCGGCTCAATGCACGTGTTTTCAGGAACCAGGGCCTGTCCCTCACTTTACACCAGCCTTGGCCCAAGGTTCTTATGCTGATGGATGTCCTGCTTCCCAGGATTCACAACCAGATCCACAATGCATGCTCAGCCCAGTCACCAAGCACCTGGTTTACCCCTGAAACCACATCTACACGCCCAGAGGGGAGTGTACCCCAGCAGGCAGTTTCTGTCCACCTTAAGCCACTTGGACTTAGTGGTTTAAAGCAACCCTGAATCAGGCCCCTCAGGGATGCAGTCAAAATAAGTGCTGGGCTGATGGCTCTTCCCCTCACCTGAGGGTTCAGTCACAGTCAGTGATGCCTCACGAGTCCCGGGTTTCCTCGGTCCCAGGAGCTGCAAAGGCTGATCTGCCCTGGGACAGGCTCCCAAGGGCACAGAGAAAAACTTTACATAGCCAGGGTGCTCGGCTCTCCCTCTTCCATCTCTGGGCACCCCGGGCTTGCCTGTACCCCAGCCCAGGGAGCTTGCGCAGGTGCCCACCCAGACACAGCGTCCGACTCCACTGTACTTTCATGTACCGCTCCGCTGCCCTTTCTGCTGCAGAGGTACATTCAGTCCTAATCACTTTATAATTTCTGCCATAAACACAGAGTTCTGCTTTTGGAGAGGGAACTCCTTTCCGAGTGCCTAACAAAGCTATGCTCCATAATTTTCTATTCTTTTGGGAATAGTGCATGTTGCTGAAACTGGTACTATGATGACCTGTGCTAAGGACTCCCTAGTGCACAGTATGTCTAAAGTAGAGTTTCCTCTATAACCAGCTTAGGGAGTATAAGAGGACAATAATAACAATCTGGGCCTGTTTAAGGGTCAGCCAGTGCTGATCCACATCTGAACACCTCACGTTGCAGACTACCCAGCAGCAGCAGAGCCAAAGTGCATCGACGCAATGGGGTGTGCTCCCAGCTGCAGCCAGGCTGGGCTCCTCGCACCCTGGTGCTGTACGCATGACGTTCTCCAAATTTAAAACTGGGTGAAAAACTTGGCCCCAAGCTTATCTGAGAGCAATCCTATGTCTCCTGATGGGACAGCCACAGATCCTGTGCCCTTGCACAGCTCCAACCGATGCTAAATGAAGGGACAAGGGGTGGCTGATGGACAGAGGACAGGCACCTCCACCAGCAATGTGTCACATATCCAGGCACACCCTTCCCTTCTGCCTGTGACAGCAGTGCAAAAGAGACAGGGTGCAGGATCTGTCCCCTGCACCCAGAACAAGACACAACATTAAGGAGCACCACGTGCCCTGTGTTGTGCTCCCACAGCATTGCTTAAGTGGGACTCTCAGCAGAGCAGAGCCACAGCCAAGGCACTGGGACACCTGAAGAATTACCCCTCCCTGGTTGTGCAACATCTGTATTATTTGTATAACAGCAAACTATTGCCCAACAATCATATTTAGGCTACTCGCAGTCATCCTATGTACACATAAGCCAAACCATGTCAGTATTGGCCAATATCTATTAGAAGATCTCAACCATCCGTCTGCTTGCCTACATGGCTGCAAAGCTTGTGCTGAAGCTAACCAGAAGGCTGGGTTTCCCATGGTCAGTCAAGAAACTGGTTATTTCTCAATTCCTGCTCTCCTGGTGCTTGGAATTCCTCATTTCAAGGACTTTACCCCTCTGATTTTATACCCAGGACGTTCAAGCTGTTTGCCTGCAGCACAGATAGATACATGTCCAATAAAGATGTCATTTACCTCCTTACTAAAGACAAGTTCAGACACTGGGGGTGAGGAATAACCTCATACTCTGAGGATGCACGTTACCCTAGCAGGGTACACGATTTATCGTGAGATCAAAGCCCAGATTTTGCTGTCCTTTCCATGTCTGCATGTCCCCAGAATTGCTTATTTTGCATTAAGAGAAACTAACAACGAGAAAATGCAATTGAAAGGAGATGCTCCCCAGGTATCAGGGAAAGCCCCTCGGAAGGCAAAGTGACCCCAGTGGTCAGCTCAGCCACCTGAAGCACAGACACCCCCTCCAGAGTCCTGGTGTGTAAGCCCTTAGGTTAATTCCCTGTTAAAAGTCACCTAAATCTCAGTGGCAAATCTCCACTGCCCGACTGGGACAGCGATGGTGCACAACATTCATTTTTTAGGGCAGCACCAGGCCCCATGGAGCTAGACCCTACCTGTACAACCATGGACAGAAAAGGTCCACCAGAGCCTGGAGGAGGTGGGGATGCTGAATGAGAAGAGAATTTATGCCAACATTCAGGCCTAAGCTTTAAACCTCAGCCTGGAGTGAGGAGCCGGGGCAGATGATCCCTTCGCCGCTTCAGTGCCCTCTGCGGAGCCCGTTTGCTGGCACCCGTCCAAGCGCAAGTCAGCCAGGCACAAACCCTTGTACTAATGCATGGAGCAGGGTGATGCAGGCTTTATAGCGGAGCTTTCTTCAGGCAAGTCGTTAGACGTCTGGGAAATAAAACGCAGCGAGAGCTTCGCCCTGGGTGGCACCCACAGGAGATAATTGCTGCTGGATAATTGCCTGGGGCTAAGGAGAAGTTCCTACATCAGCACAGCGGAGCTGCTCCCCAGGTACCCTTCAGCTCCTTTACATCCACATCTTTCCCCTGGTGCAGTTTGGAAGGGGAATTCAGACACATTGTGCCATCATTGTAAGAGTGTCCAGCAGCCTCAGAGCACGGTCAGGCGAGATGGGTTAAATTGCAGTGCCGGCAACAGGAGCCCACCACCTGAAGGACCCCCTGCACAACCCCACTCCCCTCACCTGGTGGCTCCTGCCTTTTCCCCCTTCCCCGAGACGAGTCACGGTTTGTCCTGAGGTTTGCTTGCTCGTCTTGTTTATACGAACGATAATTTTGGATGTGGTAATAGCAGAACTGTAGCAACATGCCTCCCTCCCGCCCCTCATCCTCCATTGGCGGTGCGGGGTACAAAGCTGCACGCTGCCATAGCCTGGCCATTTCAGGTCCTGAGAAGGACCAAGCTCCTCAGAACTCATCTCCCAGCCTCCTGCTCACGTCCTCTCTTAATCCCAGGTCCCATCAGCAGACCGCAGACCCCGTCCTGGCCAGCACTGTGGCATGTCCGTGGAAAGCCGACCCGCAGGCTGCTGTCCTCCATCGCCCTCGCTGCAGTAGCAGGGGTCGAACCAGTTTAAGGGCATTTCAGGGTTTCACCTCATTTATTCTGTCTTCTATGGGTCTGTCCTATGCAGGTCTAAAATTATGAGCAAGATCCTCTCAGAATAATATTAATGGCCATGTTTATAGTCAGCAGTTTGCAGGAAATTCCCTACCCACACCTATCAGTGTCAGCTTTATCATCTGACTTTCAGGGACTGTGATTTTATGTGGGACACTTGATTCCTGTGATAGAAATACATGACCTGCAGGTCTCTTGCCTTGCCCCAGAGATGTGCCTCTGAGATTCATCCCCTGGAGTTATTGATCATGTGAATTACCATAGCACCTCGCAGCCCTCGTCCTGGGACACCTCAGCACCAGCTGCATGCACATGCATGCATCCGCCCATGGCAACAGCATGAAGAAGGTGCCTGAAGGATGGTGACACCACCTGGGAGGAGGTGGGAGCCTTGTCCCAAGCCCAGGAGACAACAGCCCATTGCTTGGTATCAAATAAGGGATGCTTGACCAGGTGGGATAAGCCATGATGCACATTGAAGGCAACAAGCTGAGTCTGATGTGACACAGGGTGGGGACAGACAGGCGAGCGCATCAACGCTGTCCTTTAGCAACCTGTTTCCACACCAGACACAACTTTGCTGTTGAGCAGATCACTCCTTGGGCAGACTGAAAGGAGCCAGCAGCGAGGCCCAGTGATCCTGGCTGATATTCCCACTGGAAAACACAAGTCAGACCCACAGCCAAGCGCAGAGCCTGGGAGGCACCTCAGAGCACAGCTCTGCGTGGGATAATGTGCGGGCGGGCTGACTGCAGTCCCCAACACCCGGGTCCATGCAGCAGTCCTGCCCTTTCTCCAAGTGCTCGCAAGGCAGGAGGTTGTTCGATCACTGGCCGTAAGGCTGCTCTGATAGGGACTTTTTTTCCCCCCCCAAATCCCATCCAAACCCATGCTCACCAGACTCATCCATCACATCAGCTTTTTGGGGACCCCAAAGCTGCCTTACCCTCTGCTCACAGTTCCCTTCTTCCAGGACCCAGTAGTGCAAAAATGATTCTGCTCCCAGTGAGTAATGCTCGCCATGCTACAGAGCGCACCGAAACAGACAGGTCAAAAGGGGAAGACTCACCAAGTGGCTTTCTTTTAAAACTAATGTCATTGCCACAACTTACATTTATTCTGGTAGTTCTTAAATTAGATGCCCTTAACTGCTCTGGGCCACTGTACAGCAAATGCAAACCACAGCAAATGAAATAACAGAGCAGAAAGAACACAATGAAAGCTTGCTCCCTCCTCTCAAAATGCCACCCACTGCCTGTCGGAGATGACAGCTGAGCAGGCAGGATGGCCCCGTACCAGCCCCCCTGCTTGGAAAATCCCCAGCCTGAGAGCAGCTGTGGGAATCTGAAGAGAGATCAGCCCAGCATCAGCTCAACGCATGACAAAGCGGACATCCTCTCCACGGTGGCCATGTCCCAGCTTGCCTGAAGCATTAGCAGAGAACAAGCCACTGGGCTGGAGACAAGCTGCAGCCTATGCAGTCGGAGCGAGGCAGGCACCGGCTGCTCTCTGCTCCAGCAGGACAGACGCCAGGGTGGCCTGCAAGCCTATACAGGAGCAACCAAACACTGTATCTCCACTTGACTCTTCTTCCTCTGCAACCCAAAACCTGAGCACTGCATTGCAAAGTGGCCTGGGTCTCAAGCGCAGAAGGAAGGTTTCCCTGCCAATGAATTCCCAGACGCATTCCCCTTCTCTCCTCCCGTTCCCCCTTTCTGCTGGCAGCGGGCAGGGCTGGGTAAGCCACTCCTGGGTGATTCACTCCCCACCAGGCAGAAATGCATTCTTGGATACACACAGCTGGGCACAGGGAAGAGGCGCGAGTTCTCTGATCCGAGCTGAATCACTGCGCCCCGCATGAGCTCCTACATGCAGGGACACAGCTCCCACAGAGGTCGCAGCAAGGTGAGTATTGCAACAGTACAACGCGTGACTCACCGGCAGAGAAAAATGCAATTTGGGGTAGGAATCGGGAACGCGAGAAGGAGAGCAACCTGCCGGGGCACAAACCAGGGGTGCAAGTCACGGAAACACCCAGGTCTGTCTCAGGGCTAAGAGGAGAGCAAACTTGTGCAGAGCAGTGAGAAAGCGTGGAGAACGGCATCGGGTGAATGAGCCCGCCCTGGGAGTGATGGACACCTCGTTACGCTGACGAGGCTGGTGCATCCCAGCCCCAGCTGGACTCAAGTGGAAAAAGATCCTCCTCCAGCCACAGTGCTGGGAGCTTTTTCTTCGCTTTTAGGATGGGATCTACCCACGGAAGTCCCCATGTGAACAGGATGGTCACTGAAGGTTTGGGCTGGATGATGCCAGGGTGCATTTTGCTGAACTCTGCTGCAGAGCCAGGCTCTGGCAGAGATTCACCCACACTAGGTGGTGGCACTGGCTGGGCTCTGGGCAAACCAACCCACAGCACGTTCTTCCTCCCCTCCCCGGGGCAGCAAGGACAAGACCTGCACCCGTGCCCCAGCAGTGAGCCAACGTCCCCAGCACCTAGATGCCTCCATGGGCACTGCTTTGGGTAATTCCAGTTGCATGCCCTGCACCTGCCCTACAGGATAACAGACTTTTTCCCACACCCATGTTTTCTTGCTTGTCCCTGAAGGCAAGGCAGCCTTGATCAGCATTTCCATTTTGTGTTGCAACAAGGCACAAGCTCCCTGAAGTCAACTCTCCCAACAGCTTTGCCAGGGGCAGCAGGAAAAATGGGCAGAGGTTCCCAGTAAGGTAACAAGGCTTTCCTAATCCCTGCTAGGAAATGCATGTCCCTAGTCTGGGGCACAACCTGGTCCTACTTCCAGCTGGCTGCAGCCAAAGGGAAGATGTCGGCTGGGAGCATCAGTGCTGACATGACAACAGTCATGATGGAAAGCTGGCAGGGCATCCTCCCGCACCCCTCCGAGCCAGCTGGATTTCTTCCCACAGACTGCAGAGAAAGGGAAACAGGGTGCCCATGAATCATTCACATCCAGGCTAGCAGCAGGGGCTCCCCTGTCTCCCTCTAGTGACTGCAGCCCTTGAAGATTTCAGGTTAATTAGGCTGGATTGTTAGCTCAAGCTGCAGCTCCTCTGGTTCGCAGGGCGCTAGGACTTAGTCTCCCAGAGGGCAGAGCCCACAGCATTCATGGAGCAGCTGAGCAGGAGTGTCCCCAGACTAGTGGGAACGCTCATGTGTATGACAACAGCATGCCAGAGCAGGGGTACAGAGCCAGAGCCCTATTGTGCAAGATGCTGTGCAAAATGGAGAACAAAAAAAATAAAATCTATCTATATAAATAAACCAGGCGCATCTCCACTGGGAATTTCTAAAAAATCATCACCCTTTGGGATGCAAAGCAGCTAGGCCTGGAGAGCAGCTAAGCATCGTTATTAAATAAATTAATTAGCTCAGGAGAGCCCGCCAGGTACTGAACACTTTCTACTTCCAAGCAGGTAAATGAGTCCGTGGGAACAGAGGCTGCTCCATGCTTGCCAGGCAGCGCCAGCTGCATTTTAATGGTAATGCAATTTCTGCAGCTCTGCCCCTGGAAGCAGCACACTGCGGTGCTGCGTGTTCCCCCAGGAGGGGCCAAAGAGCCCCCCAGTGCCATGGCCCACAGCCACCTCCCTGTGGGCCCTGATGCAGGAGAAGGTGTTGGGGACAGAGGGATGTCTGTCCTCGGCGTAGCCCAGAGCTTTCCCCCGTGGGGAGCGGCGCAGGGAGCAGCAGGTCTGGAGCCAGCCCTGCGGTCGGGGGGAACCACGAGCAGGGCTGGGAGGGCGAGGTGTGCCCGGCGTGCAGGGCTGAGCATCGCCTCGGAGAGCACAGACCTGCGCTTTGCATCGCCAACTGCTTCTGTAGGCAGGCAGGATGCCTTTGATCCCCTCCCCAGCCCTATCTCACTGCCTTTAAAAACCAACTTTCATCACCCTGGGGTCTGGCAGGAGCAGGCTAAGTAAACTCTCCTCTCCCGCCCTGGTTGTGGCCATGAGACGACACTGGCAGGCACAAGCCAGGCAGGCGACAGGGCAGCGCTGCCTTCCCTGCCAGCACGGTAGGTGTGAGCTTGGCTTTGATCCCTCATTAGGAGGAGGTGGCCCAGGGCCAGGCTGTGGGTCAGAGCTTGTCGAGAGAAGGCAAAGGAAGAGGAAAACAGGAGCTGGGGAGGGAAGGCAGAGGAGGTAGGAGGGTACTATTTCCTTCCGTCCTCCCTGCAGGGCAGGTCCAGCTGCAATGGCCCTTCCTGCATCTCCCTCTCCAGATGTTGTGTGGCAAAAGGTGTCCAAGTCCCTGTCTTCCTGCAGCAGCTTTGTTAAAACTGTGGCAATTTCTGTGGGACTTTAGAAAACCCACTGAAAAACACCAGCACTGCTCCAGCCTCCATTCCCAAAGCAAGTGTTCACCAGGGAAGTGGGGAGGTAGATATCTGTTGTAAGAGGAAGTTCACAATTACAGTGCAAGTCGTTACTGGAAAATTAAATTCCCTGGCATGTTGCAAGTAAAATCTGAACTCCCCAGGCTGGGGTACAAGACAGCCCACAGCATTCATTCCAGGACCCATTTGAAAGAGAAAATGAGACGATATTTATGATGGCGGAGACAGATAAAAGTTGGTAGGGGAAAAACTCCAGGAGGGCATTTCAAACAATGACTATTACATCCAAAACAGCACAAGATTCACTTGCAAAGAGAAGCCCCCAGTGAACATGCATTGCTGACAACTTCTGAAATTAAATCTCTGCACACACACCTGTAATCCGAGCAGCACTATTGCAAACAGCTCCAGAGAGCACCATCATGCTGTCTCCTCCTCCGCTTGGAGGAAATAGGATTATTCAGACCCTGAGACCCTTCAAATAGCCCTTATGTTTCGCCCACAGGTGAGGGTAGCCATTCTGCAGACAATAGCTTTGTCCAGGGCCCAGGGCTGCTTGCAACCGGCTGCTGCAGCGCAGCGGGGAGCAGGGGGCTCTGCCTTGGTTCCAGCACCAGGGGACCGAGACTGACCCACCAACAAGTCGTCAGTCCTCTTCCCACCCAGCAATGGATGACCATCGAGCCTTATCAGCACCCTAATCCCCATCCCGGATCGACCCCCAGTGTCCCCCACGGCGGCTGCCCTCAGAGCAGAACACAACCCACCCCTGCCAAGCGCTCCTGCCTGCCCGTACAGATGTGCTGCCCGTACAGACACATCACCTTGCCCTTTCCTCCCAACCTCCTCCAGAGCCGCAACGAGCTATGGGAGCTCCCCGATGGGCTGCAGAAGCATCTCATGTCACCCTACAGCTGAGCAATCCACAGATTTGCCCCGACTTGGGCTGGATTAGGCAGAGCCACTGCCAGGCTGAGCCGCCCAGCGAGGACTGATTATTCCTGCCAGGAGCCAAGGCTCTGAAAAGGGACATTGTTTCAAGGATGATTTGCTGCTTCCCCCTCACACACGCACAAGTCTGCCGCTCCAGTCTGGCTTTTTTGCGAGGCGCCTGCTATCACCCACGGTCAGCGATAAGATTGGAGAGGGACAATCAAGGGAAGAAGGAAGCAAAAGCCAGGTCGGTCAGCTGAACCTGGGGTGCTCCGCAGAGGGGCTGAGCCCTGCCTGGGTGTTCAGCCTTGCCTGAGCCCAGCCAGCTGCTGCAGGTGTTGCACATTGATTTGAGGGCACCCCAGAGCTGTGGGGAGCTCCGCTCCCCTTTCAGGCCAAACCCTGGCTTCTGCACAGCCCCTGCTATTGCTCAGGACCCATCTGCACTCAGTGGGTGCTGGAGGAACAGGTTGCAATACCTCACTCCCCCTCCCCAGCCCATCTTGGCTCGGGGTACGCTGGCAGCTGGGAAGAGGCAGTGTTGAAACGGTGACCTGAGGCTCTGCAGGAGCTTGGTTTGGGAAGGCGCTGTGCTCCGGGCAGCACGGGAAGCCCACGCCAAGAACTGCCATGCTGTCCTGGCCTCCTCATGCACAGGCTCACTTCCTAAGTCCAAGCCACAAAGAGCACCACAGAAGGCAACCTCCACCTCTTCTCAGCAAATAAATTGCTCAGTGGGGTGTGATCTGACTTCAGGGGCCCTACAACAGCATCCCAAATGCCTCAGCCCCAAACAGTCCCTCAGGGCTGTTTAGCCACCAGCCTTCCCCAGAACAAGGTAATACCTTAAAGCTGGTTTCACACACATGCTCCAGCTGTAAATCTCCATTCCTATTTCTCTTTGCCCTGTGAGATCCCCCACTCCCCTTGCTCACAGCAGCACTTTCCCCCACTCCTCAGGACAGCTAGTCCCACCAAGGTGGACTTACCCTTATCATTCTTATGCTCCAAAGCCACTGTTCCAGCCTGACTTTGGTTACACCAAAGCACTCTCAGAGAAGCGATGGGCAATCTCCTCTCCTCCCCTTAACCTCCTACCAGCCCATCCCCTCCCCTTTATCAATCAGCAAACTCCCCACCTGCACCAGCCACCAGCACCGTTTCCCCTAACCCTTTCTCTGCCAGCACGGTCCCTGCCAAGAGGTGATGCAGGCAGACCCACATCACCATGGCATACATCAACCTCACCTCTAAACTTTGGGAACTTGAGTAAAAGTGGGCCTGAGAGATAAAACAACCTTCCAGCTCAATGCAAATGAATACAGAGGACACTTTGCAAAAATCGACATTGCCTCCTGCTGCAGCATTTCAGCTCTGTTATAAAACAAAAAGAAAACCCTGGTTTGTGGGACAGCTTGGTACTGGGTACTGCCAATGGGTTAGGATCATCTGTCAAATGTGCAGCCAAGTAAAGAGGTTGGAGAGTGGCTTGAGGCCTCAGCAAAGCCTCCTGCAAAGAACTTGGTGCTGTCAAAGCACTGGGGAGGATTTGCGTCTGCTGAGCAAGGAAGAGTGCCTGGGGCTGAGCTCCTGATACCCATCAGTCCCAGTGGTCGAGGTTGCTCAAGCTCCTGGGCACCAGGGTTCACCCGGCGCTGCTGGGAACAGAGCCGGAGAGCCGGGCGGAGGAGTCACGTTCACTCACGGATGGTTTGGAGCAGGATGCCAGAACCACCCATCATACTTCACTTTTTTTTTTCTTTAGTCTTTGCTATAATCCTTTAATGAATTAAGTAGAGCAATTAAGCAGGATTTTTATTTTTTTTTAAAGTGAACGCACATGAAAATGGATATGGGTATTTTTGCCGTTCAAACACTTAATATGATAATTAATGCAAAGCCCCTCAGCTTTAGGGATTCTCCACACCTCTCACCCAGCCCTTTTTCTGTTTATCTTTCTGGCAGACTGCCTCTCATATTTATTCTAATGAAGGTCGACCCTTCCTCTAGCTCACGCTATGCCCGAACTGCACTAGACAGGGGGAGGAGGGAAGGGTGGAGACTCAAAGCTGCTTCAGAGCAAAAGCCCCAACCCCAACATCAATGGTGGAGAGCCCTGTCATAGCAGAAAATGGAGAAACCTCCTTTCTGGGGCAATTCAGAGGGCACCACGACCTTGGGGCAGAGTCAGCATCGTGAGCAAAGCCCTGGCACCATGGGGCTGCTCTGCAGCCCTCTCAGGGCCATGTTGCCTGGTGTTACAGGCAAAGAAGAGATACCTGCTGCCTTCATCCACTTCCCACGCATGGCCTCACTGCACACATCTTTCACAGATTCAAGGCAAACCGGGAAAGCTGTGTTTAGAGGGGATGCTGAAGAGACACTGTACTTGCTACCCAGTAATGTATACAGCCTTCATCTCAAGCAGCTGAGTTGACTCCTCATCCCCAGCTCACTGGGAAGGATCTGCTGGACAGGGTGACAAGGTAAGCACCTTCACCAACCCTGACAAAACAGGGTTTGGCTCTGCAAAGGAGGCTTGTCAGGCTCACCTTCCCAAAGCAGCCCTTTGGTAGCCTGTGTCTTCTGGCCCCACCAAACCTCCTAGTCCTCAGGCCCCTTCTCCATTCCTCTTCTCTCCCTCACCCACCTGATCCCTGTTTGGCTTAAAATATTTGTAAGTATAGTTGAACATCTCCGTGCCTCAGTTTCCCCACCAACGAAAAGGAGGTTAACAGATCCCCCTGCCTCCATTGGACAATGCAGGCACTGGGAGACGACAAACATCTGGGAGACGTCACAGGCCCAGGTCAACACCTAGAGCTGCCCTGCCCCTCCTGCTCTCTCACAAGTGTTTTACCCTTCACCAAGAAAGCTGTCAGCCCTACAGATGTCCTCATCCCCCCACCCCAGCAACGATGGGAGGGAGCCTGGGACTGATGAAAACCAGCAGCACAAGTCCAAGCAGAAAGCACTGGGACATTTCTCTGAATGCTTGGGCAAAGTGTTTCAAAGATGGGCAAAGTCTTACCTGTAACCTCATGGGCAGTTAACAAACGTGGCTAGCTTGAAAGCAGGCAGTGGGTCACTGGTGAATCCCCAAAAGACTGTCCCTGTTGGGCTGGATGGTATCTCTCAGCACTAAGATTCACTGTTTGGGTTGGGGAAATGCCTCTGCAATCCACAGTTCTCTCATTTTTCACTCTTTTTTTTTTTTTTTAACTACTTCTTGTTTTGATCAAAATGTATTTCCTGACACAAAAAGCTCTTGGTAAATGTTCTCTGACTCATCGAACTGGCCCAACAGATCTTCTGCCTCCACGAGAACTGGACCATCCTGTTTGTGGGTGCAACAGCCGCCCCCAGCTGTGTGCTGAGGGCTGAGGAAGGCTGTTCTCATTGTAAAACACTCCCTGCCAGATGTGGGCAAGCCTTCCCCCACATCTGGATAGCAGTCAGCCATTTTTATTTTCTGAGTTGTTTGTTGCCTTGTCCTGGAGCAGGACAAGCCTTGGAGATGACACCCTTGACCCATTTCTGTAAAGCAGTCTACCAGCTTTTTGTCTGTAGGACCATGGCTTTGTAAACCTGGAAGGAAGGTAAGAACAGCCCCAGAAAAGTAGCTTCACTGCTGAGAAAGAAGTTTTTATCCCCTCCTTTGATACCCTATGAGAAATCAGTGAGAGTTTGGACAGTGGATTTGTTCAGTAGCACAAGTTCACAGAGATTTGAGCTACTGGTACTGTGTCCATTGGTGTCCACCACCCTCTACAACATGGCTGAGACCCTACTTTTCTCCGTACCAACACACAAAGAGTGCTGCATATGTTGCAAAGCCTGCAGTGATCATGGCCAAACATAACAGTCAATAAAGCTGATGACCCTTGCTTGATTGTCCAGTTCAGCCAAAGCAAACACTTTTCCCCTTGGGCTGCTGTGCAAGATGCTTCAGAAATGAGGGAAATTGCTCCCAAAATGTCCCTGGAAAATCTCAGGGACACACCATCCATCAATATTTTGCAGCCTGAGACAATAGCAACATCTCCTGCTACACTGGTACAAGCCCAGACACTGTGCTCTAGCTTCCTGTAAACAAAAGCTGTTTAGCTCTAAATTTTTCTTTTGGCTCAGGCTCCCCTGGTTCAGTGAGGATGGTATCGAGATAATCATCACGTGGATTGTATTCCTGGTACAAGGCTCCTTTGCACAATGGCACCTCTTTAAAATGCCCTTGGAGCAAGGAAGTTCCAGGCTGGCTCCTCCGCCAGGCATGACTGGGCATCAGGTCTCAGCACCAAGCCGAAGGAGAAGTGGTAGACAGTGAGGATCTGAAAGGGGAGCAGAAAAATCTGGGGTTGAGGCAACTGATTGATAGAGAAACATTTACAGACTGCTATGCAAAGGAGAAGAAGGGTACAAAGGATCTGAGCTGGAGTAGAACAGATTTTTTTTCCCAAAGCAAGACAACGCAGGAGAGGAGTGGTCTTTCCTAGGGAAAAGAGTTAATGGTCCAGGATTTTTCAGGCCAGACCAGAACAAACACAAGTTATTTCCCTACTTGAAAGTTAACCCCCACTTTGAAAGGGTTTCTGCTTGAGCTGGGCAAACCAGAGACCTCCGAGTGAAGGAAGAGAGCAGGCAGTCCCCCGCTCTGCCCAGGCCTGATCTCCAAGTACCTGTGCAATCCCCGACATGTCATCCAATGCACTGGACTAAAAGTTCAACATCCAGTCTAGGCTAGTTGTGTGGGGCCAGTGAGCGGAGAGAGGCATCTTCTGGGAACAGCTCATTCCCCCTGGACAGACACCTGAACTTATGGGGTTGTAATTTAACCTCTTGTCCCTGCTCTACCCTTCAGATAAATTAACTCGCTGTTCTCTTTCCCCATCCCCAGTAAAGACCCAACCATTTCCCATGTTCTCCCCCTGACCCTTCTTCACTGCCACCCCCACCAACCTCTTTCTTCTGCACAAACACCAAGCTGAAGCTTGGTTTTTCAGCAAGGGCGATGGCAAGGCATGTCTGTGTTAATCCATCCACCACAGCCCCAGCTCCTTCCTGAGCAACAGGGCCATGAGAAGGGATTTGATGAGGCCCTGCCTTGGCTGGAAGCCACCATGCCTTGCAGTGCATGGTGGGGAGAAGGGGATCCACAGCGTAGGAGCTTCAGAAATACTTATGGTGGCCTGGGACATTCCTGGTGGACAATAGCATGAGCCGGTGAAGTCCTGTGAAGAGCACCAGGTCCTTAACTAATTAAACTAGGAGGGTTAAGGAGTCTGTGATAAAAGAGGCACTGGCTGTGTAGGCACTCTGGGAATGTAAGGCCAGTGATACTATCTCAGAAACTGAGAGAGAAACCTCCTGCCAGATCTGGAAGTGAGAGGCTGTTCCCTGGGCACGCCAGTAAGGACTTCACCTTGTCCCCCAGCACGCTCTGATGAAATCACCCGCTCAGGTCTGGTGGGCAGTTTCACTTGAGATCACTTCCCCATGCCTCGCAGGGACGTGGTGGCCCCTCTCCCCGTGCCGCCCCAACGGCCGCCCCGTGGAGACTGCAGTCACACGCCACTCCGGATTCAGTCACCGCCACCCCAGCCAAGGATGAGATCAGCCATCCGGCACGCGGTGGAGACCGATTGGCTTGAGATGAGCTAATGCCTGCTCTGCGCAGACGGATGGAGGGGGAGGAGGAGACACGCTGACTCGCTAGCTCATCCCATGACGAGACCCGTGGTCCAGCCCGTGGTCTCCCAGGAGGACAGTGCGCAGCTCCCACCTCCCAGTGGGGCTCCACTCAGCACGGACGATGGAAGCGGGGCCATGGCACACCCCGGTATTCTCTGCCGGCAGGTCTTCGTTGCCTTCACTGCAACACCAAGTCTTCTCCTGGGGTCTAGCACAGCATCTCGCCCCATCCCATCAAGGTCCCATCTGTCTGTAGAGCGATGACATCCCCTCTGCAGGCTGGCATCCCAGCCTTCTGTTGCACTGAGCTTCTGACTCTGTCTTGGTGCCAGATGGCTTCGGAGGCAGATGACTTCATCTCTTTTAAAGGGGCAAGGGATCTGTCAGCAGTGCCCTGTAGGAATCAGTGCACATCATCCTCGGTGGGGAAGCCAATGAGCGGAGCATGGCACAGCAGTGGTTATGACCCCACAAAGGGCCCAAAGAGACTTGGCTTCTAATCCAACACTGCCAACAACCTCGTGTCCTTCACTCTTAGCAATCCATTGTGTTTGATCTGTCCCACACAATAGCCTTGTGCAACACCATCGAGAGTGGGGGGCCCGATACCAGCAAGAGCTCTGTGGTGATGCCCTCCTGTGCGTGTAAGGGCAGGGACTACCCAGCATTCAGCCTCAAAAGCCAAAGATGTCTTAGTGGAGCCTGCGCTGGCTGCTGGGGACATCAGGAGTGGTTTGTGTTGCACCAGCCTCTATCCCCAAAACTAAGTATGATGGGTGGCCTGAGTCAAATCCACCCATCAATAGGCTCCTCTTGGATCTCAGGCCAGGATAACCTGGAGCTGCTCTGAGGAAATCCCAGTTCAAATTTGTATTGGGTAAAAAGTGTGAGTGTCAGAGTCAGAATCAGGTTTGTACACAGAGAAGCGGTTCAGGGCCTTTGGTTACCACTTGGAGGGTCTGCTGCAAAAGGAAGAGATGGATCCACCCTGTGCCCCTTGGGAGGCTTCAGGAAGGTGAGAGAGATGCAACCCGCCTGTCCCTCTCTGCAGACAGAACCCGCCTCGCTCCCCGGCATGTTCTACCTGGCTGGGAGCTGCACGGAGGTTTGCAGCTCCACGGGAACGATCCTGACTTATTGGAGCAGCTTCATGGAGGGTTATCAGTGCTGGTCAACGAGGTTGCAGTGCACACACAGGCACAGGGAGGTGATTCCTGCGCAGGGCTGGATCCTCCCCTCCCCCTGCACACACGCTCCCGCTTGTTGGGGAAAATGCTGCTGTTGTTCCAGGCAGATAATCGCCCCTTCCCTTGCAAGTCCCTGCACGCTCCCGTGCAAACATACCCACAGAGCATTTCAGCACAGCAGATGCTGAGGCTCAAAGGCCAGACCCACTGACTGGCTCTCCTTTTTGCAAAGGGGAAACAAAAGTTGTTCGTCCCTGAGGGAGGTAACTCTCCGTCTGCCTCGGCTCTGCCTCGGGGCCCTGTCAGATCCCGGCACACCAGTGAGCGGACGTTTGCTGTAGATATGGAGGTGGCCTGATAAATCAGGTCAGGCACAATGGGAGAGCAATGGGAGCTGGGACCACTTAGGAAGTGCCCACCAGCAGGCTGGCTGCCCAGCCTCTCCGCAACGGCTGAAGCATTTCAGTCCCTAGGTGGGCCAGCTCGCTTAAAGAGTGCCAAACCCTCAGCAGGGATGATCAAGGGGGTTGCACCATCACATCTGGTTTTGAGGGCAGGAGGGTTTGGAGAAACACCCCAGTGCCACATCTCAGCAGCACTGCCCTGACTTCCAGGTCCATGGAGGCAATGGACGGGGCAGAGCTGGCTCCGGTGGAGCTGGCCGTAAGTGAGGACAGGAAAGGCACATGTTTAGGAGGATGAGCTGGAAGATGGGCCTGAAGGCATGTGTTCAGGAGGCAGGCAGATCTGGTCCCCAGGGCGGTGAGTAGGTATATCCATTGGCAGCAAGGCCCCCATAAGTGTTTCTTGTCTGTCCAGAGAGGCCCATGGTGATTTCCCTACCCCAGCCTGAACATGCTGCTTCTCTGCAAAACTCTTTGTGTGCAGCTAACCCACAGCAGAACGTCTCGACTTTATCAAATGGAGATCTTGGGCGGAACCAGGAAATGAAATCTCTCCCGGTGATTAGGGAGAAAGGAGCGTCCTTGCCAGCCAAGTGATGGAGCTTTGACATTCCCCGCACCCTGGAAAAGGGCCCGTTGCATCTGACGTGCAGCAGGACGTGGTGGTGTCAAATGTTGACACCAGCTTATTGGAGCTTTTGTTGGCTTGTTTGACTGACTGTCTGAGCGGTGTGAAGCAGCACTCGGGGCAAAGCCATGCATCATGCACGGCTCCATCTTTCTTATTTCTTTCCTCCTGGCACAGTTTCCCCAGCCAGGTCAATCCTCTTTGCTTGCAACCACAGGTAATTCTGCAACTCACCACTTCTGCAGGAGCAGGAGTTGCTCCTTGGGACAAACATGACACTTTTCCTCCCAACCCAGCCTGACTTCGAGTTGACTAGGAGAGCTGAGAAGTCAGAGCCATCCAGATTTCACCAGTCCCAGGCTTTCACCCACCACCGATAGAGAATTAACAGCTGGACCTCAGGAGAAACTCTCCTGCGCTCCTTTCCCTTCCTGGATCACTGGGATAGTAACCGATCCAAACAGGCTCTAAGAACCCACGTTTGCCTTTGTATGGAAGGCAAGAGTCCATCTTAGTGTCCTAGCCAGTTATAATCTGAGGATTTTGAGGTCCCTTCTCCATAGCTAGAGTGCTGCTCACCCCGCTGCCATGATTTAACTAGGAAAGGAGATATTTCTTAGTAAACCATCTGGTACATTTGGAAAAATAGAAAGGCTTTTGGACAACCAAGTCCCACTATACCTGTTAGGCTAATATGATGTTTCTCTGCTCCATAGCTGGAGAGCAAAGTCTTCTCTGAGAACTGAAACTAAGTCCCCTGAAACCCTGTGCAGCAAACAAGACTGATACCATGCTCTGCCACTGTTGTGGAAGGAAAACTCGGTGTTGCCAATCTGCTGGCAGTGAGGTGGAGTTGTCAGCAGCTTTTGCAATCTCTGGGCATTTGTACGTATTTTGTAAGGGGGTCAGGTAATAACCACCCTTAGCTTATGCCCAACCTTTCTCCATGCCTCTTCCATGAGCACCAGGTTCCTCAAACAGCATTGCATCAGCAAAGCATAGCAAAGAAAAGGGGCTGAAAGAGGGCCTCTGTGACCACCTGGAAGAGCAATGAGACAGTGCAAAAAGGAGAGCTGTCCTGTGCATGGCATGATAGTCTTCCTGCCTTGCTGAAGAACAGCACTGCCAGCCTTGGTAGCTGAGAGTTCACGCCTTGCTACACTAGATGAGACCAAGTCCCCAGGTCCAGTGTCTCCAGGGTTACCCACTGCTCCAGATGCAGGCAAAAGGAGCAAGGCACCTGGCCAGTTGTGAAAAGCTCCAAACACAGGGAAATGCTGGTTCTTGTAGCAATCAGCTGATGCCCTGAAGCCAGAGGTTTGCTCACTTGTACCTTGGTATGTCTAAATATAATACAAGTATTGTTCTGAGCCCTGCCTCAGCCCCGTTGAAATCCAGCCACCAACACTTGATTTTCTCACCTTCCACGGCTGCTAGAGATGCAGCTGCGTGAAGGAGCTTTTCCTTTCATTCCTCCCAAATGCACCTCCCATTGCCATTACTGACCGATCACCTGGCCTCCTCTCCTGAGACATCTTAAAGAAAAGGAGCTGATTTGCAATTTCAGTTGCAATTTACTTCCAGTATCACTTTTATCATCCTCAAAACTTCCCTGCAAGTTCCCCTACAAGCCATCTGACTAAACCAGCTGGAAAAAATGGCCAAGCTGCACATGTAAATCCAACTGGATTTATGCCTTCTTCTCATTCAGTTCAAACTCTTTCTGAAAGGCCATGATGAGCTTGAAATTAAAGTCATTTTCCAAGTGAAGTTAAGATGCTGTGAGGAGAGCACCCAACACGAACATTTGTAGCATAAAAGCTATCAGATCAGTTCCCAACCCAGCACTGTCCCAGGGTGACCCCAGGGAGATCACTCAGACTCACCATGCCACGCAAATTTCCTCTCTCATTCTTGGTCCAAACTGTTCACTAGATTTAGCCTAAAATGCTGAACAAATCTGATTCCCTCAAAACTGCAATTTCTGGTGAATTTCCCAGATTGCTTTCATCTCCACCAACAATCCCAAATAGTCCAATATATCATGGGTCAACCTCTTCACATCTTTTTGGATTTACACCATGAAAACACATAGATTTTCCCATGGGTTTGTGTCCTGTGATTTAATTTGACAGTGCCTGCTTTAAGACAAGTTCCAGTTGAAGCTGTATGAGTGGCTGGAGGATTCATAACCTGCTGTCCTCAGGGATTTGCTGGTGACTAGTAAGGCGTGAGTATGCACCAACCATCCCTCCTCAAACAGGATGCTAAGGGGTTCTGTCTCTTCTACCCGCTCCTGCGTTCACTTCCATCATTCTCCCCTGTATGGAGCCTCAAAAGGAGCAGTTAGGCACCTATTCAGACTGTTAAGTTAAAATTATCCAGTTTTCATATTCTTTACTTGTTTTTGTTTGCCTAAAACTGTACAGAAAGCTTTCTGGTCAATTCCTCTGCAAAAATGCACCACAGGGGGGAAAAAACTTCACCTAAACCTGAACATTCACTTCCCACATTGAGACCTACCCCTGTATCTGTTCAAATCCCCTTGCAATCTAAAAGGGGTACATTAGTATTTACTGAAGGTTGGGGGGAGAAGGAGGAGGAGAGGGGGAAGGGGACTGGGACAAAAAGGACTGAAGCTACCCACAGACTGCCCATGCTCTAGCTGATGTGACAGGGAACACCCACAGCAGGGTCTGTGTCCCTTCCCCTCGGTCCAGTCCTGAACGACACCCCGGGAGTCGGGATGCTCTTTCTTTGCCAAGAAAAATCCCCCAAAGCTCCAGTACAACGTTTGGTCTCCCTGTACTGCCATCTTTCCTTGCTGCCTCCCTCTCTTTTCTCTCCCTCCTGCCTTTTCAGGACAGGGACCACCTTTTCATCCTCTACCTGTACAGCACCGAGCACCCTGGGGCTTGTTGGCGGCAGCTGGGGTTTCTGGGGGCTCCCCCAACACAAACAACAACAACCTTCAAAGTGCCTCTCCGCACGCAGCTGCTCTGAGGGCAGATTCAGGTTTCCCCCACCCCCTTCTCCCCATCCCTCCTTGCAACACCCACCTGGCAGCTAGTTAAAAACAATCTTTGGGTTTTTCAGGTGTGTTGGAGGGATTTACCTGACATATTCCTTCCCCCCCGCCCCCCTTGCAGTTGAGGTCCTGGATTTCATGGCAATACTAGCTAATCTAATAGTAAAAAGCTCCGCAATTATTTGGCTCTAAGGCTTGGGTCCTTGCCCAGCTCTGACATACACGCGCACACACACACCCAAGTGCACTTCTCCAGTGAGGGAGCGGGCGATGCCTCTCCTCTTCCTCCTCCTCCAGTCCGTCACGGAAGGGCTGGCTCTTCAGCAAAGGAGTTCCACCTCCTGCAACTTTCTCCCTCGCTGCTCTCAACCTGTGCTGCCCGATTTTCAGCCAGCAGAATCCCTTCTCACAGGAATGTCTCTGAGCCCTCTCCTCTGATTTGCAAGCACCATGGACCCTCGGCAGCCAGCGAGGTGCTGCTGCGGGAGAGGATTTTCAGCGGTGAGAGCAGAGAGGCAGTAAACCTCAGGAGAGGTCTCTCTCCTGTTGCAACAGGTAAGGCACGCTGCTCGCTGGTGTGGGAAGTTGAAATGACTCAGGGAGCAGTCTGTACAGCATGGATGGAGGAAAGCATGGAGGATGGAGAGATTTAGTCATGAAACTGCTTTTGCATGTGAGTAACTTTTGCTGGAAGCAGGCTTATCCTGAAGATAGGGATTTGGGATGCAAAAGGAGAGCCTTTCATCTTTTCCTCCCTTCTGGCAGCCCTAGCATGAGGGGTTACGGAAGGAGCCAGGAGAAGCTTCAGCTGTGTTTGCACGGAGTTTGCATCTGGCTTAGCTGGGAAACTTAATCACACTGCAGCCAGTGCAAGCAGGTGGGCTCCAGGTAGCAAACGTGAATGCCACGCTGCTGAGCAAGGCAGGCGAGGAGGGACTGAACAGAGAAGTGCTCCAGGTGTCTGCACAGGGCAGGATTCCTGCAAGCAGCATGCTTGTGCTGGAGTAACTGCATGCGCTGCTGCAGGAGCAGTGATGGCGTCTGGCTGTAGGCTCGCTTGTTGGCCGTATACAACCTCACTAACTGGGGCAAGGCAGTACCGCCCCAAGCTCTGGCTCCATGTTCCACATTAAGCCACTTCCATTGTCGGTTCAAACTTGGCTGTGCCTTGGGTATCCCTCTATGTAGATGCAGCGCTGGCGTTTCCCAGCCCTGCCTCTCTGCACAGCCAGGCAAGAGCTCCCTGCCTGCCCCGGTCCCCCTCCACGATGGCCAGCAGAGCTGGGGAGCTGAAGCGACAGCCACCGTCCCCACTTCGCAAGGGAGCACGTATGTCAACGTATGCGTGTTTGCATCGATGCAACTTTGTTTGCTATCGGGTGCCTGTTGGCAAAATAAGACGAAATCCCAGAGCAAATCCAGTCCCAGTTCAGGGCATGCAGGAATTATTTCGCCTGTACATGCGCGGTGCTGAGAAAAGAGGTGAAAATACAGTGAGGGAGGCCTGGGCACTTGGAGCAAACGGAGACCTTCCAAACAGCACTTATCAGCTAATCAGCCTCCCGGGGGAATTAAAAGCAGACACGGTGGAGTGCAGCGCTCCAGAGGGGCAAAGATCAGCTGTCACACAACAGGGGTTGCTTCGGACAAAACTCTTAAAAAAGCTGGCGCTCACTTGGGTTTGCTGCTGCGAAGGGCTGAGAGTTTCCAGGACGAGTGGAAACTCGGGCTGTGTGGTGGCCAGAGCTGGGCAGGCTTTGCCAGGGCAGGCAGGGCTGTGGCCGACGGGCTCCTGCTTTGCCCAGGATGCCCTGGATCCAGGCAGGAGGGCACGGAGCCCACTGCATCCTCTGCCCCAGCACTCAGGGGGGCAAAGAGCGGGCATGGGACGCATAAGGAGCTGCCACAGCTCTCCAGGCTGTCAGCTAGAGAGACCTGGGAGGTTATCGGAGCCTCAGGACGGAAAGCAAACAGTCTGTATCGGGCTCCTGAGGAAGGCTGGGCTGTCTCGCTATTTGGGGAGGCAAAATCACTGGGCTTGGTATTGTGCGCCCTTATCATCTCCTAATACGCAGCACACCTCACCTTATCAGGAACAGTTCAGGGACATCCGCCTGTCTGATAAGTGCTTGGGGTTCCTGAGGGACTGAGCAGGCAAGAGGTTTATAATCCAGCCAGGGGCTTCAGCCTCTGCTTCTCCCTGTCTGCTTGCGCTCCAACGTGCTCCGTAACGTTGCAGAAGTGAGCCCAACCGCCCTGCCCAAGAAGGGGAGAGCGCAGCAGGATTTGCTCCTCTCCCGAGCCTTTCCCTTAGCTACAGCTTGCACCATGAATGTATTTCAAATCCTAATGCTCTCAGAAACCAGTGCGTCTCCCAGCCTTCCAAACAAACAAGCATCATTCATGTACGAAGGGAGAGTTCAAAGGAGGTGTAACACCTGGAATCAAACATCTGTTAGAAACTAATGCATTTTGCATCCTACGCTCCTGCCAACTGCTCCAAGGCAAGTCCTAGAGGATCGTTCCAGCTACCTCCATGCTACAGAAATGGCATTCCCTTGCTCCGCGCACCTCACTTTGTTTTTTGCCACGTGTGGAGTATGCAAGTGCAGCTGCACCTCGAGCAGTAGTGGGCTTTCTTCTGTATCATGCACAAGCATAAGAGGATTAAATACCCTCAGCCCTTTTTTTTTTTCTTCCTTAAACTGGGTTGGCAACACCGATGCTCCGTTGTCTATTAGCAAGCTGATTTGCTGAGCAAGCAATTTTTTCTCTCAACTACACTTTTTCCTTGGCAATGGGGCAGGTACTGGTTTATTAGCAAAGAAACTTTCTTTCCTAATTCTCAGAAGAAGGAGCTCCAGGGAGGGGCAGGCTGCAAGGTCTGTTAGGAAGGTTGGTAGCTCAGAAATGAACAAGCAGCAGGTGTGAAACAAACCAAAGGAAGTTTGGTTTTTTTTTTTCCACACAGAAGGCATAATTAAATTCTGGAACACATTGACACAGGATATTGCAGAGGCCAAAAGTGTACTTGGCTTCAAAGAAGGTTTTGGTCCATTTGGGATGGATAGCTCCAGTGGAGGTTATTAAATGCAACAGCCCAAGAACAACCATGTACTTGCACTGATGCTGGAAAGTGGAGAAGGAGCACGTTTCATGTGCCTTATTTCTTACACTCCTCCACTAAGCAATCAAAACTGGCCATTTTGGAAGAGAGATTATAGAGAGATGGCCAAGTGTAGCTATTTTGATGTTCTTATGTTGTGGGACTATTTTGGACTGACCAGGTTGTACCGTAAATAGATGCTGTGTCTCAGGCAGCCCAGGGTAGGGTGGTTATGCCATGTATAGATACTCGATATGGCTTAGGCTGACAGGGACATTGTGTGCCTGGTATCTGGTTGTCTCAGGTGCTGCAAGTAGTGTCTGCGCACGGCTGCCTGCTCCACAGAGGTGTTGCAATGGCGAAAGCTTTCAGAAATGTGTTTCCAGCAGACAGTCTGGAGTGGGAGGTAGCACCTTGTGCTGGGAGCACAATGAGAGCTGACAAGGATATGCTGTGGCAATGAGACCAGCCTGGGCAAACGTGCCTGTCTCAGGGGTTAATCTTTTCTCTGGTGAAACCCTGAGCTCCCCAGGCCAGGGGCTGGCTTTGCATTGGCTTGTATGGCACTGGGGATACAACAGAGGAGGTGGGCTGCTGCAGGCAGGTTTCCCGAGGGCAGGCAGGTCTGGGAGCTGAAGGTTTTTCTATCAGCTTGCAGGTATCTCTTCGCATTCATTAAGTGTCTGCTGCAGGGAATTCCTGTGGCACAGCTACTGGCATCCTGGCCACCCATCCTTTTACAAGGGAGGATCATGCCCTGATCACCTCATTCATTCTCTGTCCTCTGTGTCCTTACGCTGCCTCCGAACATGGGAGAGGGATGGGAAGGAGCAGCACAAAGCAGACAGATGGCAACAGAGTGAAAGAGGCTGCAGGCAGAGCGGAAAGCTGCTCTCCGCGCTCACCTTCAGGCACCAGAAGGGAAAGACCAGCAGGATGCTGGGCAGGAGAATGAGAAGATCTTCATATCAGTGCAGGGGCAGGTCTGTGGTGAATGAGAATCGCCTGGTAGGAGAGAAGAAGGTGAGGGAGGAGGCACGGTGGCCAGGGCTGTGCTGCAGGGCAGAGCGAAGCCGAGCGGTCCACGTCCTGCTGAGCACCAGGGCTCCTCTCCTGCACCCAGCGGGGCACGTGGTCCCTTGCCCAGCTCTTCATGCCAAGTTGCTCTTGGAGTCCTTCCCGACAAATTTTACATGCTATCCTACAATTAGTACGTTCCCCACAGGGAATCACGGAAAGGGCATCGGAGGACTACCAGCACTCGTGTGATGTAGGCTCTGTCCTCGTTGCAAACATCCAGGTTGAGTTAAGGTGTGAATGAGGTCTCACAGGGTCAAACAGCTCAGTGTTAGAGCCCCTTCAAGCACTGGGCAGAGCTGCTCCTCTCTCCAGGCTGGGGTGGGAGATGAACCCAGTCTGGATTCACAGCACTGGTGGGTCAGATGGGAGTTGCGTGCTGGGATCCCAGAAAGGATCTCGCAGTCTTTGCAGCACCTAAATAGACAGCTGTTTTGTGAGCAGCAGAATTCATGAAGCTTGGCTGCCTGGGGCACTCTCTCTTGTGTGGATTCTCTGATGTCTAATAATCGGGTTGGGCTCACATTAGAGCCTTTTCTTCCAGCCGGGAGTCCTAATTTGGATTTCTCTCCTCTCTCCTGCTGGTTTTCACAAGCTTGTGCAAACCTAACTCCTTTCAAGTCTTTACCTATCTGGTTAAATTTGGCTTAAACTGGCCAGTGGATCCAAAAGGTAGCAGGGAGGACTGACAATGTGGTCCCACACACCAGCTTCCCTCAGCAATCTGCAGACAGGGGAATGATTATCATTGCAAGATAATTTGCATCCCAAGCATGAGGAAAATGTGAAAGGCTCAGTATGAGTTTTGGCAGGAGTAAGCAATCAAGGAAAAGCCCAGGATCCCTTGTGGGCTCTCTCAACCTGTGCTGATGGTCACGGCACACCTGCTGGGCCAGCTAGTTTGCAGTGACCAAGGTATGTGGCCCTTGGCACTAGCAGCCTCCGTGGGAGCTGAATCCCGGAGGGAGGGGTGCACGGTCCCAGCAGCAGCAGGGTCAGGACACGCTCATGCAAGTACCTAGCACAATGCAGCTGGCTATTGTGCCAACATGTTTGGGCTGCTGCACCCCAGTGCCCAGCCCCTGGGCCCCTCGCACCCTGCCTGGTGAGCAGCTCCCACCGAGCCCCCTTCTCACCAGGGCTGCCCATCTCCAGCCCCCAGGGCTCTTTCTTTTCATCACCGGCAACAGGTACCCCATTCCCATCAGAGCCACCAATGGGATCTGCTGTTTCCTTCCTGTCTCCTGGCTGTCCTAGCTGCCATCCTTGGCCAAGGAGATAGTCACCACCCCCCAACACCTCCCTGTTTATCTGTGCAATGGCAGCTTCCAGACCATGGGCAGGATTTATCCCCCTGCTGCTAATAACTGGGGAGGGCAGGAAGCAATCAGTCAGGAGAGAAAAGCAGCTCATCTTTTCAGGGGAGAGCAGAGGAAGGGGCTTAGGAATAATGCATAAGGATGCTTCCCCCTGCCCCTGGCACAAACAAGTCAACCTCCCTGACGTCACGCTTTCTCTGGGACAGGAGCCAGCAGCAAGGCAGTTGGCACTGCAAGGTTCCCTCACCCCCCCCCAGGCCTCCTCCAGTGACCCCAGACCCCCAGTGAGGGCTCCACAGCTCTGGAGCTGTGTGACTAATTCTTGCTCTAGAATGATGTTGCAATGCCAAAACAGATAAAGATCACTGACCCTTATAACTCTACAGGGAGTTCAAGCCTGTTCAAGTTCTCCTGTGCCTAACAGACAAGCTCTTGGAGGCTTACAACAATGACAGAGAAACCTCAACTATGTGACATATCTGAGCCAGACTTAGGTGTTGGCAGCAGTACAAAATCAAGCTCTCCCTGAGTTCCTCACAGAGCATTGGACAGAAATGCTCATCGCAGGTGGAAAGGTGACAAGAGAAAGCCTTCAGCTTCACGTACAAAGTGATACCTTGCTCACGGACAGAGGATGGCTTGGAGGCAAAGACATGTAGCACCCATTTGCTCCGGTGGAGGAGCAAACCAGGACAGCTGGTAGAGCAGCAGAGCACAGTCAAAGCCACGAAGATGGGGCAATAGGCGAGATGTCTGAGGGGGAAGGGGGTGAACGCTGGAGGTCAGCAGCTGACTGGAGAAGGCCGCAGTAAGATATCAGTGAGGAAGGTGCCTTTAGAGCCAGTCTAGATCTGAGCATCCAACTTGAGAACAACTGGCATGGTAACAAAGGTGGCAAAAGCATTCAGCTGTATGGGGGAAGGAGGAGCTGGTCATCAGAGTAACTAAACGCTTCCCAGCCGCCCTTCCCATGTGGAAGGCCACCCCACTCTCTCCTCACCTGCACAACTAACCCACGTCTTGCACATCTGCCTTCACCACTCCAGGGACAGCATCCCACCACGCTCTCGCTGTCAGCCCTGAATGGTGGTCCTGGCGGGACCCCTCGCAGGTCGGCTGGCTGCAGCAGACTAGAGCCAGGGAAGGCAGCGCTGTCTCAGAACAAAGCATTTTTTTTTTTACCAACCCCTGCAGCAATGCAGCCTGACTAGAGAAAAATGGTGTTCCAGCACCATGCCAGGTCTACCAACCTGGGACCCAGCTTGCCCAGGTTGGGCAATGACTCACAGGCTTCCAACCAAACTTCTTCAAGAAGTCTCGGTTCCTCCAACACCCCTTAGAGGCTGCTGGTCCGAGCTCCCCAGGGTTAAAGCACCTGACTGGTCCAGCGAGCAGATGATGGGATGAGCATCTCTGTGGTGCTCATAGCACTGTATCCATTCTGCTCAAGGACTCGTGTGTGACCCCTTGCCATGCTGGGTGGTCCAAGCAAGAGTCATTTCTCCACGCACCAGTGTGACACTCATTAATCCCATTGCTTTCCACGGCTTTATGGCTCAGCAGCCCCCGGTACAGCCCGCCCTGTCAGCACGCAGGCGCTTTATCACCAGGAACAGAGCTGAACCATGAAATTGTTGTGGCGCAGGGTCTGGGCACGGCCCACAGGCCACTCACTGCACAACAGGAGCAGCATTTCACAGGTCACTCCAAGCAAGGGCAGACCTCGGTTGTAAAAGGCACGCGCACCAGGTTTTAAATGATCAGCCGCCTTGCTCCAGGCTGTCTAGCAATCTGGAAACAATTTCCAAAGGTCTATCCAAGTCATTCAGAGCTTGGAAAGACGAGATGGGGAAGGAACAGCCCGGCTGCGCCCTGGTGGAATCTGCAAGTCCAGCAAAAAGTTGTACCCACACGAACACAGCACCCGAGCAGACTGGTGCAAAACACAGTCCTGTCAACTTCAGCCCTCCAAAAAACATCCACAGGCACTGGAAAACCCTGAGATACATTGAGGAAGGAAACACCATAACTTTAGGGGCTCTTTTCATTAGTTTTCTGGCTTTGTGTAGTACCTGCAGGACACATTTCCTCTGCTTCGCGGCAAAACCAAGCAGAGACTCTGCACAACCAAATTCAGGAGCAGAATCGCCAAGGACGACGCCAGCCGCTAGCCCAGATTCAGCATCCCATTCAGAGAAATGCTGCCGAGAACATGGGAATTGCTCTATGCCATGGCTTCGGAAGGGATGGGTTGGTTTGTTTTTCAAAGTCCATGAAAACAGTTCAGAAATACCCGTCTCACCACAGAATTCAAACCCCTCAGGCCCAGCTTTGAGAGTGACCGGCAGGGAACCCACCAAAACTGAGCGAGGCACCAAATGGAAAAGGATCTAATTCCCATTCGCACTGTTGCAGCAGAGGAGAGGGCAAACATTAACCAAGCAGCCCAGCCCCCATGCAGGGTGTACACGGGTTATTTCAGTGCTGGGACTCAAAACATCTCACAGACATGGCTCAACATCTGTACAAGAGACGTACTTTTTAATCTCCGAGTTTCCAATCCTATTTGGCAGGCGGCTATAAGGGTATCGCTCCAACTGTAGGTGAAGCCCTTCTGCTCAGCTACCACCTAAGCCAGGAGAAAAGAGTCCCAGCTCCTATTCACTTTCCCAAAGCTTTGCACCCATCATCTTATAAAACTTACTTCCTTGGCTCTCTGTCTCTATTCCCCAATGACCATTGAAATTTACACCCACCATTAAACTGTCCCATCATTGATTATTTGAGCAACCAAGCACATCTCCCTTCTACCTTCCAGCTCCTAGTGCTTGCAGCCTCCAACAAGACGTTGATGTGCTTGGGAACGGTTTTGATCCATACCTATCCTGGGGGGAAAGACTGTTTCTTGTAGTGAAGAAAAAAAAGGGGGAGAGAATGGCGGGTGGGAAGAGAGCAAGAGAGAAAGAAAGAGGAAGAGAGTTTGGGATGCATGCTGGCAAAAGAGCAATAAGGGAAAGGGTTGTCCTTATTTTCCCATCAAAATGATGATTTTCCCCTAATCTTCTGATCTCAAAACTTTGGGCCAAACCCCCACCACAGCCAGTGAGGGGAATGCTGCTCTTGGTGCACTCAGCACTCACCTTGTTTTGTGTTTTGGGGTTTTATCGCTTTTAAATGCTCCTCTTAAAAGGAATTGAAAGGTGGGTCTGGGGCCACATCTGCTTCCTGGCAGGCTGCAGCACTCTTCTGCAATATAGCTGACAAACACAGCAACCCGCATATCACAAGAGACCCCTGGGAGGAACCCCTGGGCCATGCCCCAGCCAGGCAGAGTAGCCGTGCCTGCACCAATCCCCCTCAAATCATCCATCTCCACGGCCTCCCCCACGCACACACTTTGAACCTCAGTGCTGTGTTTGTTCCTTCATTTCAAACCAACAGATTTGGGCATGTCTTTGACAGCGGATCACAATTTGGATGTTAAATTTAGACACACGCTTAGGCTCTGATTAGAGATACATGGAATGTTTACTCGCTCTGCAGGGAGTTTGCTTCTACAGGGCTGAGGGTGAAGCCCCTCGAGGCTCTCTGATCCTCGCCTGGTGATTAGAAGAGGAGGCTGAATCACCACATAATGATGCCCTGGTATTTCCCTCAGTCAGAAGCACACCTTACCTGCTTCTCTCCATCCCACCGATGGGCTTTCTCCAGCACATCTACCTCCCCATGTACAACCAGCTCCAGGAGGGCATCTGTGCCCAGGGGAGGCATGAAAGAGAGAAGCAGAGAGCTTTCAGGGGTAGAAATAATTGATCCCATGAGATGAGGGGCCAGAGGCAGGTGAGGGTGTTTAAGTGTTTATGCTTGCAGCTGATCCGGCAGCCCTGAAGTGGGTATGGCCCTTGCCATAGGTCCCATGGATCATGCACTAATTACTGTCAGCACAAGGACATGGGGTAGCACAGCTCAGAAAAACAGAAAAAATATTCCTCCTAATCTACAGGAAAAATCTGTTGCAGGTGCCATTGATTTCACCCAGTTTCAACGTGAAGATCCTTGAACTCCATTGCAAGGACCCTTGAGCTTGGCAGCACTGCTCCTCCTTGGCAGCCCAGCTCCCAACTCCCTCTGGGGTTTTAAGTGCTAGTAAATTGATTCTGTGCCGTTTTCATATTATATACAGCTTTCCCATCCACAGTACAAGAGTCACAGAAACCCACCTCATTTCTGCTAGTTCATTACCGACACCTTCCAGGGGTGGTTCCAATGGGGCTTTCCCTGGAGCTGAGCCAAGGGAGCACTGTGCCTCATTTTTCTGTTGAGCTTCACCACGGCCTTTGGAAATGTCCCAGTCCCACTTTTGGATGGTTTTGCATTGTGAATGTGGTGTAAATGATCCCAGAAACAGCAGACAGAGCAGGGGCTGCAGTTATCTCCTGGGAGACCTATTACTTTTCAATTTGCATTAAAACCATGCTGAAGAAACAGAAATATTCAGTGTGCCATTGTTTCCCAGTGCGACCTACTAAAGAAGAAACTCCAGGCTACAAGCAGTAGGTGATGACTTCCAGTCCCGTGGTGGGAAGTTGCGAGCTCTCCTGGGAGTCCAGGACACTCAACTGGAATAGGCCAGCTCTTGAAGGACACTACTGTCATCAACCCTCTCCATCGCATTCTTTTACCAAAGGATAAATTAAAAGAGGGCAAACGTGGGCTTGTGTGGAACTGCGCAAACAGTGATAGGATCTCCCCAGCCATGTTGGTATAGAAATTGTCCAAGCAGATGCACATGCAGTAATAAAGGTGAAATAGCATGTCTCAGAGCCCAGGCAGTTACTGTCAGGGGACACAACAGGCTCTCTGTGCTGATATTGGGGCTTTGGGCATGGGTCCTGCCACAAAGAGAAGCTATTAGACTTCAAAAGCTGATAGTGATGCCTCCTAGAAAATTCTCCCTAAGTTTTGGTTGTGCCTTTCAATGTTTCAGATCATTTCCAGCGGAAATGAGGCTTCTGCCTTGTGCCCCATGTGCGAAGTTACTCTCCATCCCTCATAATAACTGCTGAAGCCATTGATTGCTTTTAGCCCAGCTTGCAATTGAGAGCAAAGCTCTTAGAAATATGAGGTCATGACAAGTTTTGCAAAATAATTAGCTGGACAGAGGAGTAAAACCCTGCTAATGCCCCCACAGAGGAAAAAACACCAACGTAAGTGAAGCCCTTCTTAGATGTCAGGAAATCTACAGGCAAGACTGAGGTTAAGGACATTCCAGGAGAGATTCAGAAGAAATTTTGCATCTTGCTAAACGCCAGAAAACCCACTCCTTGCTCAAGGTTACCCTCCCATATTGAATTGCTGGTGCCCGAGAAGGCATGTGCTCTAGCTCCAGCTTTTCTTGTGGTTGTGGAGTTCATAACGTCTCTGCCTTGTGGGTTCTCTGATGTCTTATAAGAGATGAGTTCACGTTGCCATTTCAGTCCAATTCAATTAAAAAGTCAATTAGCCCAGATACAAAGCGATCGGCTTCATTAATTCTGCTGTTCATGGAATAGCACTGGTTTTTGTTGCTGTTTTATTCTGCTGTCTTATTCTACTCTGAATTGTATGTGACTTTTCCTGCTCCGCAGTCCTAAGAGACACACGCGCACACAGCATGCATAGATCTTCTTTCCAGGTTCAGCAGTTGAAAATGTTGGAAGGGAGCAGCTCTAGGCAAGTCCCTACATGCTGCAGAACTCTTAAGCACTGTTAAGTAACAAGCAGAGCTTTTAAGAACATAGTTTTCAACTTCTCAGAAGGAACCATATGCCTTTCTGGATCTCTTAGCCCTCTCCGCCAAGATTTTCGTTCATTTGCTGTGCATTTGTAACTATGTTGTATTTCCTACAAGTGAAATGATGTCATCAAAAAAAGAGTCTAAATTCTGTCAGTTATGGTAAATCCAAATTGTGTTGGCTTCTCTGCAAATTCTGGTTGTTTCACTTCCTAGTGACATAGGCTGCAATTCAGCTTCAGACTATTTGTTTCAAAAAGGAATGACCACAGCAGGGAGATTGCTGGATGACTGGCATCTGTTTACCAAGGAAAAAGGGATTTGAAGGAAGTATCAAATTTACAACTTTGTATTTATCGGTAATTAGCTATCTCAGTGAGAGAATATAACACACATTGTTAGTTAGGCTCCGATAATTTGTTCCTAACATTTGACTTGACTTATAAATTGAACTAGTTCTGGCTTTTAAAGAGATGAGTCCTGAAAAAGTGTCTGGAAAAACAAGTCTTCCCTGTTTAAGTTAGGAATGTGCCAAATGACTGGCAGGTACTTGATATATAATTTAAATTTAAAAGAGGAAGAAACAGTTCTAGATAAAGATCTCCTGGGATATCTAGGGGAAATATATGCACCTATATTTAGCTTATCCCTGGTTTCAACCCCTAAATGCACACACAGCAGCACACACTTAGCTTTTGAAAAGAACAGGCCTTGATCCTTTAACAAGCTCTGCAAAGCTCGCTAATAAAGTTACATCCTTGTTAATCACGCATGTGCTCCCCAGTTCCGTCTTTGATACACCATGTTCACAGAGATAAATCATGGAGCCACAGATGTTTAGGAGTCGTTAGAGAAGGAAGTTGATGGCGGATGGTCATGGATGGCAGATCCTCCACAGGAATCCTGACCCTGGGGCTTTGCCGTGAGAAGGGAGGAACCGGAGAGATTACTCAATGGCTGAAGGTGACATGGTCAAAGTGTCTTGCTAGAAATCTGCTCTTTCAAGCAATGCAGAGGAAGCAGCCAGGGTCAGACTTGTGAATTAGAACTTTGTGAAAACTGAGATAAAACTTGACTAGGACCTGAGCTAAAGCCGTCAAAAAACAGTAGAGCTGGCCGTTCAGAAGGAATTTGCACAGCACAGCAGGGCATGTCTGCCGGGGAAGGACAACAGGTTGCTGTAGGAGGGGGAGAGGAAAGGGAAGACAAGCCATGGGGAGAGACATCAAGTCACAGTTTGTTATTGACTCTCAAAAATATTTTGCAAGAACCGGTGTGGAGAGAGAAATTAGGATGGAGAAGGGAGGATGGAGAAACAAAACACAAGTGAGGTTTGGATTGGGGGTGGGGACTTCAAATATGCTGTTTGACTAGGGAGAGGGCAGAATGAAGGGAGGGAGAGAGCGTTCGCAGAATAAGAAGTCAGCCTGATCAGAGCATTTTGGTTTTTCACATTTTGTGTTCTACAAGGGCAAAAACTGAAGGAGAGAACATGAACAGGCCTAAGCCAGTACAGGGATGTGGGAGGACAGGCCTCTCACTGGGACAGAAGGGAAGAAGAGCTGAGCTAACAATCACATCACCAAAGGTCAGGGTATCGAGAGCAGGGAGGTGAGGCTGAGCTCATGGGGACTTTTCCCCTAACATACTGGCCTTAATAAAAATTACCAATGTTCTTCCTTTAATCCCTGCAGGACCCAAGGAGACACCACACCATGGAAGTCACTATCAAGAGGCACTTCCTGAGTTTTGCTGTTTTCCTGATGCACTGTGTGGTCCGCAAGGCAAGCTGTGAGAAAGGCAACACTTCCCCTCTGCACTTCACCCACTTCTTCTACAATGCCACCATCTATGAGAATTCAGCCCCCAAGACCTACGTGGAGAGCTACGTCAAAATGGGTATTTACAAGACAGACCCTGAGTGGGACATCAGATACAGAATAGCCTCTGGAGACAACACCGGTCTCTTTAAAACAGAGGAGCACGTGATCGGGGATTTCTGCTTCTTGAGAATAAGAACCAGGAGCAGCAACACAGCACTTTTAAACCGGGAGGTCAAAGACAGCTATATGTTAATAATCAAGGCCACAGAGAGCACCTTTGCCTATGAAGCCTGGGCCAAAGTCTTGATCCACATTCTGGACAGAAATGACTTGAAACCTCTCTTTTCACCCCCCTCCTACAAAGTGTCCATCAGAGAAGACACTCCTCTGAAAACGGTGATCAGCACACTCAGTGCCACAGACGCTGACGCTGGGCAGAACGCCGAGTTCTACTATGCCCTCAACACCAAGTCCGACCTATTCACTGTCCACCCCACCACGGGAGCAGTTATGACCACAGGTAAACTAAACAGCACCCATCGAGGCAAACACCATCTGCAAGTTTTGGCTGTGGACAGAATGAGAAAGATCACAGAGGGGAATGGCTTTGGGAACCTGGCAAGTCTCATGATCCAAGTGGAGCCATCTGCCAGGAAACCCCCCTCTATCTCCTCGGTGAAGGTGACACCACCTGACTCAGCTGAAGACTTTCTCTATGCAACTCTGTCTGTAGAAAGTGGTGACTCAGAAGCAGGGATAGATTCGGTTGACTTTGTGGATGGAGATCCAGGAAGACATTTCAAAGCCATCAAATCCTACTTTGGGAGCACCGAGTTCATGATTGTGTCAACCAAAGAGGTCAACTGGCTACTTTACCCATTTGGTTTCAACCTCAGTCTGCAAGCCAAGGACAAGAGCAAGCCACCACTGTTCTCTCCTATTAAAGTTATCCATATACCTCCCTCCAGGTATGTCTCTGCCAGATTTGAGAAAGAAGTGTACCGGGTCCAGCTCAGTGAATTTTCCCCAGCTGGAAGCCAAGTTGTTATGGTGAAGATCACACCAGTCTTCCCAAATCTTAAATACATTTTGAGACCTACTCCTGACAGCACAAGCTTTAAAATCAATCCTCACACTGGACTGATAACTACAGTCAGAGCAATGGACTTCCAGGAGCAGTCCCATTTTGATCTTGAAGTTACAACTGTTAATAGTCACACATCCACAACTGTTGCCATTGACATCACTGACTGCAACAATCACGCTCCAAGTTTTAGTCAGTCTTCATACCGCGGGGCCTTTGATGAAAATGTTCCTCCTGGTACCAGTGTCTTAACAGTAAGGGCTACAGATGAAGATGAAGGAGACAATGGCTTTGTCACCTACACCATAGCCAACCAGAAATCGGTTCCCTTTGTCATTGACCCCTATTCTGGCATCATTTCCACCTCCAAGTCAATGGACTATGAGCTGATGCAGAGATGGTACCATCTGCGAGTGTGGGCATCAGATTGGGGCTCACCCTTCCGCCATGAAACAGAGGTGTACGTCTCCCTCATGCTGAGCAATGTCAATGACAATGCTCCTGTGTTTGAGAAGGCAAGCTGCAGTGGCTCCATCCCACGGGATTTTCCTGTTGGGAACCCTGTTGCCACGGTCTCTGCAATTGACAGTGATGAGCTGCAGCATATCAAATACGAAATCAAGTCTGGCAATGAGTTACGGCATTTTGAGCTGAATCCCATCTCTGGAGTAATATCCCTTAGAATATCTCTGCGAGATCTTCCTTCTGAACAGCCACTTTTCTACTCTTTGAAAATAACTGCAACAGATGGAGAGAACTATGCTTTGCCAACATCTGTAAATATCACTGTGGTCAGCCAAGGTCTCCCCGTCAAAATGCAGTGTGAGGAAACAGGAGTCTTGAAACAACTGACAGAAACTATCATACACTCCATTGAGTCTCAGTCTCAAGGCCATGGGCAGGATGATGAAACATCTCTGAACTTGCACCTTATAAACCATAATGCTCCAAAGTTTGATGACAGCTTTCCACGATCTATTGATATCATAGAGACTGTTCCCATCAACTCAACTATTGCTGACCTTTCAGCTATTGATCCAGATACTGGTTTTAATGGGAAATTGGTCTATGTGATCTCAGATGGAAATGATGACAGTTGCTTTACCATTGACCTGGAACTGGGTATCCTTCAAGTCCTTTCTCCTCTAGATCATGAACGAACCAGCTTCTATATTCTTAACATTACTGTGTACGACCTTGGCACACCACAAAAATCATCTTGGAAACTCTTGGCTGTGAATGTGTTGGATACCAATGATAACACTCCTAAATTCCCACAAGGTGCCTACTGGGTGGCAATACCAGAACATGTAGCAACAGGGACAACAATAGCTCAACTGAAAGCAGAAGATGCTGATACAGATGACAACGGGAGAATAAAATATTCTCTCCTAACCCCCACTGATAAGTTTGCCATTAACAGTGTCACTGGAGAAGTGACAGTTACAGGTGCCCTGGATAGAGAATTGTGGCCTTGCTATGTGCTGAAAATAGAAGCTAGGGACCAGCCCAAAACAGGCTACCAGCTGTTCTCCGTTATGGATCTCATTGTGACACTGGAGGATGTAAATGACAACACCCCACAATGCCTCCCAGCCCTCAACAGTGTGAAGGTCCCAGAGGACCTGCCTGTGGGAACCATTCTCCTGTTTCTGGAGGCTTTTGACCCAGACGCTGGCTCTGGGGGTGAGGTGAGGTACAGCCTCATTAATGACGAGGAGATGATGTTTCATGTGGATAAGCTGACCGGGGCACTCCGGTTGGAGAAGGAGCTGGACTATGAGAAGAAGGACTCTTACAATCTAACCGTGCAGGTCAGTGATGGTGGGAAGCCCTTCTCTCACTCTTCTCTCTGCCACCTGGAAGTGAACATCCTTGATGTCAACGAGAACTTGCACCCACCACGCTTTGCCTCCTTTGTCTTCAAAGGCTGGGTGCAGGAGAACAGCCCTGAGGGCACATCAGTGATGATGGTCACAGCAAAAGATATCGATAAGGGGAAAGATGGAGAGGTTCAGTATTTCCTCCGAGAAGGCACTGGCCTGTCCGTCTTCCGCATTGAAAAGGACACAGGTAATGACAGCTTAGTTTAATGGTGTACCTTAAAGGCTTAAACTACATGTTGTGTTTGGCCTGACTTTTTGACCTAATAGGACATTTCTATATTCTCTCTATTTACAAAGTTCCGTGCATTCACATCTTTCTTGCTTGTGCAGGGATGTACAACGTGCATCCCTGTATCTGGGGAGAAGCAAGCAGGGTTTGTCTCCTTAAAATATTGGAAAATAACATCTGTCCTCCCCCAAAATACCGAGGTCTTCCCTTTCACTTACGTACCAAATTACGCTCAGCACAAGCAAGCCCTCACCTTCCACACAATCTCACAGCCATACAAGGTTGGTGCCACAGTTTATAGCTGCAGCAAAGACCAGGAAGCAGACTAAAGACATAAACTGGTCTGGCATTAAGGACAAAGTGGTCTGAGTTCCTTAAATCCCTCACAAGCACTTTCTGTCATTCCTCTAGGCACCATCCGGACCATAGGACCACTCGACCGAGAAGGAACATCTCACTACTGGCTGACAGTGCTAGCTCTTGATCTGGGAACAACTCCTCTGTCTTCTGTGACTGAAATTTATATTGAAGTCACCGATACCAATGACAACCCACCTCAGATGTCCAGACCTGTCTTCTATGCCTCTGTGATGGAGAATTCCCCACCAAACACATCTGTCCTTCAGCTTGATGCCTTAGATCCAGACTCTAGCTCAGAGGGAAAACTGACTTTTCACATCCTAACTGGAAATCCTCAAGGACTCTTCACCATTAACCTCATTACAGGTAAGACTGACCCAACTCAGCATCTGTTTTTGAGGCTTCCAAATGCCCAGAGGATGTTATATATTCAATATAAACAGCCCACACAGCTGCCTTTGTCACACCTTCCTTCTGCAGCAAAAGTCCCAGTTTCCACATACACTGTGTGGGGAGGCTAAGGATTGAAACCCTCAACCTGAGGGCTGCTATTTGCATCCAGATGGCTCTTAGAATGACACAAATGTGGTACTTTCAAAGCCCTAAGCAGAACCAAGCAGTTGCTTTTAATCTTCCCCCTTATAAACAGCTGCCCTATTGCACAGCCTGAGCCAGGAAACACCCTTCTGGAGGTGACTATCTGTTCCTGAGACAGACCAAGGCAGGATTAAAAAAAAATGAATCCCACTGCATCTAAAGGCTCCACCCATTCTCCGGCGCTATTAATGTAGTAAGTGTAGTAAGCTGCTTCTGCCATCTTCCTAGACTGTATCTTTCATCTGAGGATTAATTACCAGATCTTTCAGAGCCATCAAAAACCCGCTGATGTTTTGTGTAAACAGCTTCCTCAAACTATCCCAGCAGAGCTGACATTGGGCCAGTCTGGCAAGGAAAGCTGTGCCGAGCCCTTCACTCCGTCAGCTCCTGGGAGAAGAGGGAAGGCAGGGCACAGAGCCTGAGTATGGGAGAGGATTAATTGCATGACTTTGATCTCCTGTGGATGATAAAAGCAGTTCATCTACTGCAGTGGGATAGAAGCCTGCTCTCAGATAAGAAAGGAGCTCAATGTATTGAAAAAGGCTAGTGCAGCTCTCAATTAGGTGTTAACCTGTGGTGTCACGGCTATCTGGCAGTCCTCTACAGCTGCCTACGGGGGGAGACGACACGACGTTTGGAAAGAAATTGTTACGCTGAAACACTGAAATCCTTCTGGTTGCAAGAGATTCATAGGGTGTCTCTACTTGGCACCATGTAGATACACTTGGAGATGTCAGCTGTGACCGCTGCTACCCCCAGTTGTAGCTACATCCACTCTCAGAAGCTTTTTAGCCAGGTCAGGGCATTGCTCTGCATCCAACTTTCCCACATAGTCCAAATGACTATGCACAACTCAGCCCCATGGGAAGCTTGCACAAATGCTGATCTCTGTGGAGCGGTGCCTTCAGAGGCTCTGTTTTAGAAGACCACTGCCTTTTTGATGGGATGTGGACCAGAAACAGCTATCAGGACATCAGATTAGCTCCCCTCATCCACTGAGCTCCAGCTTGCACCCATGCACCCTGCAGAAAATTCAGCCTTCTCTATGCTGCAGGCAAAACTTTCACCCCAGTGTGAGTGCAGCCCTACAAAGCCATGCTCCAAGGCTGCTCTGTTTTATGGTAAAACAAGCGACACTGGCAAAATCTGAACATTTGCTAATGAGACACCTCACCTCCAAGCCAACCTTTAATTCCCATCTTAAACAAAAAAAGTTCTCTCGGCTATGAGTCATCTCCTATCCATCTCTCTCTACAGTCACGTAATTTGCATGTGAAGAGTGATAAGTTTGTCAGTCCTGTAAGAAAGTCATGGGCTGATCTTATCTCTTGGACAGTTGCTGGAGGTCTCTTCTTTAAACCCTGAGCTGGGAGGTTGTTTAAGGACCTGCTTCCAAGCCTGATGAGGATTCAGTTATCTGTTGTTTTACTTGCATGTCACCCAAAAGAACAAATAATTGCCTGCAAACATTGGCATAAACTGAGCAGTTTATATCCTCATGCTTACAGCATCTAAAGAGAAGTCATCTGCTGCGACTGACAGAAGTAATATCACAGCTCCTCTAAATTTCAGGGCTGTAGGCACCTTATGTGTTATTTTCATTCTGCAGATGAGGGCATGATAGTTCCTCCATTAAGTAGAATAAGAATAAAAAGATAATCTTTGGTCTCAGCCTGGTAGTGCAGCATTGGAAGACGAACTGCTGGTCTTTCAGTTCCTGGTCATTCACATCAGTGCAGGGTTGTATTCAAAAAAAGCAATATCTCAGTGCAGTGTAAATCAAATTACCTACATTTGAACAGGAGAAAAGAGAAAGCACTGCAAGTATCTGAGCACTATGGTGCTACTAGACCACTGAGGCTTATTGTGGATTTTTAGTTAGGTTATGTCCTTTGTTTTTCAAATGCAATAAATGCATCTCTTCTTTCACTACCTAGAGGAAATGATCACAAAAAGACACAGAAATATTTCAGTTCTTGAAATGCCAGAGATCTATATGATCCAGATTGCCAATGCTCCTTCTGTGGTTAATCCCAAATCCTATGACAGTAAAAGTGTTTGAGTAGGCAGAGCTGCTCATCTGTGAAGCAGCTGAATCTCTGTCACATTATTCAATCATCATAAACATCGAAGTTTCAAGAGGAAACCACAGAGACTGCTGCTCTTAGTCACACAATTTGAGCAAAGGACAGGATAATCTGCATGTGTCAAGAGTTCCTCCAGCACTCAGATGAGAAGGGAGGCTCCTACATGTGGAGAAGACTGTGATTGAGACCTCTTCTCTTCTATCCCACACTGTCATCAAAGAATAAATAAGCCACATCAGCACTGAAATAAGCCAGAGCACGAGAGGGCCAGAGGTCAGTCCGGGTCTCTCCCAGGCAGGGCGCTCCTGGTAGGAGCCCCTTGGCAGAAGGAGAAGAAGAGGAAGCTTGTTCTCATCCTGTGCACTGATAGGAGTTAAGGTCGTGATTTACTGTTACAACAGACACGTCTACACCCAGAATGACCCTGCAGAATAGCCCTGGATAATTATTCAGGGCAAAGAGACACACTATTGCAAGTAACCTATTTCTGGTCCTGGAACCGGCTTGTTCTGTGTTTCATCCAGTATCTCGACACGGGGGTGGGTTGCCCAGTGGAGACGTACCCAGCAAGACCCCTTGATTCTTCCTCCTGAGGCCTTGCAAGGAGACAGGAACGACCGTGATAACTGTCCCTCAGCAGGGCTTGGCTCCTCCAGCATCCCTGAACTACCAGAGAAGGGCTCTAAGCTCTTCCAGCTCTCAGTTCCCTGAAGAGGGTGGAGAAAAAAAGAGGGAAAACAAATGAAAGGCTAATGAGAAGAGGGAATAAAACTGCGCAGTGAGATGAAAGCTTTCTGCCATCGGCGATGGAATCTCTCCAGCCCAGCCTGGCAGCTGGTGCAGAGCAGTGTTTGTGGGAGACAGAGAGGTAGATAGATACATGGAGAGATGAACAGACAGTAGGGTTTGGGGTATTCTTTTGCTGGAAAAGTTTTCAGCTGTTTGCGCACCCCCTGGTGTGAAGGGGGTTCCAGTCCAGACAGGACTGGGAGGAATTGGGAGGCCACGGCAGGAAGACTCAGGACAAAGCCATTCATCCCGCTGAAAGGCTGTTTGGAGAATCCTTTCACCTTGGACTATTCATCTCCAGCTCTTATCTAGTGCTTGTTCTTGTGATTCTTCTCCTGCTATGTCAGTGTCCACAGGCTTCCCCAGGAAGCCTGTCATTCCCAGCATTTCTCTGCATGGAAGGACATCCAGACACAGCCTGCTCTTCAAATCTGAGGGGTGGTTGCACTGTTAGTCCCTGAGCCAACATACCACAGGCTCCAGCTGAGCATGGAGTAGTGCAAAGCAGGGTCAGAACAAGAGAGGAGGTGGCAGGAGGAGAAGAGAGAAGAAAAGGTGAAATGGAAGCAACAGTAAGACAACAGAAAGAGGATTTCAGGAGAACAACCTCTTCCCTTCTCAGGCTCTTGTGAAAGCCCCGATGCCTGCAAACCTGATTTTGGCTATTTTAACTATCTTATATTTTCTCCCCTGCAGTGAGGGCAGGGGGCCAGCAACCTCCACCCCAGCCCTGCTCTTGCCAGCAGAAGTTATTATTATTTTTTGTTCCCTGACAACAATGCACTGTTAATTCTGCTGCTCCTGTTCCAACATGACCAGCTTTCCTCTCTCCCCTTTCCAGGCAGCAAGCAGGAGAATTACAGACAATCCTTTCCCATTGCTGTGTGTAGATAGGCTGCAAGAGCAGAGCTTGTGCCTGTCTGCTTGCAAGCAACAGAAAGGATCATTTCTGGACCTCCATGTGAAAGCAAAGCTTGCCTAACTGGCCAAGTGCAATTAGGACCTTTGACAGTTTTGTTCCATCTCTGTAGGACTCAGCAGAAACCTTCAGGGCATCATACAAGAACACAAATAAAGGACACCCACTCGATTGCAAGTGCGTGGGACGGGCTAGCTGGTGTTTTCCAGAGGGGCAGGGACTGCACTGATAACTCACGTATGTGCACATGCACACAGAAAACACTCTCATTAAAAACTAAACATGTACTTCCCAGGTCTTTGTAGGAGGCAGCAGAAAGAATTGAGGAACTGTTTCCCCAGGCCACGAAAGCTGACGACAGTTCCCCTTTAATAACAGTTTCCACTTCCATTTTAGCCCTCTGGCTTCACAGGGTGTATAACCAAGTAGCAACAAATAAAAATATGCATTAATGCCAGTTGGCTTCTCTCGAGCACCATGTCCTATCCCTGTCTCCCTGTCTCTGGGTGCTCAGCTGCCGTGTGAACACTGCTGGCAGTTTGTGCATCTTGGCAGTTGCACAGCACCACGGCTCCGTACGGGAATTAGAGTGATTAACCGTTAACCACAAGAGCTTTCTGATCTCAAGGCAGAGTGGTAACTGGCTCTGGAGAGGGGAACTGGGAGCCACGATTAGGCACAGGGTAAGGGACAGAGGGAGTTTTCCTGGGGTCAGGAGAAGAAGTCAACCCTTTGACTTGTAGCTCAACAGATATGAAGCTAAACCCAAAAATGCCATCTGGTAAGACTCCCAGCTGGGATACGGTACAGGTCTGCGATAGAGAGTAGAGTCAGCTTTTACCCCCCCAGGAGATTTGAGCATCTTCAGTGACACAGACATTCAAGACAGTCATTAAGTTCCGGTTCATCTGCCTTCACTACAGTCCTTCTTCTCCAGCTCTAGAAAGCTCAGCTACGATCCTGTTTTCTTTCATTTTTATCATTAGCTCATGAAAGAGTTTCAGGGTGTGGCCAGGCAAATCCAAATAATCACTTCAGAGTGGTTTAAGTTACCTTCCATCAGCTGGCATGTAGTAACCAAGTGCAAACAAGGTATTAGTCTGTTGCAATTGAATTTTGCAATCCGACAGACTAGAAATATCCCCAGTGTGCACACAGGTATTGGGTGGCTCTGTTGTCAATATCTAGCTGTCTGTCCTATGGGCTTATTAGTCCAAAATTACGAACCATCCCCTGAGGTGGCTTTAGGCTTTGCTCCCCTGTCCTACCCAACCTATCGGCAATGTGGACAGGAGCATCAGTGAACCGCTGCTGCAATTCCTTCTTTAGGCTCCCATTAAGAGAGCATTTCCATACATATCAGGAGTTTTGCTGCTATTGGAGCCCTACAGCCTCCCACAAGCCCTGGAGACGTTCAAAAGCTGCTCAGCCAGTGTGCTTTAGGCCACTGCTGAGTCCTCTTCACCTGCCGAGATGTCAAGAGGAAGGTTAGGGAGAAGAAAAAAAATCCATGATATAGATGTAAACGGAGTCTTTCAAATCATCTTGTCATAACACATTAAGGAGTGTTGATTTATCATTGCAAAGGCATGAAACAAATGTTTAGTGCAGCGGTTGGTGCCAAATAGGAATAATCCCAGAGAACAAGTGGAAACAGTTAACAATAGTTTTGTTCCAAGCAGCTGCTCCTTGCTCCCTCCTTCAGCTGCCCGGTGTTTCCTGCAGCCATTTGAAATTTTCTCCTGCTTATCATGCTCAGACAGCAATACACCAAAGTATGATACAACTGAAAACAATACTATTAATTAAAACTTTTTGGCTTTGGACCAGAAATGAGAGTTGAGGTGGGTTCATGCAACTCTGATCTACAAGTCTTTCAGGATGCACAAGTGCACGTGCTCACACCACTGCAAATGCACACTGCCTCTCATGCAAAGCATTTCCCAGAGTAGCATGAACCTGTATTGCTGCTGGCAGTGGTCAGGAAAATCACCCTGCTTTTCGTTTGTGCGAGGAAGCAGGACTTCTCTTTGCGAGGAATAAACACCATGATAACAGCGACCACTGGGAGCAGGAGATGTGGGGAACGGACAGAAACACTCACAGGTGTCAGACTTGACAACTGTCAGAAAATCACACATTATCTATACAAATTCCATCATCTGTAAAGCAGTTGTGAAAACGATCTAGAGCTGCTTTTCCCTAAAGATGAAGAGTCAAGGCACTTAAAGGACTATTATCAAACCAGACGTGGAAACACAAGCCTCAACTCCATCCTTTCCACACCTGCATCTACTCAGCTTAGTCATTGATGATGATTTTGTTTAAACTTTAGTTTATTACAGCCACAATTCCTCCCTCCTGCATCCAACCTATTCCCTGCGGTTAAACTAGTGTGTATTTTTTAGAAATCCCTCAAACCTTGCAATTGTTAGAGGATTCATCCTGTTTCTCAGCAAGGCTTAAATAATATACCAACATTATTATTGACCGTGTACCTCACTTTTACGCTGAATGCATTTGTTCTAGCAGGAGAATAGAGGGTATTTCCCAAGACAGAAGACAAACTTTTGTCAAAACACCATAAATTACGGAGAGCAAGGTTCAGCACAGGGAAAATAGGAGTCAAGACTTCTTAAGAGGCCAAACCTGTGCCAGCGCATTCAGAATGTTTGTAACTCAGAGGCATAAGAAAGGTTTTGTTTTCACATTCCTGCAGCCATTCTCACCAAATGCCTTGACAACCCTCAACTGATGTAGGCATCTGGTAGGTGTCCCCCCCTCCACGGTCTCTGTCATCAGAGGAGCGAGAGCAGCACGTCTGTACAGAGATTCACACTGGAAGTGGATAGCTTGCCCCTGGGGGTATCTGTTGTTCTGTTGTATCTGTTGTTCTCCTCTGATCACAAAGGGAACCTGAAACAGAACAGGCTGGCAGGCTGATGTGGGGCACACGGGGATTTGATCAGCCCTGGCTTTCCTCGGACGCTGAGTCTGGGAGCTCAAAGGGTTTCTTTCTTGGCAGGTCTGATTTCTACGACTTCACGGCAGCTGGATCGAGAATACAAGGCTGAACATATCCTAGAGGTGGGTAATGATGATTGTAATTAGCTTTATTTACCTACAAGTGTATTAAGTCCTCAAAGAGCTTTCCTTGCAAGTTGGAGCACAGAGAAAGAATCTCATCCCATCAGCTCCTAACTGCTGGGAAACTTAATTAAATGGTGTGTGTTGCCCTAAGAGACAGCTGCAGCAGTACTGCAGGGTTTATTATTTCCTTACTGAAGACTGGAGCAAAAGGCCTGTTCTGGAAACTGTGGAAATGCAGGAAGAGGACTGAAATTGTCCTCTAGCAGGATGGATAATAAGTTATGGGGGAAAGAGCAAGCCAGAGAAATCCACCCTCATTTATCTCATTGTATCAAACATTGCTGTGTAGCTTTGTGTTACCAGCCTCCATCCTCAGCTGCTCCGAGCTATGCGTATTTACATTAGAGGGATCTTGAAGTGTTTCAGTCTATCAGGGTGACTGATTGACGAGAATACTTTTCTTTCTCTTTGCAATGCAACATGCTGGGAGCATGCCCAGGCACAACAAAGTGAGGATGGGTGATAACTTCCCAAGCCATTGCAATATGAACGTTTTCAGCTGCGTGACCCATAATGACCAATGTGACCCCCTGCCCACAGCAACTGCAAGCAGGAGCCCTGCAGACGCATCTCCCCGTGCATGCACAAGCCTTGCACAGTGCCAGCTACAGCCACCAGATTTTACACTGCAGAGAGGAGCAATGCCTCTCAAAATATTGAGATACAAATGCAGATCCACATAAAACCCCTAGTTTAGTCATTGCTCATCAGGATGAAGGCTGGCTGCTCATGTCCTAGGTCACAGAATCACAGAATCACAGAATCATTTAGGTTGGAAAAGACCCTTAAGATCATCGAGTCCAACCGTAAACCCAACACTGCCAAGTCCACCACTAAACCATGTCCCCAAGCACCACGTCTACACGTGTTTTAAATACCTCATGACAAAGAGCTCTGTCACCTACTCCCTTTGCTCGCTGGCAGGTGGCTGTTTCTGACAACGGAGAGCCAGCCCTGAAGTCCACCAGCAGAGTCGTGATACAAGTCTTGGATGCCAACGACAGTCCTCCCAGTTTCCCCCACAAGCTCTTCATGGTACAGCTCCCTGAGAGAGACGCCTCAGAGACGCCGCTGCCGGTCTACAGGCTGATCGCTTCAGACCGTGACCAGGGCCAGAACAGCCAGATCACTTACACCATCGAGGAGGAGGAGGAAGGGATATTCACCATCAACCCCACAACCGGCATGGTGTTCTCCAGGAAAGCTTTTCCTGCCTCCGAATACAACATACTCACGGTGAGAGGAGAGGAAAACGGAGAGAGCCAATGGGGAGAGATGGGTGGAGATGGAAAGAGAGGAAAGGCTGCAGAAACGGAAAAGATAAAAGAAGGGAAGAGATGGATATAATGCAGCAATGGGAGGAGAGCTTGAATGAGCCAGACTTGGGTTACAGGGAGAGAAAGTGGGAAGGAATGATGGGAAATGCAGAAGGTAAGAAGCTATTAAAAATGGAGGATAAATTTAAAATTAACTGTCCAACCCACTCTCAGAGGTGAACAGAGTGATCCACAATCCTATATGGATGTGGACCAAAACCTGAACAGTCTTCGGGTTTCAGCGGTGCATCCATTTGGCAGTCTGATCAGGCCATGGGGCTTGGATATAGGTTTAAAGCTTTCCCACGCTCTGTGGGTCCTTGCAACAAGGTTTGTGATCCAGGTCTCTGCTGTGGATTGAGCTTGACAGATTTGCTTGATGGTCAAGAGGAATTTGGGTTGCAGAGCTCTACCTTGGAAACAGCCAGGGCGCGGGCCACTGGGTCAAGATTTGTTTTGTGGGATTTTGGGTGCACTCAGACCTGAAATGCCTGGTGGGGGGGAGAATCAGCTTCTCATGGGGCTCCCATGGGCTAAACCAGCCTTCTCCCTGACTGCATGTGCATTTCCTGGCAGGTCAAGGCGACAGACGGCGGCAGCCCACCACTTTCCTCCCACGTGCGGCTTCACATCAGCTGGGTCGCCCGGCCCGGCCCTTCCTCGGAGCCCCTAGCTTTCGATGAACCCCATTTTAACTTTGCCGTGATGGAAACAGATCCTGTAAACCATATGGTGGGAGTGATCAGCATTGAAATGGGCCCCAGCCAAGTGTGGTTTAATATCACAGGTGAGACACAGAAATTAAACCAGGCCAGCGGTGTCTGGGAGCGTTTGCCTTAGCTCCTTGGATTTCAACACTCGCACGCCTGAGCTAATGAATTTGTTTGCTTTAGGTGTAGGTGAGCTTCAGGGAAAGCTTTCTCACAGACACCAAAAGGCTTAAACAGCCATAGACAAAGCTGCCCGTCCAAGGGCTCCGGTGCCAAGTGCAATTATCTAACATTTTTTTAATGACATTCTGGGACTTGCCAGTGTTTGAGGTGTTCTCCAATGTCGCATGAAAGGCAGGGCATGCCAGTCCCAGCTCCTCTTGGGAATCAAGTGACACAGGCGGTTGTGGTAAAACAACTGCACAGATCCAGGTGTTTGGCTGGGTCTTGCAGACACCCCCAGTCTCTCCCTCCCTGCTGAGCCCATAGTCTCAACAGGGAGCCGAGAGAGAGGGATTCCTCAAAGAGCTGGTCTGACCTAACTCGTGGGGTTCTCCCTTCCACCTCATGGCATCCCAGGGATGACTTAGACATGAAACATGAAGAAGCTCTAGGGCCTCCTCTAAGACACATGATGCTAGGGCAGAGGGGATGTGGGCTGTCACCCCAGGGGACCCTCAGGCAGTGTGTGTGCAGAACTGGTCCTATGAATGAGGGCCAATTGTGTTCATCTAATTTGGTGTTTTGAAGTGGTGCCCCAATCTGCCTTGCGCAGCCTTTCTTTGACACTGCCTGCAGGGCTTGCCCTTGTCAGACAAAGCCTTAATTGGGCGAGTGAATAGTTTTTCCCATTACTATGTTAAGACAGGGATAATGGTGTATAAATACAATTAAGCAGCAAGAGATACAACGCTACAAGGAGCAGACAATATCAGCGCAAGACTTACCTGGCATTAGTAGTGTCTGCTTGGGTTTGCAGAATTAATGGTATATTCCTCTAAATGTTATCGTATCATTTGTTTCCCTGCTGAGTGTTTGCCTGTATGCTCGATCTCATCTTTGCCAGTTCCTAGTGCACCAAGTGCTACTCAGGGCTCTCTTGGTTTCTATACCAGTGGAAGAAGACAGTATTTCATTTTCCCTGCTAGGGAAGCAAAGCATCACGGTAGCTGGCAACCAAGCGGGTGATGCAGAGATCCAGGAGCCTTCAGCACCTCATTCAAAAACTCGTCTTTCCCAGTCCACAAAGGCTCTGTCACTGGGGTTGATGGTGTCTGCAAAAACTCTAACAAAGCAGCATATTTCTTCATCTCTTTCCTTTCCTGGGCCTTCTCTTTCCCTTTGGCACCATTTCTCAGGAAAGGCAGCCATGGGTCTCTCTTTTCCTCTGTCTCTGCTTCTTTCTGTCTCCCTCCCAGCAGGAAAATGGTGGTCCAGATGGCTGGCAACCACTGCATTTCTCCCGCAAGGGAAGATACGTAATTTGCCAGCCAAGATTTTCCCAGCTGGTAAGAGAATAAAGCAGAATCCAGAGCATCCAGTAGCCAGGAAGAGAGAAGTGGAGACCTGGGATAAATTGCAGAAAACTACTTCTAAATCTCTATATCTCAGAACATAGAGGTGTTTCACATGCAACAGAGAACTGACAGGCCACCAGCAAGCGAGGCATGAGAAAGGGGCTGCCACGCCAGGGCTGAACAGCAGTAGCGTGAGGGACAGCCTTCTGCTGCTGAGCTGCTCAGGCCTGCGGTTCCCTGCACTACGCAGCCATCTGCGTTGGAGGCAACGGGCTCTGCTCACCCTGGAAGCACCGTCTGCCTCCCCAACTGTTCAAGTATTGGGCTTCTTCAGGTAGCTCATAGGCTCCCAAGCGTGGCAATGAAGACCATTGCTGATATGCCCACAGTGTGACCTTGGATTGGAAGCCAGCAAGAGCGTTGTTCAGCCCTGCAGGTCCCTGATTCATGCTAAGCCTGTGATGCTGCATAGCTGGAGACCTTGTGCAAATAAATCAATGCTCAAATGTGCCTGTTGCAAATCTAGCCAGGACATCATATGCATATGTGCACCCTTTCCCCTTCTCTCCTCCTCCTCATTTTCTCTAATTCCCCTCACCTTCCTTTTCATACTCCTTTGTCACCATCTGTGACTACCTCTTTGTCCAGCTTCTCCATGTCCTCCCTGTCTCCTGTGTCCATCTAGCACATTTTGTATTGAGTTTCCAGATTTGGGGGAAACCTCACCTATGGCACTGTCCCCAGTCTAGCTGTGGCCAAAGAGGTACAACTAGAGTGAATGCCTACACATCCCCACTCAAGGTATATTGCCTGGCATGCCACATATCTGTGGCTGGGCATGAGCTCCCTGTGTGGTTTGTGTATGGTGTCTGGAGGGGATTTGTGTGGTTTGTGTATGGTGTCTGGGGGGCAAATCCTCATCCTTCGGATCTCCGGGCAGCTCCTGGAATCTCTTCCCCTGCAGAGGCTGCCGGCACCTGCAGTTTGCTCCAGACTGAAATCTAACTGTAACTGCCCCCCCATTTCCTTTTCTCATCTCTCCCTTGTCCCAGGTGGTGATGATGACATGGATTTTGACATTGAAAAGAGCACAGGCAGCATGGTCATTGCAAGAGCCCTCGATGCAAGGAAGAAGTCAAGCTATAACCTGACAGTAGAAGTCACTGATGGGTCCACTACCATCAAAACCCAGGTAATGTTTTTTTCTTTAGTAGACACTCCATCTAGACTGAGTATATGCCAAAGGGAATCTTTCTTCTGACTCCACTGATCTCTGGATCAGGTGCCAGGCACAAGTATCTCCTTGCACTGCGATCTTATTACACAGTGTCCCAAGTCTTTCCTAAGAACGAAGCTAAGATTTTTTTTTATGTTGTTGGAAACACAAATGCTCTAGGAAAACCGGGGGCCTTTCCTGTTGATCACAGCCAGCCAAGCTGGCGTGGCAGTTCACACTCTTAGACCTCAACTTGCTCTCAGCTACTCAGGCTGAACTACAACATGGCTGGGACAACATGCTAAGACATAAGGGAAATACATATGCAGTTAGATCAGGCTTGGGTCCATGGTACCATGGCAAGGGGTATTCCTGGGACTTGCTAGCTTAAGTAAAGCCAGCACAGATGCATCTGCAAGAGGTGAGGTGAGGCCCTGCCCTGTGCTGCTCCAAGTGCATGCAGCATTGATAACATATCAGCACTGAAGTCCATGGGGCTGAGTGGGGCAACTGCAGAGATCCTGTGTTCTCTGAGTTGCCACATGAAAAGCAAGCGCTGGTGAAAGGAGGCACGCTGCTCTCAGGCATGTCCCCGAGTCCCAGTAGGAGTATTCAGGGCTTGATTTTTCACCAACCGTTTTCTCCACACATAAGAAGCATCCAAAAATCCAACCCTCGCTTCACAGGAAGACCTAGAATGTGAATCACCCGTCAGTGACGCTTATCATGGGAAATTCACTGCAGAGGTTTGCGGGGAATGATGAGTGAAAAACACTACCATTCCTGTGAAATGCAATGCTAACGGATGGCTATCTGTCTCAACTATCTTCAAGTATTGTTCCAAATAAACAAACAAAGCCCCACCTTGCCCGGTGTGCATTCCCTGACACCTTGCACCTCATCCCTATGTTTATTTTGGCACTTAAGGCCGCTAGCAGATGTCAAAAAACCTGCTTGTGCAAAACTCCCATGGCATGTTCAGGTTTGCTAAAGGAAGCAAATTATTACACTTGGTTGGGACTTCCTAAGATGCAGTCAACACTTCAGTAGGGGGGTCAGGACAGTCAGGGTAGGAGACGAAACAGAAGAAACTAGGTGACTTTGCAGACAGGATTCAGGCAGCCTATTCACAGGGGTTTGCTGTTAAATGCAGAGGGAAAGATTGGGCTAAGAAGTGTAGACCACAAACTTTGCTTCTGCATACCTTCTCCATACATGTGCTGCTCTTGAGATAGACCAGCCCCTCCCCTCCTTTACCAAACATCCCCCCTCTGTCAGGTTTCTGCTCTGTAATTAATGGGTGCTGGTGTGGAGGCACCAGCCAGCAAAGCTGGCACCACAGCTGAGTGACTACTACTTTTCAGAGCAGGCTGTGATGGTTTCCCCGTGTGCCAAGTGCAGGCACGTTCAGTCTGAATGGCTTGCCAGATTGGAGAGATTAAAAAAAAATGAGAGGAAGCAAACTGAAAATCACTAAGGGAAGGCACAGCAGGAGTTCCTCGGGGAGAAAGACAAAAAGGCTCCCAGTCACCATGGATGGTAAAGCCCCAAGAGTTGGAGAGCTGTGGTGGTTACAGGGCTCAGAGCATTACTACACCCAAGAGGGGTGGGTAGCTGAGATTTTACGTGGTTGCTCTTACGTGTAAGTCAGGTTGCTCCCAGGTCTCTGCTGCCCTCATTGTGCTGTCTCCCCCCCCAGGCATTTATCCATGTGATTGACATCAACCAGCACCGTCCCCAGTTCCTGGAGAGCCATTATGAGGTGAGGATTCCTGAAGATACCCCCTCAGGGAGGGAAATCCTTCAAGTCAGTGCAACAGACAAGGACAAAGGCAAGGGGCTCATCTACACCATCCATGGCAGCATGGACCCCAAAAGCACAAGACTTTTCCAGTTGGATCCAAGCAGTGGGGTCCTCACAACAGCAGAAGGCTTCAGTTCCCAGCCCATGCCACAACACACCCTAACAGTGATGGTGAGTCCCAGCTAAACCCTGCTGATTCCATCAGCTTCTCCGGGATATATGGGTCACTGGAGAAATTCAGACTGGTTCTAGTCTTTGAGGGAGGATTTGTCTAGAAGAAGAGGGAAGAGGAAAGCAGGGTGTTAACCGTTACTATACAACCATCCTGGAGAAATCTAGGTAACATCTCGCTTTCCTTTAACCATGTGCTGAGCCCATCACCTGCCAATTTCATTGGAGAGCCACTGGATTCTTGTACAAGAAAGCACAGTGGATAACTGTTAATGTTTGGTTTCAAGTCCAAGGCTGAATTTTGGTGCTGAAACTTACAGGCTCATTCCCACCCAAGGGGTTGGTACCACTGAAACACACCGCCCTTCGTAAGAGTCCTGATGAACTACTTGGAAGCCTCATGCAGGAAAGGCTGCCTGCTCCCTGATGTGACCACACCTGCTCTTCTTCTATCATTCAGGTACGAGACCAGGAGGTCCCCATCAAGAGGAACTTTGTTCGGGTCATCATCCATGTGGAGAACTGCAACCTTCACCCTCCACAGTTCAGCAGCATCCATTATGAAGCAGAAGTGCTGGACTCAGCAGTGGTCAGCACAGAGGTTATACAAGTCAGAGCCCTTGATCAGGACCAAGGAGCCAACGCTGAAATCCACTACTCCCTTCAGGCAGGTGAGAGCCATGCAACAAGACAGTTGAGGCTATGAACATGTCTGCATTTCCATGCTCTAGCTAGTGGCCAGACAGTTGACCAGCTTTCTCTAGCTGTTGCAAAGAACAGTAAATGGCTGCACATTGCTAAAACATGATTTTTTTTCCTATCCAGAGAAAATCTAGAGCAAGCAGGTAATTTCCATATTATGGAAATTTCCATATTATGGAAAAAGCATCCTTCCTAATTTCCATATTATGGAAATTTCCATATTACGGAAAAAGCATCCTTCCTAAGGAAAACAGTTCAATGTTGAGCCACTGGTCTAAGAAAAAATGTGACTGGATGAGTTAAACCAACTTAAAATCTTCTCTTCCCATCCATGGGAACTGAGGGAGAGATCCTTGTCCATTTGTTAGGCAAAAGTACTCCCATTCCCACAGCAGTCATCATCATTTCCACCAGTTCTACCAAGAAATACATGCTTGAGGAAAGGTGAGCACCCTCTCAGCACTAGCTGATGGTCTCTTTGGGTCGTACAAGCTCAGTGGGCGAGTATGTTATTTTTCACTCTAGAGGTTAAAACTTAAAGATTTATGGCTGTGCCACACTGCCTATTTAGCAGGTAAATTCTTTGCAGGAGACAAGCCATCCTTTGCTCCATCTTTCTCACTGCAATTTAGCTCAAGGACTGAGGAATTTAATTGCTCCTGAAGTATTGGTAATTATAAGCGTGACAGGGCTTGAAGCAACTAGTACAGTCCGTGCTACCATGTTCTGCACACGCGGCAAAAACTTCAAGCACATGTTCTACCACCACTAAATATGCTCAAATTAGAAGGGTATTTATCTCTAATTTACATTTTGATTGATTTAAAAGTTAGGTGGTAGATCTCAGTGGGTTCATTGTTCTTAGAATGAAAATTGTTTAGAAATTAACAAAGATTGTTGTCTCGGTGAAAGAAACAGATGTTAATTAGGTGTGAAATCAGGAGCATCTATGGAAAAGAGGTTCAGAAAACCAAAACCAATAGGGTGTCTGCATTATTCATTTTGGAATTTCTCTTCTTGCAGGTAATGGGGAAGGTTTCTTCAGCATTGACCCATATTCTGGAATTATTACAGTTGCCCAGAAACTGGACCCATCCAGGCAGGAGCGATTTACTCTTATTGTAAAGGCAGAAGATCAGGGGTTCCCCCAGCTTAAAGATTCTGCTACAGTACACGTCCGCATTAGAGCCTCTGATAGAACCCCTCCAAAATTTCCAGAGGCCGAATACATCACAGAGATCAGTGAATCCACTGCTGTTGGCTGTCCTCTGATCCAGGTTTCAGCCACAAGCTTGTCACCAGTCAGCTATGAAATAAAAGATGGAAATGGAGATGGAGTGTTCTCCATGAACTATCAGTCAGGCCTTATTTCCACTCAGAAGAGCTTAGATTTTGAACAGGTGTCTTTTTACCAGTTGAAAGTCCGTGGCACCAACATGGCTGGAGCATTTATGGACACAATGGTACTTATCTATGTCATAGATGAGAATGACAATGTGCCCGTCTTCGCTAAGCCTTCCTTCATTGGCTGGATCATGGAGAATGCTCCATCACAAAGCATGGTTCTGGATGAAAGCAATGCTCCCCTCGTGACCCATGCAACAGATGCTGATCAAGACTCCAATGCTCTGCTGGTGTATGAGATTTTGGAACCAGAGGCACTGAAATATTTCACAGTAGATCCCAGCACAGGGACGCTTACCAGTCGTGCTGATATAGACTATGAGCTCACCCCAGTTTTCCACTTCAGTGTACATGCACATGACAGTGGAAGTCCCAGCTTATTTGCATCCAAGCCAGCCAAGGTCACAATCCACGTTAAAGATGTGAATGATTCACCTCCAGTCTTTTTCAAAGACTCTTACGAGCTTTCTGTCTTATTACCTGCCCACCCAGGGATGGAGCTTTTGTCAGTGCAGGCAAAAGATGCAGATTCGGAGGTGACCTACAGCATCGTGGAAGGGAACCTTGATAACGCTTTCTATATTCATCCACTCACAGGTCTCATCTCCATTCTTAATGCTACTAGCCTGGGAAGCTATCGTGAACTCACAGTCAGAGCTAGTGATGGCTTGTATAAGAGTACTGCTCTGGTTAAGCTAAATTTAACTCAAGCACAAGGTACTGGCTTAAAATTTGCTCAAGATATATACACAGCAACTGTGACGGAGAACTCTACAGATGAGAAGGCTCTCACCATTCTTGGGGTCAAGGGATATCAGCTAAATGAACCACTTTTCTATTCGCTTTTGAATGGAAAGGAAAGATTCAAAATGATCCAGGCATCTGGAGTGCTCCAGACCAAGGGTGTGAAATTTGACCGCGAAACACAAGACATGCACGAGGTAGCTGTGGAAGTGAAGGACAATAGGAAACCGCCAAGAGTGTCCCAAGCCACAGTCAAGGTTTATGTAGAGGATGTCAATGACTATCCACCGCAGTTTGAGAACGTGCCATATTACACCTCGGTGCAGGATGGCACAGAGCCAGGTGATGTACTTTTTCAGGTGTCAGCAACAGACAAAGACATAGGGGATAACGGAGCCGTTACCTACTCATTTGCAGAGGACTACAAATACTTTTGGATTGACCCCTACCTAGGAGACATCTCGCTTAAGAAACCTCTTGATTATCAAGCTTTAAATAAATACAACCTCCGAGTCATTGCTAAGGACAAAGGCGAGCCTCCCCTCCATGCTGAAGAGGAGGTTGTGATCAGTGTGAGGAACAAATCTAACCCGCTGTTCCAAAGTTTGTACTACCGAGTGAAGGTGCCAGAAAACATCCCCCTGTACACATCTATCCTCCACATACAGGCTCGCAGCCCTGAAGGCTTGCGCCTCATCTACAACATTGTGGAAGAAGACTCCCTGAAACTGTTCAACACTGACTTCAAAACTGGTGTCCTTACTGTCACAGGCCAGCTGGACTACGAGCTGGAGACAAAACACATGTTCACCGTTAGAGCCACAGACACAGCACTAGGATCCTTTTCAGAAGCCAGAGTAGAGGTGGAGGTAGAGGACATTAATGACAACCCCCCCATATTTTCTCAGATCATCTACACGGCGTCTGTCTCTGAGAGTTTGCCAGCACAGACCCCTGTTGTCCAGCTCTTTGCTTCTGATAAAGATTCAGGCAGAAACAAAGTGGTCTCCTATCAGATCTTGGATGATGGTTCAGATGCTACGAAGTTCTTTAATATTGATGCTAGCACGGGGCAAATAACAACGGCTCAAGCACTTGATTATGAAAAAAATCAACAGTTTCGTATGAAAGTAAGAGCTGTAGATCATGGGATGCCTCCGCTTAGCAGTGATGCCCTGGTAGTCGTAGATGTGACAGACATCAATGACAATCCCCCTGAGTTCAGCCAGCTTCAGTATGAAGCCAAGGTAAGCGAAATGGCTACATGCGGGCACATCGTGATAAAAGTCCAGGCCCTGGACCCTGATAGCGGAGACACCACCCGACTGGAATACGTGATACTCTCAGGCAATGACAATAGACATTTCAGTATCAACAGCACTTCTGGAATAATATCCATGTTCAACCGCTGCAAAAAGGACTTGGAGTCATCTTACAATCTCAGAGTCTCTGCTTCAGATGGAGTTTTCAAGAGCACTGTGCCTGTGTATATCAATACCACCAATGCCAACAAATACAGCCCCTCTTTTCAGCAGAATGTGTACGAGGCAGAGCTGGCAGAAAATGCTGAGATAGGTACCAAAGTGATTGAGCTGCTGGCTATTGATCCAGACGGTGGCCCATATGGCACCATAGACTATACCATCATAAATAAACTCGCCCATGAGAAGTTCTCCATAGACGATAAAGGCCGTATTGCCACACTGCAAAAACTGGACAGGGAAAACTCAACAGAGAGAGTCATTGCCATTAAAGTCATGGCCAAGGACGGCGGTGGGAAGGTGGCATTCTGCACTGTCAAAATAATCCTTACAGATGAGAATGACAACCCACCTCAGTTCAAAGCCTCTGAATACACACTGTCCATCCAGTCCAATGTAAGCAAAGGCTCCCCCGTCATCCAGGTACTGGCTTACGATGCTGATGAAGGTGCAAATGCAGATGTCATCTACTCTGTTGACTCCGTGGAAGATGTGGCAGAAGACCTTGTGGAGATCAATGCTGCCACTGGGGTTGTTAAGGTCAAGGAGAGCCTTGTTGGTTTAGAAAACAGAGCTTTTAACTTCAAGGTGAAAGCTGAAGATGGCAGACCCCCTCACTGGAACTCCCTTGTCCCAGTGAATCTTCAGATTGTCCCCAGGGAGGTGACATTGCCAAGGTTTTCTGAGCCCCTTTATACATTTTCTGCATCTGAGGATCTTCCAGAGGGATCAGAAATAGGGTCAGTCAAAGCTTTTGCAGAGGATCCTATCATATACAGCCTGGTGAAGGGAACCACTACAGAAAGTAACAAGGATGAAGTGTTCACGCTGGATGAACAAACGGGGGCTTTGAAAATCAAAAAGGCCATGGATCATGAGACCACCAAGTGGTACCAGATTGATGTTATGGCTCACTGCTCACATCAGGAGACTGAGCTGGTTTCTCTGGTCTCTGTGAACATCCAAGTGCAGGACGTCAATGACAACAGACCTGTTTTTGAGGCAGATCCCTACAAAGCTTTTGTCATGGAGAATATGCCATCAGGAACCACAGTCATTCAAGTGACAGCTAATGACCAGGACATGGGAAGTGATGGACAGGTGACCTACAGTCTGGAAGCAGAATCAGGCAACCTCCGAGGACTCTTCACCATTGATGGTGAGAGTGGGTGGATCACCACACTAAAAGAGCTGGACTGCGAAGCTCAGGAGATCTATCAGTTTTATGTGGTGGCCACTGATCATGGGAGGAAAGTCCAGCTCTCTTCCCAAACCCTAGTGGAGGTCACCGTCTCTGATGAAAATGATAATGCTCCACAGTTCACCTCAGATTTCTATAAAGGATCAGTAATTGAGAATGCAGAGCCGGGGCAGGTTGTTGTCACACTGAGTACCATCGATGCAGACATCTCTGAGCAGAACCGGCGAGTCACATGCTACATAACTGGTGAGTTTTTCCGGACTTTAAATCTTCAGTAAGCAAGAGTATCATCTCAAAGTGAGGATTTGATACCTTGTCTTACAGGATATTAATACAGAAATAGCGTTATACTGACAGTCCTATCAGAAGCAGGAGATGAAGCCCGAGCTCTGTCATGAGCTGGACTCTTCAGTTAAATGAGTCTGGGGTATCCAAAACTCTCTAGTAACTAACTGCAGTGGGTGGAATTATCATTATAATAACCATCTCACCACTGAATCATCCTATTTATTTGGAAATAAATAAATAAATAAAATATATGTAAGTAATTACACAGTACTGTAAATATACTTATTTATACTTTCTTAACAGAGGAATAATTAAGATAGTGTAATTGTAATACCTATTGGAAGGACAGAAGCAGTGGTACAGCAGGAAGGAATTTTTTTCTCACATAGATACTGTGATCTGTATTTAAGTTCTTTGACCCAACTTTTTCTCCTGCAAACAGTGCAGTCAGTTTACGCATCACACCAATGTATAGCCTGACTGTATTTTTTAATAACTATATATATGCACATAGGATGCGTATAACTTTCTGGTATTAAATGTGTTTCCTACGACGCCACTTTGATTCTGACTTAGCAAACAAGTAGACCTCACAAGGCTGCAGCTAACCACTCTGCAGGCTGGTGGATATTTGAGACTGTCATGTCAATCTTAGTGAGGGTTTTGCCTGATGAGAAATACTAAAGATGACTCTTGCATCCCTGAAACATCAGTTGTGCCAACCAAAATTAACCACTGCCATAAAAGAAAAAAGTTATACTGGAATGTTCGTTGTGCATCTGCACAAGTAGAAGCTTGATTTTACGGTACTTTTTGACCCCAAAGGGTCTTTCTCAGACCTGGAACAGATACTTCAAATTAAAATGTTTGTTCGAACTCAAATGAGGACCCTTCAGGGTCAAAACATTTAGCCAGATCATGCTGCAGCCTGTTATCTATTATTGCAACCATCCAAAACAGGGGAGGAATGCTGGTATTTTCAATTGGTTTACAGCATGCCTAGGTATTTGCAAGCCTTTGGGAGGAAAGATTAAATCCATTGATGTATTCACATTTCTGCCATCTTAAAGGTAGTAGCAACTTCCAACTACTTTAAAGCTGAGAGAATGCATGCTTATGTTAGTGGTGAATACCATATGTTCTCTCTGCTCTGTACTTACAAGCTTAGGTTGAACTCTACCCATAAACATATAAATACAACTGCAGTATAGTGCTGCAGCTAAAGAAAGGAGGAGGTGAACACAGAGCCTAGCTTCCCATTGTTCACATGCACGTTGATTTCAAACACAGGGAAACTAAATCCAAGCATGGGCTGAGTCTCCCAGCGTCAGAAGAAGGGCTAGAAGAGGTCTCGTTGTGCCTCCAGACTCACAACCTCATCACCACAGTGCAAATGAAAGCAGAAAGAGAGTCAATTTAATTTACCTGGCTGTGCGAGGCCCTTCAGAGTCTAACACAAACAAGCCCTGCAGCCAGCTCTCTTCATTGCCTCCCATTACCTAACGTGCTCCCTCCTTCTGCCTGACGGCGTGGGTTCAGCAGAGGACACCAGCTCCTTGCCAGAAGAGAGGGATTCTCCAGGGGCAGCATCCACCCCATGAGTACCATGAATCCTGTGGACCAGAGAGTCCGCATAGTCTGGATTTACCTGTCTCTCATCATTTGGTTCTTACAGAATCGAAAAGTAGCCCCAGAAAGCGCAGCTATATATTAAACGCATCTATAGCTTAAAGGAAATACAACTATACATAGTACTGTAACTATAAGATCCAACCAATGTCTGCAGGGTATTTGCAACTCTCAGATCCCTTTAGGAACATGCAGCAAGAAAGACTGACATGCTTTAGGAAGGTGAGACGATGTGGTTTTGAAGCAATGAATATGCACGTCTGCAGAACATTACCAAGACGTTTTTGCAATCAGGAGTTGTTTCCTCCTTCCAGCCCATTTGTCTCCCCAGAGTAATATGCAGAGAGTGAATAAAAGAAACAGGCAGGGTGTTTCTCAGCTGTGCAGTGAGGTAGACCAAATGCTCCCCACCTGACTGATACGACACCAATACCCTCTCTGCATCACCACTGCAAGTCCTTCAGCTCTCCTAAGGGACTACCAGTGGACACACCTATATCCCCTTCCCGTATCACTTCTGATTTTCAGCACTGATTTTCAGTAAATGCCTCTTTAACCTTTCCTCCTGCCCCCTTCTAGAAGGAGACGTATTAGGACAGTTCACAGTTAACCAAATCGAGGGAGAATGGACTATTTCTTCCAAGAAACCCCTGGACAGAGAAGATACAGAGAAATATCTCCTCAAGGTTATGGCCTCCGACGGGAAATTTCAGGCTACCACTGAAGTGGAAATTTTTGTTCTGGATATCAATGACAACAGCCCCGAGTGTGGCCAGGTAAGATGTCTGTTGTGGGACATTGGGGACACAAGGGGAGCAGCTGGGAAGGAGAAAACACAATAGCAAGGAAGAACGAACAGAAAGAGCGCGTTAAGAAGGTTTGGCTTGTCTTAATTCTTCTCACACGATCCTGTTGCTTTGATTACGCTTAGCAATTTTAATTAAGCTGCATGTCAAGCAAGAACATTAAATCTAGCCTCCGAGCATGTTTGCCAGCAGTAAGTGAGCGCCTAAGCATTATGAAGGATAATTTTTGGAGATAAACAATGCCAGGAAGCCTCGTGGGTAGGGGCATGTAAATTACTGAGTTTTATATCCTGCTAAGCTGAGAGATTCCCATCAGGAGGTTTGTTATTGTAGAAAGCTGATCGCTGGTATGGATGTTACCCATGGTGAGAAAGAACAGAAGCGGTTGCTTCCCAAAGGAGATTCAAAGGCTTGTGTGAAATGAGCTCACTGGTCCCAGTCCACACCCCGGCAGCCGGCAGTGTGAGGCACATTGTGCTCCTCTATAAACCACATGGTTTATCCTTCCCTGTGAAGCTTCTGCTAGTCCATTCCTCCCTGTACAAGGTGAAGGTATTTTGGAGGTGGCTCAGATGCTAATGACACCTTCTGTCCTTCCCAGATATTCTACACTGGGAAAGTCTCTGAAGACGCTCTGCCGGGTCTTTTCATTTTGAAAGTATCAGCAACTGACCCCGATGTTGGCAGCAACGCCCAGATAACGTACAGCCTCCACGGCCCTGGCGCAGAGGAATTCCGGCTGGGCCCACATACAGGTGAGAGCTGGGCAATGGGATGCTTTTATCCTCTTCCTCACCCTCTCCCAGGAAATGCCTGGTTGTGGCTCAACACTTACCTCCTCGAGCAAACAAAAGGACTGTTCATTCCAGCACCCCCAAGCTAGGAGGGGATGGCAAACAGACAGGTTTATTGCAGTACGGTATAGAGGAGAGTGAGCACTGCATCTTCATGCTAGCTTTCTTTACAAATGTTGGCATTAGCATTGTTAAAATGAAGGGTAGACACTATTGCTAACAGCCAGGTCTCAAGGAGGAGACATCAGCAAGTGTTACAGTGCTGGCTTGAGCCAAAGACCCAAGTTCTAAACTCTGAAAAACGTCTTATCGAGTCTTGGGCAGTATATTTGCCCAAAGGTTTCCTCCTTTCCAAAAATACATAATGGTCATTCTAGAGATCACTTGGTGTTCATTACATTGCAAAAAGCTTAATGCAGCAGGGTTTATAAAGGTGTTTAGAAGTACAATTTATTTATGAGCACTTTTATCCCATGACGACATCCCTCACAAGTTCAGCCCAACTTGAAGGACTTCCCGTGCCAAGCCCTGCCAGGGCACTGGCTGGCAGTGATCTGAGAATAGCCCTGAGCAATGTGGTGTGGACACATCACCGCTATTAGCTGGATTACAGTGTCCAAACCCAGTCTGCTGTCTCCCACAGTTCATCCAAGAAGGCTGTATGCTTGAACCTCTCTGAGCTCTCCTAGGCTGCAGTTGCAGAAGACAAGACCATCTCCTGTTCTTTCCAACAGGGGAACTGACCACGTCTGCACCTCTCGACCGTGAACAGAAACCTATGTACCATCTTGTTGCCAAAGCGACTGATGGCGGAGGCCGTTCCTGCCAGGCAGATATAACACTGATCGTAGAGGACACGAATGACAACGCACCAAGATTCTTCCCCAGTCACTGCGCTGTGGCTGTTTTTGACAACACCACAACAAAGACACCCATCGCCGTGGTTGCTGCCAGGGACCTTGATGAAGGTGAGTCACAATGGGATTTACTTTTTAGTAGAGTTCATCTTTCATCCTGAATAGAAACCTTTGAAACCTAGGGAAGGGCTTCAGCGACGGGCATAGAAGATTGAATCTTGGCAAAGATGTGCCTGGATCTCATTGCTGACATGTTCTTGACTAGCAGGCTGGCATCAGCATTTTTGTGACCCTGTACAAGTGCAATATCTGTAGAAACATGCAAAGACAGACTTTAAGGACACGCTCAGTAACTGTAACCGTGATGCACAGTGCAAGTTGACACATGGTTTGTCTGGGATCCAAACTGGGCAGAAGTTTTACCAAAGATGGAGATCAAGAATGAGTGTAATAAGGAAAAAAGGAGCTTTAGGTCTGAATGGGGTAGATGATATGGATGGAGAGGTCCTTCTGCTTTGGAAGCAGATATGAAGGGAAATGAAGTTTCAAAACAAGGGAATTAAAAATGGGAAGCACTAATAAATACAGACAGGTGATGCTGATCAATGATGGTGAGGGTGGCTAGATGTCTGAACCTGCAGATGGACAGGGGCACACCTGATGTTCATACAGCCTCCATTTTCCCTAGAAATGCAAGGTCATTTAGGTACACATAGTCCTAATGGATTAAAAAAAAAGGTAATTAAAACCGCAGCATTCCTACCCATGAATTAAATGCAGCCTGTCCCTTATCCTTCCAGGTCTCAACGCTGAGGTGGTCTATTCTCTCTCTGACTCCGCCAATGGACACTTTTCAATTGAGGAAACCACAGGGGTGATCCGTCTGGAAAAGCCTCTGAAAGACTCACAGCACTCAGCGTTTGAGTTGACAGTCTGTGCTACCGACCGGGGCACCCCAGAGCCCCTCTCTGCTCTTGGCACTGTCACTGTCTCTGTTGTGGATCTAAATGAATATCTCCCTGTTTTCCTGGCCCCTGAATACGTGGCCATGGTAAAAGAAGACGTGGCTGTGGGTACAGAGGTCCTCAACTTGTCAGCATTGACAAGGGACAATGCAGAAAACACAGAGATCAAGTATGAAATTGTGAATGGCAACGACCATGGGAAATTTCAGCTCAACTCAAACACAGGTAAGATGGTCTTGTGCCCAAGCAGGTCCAGGTGGACCCAACATCAAAGGCTGTCCTTGTATGCGTCTTCTCTAGCTCTTCTCCATTTGGCTTGCACTTCTGCTCTCCTCTGTCTTTAGCCAGCACAAGGGTAGGGCATACAGTCTTCTCTTCTACCCTAAATTTTGCCAGCCAAGTCACTTAAAGAGTGATCCAAACCTTTTTGAAATTGATGGAAATATTCCTGTTATATGTCTGGGACCTGAGATACATCCATGGGAATGAGGAATACATAGAGAATAAGATGAGGAAATTTTTCCACTTCAAAATGCAGGAGAAGTTGGTTTCATTTAAAAGTGTCTCCATCCTAACCTCACCAGGAACCTTTAGCCCAGGGTAGCAGGTGGCTTTATTAGGTAGCACTCAATGAATGTGGATAATACCAGTTTATTAACCATGAGCAGGTGTTGAACCAGGTTTACTAGCCAAATAAAGCCCTGCTCTGTTTGCACAGCGATCTCATAAGAGCTGTTCTCGGAAGGCTATGTTAAGCCCTTGGCTGCATCATCAATGGCCTTCTGTCCTTGACTGTAACATCCCCATCCATAGTTCCTTTCTCAGCTTCTCTGTCCCCAAGGCTGTTGCTAATTTTTTCACATCAAACTTCTTATGAGTTTGCACATCTTAAAAGACACAGAACAGTGTCATTTCCAGGGAATAATTTTGTCACATTTTCAGTGCTGAACCTAGGAAAGCGTTGAAGTACACAGGCACATTCTGTCCCTTAGGGTTTTTTTTCTTTCACTTTATGTCTTTAGTACCGGTTCCTCACCCGTTTTTTGAGATTAACAACCTCCTCCTTCTTTCTATATTGCATCCCAAGCCTCACTTACAAAACACAGCATCTTGCCACACATGTCTTTCTCTTGTACAACTCTCTATCTACATCTCTTCTTTTCATCCTGCCTGTGACACAGTTCAGTGATGGTCTACTACTGCCTTGGTCACAGCTTTCAATAGCACTGTTGGACTCTGATCCTATTTTGTCTCAGATCTCCTCCAATCAAGATTCCTGGAGACCTTCCAGGATGAGAGTTTACTTTGTCTCTTCAAATACTTGCTACCAGAATAAGGCAGGTTATGGCAGAATCAGTTCAATTATATTTTGTTTTATGTGGCACCATGACTTTCAATATCTTGATTTAACCAGTCAAAGCTAGGTCAACAGCACCTTTTCAGCTGGCAGTTTGGCAATCGTCTCAGTATGTCTCCAGGATTCCAAGAAACCTCATGTGCCATTCATTCAAAGTATCTTCTGTCATTTTCTATCCATCTGCCAATGCAGGTGCCTTATACATAAATGGCAGCTTGGACTTTGAAGCGAGTCACGAGTATTACTTATCCATTGAGGGCACGAGGAAGGGCTCAGCATCTCTTAGTGATGTGACCATGGTGGTAATCAACATAACCGACATCAATGACCATGCACCAGAGTTCATCCAAGACCCTTACTTCGCTGATATCCGGGAGGATGCTGCAGTTGGAGAAATCATCCTCATGGTATGATTATGAACGAGGCCAGATGTCTTTACCTATTCTTTTACTTGTGCTATGCATTATTTACTCTTCTTTTGCACTTTACTTTTCCTTGGACAGAGCCACCTCAGTGAGTTTGTGACACTCAACATCTAAGATTTAAGCATGACTTTAAAAAAGGATGATTGCCAGAATTCCTAACACTCCATAGACACTAACACTCTAAGACTTTGCCTTAGAAAACATCTTTAAGTGAAAGCTTGAGATGCCTAAGGGGGGCTCAGGAGCCTTGAGGACCTCCCAAGAGATTTAAAATGCCTGCAAAAGGCCACTACCCTTGCAACCTGGGGAAGGCAGAGGTTTCCCTGGGCAGAATAGTGGAGCCCACGGTATACCCATGTGGAGTTCCCTGCCCAGCCAGTATTACCATCACAGGGGTGGTAAAGTCAGCAAAGGGACAAGGAGAAAGCCATCGTTGTAGCTTTGTTGAGCTTTGTCTTGAAAAAACTAATGTATAACACTTACGTAAACCACCGTCCTTCTTTTTCATTTGAGGCAAGCTCAAACCAGTATCCTTAAATGACAAGGACGTCCTGCCCCCATTCCTCCATGGCAAGGCCTTTTTGGGCCGGGGTCCTAGCTTTTTTCTCTCCTAACAGGTGTCAGCTGATGACATGGATGGAGCAATGAACAATCAGATCACATATTCAATCGTGGGAGGGAACCCGCTGGGACACTTCGCCATTCAGCCCAAAAGCGGGCAGATCAGCATCGCCAAGCATCTGGACAGGGAGGAGGTTAGTTCAAGAAAACGGGAACAGGAAGTCTAAAACAGATGTGCCCCAAAAGTCTGAGGGAGCACAGTATATTCAGCTACCTCCTGTTTTCTGAATGATCTACTCGTAATGCTGCAAGCAGAAGGCAAGACTTTCATTCATTTTCTAGACTCACAGATACTGCTGTAGGAAGGCTGGGCTTTAGGGAGGGCAATATAGCCTTCAGTAGTCACAACTCAGGGCTGTGGTCTGCTCCACTGGTGCTTCAAGCTGGCTGGGTGAGAGTCAGCCCCAAACTGGAAACCAACATGGTTGGTTTCTGCTTCTCTGCATCAAAGCATTATAGAAAACAGGTATGGGGAGGAGACGGAAAGGTCATCTGGACAATCTCTCATTCATAAAGCAGTAGCAGCTCAAACCACTGTTGACAGATGTTTGCCCAGCTTGATCTCATCCATCTTTGGCAAGTTGTTTCCCTTCTTTTCAACTATTGTGAGGTTAATTTTCTTTAGCAATGTGCTTTGAGATTTATGGATGGAGAGCCTTAACTAAGAGCAAAGCTATTGTTATGGTGCAATGCATGGCCTCAAGCATTTTAACAAGCTGCAGCAGAGTAAAACGTCAATGTGAAAAAGCCACCATTCCTCTATGTCTCCAAGTAATCATGACTATAATTCCTCCAGATCCCCAGCTATTCCCTGACAGTTCGAGCCACAGACAACGGTCACCCTGCTCAGTTCAGTGATGTCGCTGTGCATGTCCATGTGTCTGATGTCAATGACAACCCTCCTCGGTTCTTCCAGCTCAACTACAGCGTGGTGGTGCAGGTAAGCCAGGAGGCAGTTTGTTCTCCCAGTCCATCTCAGGGTACTAAGGTACTCATGCATGGGCTGCTGTTGGAGCAGAGGGATGAGACAGCGATGAAGCATGCTGTTGCTTTGTGCTCATTGCCACAAAGAATTGGTAGCATCTGCAGGGGCAGATATTCTGCCAACAGATGCTATTTTCTCCTTCCAATAGCTTCAGGCACCTTCTGTCCTTTCGGTACAGAGTGTGCAGAGCTTTTCACACTTTCCAAGCCTGACTTGCAGCCCCTTTCTCCCTTGCAATTGTCCATGTCTACACCACAACATAAAGAGCAGACCCAAGCACATGGTCAAGCATCGTCATGTCTGCTGGATGCAGCCCAGTTGCCACTTGGACTCATAACACCTACAGGTACTCAGAAAGAAACATACACAAAACATGCTTTCATCTGCTCTTGTGCTGACATGACTCAAGGGGAAAGCAACGGCATCAGCTCAACTGTCTGCGTTTAGCTGCCACATATGTAATGCCATGAAAGGGAGTCCCTTGCCACCACTGGGTCTCTGCCATTGCTGGCAAGAGTCTCAGTCTGTGTATGCCAGAGAGATGCACGTGGGGTGTGGGATTTGTTTCCCCGTTCCTGGTCCAGCAGCTCTAGGGGCACTGTGGGTTCCCCTGGGCCTTTTCTCTTTGCTTGCCTTTCTCCACTGGCATCTTTCCCCATTCCAGGAGAACGCTCCCGTGGGTACAAGCATCCTGGAGCTGATTATGAGTGACAGAGACTCCCCAGAAAATGGACCGCCGTATTCATTCCAGATCACCCAGGGCAACGATGGGAAGGCTTTTGATGTCACCCAAAATGGTCTGCTGGTGACATCATCCGTCCTGAACAGAAGAACAAAAGAACAGTACCTATTACAAGTCCAGGTAGAGCCTGCCTTACTGTCCTGGTATCTGAATTCCCCAGGCAGATTTAGTAGTAACAAAATGAGATTAGGATGGCACAGCTGGATGGAAACATCTCTGGCTTTGGAGAAATCCAATCCAGGCACAAATAGTGCAGCTTGGAGCCAGCTCCAGAGCTCATTTCTCCACACAGTCTGCCCACAAGAAGCTGGGGCCAGCTTCTACATTGATAAAATCAGATAATATGATCTTGAGAAATACTCTGTCAGCAGTTTCCTTAGGCAGATGCTTTTCCCAACATCATTCTAGTGACTTCCAGTTTAAAGCGAGACCTGGATCTGGTCCTACAAACTTTCTCCAATTATCCTTGTCATTTAAGAAGTGGTTTAAGTTCCTCTTCAAAGAGGATTTCTATTGTTGCAGAATGAATTAATTATTTTTTCCATGTTATCAGTAAGGATAGTCCATTACAAACAAAAGGATAATAACATGTAAAGTACATACTTCTTCAGTAATAGCAGTTGTTCTAAAAGCTAGGTATTATTATGTTATAAACCTCAACCACTAACTGCCTAAGATTAGGGAGAAACTTATCCTATAATCTGTTTGTTCGCATTTTTCTATTTTGAGGTTCCTTGACTCATGCTAGACAGACATTGTCAGAGGTGGGACACAGACTTAAATAGTCCAGAAGGTGAGCAAATGTGTTGACGTGCGTAACTACTTTATATTTTTGTACACTCAGTTACGCATGGAATCCCAAAGATTGGCAGCATCACTAAAGATAATTAATCCTCAAGAAATCAGAGCCACTCAGGTGTGACTCAGCTACTGATGAGCTTAAATGGAAATGAGCGCAACCCCACTGCTAACAGAAGGTCTCAATCGGTCTCCATGCTGCCGTTTCCCTAGGGCCAGCTCCAGGCAGAGGTCCAACACCGCTGCCAATTTTTCCCATTCCTTCTTCATTCCCAACCCGCTGCCTGACAGCTTCCACCCATTGCTACCTGCAAGGCACTCTCCTTCGCAAGACCTTATCAGCCCATCCAGTCAGGTGAGGTGACAGTAAGTCAGCATGTGGCTATAACGGATCCTTCTGTTTTCCTCGACAGGTCTCTGACAGTGGTATCCCTCCCCTGTCCTCATCTGCATTTATAAATATCCAAGTGACTGAGCAGAGCCAGTATGCCCCTTCAGCCCTTCCCCTGGAAATATTCATCACCACCAACGAGAAAGCCTTCCGAGGTGGCGTTCTAGGCAAGATCCATGCCACGGACCGAGACCCCCATGACACGCTGGTGTACACTTTGGTGGCAGAAGTGCCCCAGGAGGGACTCTTCTCCATTGGGCCTGCGGATGGGAAGATCATTGCTGGGGACAAGCTTCCCCATGGCCACTATCTTCTGAATGTGACAGTCAGTGATGGTACATTCACAGCCACCACCAGTGTCAACATCCACGTGTGGTGCTTCACGCAGGAGGCCTTGGACAAGGCAGTGGTGCTACACTTCCGCCACATCTCCCCTGAGGAGTTTGTGGGAGACCACTGGCGCAACTTGCAGAGATTTCTGGGAAACATCCTTGTCACCCGGCGCCAAAACATCCACATGGCCAGCTTACAGCCTGCAGCTACCTCTGATGGAGTGGACCTGCTCTTGGCTGTTGGAGAGCCACATGGCTCCTTGTATGAACCTCGGGTCCTCGCAAATAAGATCACTGTGTCAGCTGGGGAGATGGACCAACTCGTTGGCCTCCGGATGAAGAAGACAATTCATGTGCCATGTCATGGGCCAGATTGCGCCCACCGAGTCTGCAAGGAAACCATTCAGCTGGATCCAGGCATGATGTCTACTTACAGTACTGCCCGACTCAGTGTCCTCACCCCACGGCACACCTTGGAGCAAATCTGTTCTTGCAATGGTGAGCAATCCTTTCTGGTAGTGTCCCATGCTATAAACCTGGGCAATATTTTGTTTTCCTTCAGTACATTGTAAAGCACCTGGACTTCCCATGGAATTAGGTTGTCCCAACGACCAACAATTCTGCCTGCAATTTCAAAGCCAAATCTAAACTCTTAGAGCTTGAAAGTTTCACTTAGTCTTTTTTTTTTTTTAATTAATCTCCTGTAGTATTTCATTAAATAGCAGCAACATCTATCCACCTCATTGGGAAGACTCACTCATACCTAGCAGGTAACGAAGCTCAGTGATCAGAATGTTGATCTTTAAGCTCATGTGTTGATCCTAGAGTCAGCAAAATACAGACTAACTGATAAATGTGAGGAAAGGCAAAAAAAACATGTCTGTTTTAATCACTCTAGAATACTTCAAGAAATAAATGGAGGGTGCAGGGACAGAGGTTGGCATCACTTGGGCAGGAATGGTAGGGGGATACCACAGAATAACATAAAGACTTACTAAGGGTGAGGAAATAGGTATTGTAGACAATGCTGAGGGCACCTTGAAGGTGCTATAGGATAGACATAGCCAGGTGGCTATTGCAGGATTGTTTTACAGTTGATTACATAGAAGAAATAATGAGAGCTCCAAATGGGACCGGTGGGAGATGCAGTACAGCTGTACATGGGTTATGGCATCAGGCTGGGAAAAGAGGCAAGGACTGATACAGTCCATAGTCTCAAAGTGGGACAAAGATGAGACCTTTCCCTCATTCTCCTTCCAGGAACGGCTGTGAGGTTTGGGGGCCACAGCTACATTTGGTACCAGCACTCACAGATCGGGTCCTGGCACATGCACTTTCGCCTGAAGACTCACCAGCTGCATGCTGTCGTGTTCTACGCTAATGGAACTGACCATGCCACTTTGGAGGTATGTATTGCAATGCACAGGGATTTCTTTCCAGCGTAAAAAAGACTTATTGTTTTGGGGAAAGGAATCACAGAAAGAAGATGCAATAATATGTACCTTAGTAATTCATCCAGATAAAATATAAGACATGGGAAGACCAAGTGAGAGCCAAGCACAGTTTGGCAGTTGCTGCAACCACAACTAGTGAATCATTTTTTACATCTGCAAATGCACGTGCTAGTCTCTGGCGTGAAGGCAGCATACCCCCATATCATAGATCTACATTATCTTTTTTCCTTACAGCTTGCTTCTCCATCTCTCTCTTATACCACACCTCTCAGAGCAAAGAGTTTAGCAGGTGGAATTTTCCCTAGACCAGTCTGCTTCTATTGTAGCAAAGGGCAAACTTCCCCCCAGACTTTACGAGTTGAGTCAGACTCCCACTAAGCACACAAACCGTTTGTCAGAACACATTATGGCTCAATCCTATGGCCACCAAGAGGAGGCAGCTGCATTGAGCTAGAGGTTTGGGGTACCAGGGTTGAGATGAGGAGGGCACAGATGAGCTCTGAGAATGGGAATGATATCACCAGCCTTTACCTGCACCACAGAGCCTGCATCTAATCAAACGGACCTCAAATTAAAGGTCCTTTACAGTAATGAGAGAACAGAAAAAACAGGAGTCTTAAATGCTATTTCTCAACACACCCCCCCATTCTTTTCAACAACTTTCTTTGGGTGGTTTCACTGTTTAAGACACCTGCAGAGCCAGGAACATTTCAGTCTGATCACTCTCCTCCTCTGGCTGCACATGGAATTGACTCAGCATGCAAAGATCATCTCCCTCTTCCACTTTGGCAACAGGAGGAAAGCAGCAGATGACTAAAGATTAGGGGGTTTGAATATTCCTCATCAATTAAAATCAGCCTAACTGGAGACCAAGATCATAGGACATACTTACCAGCTTACAGAGATTTGTCCCTGAGACTAATCACGTTGAGATCTGCACGCTGTAACCTATCTGGAAGTGTTCATCCTGTCCCTGAATTCCCTCATCTCTTCTCATGGTTTCACAACCCCATCTTCCTATTTTGAAATACTTTTCTTTCCACTGTTATAAAAGACCCACACAGACAGGGAGCTGTACAGCAGCCAACGCCCAGTGACCTGCCCATATTGCAAGCTCCTGCTGACAACAGCCATCGCTCCTTAAGAGCAAGAGCAGAGAAACCTCATCCATATATCCTGTACCCATCTCCAAGAGTGACTTTAAGTTGTGTTGTAAAGGGCTGATGAGAAAAACTTAGCTTCTCAAGAAGGGTCTCTAGTTTTCTGCCATGTGTCTGGGAAGGAGAGTCTCCAAGTAGTTCAGCAGAAGGAGTCCAGCACTCAGGATGGTGCTCAGAAAGGATGAGATGGCAGGAAGCTCTACTGAGCCAGGCCCAACATATAGTCAAGGGAGAAAAGACTCATTTTTGATGGAGTTCAGTGTGCCCATGATCTGCTGTACACAGATGTCTCCACAAGCTTTTCAATAAGAAACATTCATAAAGCCCCCACCATAAAGTTGCCTGTGAATAATTTTTTCCCTGACTTACTTTGTTAACAATATCTCAGGGATCAAACCTTTTCTAGACCATCTGGCCTTAAAAAAAATGAAGAAATCCCTCAAGATTTTAAGCTTTGTGGACTGCAGTACTCTAGGCATGAGCTAAAGCTTTGAAAGAATCATAATTGATGGTTTGTAGATTTGGTGAAGAGGATGAGTTCTCCCAAGGGCATGCATATCATCACCCTTCCAATCACTAAGCTCTCCTGATGTTCAGAAATAGGATGCAGCAAGAGGATGGCAAACCAGGCAAGCTGGAAAAGACTTGGCAGTCTGTCAGTTCTTGCTCCAGGGAATTGAGTTCTCAGCTGTCTCCCAGCCCCAGAAATTGATAAGCCAAATCTACACACCCATCTGAAGTGAAATCATGTTTCTCCAGATAAAGTGAAGTGACAAAGTTCTCTGGTGCACTTGCCAATTGTGCAAAGAGATTTACACACATGTTGCCCTGAGGCCCTTCCATGGCATGTGCCAGCTGCATCTAGTTCTTCCTTCAGCAGTTGCTCTCTCCTCCCACTGGGACTTATTTATACCATGGACTTCTCTAAGAGTTAACTGTTGTCCTGCTCTGCTTTTTGACTCCTCCAGAGTAGCCCCATCATATCATATGTAGGTTCCTCTAGAGTTCAGTGTAGCCCATAAAGACTCCTAGCCTCTTCAAAGCATCACCACACCTCGCTGTCTCTAATACTCCCATGGAGATCTCTCTTGCCTGGCATGAATTGCTCGATGTTACATAGCAAGCTCTGCAGGTTTTCCATGAATGTTTCATTCCATCTCTTTTCTCCTTCTCCATAGGCTCTTGGCTTCTATGAGAGAGAGGTTTTATCAACAAAGCACTGGGGAGAAAAAGGTGAAAGAGAGGTTTACCCCTGACTTCACCCTGAAACAACACAGCTAACCTTTCCTTTCTCCTTCCTCCCCATGAGTTTTAAAGATGAATCTTGGGCCACAGATAGGAATTTCTGATATCCTAGTTTAATACAGAAGATACTGGTGTGGTTCACTTTTAGAAGCTCGGTATCTTGTCTCCCTCCCATCTGCTGGAGATCAAGGATCGGATTGCAACACCTATCAGCAGCTTTGGCCTGGCTTTCCAGCATGCTGGTTAAGAGCTGAGTACAACAGTAATTCCTTTCTCTGCCCCCCAACCCCTCCTTGCCTCCTCCAGAGAAAGCTGCCAGTGCTCCTCCTCATTGAGGTCCTTTCAGCACCCTCACCCATGCCAAAGGGGGAACTGTTCAGTGCCTTCCTCACCACTAACGAGACAGTGAGAACAGAATAAATGCCACGTGGCCCAGAACAAGAGTCCACCTGTGACTGGTGATGGAGTTACGGATAGTCTGAATACCAGGGCTCTGATTAGGCTCAGGAAGGGGGGAGAAGGGGTGAGCAGCTGCAGGAGCACGAACACATGGCTCTGCACCCTGTTACATGGAAAGATGAGCTTCCCTCCCTGCGCACTGATCAAAGGTTGCAGGGAAGGACCACAGGTGACGTTGTGTGAGAGATGATGGTGTTTTGGAAAATAAAGGAGGTTGCAGGCACTTAAACAGGCTTTAATTGATCCATGCAAAGCTTAATATGGGTGAAAGGGACTGCATTTGCCTAGCTGGTAATTCTTGGAGTCTGAAACTTGGGATTCATCTTGACTCTCGATGCTCAGGCAGGGAGAGAGGGGAACAAGCAGCAGGAGAGGTGTTGAAAGGCTCCATGAACAGCAGCCACCTGTATCACAGCTAACCATGACTTCTGGGACATGTTTTGCAGATGGTTAATGGAGTGCCTCAACTTGGGTACAGCTGCCGGGGGAACTACACCGGGAACCTCTCCTTCTCACGTTTTGTGAGCGATGGTGAATGGCACTCAGTCTTCCTGGAGGTGAAGAACACATCTGTCCGCCTCCTCATCGATGGGCTGGGAAATGCCTCTCTCCAGCTGCCAGCGACCTGTAGGATCTCCCAGGGCAGACGAGACTTACTTTTTGGGGGCCTCCGGCAGCCACTCCAGTTCCAGAGAGTCACACGGGGGTTCAGGGGCTGCCTGGACGTGGTTGCAATCAACGGCAGAGAAGTGGTTCTCCTGCCTGGGAAAGGGCAATCAAAGGAAGTCATGGAGGAGGTGGGAATAAAGCAGTGTTGCTCCCCCACCGGTGCCTGCAGCAGCAACCCATGCCTCAACAACGGGATGTGCTCTGAAACTCATGGAGGAGGTACGTGAATATCCCATGCAGAGCAATAAGTAATGAGGGGAGGGAAAGATGCAACCTCTTCATTCATCGCTATGCGAGGGTCTGCTCCAGAGGAGAATCAGAGGTCCCCTGTCCTGGGGGACCTCAAGTGATAGCTGACTCAGTGCAGCAGCAGCTGGGGGGTGTGAGATCATCATGCTGGCTCTCATCAGCGGACCATGGCCCAGAGGGCAGGAGGGTGTTTCTAAGGAACGTGCATGACCTAGGAGAGCGCAGTGTTGCCAAACACTCAAATGCAAATAGAAATTCCACGCACCCCTCTACATCCTCTTTGCTTAAGGAGCCATTAGTGAGGCTGGAATCGGGCAAGATGGGATCATGCAGCGATGGTATCTGGGCAGAAACAAGCCAAGATCTTAGTCTATTCCCACTGCAGTCAGTGACTCCCCGGGGCTATGGGAAGGGATATGGGAAAACCGTAAGCTCAAATCCAAGAATCTCAGGCTAACGCGGGGTGCACATGTTCAACCAAGGTTTGATACCAGGCTTTTCCCAAGACAGTCTCACCCCTGCCCTGTTCCTTCCATCAGAGGGTCTCCCCGCAGCAAGCTGTGTCACAGGGACAGGGCTAGTTTGCAGTGGCCTCAGGGGGAGAAACCGCTCCCAGCCATGTCCACCCTTGTGTCACTGCCCTCCACCCGCGTCCCAGCTTCCAGCACAGTGGGGCTGCGCCCCATAACGCCCTGTCTATTGAGACAGATACCATCTGCGCTTTGGCACTTTCTTGGAGCAGAGGGGTGCTTTCCAGGCTGCTGCGTGGGGCAGGAGCTCCTACCACAGCTCTGTGCTCTTTGGGGCCATTGCCAAAGCCCACACCCTGCCCGGCGAGCAAGCGAGGATGGAGGAGGGAGCACACCTCCTCCTGCCCTGCCCGCAGCCTCTGGGAACAAGATTCCCAGCCCTGTCGACTCAGCAGCTGCCTGGTTCAGGTGAACTTGTTTGACATGAGGTGCATCTAAACTGAACAGTTAGCCTGGCTGGCACTCGCACCTCAGCCTTACTCTTGAGATCCTCCGCACAGAAAACCCCTCTGGCTGGGCTGGAAGGGGCTCAAAGCCCATGAGGTGAAAACTCATCTCTGCTCTAAGTCAAGGCATCACCTGCTTGCTTTGCAGAAAGCATACAATGGGAGGAGGAAAATCACTCCTTCGTTAATAATCCAATAGTCATCCAGTGCCCTTCCCATAGTTTCCTTCCAAGGTGATCAGCTTCTCATGCAAATGGCCCAACTGCCCAGGAAAGAGCCTGTGAGGCATGGCCCTAGGCAGAAACATGCAGTACACGACTGCAGGGAAGGGGTTGCTCAAGGGTCGTTTAGTTTGTGAGGCTATCCTCGGTGCTTGGCTTTCTTGAGCGTTGTGGGCTCGCTCCTGGAGACCACGAGCATGCAGCGCAAGTTTATGCAAAACTCTGCCCAGGGATCTCAGGCGTGGGATTGCATGCACAGGCAAAGACACGTCTGTGCAAGCGAGCCCGGGTAAGCCACGTGGCCGCGTGAGAACTCATCTGTGCAGAAAGGGTCAAAGCCAGACCAGCCACCACATCAGCCACAGCGCTCAGGACCACAGGTGCAAACACACGTGAACCCCCACATCCAGGAACACGTGTGTTTGGGCACATGTAGCCCTACAGGCAATGTCCAGCACCTGCTGCACAAGCATCAGCACGTCCCTGTTGTACAACCACTAGCACACATGTGGAAACAGGTCTGCATTTGTTCAGTTTGTGCTCTAAAGCAGGGAAGTTTAGCTTGTGGACGAGTAGCAAAGACTTTTCAAGCATGCTGCGAGGTGGAAATTCTGAGCTTCCCGAACAGCACCACCAGCCGAGTGACTAGCAGGAGCTCAGCACAGCCAGGGACATTCCCATGCTTAGGGCTACACTAAACAGCAGCCAAAAACTCAAACAGCAGCAGCCCCCTCCAAGTCCCCGGGTTTCTCTCTGGCTGCGACCAGACACCTCCTGTAGGCAAGAGAAACCCAACATGTTGAGACAGGCACTTCATACCACAAGAACTCGCAGAACCAAAGACTTCAGAGAACAATAAGTTACAGAGAACTGCATTTAGCAGAGTCAGAAACTGTGAATCAGCCAGCCAGGCTCCCCTTCTTTTAACCTGAATTTGTCCCCCAGCTTCTCCATGCAATAAAGCTGTGCCCTGAATACATCCCTGGCAGGAGAGCGTCTGCATCAGGAGAGGACAGGCTTGACTTGTTGCTTAAATAGCTCTCTAGTGCCATTGCATTGCCGCAGAGTAGCCAGACAGCCTCCAGCAACTGCTCCAGGTCCTGTAACGTACCCACCAGCCCTCCGTAAATGGCTTGGGTGCCCCACAGCACCTCCTGCGGCAGCAAGTACCTATGCTTAGGTAGCTGGATTGAGCCCTCTGTGGGTGCCATCCACACCAGGCACGGCTCCTCCCTGCTCTTGCTAGTTCTTCCACATGGATACAGTCTCTTCATGGCACTGTCTCACCCTCTCCAGGTTACACCTGCATCTGCCCCGGGCTGTTTTCTGGCGAGCACTGTGAACTAGGGGACAGTCCCTGTGAGTCCAAGCCCTGCCTGCATGGGGGAACCTGCACCCTTTCCGCCACTGGCTACTCCTGCCACTGCCCTGACTGGTACCTGGGCGAAAGGTAAGGTCTGGGCAAGCTTTGGGACAGGTGATCTCCCATGGTGGGCTGAAAACATGACGTCTGCCAATGAGCATTGCACATTTCTGGAGCTCACCAGGCGCGCTGGATTTAAGTGCACATTGAATGTACCTGAGCATTGCAGCAGGGAAGCGTCCGAAGGCAGAGCTGACCAGACTGGGGCATAAATAGCTCTGCCATCATGTGGTCGTTGCCCCTCTGTGCCCATCTCCTCTGAGCAGGAGGAAAAAAAAATAAAATCTCCTATCCTCACAGATGCTTTGAATGCCTGCAGATGCTATGCTTGGTGCAGGTTCAAAGCCTCTCCTGGCGAAGGGAGAGTCTCTCCCCACACACTGCTCCTCCCCACGGCGTGTTCTGAGCTCCGCTGCGATGGTGGCATCACCCTCCTCGAGGCCAGGGCTGCCTGGGAGCAAGGTGTGGGCAGGCACTGCTCTGGGTGGCAGGAGCATGCCCTGAGGCTGGGGGGAGGCGGGCTAGCAAAGTTGCAAGCTGCACCCTCCCTTAGTAGCTGGGACACCCACCCTGGGTGCTACAGGGGCTGTTTCTGCCCAGGACCAGCTCTGCAGGGCTCACCCAGGGGGAATTTCTGTCCCAGGTCACAGCCACGATTCATCCAATTCAAAGCGCAGCTCAGGATAGTGGGCTCTGCTGAAAAGCAAGTGCAGGATGCCATTCCCCCTCTCCTGTCAGATAGCTTACGGATCCCCATTATCAGGAGGTGTTAGAGTGTTTGGCTTTGGCCCCAAACCCTATGGCTCATATCACTTTGAAGTTCTCACCATCAGTGTTACAGCTTGGATACACTTCCCCTATATGAAATGTAGCACACGCTTGCCAAATATCTGCAGCTAGAGAATTAACCCAGGCCCAGAGCCTGTTCCACTGCTCAGCATTACCCAGCACAGCCATGCACTCCCCCAGCCCACCTCCCTGCCTCCAGCCCAGCCTGGTGAGAGATGCCCAGCACAGGCTCAAACAGCATCACCTCCAGTCCATCCTTCTGCCTTAGTCATTTAGCCAGGATGAACACTGGTCCTTTGAATCAATGCAAAGACAGAAATTATTCGTGCAATTCTTGGAATAAAAATATGTAGTTGAGCATTAGGTGGCAGTGTAATATCTGAAATCACCGGTCGTCCAGCCGGAGCCTGTGGGTGCATGTTGCACACACCAGCTCACACATCCTAAAACACTAAGAAACAAGAGGACCCCAAACCTCACAGAGTTTGTTCAGTAACAAGAAAAAAAAAAAAAAAAAAGGAAGGAAAGCCAACAAGGCATTGCATATTCCCCCTACCATGGGGAGATCATTAGTATTGGAAGGAAAGGTCCCCTGTGCTGTTGGGGACTGTTTAGCTTGCATGGGGTGGAGCAGGACAGAGTATCAGAAATTCAGTCTCAGTTCTGCAGAAGCTCCATAAAATGCCAAAAAAGCCTCTCCAACAAGGATGCCCATTCACCAGTTTTCAGGCTAGGTGTTCCCCAAATGTTTGCTGCAACCTGCAGACATCCCCAGATCACCCTGAGACTCCACAGAGCCTGGAGGACATGTAAGATTTCAGAAGAGGTTAACACATCTTAGACTGACCCTGGGCTCCCTAATGTAACAGGATGGGAGCATCTGACTATGCAGTATTAGCCCTAGAAACTCCAAATACTCCTCTGAGGCAGGAAGCCCCCCATTTTAATTTGCTGCATATGACTGAAAAATAGGAGCATCCTGTGAAACACTGTCTCCTGAAAAGCGTCATTTTATACTCCAGGATCATGGTCCTCTGCCAGGAGAGGCATGTAGCACAAGTCTAGCAAGAGAGGGAAAGCAGACCAGGATGCAGCATCCTTGGCTGGCGTAAGTCAGAGCCCTGAATAGGATTATGCAGTTTTAGCTTCATCCCCAGGCTAACGGTGGTTGTCTCCATCCTGTCCCCACCGCAGGTGCGAGAAGCTGGCCGAGGAGTGCCAAGACAACCCATGCCGAAACGCAGGGCGCTGCGTGAGCAACCAGGGCTCCATCCATTGCATTTGCCCATCAGATTACCAGGGGAACTACTGCACACAGCCCATCATCACCCCCGCCATCGTGCCCACGCAGTGGGCGGTGGGCCCCGAGGAGATCGCGGAGATCGTAGCCGGCGTGCTGGGGGTGGCCATCCTCACCGCAGCCTTCGTGCTCATCCGCAAGCACTACCGCCACCGGGCCAAGGCACACAAGCCCGTGGCCCGGGAGGACCCCGACCTGCTCTCCAAGAGCGAGTTCTCCAAGAGCGTGGGTGTGGGCACCCAAGCTGTGCCACCCATTGAGCTCAACATCCTCAGCGATACAGCACACAACAACCTGGACCGGGCCACGCCGGAGCAGCGCAAACCCACCAGCACCCCTGAGTTTGTCACCTTCAACTCGACCAACGCCCCAAAGCATCGGGGCACCATTGTGTGCAGCGTGGCACCCAACCTGCCCCCCGCTGCACCCCCCTCCAACTCTGACAACGAGTCCTTCATCAAGTGCACCTGGGCCAGGGAGGAGATGGGTCAGTAGCCACAGCTTTTTCTTGCTCTTACACATCCCTCTTCCCCCTGTGAAATGCATTGAAGGTTTGCAAACAGGAGGGACCAACGGCATTGGTTAAAGACAAGCAAAGCACGGGCAAATGCTGCATAAGCCCTGCTCTAAGTCCTTCATTGGCTTTTCCCTCCCTGCTTACCAGTACATCCCAGTTTTCAGCTTTAACCTGCTCGGTCTCGTACACAATCAACAGGGAAACCATTAATGCATAGCCTGGATTCCCACATATGCTAGCTTAAAAGACCCCATAAAAGAGAATAATGAAGCTAAGGGGAAAAAAATTAAGAACCTAAAAGTCAGCGTGAGTTTTAGTGTAGGCATTTGCATGAATGCTCCTAGGCAGAGGGATCACACCCTCAGGGAAACACCTTGCATGGCTCCGGACAGCAAGGTTACTGCTTTCTCCCCGTGCAGGAGTTCATCGCCAAATGATGCTGTTAGACGAGACTTCACCAGAGTAAATACAGGGAAAGAGAGAGATCCAGCGGATCAATTGCTCTGCCCCGTCCCTTCATTATGCAAGCTTCTTGCATCCAGATGGCGTGATGAAGTGTGTCTTTTGGATGCTAGAGCAGGGGATGTGCTGCTGGGAACAGTGCCATGGCACAGCCAGGGGTGCCCTCAGGTGCCCTCAATTCCCAAAGCAGCAACTACCACTCCCCTGTCCTCACATCTCCTCTCTTCCCTGGTCTGCCACATCTCCTGCAGGCTCAGAGTCTACAGAAGGAATTAGCGGGAGGGCAAAAGGGGGAAAACAACAGCTCGAACTGCAGCTAACACAACTCTTTTATTCCAGTCTACCCAGCAGAAACAACCTACTGGCCCCCGCGGTACCTGTCATCAGATGTCCAGGAATATTCCCACTACGAGATCATTCAAGGCCCCCCTGCGTCCTCCTCCCACCCTCCTCTCCCCCCACCGCCCCCTCCGCCAGCGGACACGGAACCGGTCGCTCTTTACGGGGGCTTTCCCTTCCCACTGGACCAGAGCAATAAGCGGGCCCCCATCCCGCCCCGCTACAGCAACCAGAACCTGGAGGACTTCTTGCCACTCAGCCCCGTAGACACGGGAGCCTCCCAGTGCCAGAACGAATATACGGCCATCAGCTACTACCCAGCCCAGCTGGTGCAGGGCGAGGGCATCCCGTACCAGCCCGACCCCGGCTACAAGCGGGTGAGCATGCGCCTGAGCGTGGCCCAGCCCTCCTACGCGGACTGCGAGGTGGGCCACCAGCCCAGCATCCGAGCCCAGCCCCTTCCACCCCCCAACTACGAGGGCTCCGACATGGTGGAGAGCGACTACGGGAGCTGCGAGGAGGTGATGTTTTAACAGGGGGCTCGTCCTCAAGATGAGAAGTGCATATCCACGCAGAACAGTGTGCAGGGGGCTGGCACGTGCCACTGAAGGGAGGCTTATGTGTGTGTCCCCCCCCAGCTTGCGGCATCTCCCCCTGCACGGCTGGGTTGTAATTTGGCTGGATCTTTCCCCCCGCTGCCCTCCACAGCGCTCGTGCTGCAAACGGAGGGGAAATACTCCAGCCACTGCCGGGACACGGAGGATGCTCCTCAGATGCCAATGACTAACCTGCCTCCTTGCCAAGGGGACTTCCTCCAACACCGCGCAGGACCAAAGCGTGCCACCTCCTCCCACCCTGGGCTCCCTTGCCACAGGGATGAGGAGGAGGAGGAGGAGGGCAAGCACTGCTGGCATGGCAGCAGTTGTGGTGGAGAAGGTGCAAAAGGACTAGTGATGCACAGCCTGGGAGTGCCCCAGGTGGAATAGCAGAGGCTCCCTGCGCCCAGCTCTGGCTCCGAGGGCTTGCATTGAGCCAACAGTTTGCCCAGTGGAATGGGATCAGCTGGTGCAAACCCTCTTCCACGTCTGCTCCCTGACACAGGGAGAGAGATGAGGGAATGCAGCTGGTCCCATCAGCACATCCCTCACTTGGCCAACAGAAGTCCAAGAAAAAAAAAAAAAAAGAGTTAATTTCTGTAGAAAAAACAAGCAACAAGCTTCGTTGCACCAGCAACCACCCACAGACTCAAATCAGTGCAGCTAGCAGCGAAGCAAGACCCCTGCCCAGTTGGGCTGCACACGCAGGAGTAAGGGGGAGCCTGCCCCGAGGATGCAAGCACAGACGTGTCCCTGCGGCTGTCATGGTCCCATGTTGAACACAGCGGTACACGGTCCTGCCACCCAGCTGGGGCTCCCCGGTGTATCCCAGAAAGACTGGCCAGCACCGCTTGGTATCTCCTACCCGAGACAGGGCACCGAGGCTTTTGAGCGTGGGTTTGCCTGTATGTCCTCGTGCTTGGAAATGTATCGTTTCTTCATGAGAGATTTTCTTTGGTTGGTCGTTTGATGTAACTTTTTTGTTGTTGATTTTTGGAAAGTATTAAAAGAGTTTGGATTTTTTTACTATTATGATTTTATTCGATAACTCAGGGATTCCCTTGTAAATAGGACATCCCTGCCGAGCTCCAGCCAAGGGCAGCCCAGGGAATAAAAGCTTATTTTGGACACCAGCACCCCTAGCCTCTTGAGCCTTCAGAAGAGTACCAAGACAACAAGTTCAACGCATCTTTGAGGATCCTATAATGGCCAGAGGAAGGAGGCAGACCCACGGTAGCCTGCCTCGCTTCAGGAAGGCACGAGCCTCCCATATCTGTTAGCTCAGGAGCAAAGGGGTTGAAAGGACCCAAATCGAAGCCCTACCTTGATTCTCATCCCCAACCAAACACACTTGGGAAAACAGAAATTCATCTCACTTCCAAAAGTAAAGCCACAGCACTTAGGGAGATGACTATCACCCAGTTAACCTGGAAAACACACCTGACTCAAGCATATCTGCAGAGAGGTCCCCAAAACGCCCAGCACGGGCTCTGTGGGACACAGCAGCCAGCCCCAGCACCTGTAGACCCCACCTGCAGCCCCACTCCCCTGCCCAAGCATCCCCAGGGCATCAGGGCTGCTTGCCGCTCCTCCAGCACCCACCCCACAGCCCCCCAAAGCACTCCCTGTTTTACCTCTCAAAGCTCTCATGCACTTTGGCAATTCTTTTTTCACTAAAAACTGCAGGCTCGTCACTGCTGTCACTCCCCTGCACATGCCGGGCAGCCTCCTCTGGAAGAGCTCGCCGTCAGCTGGAGGGCACGATCCATCTCAGAGTTTCCCCAGCAACACCTGATGACATCACTAAAGCCCAGCAATGCTTTGAGTGTCAGTGATGTCATTAGCCATCACCATGGAGATGGCAGAGGGAGGACTGGGGGAGCAGTGCCTCCAAGGGCCAACATCGGCAGGGGGAAAAGTGCTGCATGGGCCAAGTCACCCCAACAGTGACCGATGAGAGGGGACCGTCCCAGCCCGGGGCAGTGCCTGAGTGTCCCCTGCCCGGAGATCAGCCTGCTCCGGGGAAAGGCGGGACCCCAGCTGCAGGCTGCTGCTCCAGCAGCCCCCGACTCTGCAACCTGCACCCCCGAAGGGGACCCCTCAGGGCCAGCCCCATGCTGAGGCAGAAGGGCACTTTGCAAGGCCTGATGCCACGGATGAAGGGCACTGTTTTTGCAGATGCTCCCAGAGCAAATGAACTCCCCAGCCCAGACGTGGGCAAACGCTGAGCTCCTCCTGGCTGCGGCGGAGCTTGACTAGCCAGGGATTGCCCTGGGACCCCAGTAGCTGGGATGCAGGCAGGGAGGGTCTCTGCCTGCACCCTGCAGTGCCCCAAAAACACTCCCGGGGGGGTCCACAGGGTGCCCTAGAGCAAAGGAGAGGTTCTGGAAGGGGAAAGGAGGAAGCAGGCAAGCCCCACGAGCTGCAAACTTTGGGGTCGGGCTTGGAGGGATGTTTCCTCCCTGCTCCTCTTCCTCCTCCTCCGGGGAAGGCAGCCTGGAGCGGCTGCCAGCCCTGCACGGCCCCGGCATGGAGGGGAGCGCGGGGAAGGGGAACCTCTCAGCTGGCTGGCGGGGGGACACGCCACCCTACCCCGCCTGGGCGCTCACCCTGCTCACCTCACACTCATCGTCACCATCGCGGGTGACGGCTTGGTCATCACCTCCGTCCTCAAGAACAAGAAGCTGCGGAAGGCAGGCATCACAGGTGAGCCTGACCCACAGCTGGCCTGCAAAGAGCTCCACGTGTCAGTTTGGAAAAGCTCCCTCCTAATCCTGTACTGTTTGTTCTTCTGCAGCAGCAGCACAACTGCAAGGAAATGGGAGGTTGTAAGCACAAAATCCTGTTTGCAGTGGTGGAACAAAGTATTTTGACCCCCAGATAACCTGCCCAACGTTCTTTGCCGTCCTTTCCCATTGCTATTGCACTCTGCTTGCCCCACAGAACACGAGGCCTCATGCTCAGCTGGTGGCAGCAGCTGGAAGGGCAAGACCCCTCTTCCAAGGTCCTCAGAGAATCATGCGGGACGGAGCACCTTCTCACCTTTCCCTTGCCACACTTTGCCCAGAGATGCATATATGTTGGCTGCACACGAGCATCAAGCAGTTGTGCCATTGCCCAGATGGCAATGGAGAAATACTAGTAAAACACCACTCAGTTATTCAGCAGCCCTGTTGGGAAGATGCCGGCATGCTATGCTGGAGCGAGGGAGTAGCATGGTGGTGGGTATCAGCTCATCCTGTGTGTCTGTAAGCGCGTTATACAGCAGTTGAAAGGAAATACAGGCGGTACAAGTGGGGACACCTCAGAGCACTAACACACAGGGGCAGGAAGGGACATCATGCAATTTTTTGCTCACAACAAGGACCCGAGCATCATCTGGGAGCCCCGAACCACTGTTTGGGTGCAGTAGGTGGGTGCACACAGAGGTTTGCTTCAGACTCCCCAGACATCTTCCCAGCCAAGGGGGAAGCCACATTCTCCCCCCGTGGCAGCCAAGCACCTATGGCCGACGGGGTGGGACAGCTTCACAGTAAATTCATGCAGCCCCAGTTCACCTGTTCCTCATTTGTTGCTCCTAAGAGCAAAGACATGTGAAATCTCCTGTTTGCTCACTCTCCCCAGACCAGAATAAAACAGAAGTAATTTCTTGAAATGCTCTCGTTGCATTTTTGCTACAGCAGCACTAGGAACACAGGGTTGTGCCTGGGAGGTTCAGAAGGACCGGTCCATACAGCAGCACTCCCAGGCACCAGTGAAGGGGTATTTCTGAGTCTTAAATACCCACCACACCCCATCCCCAAAATCATCAGTGTTACACTTCCCACCAACCCCATCCCACAAAACCACTCCCCCAGGACTTACTCACTCAAGCCTCAACTTTTTGGCTTTCTCTCTACTGCTGGGTGCCTTAGTGCTGAACTGGGGGAGGGCACACAAGAAAGGGCACAAACACAGGGAGACTTGGGACACCCACATAGACCAGCAGATGGGAAAAAACCTGCTATTCACATGCCCTTCTAGGACCAAAATCAGGGAAGAGGGGTTGTATTTGGGACACGCTCACTGGGGCATTCTCACTGGACAGCCCAGATGCGAACTGGAACCAGCCCCACAGCCAGCTGGCCTGGGAGCTGAGTTATCCCTGGATTTGCAAGGGAATACAGCCTCCTTCTTTAAGACCCAGCTCTGCTCAGCAGAAATCAGTCCCCGCCTGGATTAGGACCAATATTTTAACTGTTTGGTTCTACTTCATAAAGCCATCTCAACACCTTCATCCTAAAAGAGCACAATCCCTGCACATAAATTTGGGCGCATAATTCCTAAGCTCAGACGCCAGTGGGTTGTATGGAGAAACAAGGGAGAGATCCTGGGGCAGGTGTGAGACTAAAAAGAGCTTTTTTTGTAGTGCCAAGAGTTGCTTCAGGCTGGAGAAGGTTGGAGGAGAGACCTCCCAAGGTCCCTGCCAGCCCCAATTGCCCTACAACCCTAAAGCACTTTGCAAACAGAGCACAGCAACATCTCTGCCGGGGCCAGGACCAGGGCTGCCTCTGGGCAGGGGCAGCACGAGCAGCAGGATAAGGGAAACCCACCAGTACAGCTCACACCACACTGCTCCAAGCCCCCACTCTGACCACGCAACATTTATGCTGCCCCAGCACCTTGGGCTGCAAATCCTGCCACCAGCTCCATGTCCCAAGCCAGGGACTCATCCCGCTCCCCAAAACACCCGAGGGGTACCACAGCATCCTACCTGCTGGCTCGAGGAGGGCTCGTCACACAGAGAGGCTGAGAAGGGGACAGCAGGATAGCCCCCCTCCTGCCTGAACTGCCAGCTGCAGGACAAGCATCGCCTGGCATGGCCAGACCTCCCACCACAACTGGGGTTAATCCCAAATTAAAGCCAGGGGAGGGAGCGCTTGGCTGCACTTGTGCAGGTCCCCAGTCAGGCTTTCCTCTGCCGAGGTGGACTTGTGAGCTTTGCAGATCCCGATGGCTATTTTTAATAAAACTCTAAATGCAGCCAGGTGCCCACAGCAGGCTCATCCCCTGTGCGCTGATGGGACACTGTGAAGAGCAGGTTGCCACTCCCAGGCTTGCTGGGGGAGCATTTTCTTCTGGCCAAAGGAAAAGATGGGGTTCACCTGCTCTGCCCCTGTTTCCTGCTCATAAACCCCCATTTCTGCCTTCGCTCTCTAGCATTTTCAGCAGAGCGGAATGGCACAAGCCCTGGCAGAGTGGTATCGCAGCGGAGACCCACCACTGCTGCTGGCTCAGGGCAGGTTTCCGAGGGCTCTGGGCAGGCTGTCACCCTGCTGGCTTCCCACCCTTGTTCAGCAACACGTTTCTCAGCAATGTGCACTGTTTTTTCCCATAAAGCGAACCCAAATTATTCTTCCCAGCATCAGAAGCAGCACAAGTAACAGTGATGATATTTTCCTTTAGACTTTTTAACTCCCTGGGGGTGCCTTGGCTGGCAGCCACAGCGCAGGGAGGGCAAGAGCAACAGAGATGATGCTTTGCTAAGTGACACCTGGGAAGGGGCAGCCTTTGCAAAGCCATTTCATGGAATGGGTGCAGCCCTGCAGCGCTCAGACCTTTGAAGAAAGGATGGCTGTGGAACCGGCCATGGTGACTCTCCGTGGTCAGAAGTACCCTGACCACCAGGAGCTGCCTGTGCTCAGCCGCTCCTCCCGCCCTGGGGTTCAGGTAGCCTCAGTTTCCCCTCCAGGGCCCACGCTCCCCATCAGTCTGCACACTTTAAAGATTGTGTGTCTGCCACAGCTTCAAGAGATGAACTTTTTTTAGCACTGATTTCCCAAACAGCCCCGCTAATGACACACCACAATGGCATGAATTATTCAGCAGCGTGAGCATAAGCCAAGCTGCAGCGATGCTGACGTGGCACCCAGCCATCTCTGAGCGTGGGCTGGCTTCTGCTCCTTTGATCTCTCCGGCAGATCAGCAGCAGCTCGGCATCCACCACGCTGCCGCCATCGGCACATGCCAGGCTCTTTTTTCAACTGCAGCCCCACTTTCAGCATAAACCAGGCTGCGGGGTCCCAGGATACAGCCAAGAAGCCAAGGCGCAGCTTTGGGGGGGGCAGAGAGAAGAGCCAAGCCCAGCGAGCCCATAAAGGCTCTGCCCACAACCTACTTGTACAAATGCATTCAGAAGAAAAATTCTGATTTTCAGAGCAGCAAAGCTGACAGACTTTTATTTGAAACCCTCAGCAGAAAGGGAAGTCTTCCATGCTGCTGCAGGGGTGGGAAAAGCACAGGGTCTGACCCCAGCTGCCTGCTGGGCTCCAGGTCTCCTGTTCTCCCACGGATGCCCCCTCCTCCCCAAGCCCTTGTACTTTGCAAAAAAAAAAGAAAAAAAAGAAAAAAACCCCAGAGACGAGGCCCAAAAGTTGTAGCAAGCCCACTGGTGTTAATGCCACACCGCTGCCCCATCCAGCCTGGCACATCCGAGTCCCCCTTGGAGACCCCCAGACCTGCTCCATGCCTGGCCCAGGCGCTGCCAGGTAGTTTTACACCTGCCTCGTGGAAGAGAAACCCCCATCTCACACCCCAGAGCCTTTTCACGTAAAAAATAGATCATATTTATTGATTAAAGAAAGATACATGATTCGGGTGCAGCACCAGCTCTTCCGCTGGGCAGCTACACACGCTGTACACTGACAATATCAATAGGCACAAGACATGTACATTAATCATTTCTATATTTACACAGACATTTCCTTGGTTACAGAGCAGCCTACGATACACAAGTGTCAAGTTTTCGTGTCCCTTGGGTCCTATGTCAACTCCTTCTGGCTCAGCAGAGCCCCTCACACCACGTGCCCCACCAGCACATCTGGCCCCACCTCCGTACACCCCCTGCGCACCCCGGCAGAAGTGAAGAATTGCCAAAAATGTTTAATGCTGCTGTGATATCCCAGTCTCCTGGGAAATGAGGTCTTCACCACTGGTTGCAAAGTGAATTGGATGCTACGTGCCCCGCCAGCAAACCCACTGATGCCCAGTGCCGGGCTGGGGACAGAGCCTGTCACACAGCTGTCACCCAAAACATGGCCAGCCTTCTTGTGGGGTACTGACAGAGCTGGGGGCAAGCATCAGATGTCCCCTGCTCCTCACAGCATGCCCTCCTCTGCCGAGGGTGACATTTCTGCACCCAAACCCAACCCCAAGGGGCCACGCCAGGGTCAGTACACAGCAATGGACGTGAATATTGCACTTTTCCTGTCCGTGGCGTGCGCTCCCAGACCTGGGTGTTTGCTCTCTGCCCCCCCCAGTGTCCTCCAGATGGAGGATTTGACTTAAAGCTTTGCTCTGCTCATGACCAAGCAATGCATGAGCATGCCAAAACCTTCACCAGCACAGATTCAGAGGAGATGAAGTGAGCCCTGAGAGATGCAGTGAGCAGGCAAGGGGTTGGAAAGGAGCAGCGACGCGGTGCAGACCCACCCTGCACCCAGCCGCAGGTCCACGTACCAGCACAGGGCACCCAAAGCAGAGCCAGCAAAGGGGACACAGTGCAAGACACTGAAACACCACACAATGAGGAGGCAGACTGCAGGGACACTGCTCTGCACAACCTCCCCCTCCCAGAAGCAGTTCAAATGCCAAAAATAACCCTAAGTCTCACTCATTCTTCATTGAAGATGTCAACACAGCCCACCGGTGCTATATTCACACTCCTGTCCCACCAGCACCAGGAACCTTTGCCCACCCGCAGGGAGACACGGCTGCGGTGGGATGCAGGGATAAAGGCTCTCCGAAGGAAGCCACCGTGCTGCCGGCATCTGGGAGATGCTGCGTTAGCAGGGAGGAGTTTGGCCCAGACACGGGGCTGCAGAGGGGTGGCTCAGCCAAAACATTTTTGCACCACTAGGAAAAGACATCCCATGGAGGATACATTTGCTCTCTTCTCTTAAAAAAAAAAGAAAACAGCAGAGAGGCAAGGAAACTCTCCAGGGAGGAAGCTGGGCTCACCAAGAGGAAGGAAAGCAGCAGTGTGGCGGGGACTGTCCCCCCAGGCATGCACCAGCCACACGCAAGAAGCAACAGGAGCACAGGGAGAAGCGCCAGAGAGCTGCATCCTACCAGAGGACAGGAGCTGGGGCAGAGGCAGAGGATACAGAGGGAGTGGGACCAGGAGATAAAGGGTAAAAAAAAAATATATTATGGGGGTTTTGTGTGTGATTTGACATTCATTATCTGCTTGCAGATGCAGCTGGAGCGTGCCAGGGCGAGCTTGGGCACTGTAAACAAGGAGATGTAATTTTGCAGCACGCGGACAGCACACGGTGACCCCCCATCCTGCGCAGGTAGAGGGCTCCCAGCTGAAGGAATCAGCTCAGACCCTCATTATGGCAGAGCCCATTTGCTCTCCACACACCTCGGATCTCTAACGGTTCCGAAAGCCACGCGTTAGGTATGTGCGCTAGATGGAGGAAAAAAAGTGTCACTACTGAAAGCGTGGCCCAGGGTTCAAACAAACCCTCCCAGGCCTGGGAGGTGCTGTGCCAGGTGCCCAGCTCCAGGCCCTGCTCAGCCCCCGAGGCAGCTGGAAACAGAGCCGGAGCATGGCAGGAGCCAATGCCCATGTCCAGGGATCCCACCACGGGAGACTCGGGGGCCCCGGGATGCTCCACACCTCGGACTCTGCCCTCCCTCCCCGCAGGGCCGGGGCGAGGAGGCAGCTCCACGCTCGCCAACCTGAGCTGAGGTTTCTCTGTTGCTACAAAAATAAAGTGCTGAGGGGGTGGGGGGGGTGGGGGGAACCGGCGCAAAAAAGAGCAGTCCTTGTTCCCCACCCTGACCAAAGGGATGGGGGAAATACGGAAAGGTTGGGATTTAAAAAAACAAAATAAAATCAAAATCTACATCCCCAGGATTCCTCACCTCTCCAAGTGACTATTTACACAGGTGCCAAGGGGGCTGTTTTGCTGTATCACCTGCCCAAAAAGCCCCCGCGGAAGGCACTGCCCCAGCCCTGGGCCAGATCCCACCTCCGCAGCCAGAGCCCAGCACAGGACCCTGCCGCAGCCGGAGCCGGGCAGCCGCGACTGTGGGCAGCCCCATCCTCTCGCAGACCAAACCCACCATGCTCCCCCAGAGGAGAGAGGAGACCGTCCCCAGGGGATCAGCAGCGCCCGGTGTCCGTGTGCCCCCGGTATGGCATCCGGAGGGACCGGCGGGGCAGGGGGACCGTCACTGCACCATGGCACTGGTGGTGTTCACAACAGCGGCGACGGGCGCTGCCAGCTCCACCAGCGCCTCGTATGTCCCCACCACAAAGCCCACGAAGCCGAAGAGGCTGATGGCGATGTCCTTGGCGATGACGAGGGGGTGCATGCCTTCTGTGTAGTAGGTGGCGATCTCCAGCAGCGGGGGGAAGATGAGAGCCAGGGCGCTGCTGCTGACAGAGCCCACCAGCGAGATGACAATGTCCAGGCGCGGGATGAGGATGGCCAGCGCACCTGGAGAAGGAGCGAACATGATGTCAGTGCTGCCGGATGGCTCCCAGATGGCAGAGACCCTCCTCCCCCGAGTCACAGCAAGCAAAAACCCACCACAGGGACGCCGTCTGCTTGAATCATACCTCTGCCCTTTTTCCTGACACAAGAGCTTTGAAAATGTGGCTGCATGTTTTCCAGCAATTCCTCCCCAACAAGGAATTAAGCCGTTGCGTTGAGTTAGCGAAGCGCAGCACAGAGACCAAACCCTTTTTGTCACCCTGGGCAGCAAGGTCCAGGACTGAGCAGGACCGGTGCCCCAGCAAAGAGATGCCGCTGGCAGAAGGGCAGCTGCTGGCACCCCCGGACCCTCGTGAGAGCCAGCACTCCTGCTCCACACACCTGGGGAGTCATAAAGCCTCAGAAACCCCATAAAAGCAGGAGACGGGAGGAAAAAGCCATCTCCCCCCACCCTGAATAAACCCATGTGGTTTGCATGTGTTTAGAGCTGCTCCAGCAGCAGAGCGCCCACAGCTCAGCCCGGGGGAAAACATTTGTTAGGTAAAAACCGCAGCCAAGGAAAACCCCCCTGGGAGACTTCTGACAGCTCGCACTTAGCGGTGCAAACTCCGGCATATTCCTGCTCCCCCTCCTCCTGCTTAGGGCCAGGGGAGGATGGAGGGATGGTGCCTTCTCCTTTCAACCTGCCCACAGCCGCCACCACCTCTGGGCTCCTCTTGGGACACCACAGTGTCAGCGTTTGGGGAGCAGATTTAAAATAAAGGATCAGCCAGGTCCCGTTTTGCAGCTGGGAGCGGTGCCCCTCAGCACACTCACGCACCGTGTGAGCTCCCCATCCACAGCAGCCTCAGCACTCAAGAGCATCGCTGCTGCTTTTTCATCAAACAAAGCCCGAGGAAAGGGCAACCAGAGCTCTGCACAACAGAAGAGCATTCTCTGCAAGCAAAGCAGACTTCAGGGCTTAATCAAAGTGACCAAGAGAAATAAATTGGTTTATTGCTTTGAAAGCTCTGCTTAGAAATAGGAGACACCTAGAACCATGGCAGCTACAGCCTCGGTGGAGAAGGGGCTCCTTACCGGAGGGATTCGTTCCCTCCCTGGCAATCGGCTGCAGGCGAGAGAGGTTCTTGGAGCCTCCCTGAGCCCAAGATCACCCACGGCACTGCAGGAGATAGAAGACTCGGGAGATGGACAGCAGGACACGCTCCTGCACATCGCCAGCACTCCAGCCCGGCTGTCAGCTGGATAAGCCTAGAGACGAACTGTCCCCCTACTATGGGGCACAGCAGCAAAGATCCCCACTGAGCTGACCTGGAGGAAGTTTATCCTGTGGCTCAGCCCTGCCAAAGACATGCTCTGCCAGGTCTCTGCTGCGAGGAGCCTCCCTTGTCCGGCAGCTTGTGGGGAGAGCAGAGCTGCCGACCTCTAACAGCATCCTCAGCACACCCCACCCCATTCTTTGGACTCAAAGTAAACAAAATTATTAAAACCCCCTCTAAAGCAAGCAGAACTGAAGCACCAGCTGCAGTCCTCAGCCTCCAGGGGCAACGGTCATGCTTTCCGCAGGTATTAATTCAAAGGGTTTTTAAGTGTGCTGGTTTTGAAGTCTAAGCTTAAAAGGCACCCATACACCCAAATTGCATCCTCTCTTTGGAAGCCAAAGCCATGATACAGGCTTGTTCTGCAGCCACGAAATCATCCAATGAATATTCATGCAATCGCCCCTAATTGCTTTTCTCCTCACCAACAGCCACAGCAATCTCTTAGATGGAAAGGTAAGGGGAGGAGGTACAAAGGAACCAGCATCCTTCCACCAACACCTCCGCTGCCTCCCATCCCCCAAACAGGAGGGTACAGCCACTGTTGGTGCCTAAAGCCATCCCATCACTCCAAGCCTTCGGTTCCCTGGCCAGGTACACCCCAACACCCGCCGGGAGAGGGTCCCATCCTGCAGGCAGGCTCCGAGCCCGACCACAGCACCAGGGTAGCTGGAGCACATGGTCCAGCACGGCAGGATTTAATCCCTACACTGTCCCTCCAGCTGCAGGCATCAAGGCAGAGTGCACTTCAGGAATACAGCACGGAGGAGACAGGGCTTTGCCCACCTCTGTTAATGCAGCGCTTCTGGCCCATCATTAGTGAGAGCCCAGAAATCGGCAGCACCCTGCTCTCACTCAGCTCCACTGCCCTCGAGTTAGCACCAAGCTCCTCTCAAACCCAAACCAAAGCCATCTGGGACACGAGGCCAGATTCCTGATGCTCAACTCTGGTGCATCAGCAGCATCAAGCCACGGAGAAAAGCTCTTTTTCAGCAGATGACGCCTGGGAGCTCAGCCAAGCGTTTCAGCTGTGCTGACAACAGCAAGGATTTAGCCTTCAGGAATCAAAGCCAGCCAGAATCAGATACTCCTGCACCTGATTTACTGCACACCTTTCCCAAAGGTCCACCAGGCTCGAGCCCAGCAGCCAGCTCCAGCAGAGCCTCACTGCAGGCACCAAACACCATCAAGGGAAAGGGACCATTTGGGGCTGATCCAGCCAGACCTGCCCTGTGGCCACGGGCACGTTGGGGCTTTGGTTACAGGTCACGTACTATTTGCAGTTGTCTTCTGATGTGCTACACGCTGCAATAAATGTGTGCGTGTACAGGAACACCCCTTCCCTCGTGGTCAGCGACCCCTTTGCAGCTGTGCCCCTGTCATGCAGGCACGAGGAGCCTGGCTGCACGCTGCCCCTGGAAAACAGCCTCCAGTCTGGGCTGCCCTGGCACTGGACCAGCTGCCGGGAGTATTTCATAGAAAGCTTGATGGGACTCGATGGCCCCCAAAAGTACCATCAGGGGGATCCCAGGCCAGAGGCTCCACAGGGATCTGCCACCTCCAAACGATGTGGGAAGTTTGCTACTCCTCCGCAGAGAAAACCAGTCCCATACAGAGGGGGCAGAAGACCACTGCTGCTGCTCCTTGGAAGCCACCTTGGCCCACTGGTTTGCATCAGCAAGGTCCAGGAGACTCCCTGCTGTGAGGGCTTTAGCAGCAGGGCCAGAGGCAGCAAGGCAAGCGGCAAAGAGGCTCTCAGCACCACCAGCCCAGGGCAGGAAGGAGGTACCGCGTCCTCATAGCGGAACTCGGACAGGCTGCTTTCTACTTACAGGTCACGCAAACCAGGGCCACCCTGAGGAGGAGGTTGACCAGCCAGCCCCAGCGCTCCGACACCCTGGCGACGAGGGGAGGGATGACGATCTCTGCAGGCACATAGAACTGCACGGCGTATGTGAAGAAAATCCCAAAGGAGAAGAGCAGCTTAACGGCTTGGTACAGCCTGCAAACAAGAGAGAGGAGACCCAGTGAGGCACGCTCTTCCTCCAGCCCCCACGGCACCAATAGCAGCAAGCAGAAGGGGAACGCTCTGCCAAGAAGGACTTCTGTATCCCAATGGTCTCCCCTCCCGAATGCTCTCCTGGAAAATTAGGGGTGATGCATTCAATCCACAGAGACCTTTCTTGGGCAAGAGATAGCAAGGAGAACGCACAACCTCCAAGCCACGGCAACACGTGCCCCCGCACCTAATCAGAGGCTTTAGTCCTGGCTTTGTGTAAGGAATCATAAGGCCAGGCATTGGGCAAGCAGCCTCTCAAGTGCTGTTTCCCCTTGGGAAAACTTGTGGGCACAGATACTGAGAACTATTTGGGGAAGGAAAAAAAAAAAAAAACCACAAACCACAACAACCCCCTGTCCTGCTCCTAACTCATTCAAAGGCACAGGGAAAGCTGATGTGCCCTTGGCCAAGGGACCAGGAGCCTTACTTGTTCCTCAACAAGTTGAGGCACCTACCAACATTTCTAGATGCTCACGTGTGCAGCACTGCCCTTGGCTGCCCAAAGTAACGAGCCCTCCCGGGACCTCACTCCCTACAGAGGGATACAGGCTCCGAACCACCCGCTCCACTTGACCAGGCTGGACTCTGCAAGGTCTGCGGTGACACAGGGTGACCTTCTTCATGATCACTGGTCCTAGTTTCAGCTGGGATAGTTAATTTTCTTCCTAGTAGCTGGTATAGTACTGTGTTTTGGATTTAGGATGAGAATAATATTGATAACACACTCATGTTGCAGTTGTTGCTGAGCAGCGCTTACACTAAGTCAAGGACTTTTCAGCTTCTCATACTGCCCGGCCAGGTGCACAAGAAGTTGGGAGGGGACACAGGCAGGACAGCTGACCCAAACTGGCCAAAGGGATATTCCATACCATACGACATCATGCTGAACAAAAAAAAATATGGGGGGAAGTTAGCCAGGGCGGGGGGGTGCAGGGCTGCTGCTCAGGAACTGGCTGGGCATCGGCCAGCGGGTGGTGAGCAATTGCATTGTGCATCACTTGTTCTGTATATTCTTTTACCATTAGTATTATTATTTTCTTTCTTTTCTGTCCTATTAAATTGTTCTCATCTCAACCCACAAGTTCTACCTTTTCTTCAATTCTCTCCCCCATCCTGCTGGAGGGGAGTGAGCGAGCAGCTGTGTGGTGCTTAATTGCTGACTAGGGTTAAACCACAACAGTCCTTTTTGGCGCCCAACGTGGGGGTCCAAGGGTTCAAGATAATGACAGATTTGATTGGAATGTGCTAGATCAAATTTATAGCTGTTATTGCTGTTTAGCTATTAATTGGCAGGCTCCTGTGCTTGCCATGGGGCTTGCTTGCCTTACTGTATATTAGAGTCCAGTGCTCTTTAGTGACTGCTTTTTGCTTACGCTGCTTGCTGTACTGCTTATCATCCTACTCTGCTGTGCCTGGGAACACGTTGATAACAGCAACGGTGATGTGCCTGGGCTGGCAGATGGCCAGGGCATCACTGCTCTTTCTGTGCTGCTGTAGTGGACAGGCTGGAACTCCAGCGTGAACTTGAGTTGATGGGACTGTGACCCGTGGATGGGTCCACACAGGAGCAGGACACCCCAAAGCGCCTGTGGCCGTGAATAAGTCCACACCACAGCAGGTACATCGGGAAGCATCTGTGGCCATGGTTATGTCTGTGCTGCAGCAGGTATGCCTCTGAAGGGACTGTGGCCCAAGAATAAGTCCATGCTGCAGCAGGTACACCCTGAAGCATCAGTGGCTGTGCATGAGGTCATGCTGGAGCACCTCAAAGCGTGTTCCCATGGATAAACCCACAACAGAGCAAGTACAGCCCTGGAGGGACTGCAGCCATGGGTAAGGCCATGTTAGAGCAGGTTTACTTCTGAAGAGACTGTGGCTGTGGGTAGGGTCACGCTGGGGCAGGTCTATCTCTGAAGGCATTGTGGCCCATGGAGAAGGCCCGGCTGGAACGGGTGCACCTCAAAGCTACCGTGGCTGTGGATAAGTCTATGCTGCAGCAGGTCTACCCCTGGAGAGGCTGTGGCTCAAAGATAAGGCTCCACTTGGAGCAGGTACACCCCTAAGGGACTGCAGTCTGTGGATAAGTCCAAGGGGGAGCAGGGGCAAGGGAAGGAGTTCATTGCAATGTTAAACCCTATGGTCTGGTCCAAAAGCACCAGGGTGGAGACTGTAATGGAAATCCCTTTAAATTATTGTAACCCATGACTTGATTTGCATGTTTAAGAATTACTATAGCAGGAACCACCCAAACCAATGGAGGACAAGTCTTACAAGAAGCAGAGCAAGTGCAGCAGCGGCCCGACCTGAGCTGGCTTTGGTGCCAAATAATTCCACGCAACACACAATCTCTCCTGTCTGAGTGACCACCATAACAGGTGAAGCCCAAAGTCACGGACTAAGTGAATTCAATGGACATTTTGTGGGCATTTTACAGACATTTTACAGGGGTGGCCCACAGACTTAGGGAACGGTATCTGTGTGTAGATATCAAAAGACAGGAAAGGTGGTGGTGATTAATTGGGGTGTATTGGAAAGTGTGGGGTCTGGGCATGACATAGATGGTATAGAATAAGGGTGTGGTTTGGGCTGGGATAGAGTTAATTTTCTTCCTAGTAGCTGGTATAGTACTGTGTTTTGGATTTAGGATGAGAATAATGTTGATAACACACTCATGTTGCAGTTGTTGCTGAGCAGCGCTTACACTAAGTCAAGGACTTTTCAGCTTCTCATACTGCCTGGCCAGGTGCACAAGAAGTTGGGAGGGGACACAGGCAGGACAGCTGACCCAAACTGGCCAAAGGGATATTCCATACCATACGACATCATGCTGAACAAAAAAACTGGGGGGAGTTAGCTGGGGGGAGCGCAGCCACTGCTCAGGAACTGGCTCGGCATCAGTCAGCGGGTGGTGAACAATAACATTGTGCATCACTTGTTCTGTGTATTCTTTTATCATTATTGTTATTATTTTCTTTCTTTTCTGTCCTATTAAATTGTTTTTTATCTCAACCCAGGAGTTTTACCTTTTATCTGATTCTCTCCCCTATCCCACTGGGGTGGAGTGAGCGAGCGGGTGTGTGGTGCTTAATTGCTGGCCAGGGTTAAACCACGACATCACCCAAACAACACCCAAATATCCAATAGCACTGGCACTTCCAGGAACCTGCAATCCCGACTTTTGGCCGGTGACCCAGAATGAAGTTGCATCCGTCATCCATCCCAGAGGTTCCTCACCTTGACCTTCACTAACAATATCCAGCCTCTGAGCTGACGGAAGAAAAAGAAAAAAGGTCCTTTTCTCCGATTTGTAACCAGCTGGATTTTATTCTCCATCTTAAACAGGAGATCAAGAATACCCTTAAAGAGGCTTATCAGCTGCAGCCATGAATATTTCACAGATTTCAATTACTGCTTGGCTTCTGAGTAGGGGGAAGAGGACAGCCCTGCTGGGATAAGTCTGGGCTTACAAACCAAATGTGACGCAAAAGTCACCACCACCGCCTGCAACTCAATCTCCTCCATAAAACAAAAAAGAGCAGCTATTTTTGGAATGCTGCATAACACATGTTTGGGTGGAAGACAGTTAAAAGAGCAGTTTGGGCTGAGCAGAAGGAAGGCAGAGAACAGAGAGGCTACAAACAGCACCTTAGGCTCACTCTGAGTCAGATCTCACCACGTCCCAGATCCTACAGCGATGCGGCAGTGGGACAAGCATGGCTGCAGGAGAGAGCCTGTTGCAGGTGGCCAAAAAGCCACCTCCCAGCCTTGTCTCTGTCCTGAGCTCCCTGACAGCAGAACAAGCCTCTCTAAAAGAGAAGTGATATCTACTGACATGACACATGGTCCTACCTGTTCCCCAACCCAAGACATGCTGACCAAGCAGGAAACATGGGTCCTGGCCATACCACTTGGGTAAATATGAAGTGGATCCAAGCTGAGGATAGTTGGGGCTGGATCACAAGGAGAGGCTGCAAGACCTGGGCTCCTTCAGCATGAAGAGAAGGTTAAGGGGGATGTTATTACTGTCTTCAGCTACCTCATAGGAAAGCACAGAGAAGAAACAGACAGGCTCTTCTCTGAGTTGCACAGCAAAGAACCAGGGGCGACAGGACAGAGCTGCATCCCAAAAAGGGTAGTTAATCACCAGAACAAGGGCCTGGAGAGGTGGGGAACCTCCCTCCTTACTGATATTCAAAATTTAAGTTGGCCCTGCTTTGAGCAGGTGGGTGGACCCACTGATTTCATGATGTGTTCTCCAACCTAAATTATCCTGTGATTCCACAGGCAAACTAAAGACAGAGCTATCACAGAGTCCAGAGTGCGCCAACTCAGCCACACATGACTTGAGCACACAGTAGCCTTGAGCCACCTACCCCATGGCCTGCATATCTTATCGTTCTATTCTTAGTTAAGTGATGCTGTAAAGCCATAAAGCGCTCCAGGGCAATCCAAGATTAAGAGATGTTATTAAAAAAGGTACAGAAGGAGGTTGGGTACCGATCCTGTACAGGTCAGGAACCAGGGCAACAGGCTCAAAGGGCATTTTAAATACCAAGAAGAGGAAGAGCTTAAGCGCTAGCCTTGACCCATGGAAAACATGGGTCCATGCAGGGCCCTGGAGAGGCACTGGTCTGCCAACCACAGCAACCACCTGCTTAGCCCAGAGAGCCAAGCCAGGCCATCCCAACAAGCTGCAAGAAATGGCATACTCTCCTTTGACCGTAAGCTCTGTCATTACCTACCTCCAACTGGCCAACTGGCAACCAAATATCTTTCCCCTCACTACAGCATTTCTTCACTCTTCAGATGGTGGGGTGAAGCAACCCTTCCGAGGATGCGAGGAGGGATTTCTGCATAGCAGTGTGGTATTTCAGAGGCCGTGGTTAGACCTGGGCACTGAGAACCGACACACTCCTCATTTGAGGAAGCTGCGGTTATAGAGAAATGAGGCTGGAAAAGGCCTTAGTCATCCTGTAACTCAACGATTCCCAACATGTTCATCGAATCTGTTCTAGAGACCTCCAGGCAACAGCTACAGCCAAGGAAGGATGCAGCATCTCCACCACAATCCTCGTCTTGTCTCCCATGCTGCAGGCAAACCCCATGACTTCTCACCCACAGCCTTTATGACCGGCTTCTGCAGCCCAACACCTTTTACTGCTGGGGAGAAAACCCTCAGGCAAAGCAGGATGGGCAAAACACTCATTTCAAGATCAAATCTTCACCCATCACCTACAGTTGAATGCATGGGAATACAGCGGTCAAGGCTTTAGCCCAAGTATCCCAACCCCTACTTTAAATAGCCCATTTCCAAGTCCAATGTTTACAGCCTCCATCAAATGTTCTGCCAGGAAGCAACATGCACAAACACTGAAGTGTTTTGCTTACTGAATCACAAGGACCACAGCACGCCTTCCCCAGAGGCAGCCTGCAGGAGCCCTGCTGCACACCCGGGCTTCCCCAGGCACTGCTTCCAAAGGGCTATTCTCTTCTCCCTACCTGAAAAACCCTACTTTTTTTTCAGAAAAGTACTTTGACAAAACATGTGGATACTCCAACAAACATGCATTTGAAATAGGACCTTTCTGTAGCCTAGCGAGTCACAGAAATCCATCCCATTACCTTCTCCTAAGTCATTCTTTAGAGGAAACAAAGCTGAGATTTCCCACAGAAGCCCCCGGGCAGCATTACAGGTCAGCAGATGTTACAGGCTGTGGCATGACCTGGTGCCCTGCAGAGCCTAAGACCTGGATCTGACCTGCTTTCCACCCTCAGGAGCAGCAGCAGCATTTCATCCCCTCCACACCTCACTTTAGCTTGCTGAGCTGATGCGATTCACACCCGCTGTGCTTGGCATGGTGGGATTCAGATCTCCCTACAACACAAGCATGTTTTTCCACCAGTCCCAGCCCTCCTCACTGTCAGCAGAGACCTGGCAGGGCTCCCAGCCCCTGCAGGGGACAAGGCAAGGCTCTCGGCAGGAGCAGGACCTTCTGCCACACCAACATCCAGCAGTTCAGTCACTACACAGATCCAGCATGAAGGAAAGTCCACACACTCAAATTGAAAGAAACCCACGTAACAATAATTAAAGCAAAAACAGGCTCTATATTCAGGGTTTTTTTAGAGTCCTTGTTTTCTCCAGAGCCCTAGCTGCACAGCACTAGGTCAGCATGTGGAAACCCACCAGTGACTCAAATTTTGAGTCCTGCCCAAATCCACAGCGTCAATGGGGAAGAGGCAGCAAGTCACACTGCACAGTGTTGGGCAGCTGCTAAGAGCAAGGAGGACGGGCTGGGGAGGGGGACATGCACCCCCAGCTCCAATTCTCACTCTGGGCTCTTGCAGGATTTCAAGCCAGCAGAGACATCAAAGAGAAACTACTGAACTTCAGAGTGCTCCTAGGCAAACCCAGAGAAACGGTGTTGCTGCAGGATGGCTTTACAAGAAGCTTCATGGCATCAAAGACAGCCCTCAGCCCCAGCTCCGCACCAAGGCGCAGGAGATGCTGCCATGCAATTGCTGCCTCCGTGGCGTGTAGAGTAGAGCTTCTCTCCAGCTCTCCTGTCAGCACCACATCCTGCCACACAGACAGCCCAAAGCAGTGTGTCATAAGAAACAACAGAGAACTTTTTTTCAGGACTTTCTCAGATAATCCCAAGAGGAGCAAGCTGGAAAAGGTATTTGTTCTCAATATTTGCGTGCTCCACACTTCTTGTCCCAAAGGCATGAGAACCCGCTTGCATTTCTCCTTCGGGATGAATATGGAGCCGTGACACTGAGCAACCACTCACCCCCAGAGACAGACCCTGCACACAGCCTGGCCAGCTGCTGCAACAGCCACCAGCCCTGGCAAGAGGAGAAATAACCCCTCTGGAAGCAGGTACAGGGTCAGGCCACATGTATTTCCACAGTGCTCCAGCCAGTGACCGGAGCCTCCCGAGGGGCCTCACCGGATCCCAGAGGAGGACAGACAGGTTTGGGACACTGCAGAGCTCAGCCCCCATGGGAAGGAAGGGGTATCCTCACGGCACCAGTGCTCACAGGCGAAGCGTCAGCTTGAGACAAGCCACATCCAGGCACAACATGGAGCCCAGGAGTGGGAGTTTGAGGTCCAGGGCTGCAAACAAGGAATGCAGCCCACGCACGGAGATGTCACATCTCACCCCCTCCAGGAGCTCCCAGCTTTGGGTTTAGTTTTTTATGTGCTTCATTTGGGGAAGAAAAGCAGTTTTTGCACTGTTCAATGACCTTCTGATATGGCCGCATGGGGGTTGTGTTCAACATCTGCTAGCCAGAGCGCTGCTTAGCCCCCAAAAAGACACCGCAAGGCTCCAAGGAAAAGGCAGGAGCTGCATCTACCCAGGCAGGAACCACCAGGGACCCCAAGGAAGCAGCCTGAGCTGCGGAGCCAAGACCAAGCTCAGACACTACAGCAACGAGCCTCTCTCCATCCCGTACATCAGACAACCCTTGTCAAGCTCCTTTGGACAGTTTGGCTACAGCACAGTTGGTCCTTCCCCAAGCTCACCCACATTAGTTCTCCTAAGGAGCGATGTCCCCTGCTGCCCCCTCTCCCGCCTCCCTGGCCGTGACCCTCCTTCGTCACCCCCCGTCCCCTCCGCTCCCCACAGGGACTCACCAGCAGTTGGGCAGGTTGAGCGTTATGCTGGCCTGAATGTCTGCACCGAAGCGTAGGTACCCCAGGACACTCAGGGTGATGTACAAGATGGTGACGATGGTCATCCCCACGTAGAGGATGACTGGGAACTGCCGGGGGTTCTTCATCTTGTTTTCCAGAGGTAGCACCTAGGAGGGGAGGAGGAGGAGAAAGAGGATGACAGAGCAGCAAGTTGCCCCCGTTTCTCTATACCCCTCAGCCCCAGAAAGCAGGAGGGGCAGCCCCATAGCCAAGCATAGCCCCCCAAGCCAGGGGACAGGATGGTCACACATGGAGCCCGGAGAACCCAGCTGAAAAAGCCGCTGGAGATCTGATTTCTGGGCTCCCATTTGAGACCTTCACGTTTGGCATGGCAGATTTCAACCAGGACAATAAAAAGAAAGGAAGGACAGAGCCAAGTCCCTCACCTCTATGCTACTAACACTTGCTTTCAAATACAGGACTTCAGCAAACATTTTTATAGCTGTCCTTGGTGGTGGGGATCTCAAGAAGAGACACAGTGGCAGGGCTGGTGAGGAGGCAAGACCAGAAAAGCTTTTATTTGCTTCCCAACCTCCAAGTCATGCGAGGAAGAGAGCATTTGTGCCTCACTGCTGGCAAGAGCCCTCTGCCCTGGGCAGAACATTCAATAAACACTCCTCCTGTAATGGATTTGGCCCTCTCCAGCCCTGTGTTTACACAGCCAGCTTAAATTAAGAGATGAAAACATTTTTTCCTCCTTTGAAGGGAGGTCCCGGAAACAACCCACAACATCTTAGCGAGCCATTAAGCTCTCCACCCACCCAGCTTTTTTCACAGACACAGCCGATCTATTTACAGCATCCCATGCGAGAGGCACAAGCAAATCCAGCCCCACAGCAGGCTGGGACCACGTGGCTGCCGAAGGGAGACCACATTTTTTTGTGTCATGTTTTTTGGCCTCCCACTTAGGCAGCTTCAGGATCCAGCCTGGTAACAAGAGTCAGGACAATTCCTCGTCCACAGGTCAGCCAGCGGAGCCAAAGGCAGCTGCCAGTGCAATTCCCATCAGAGCCCAAACTAGCGCCAGATACAGCCACCTTCAAAGCAGCAACCAACCTCCTGAGGTTTGGAGCATGTGCTCCTCCAGCCTCAGATGGAAGCAACAGCCTGTGACCCAGGAGATAGCCTGGAGGCTAAAGCTAACAGCATCATCCAGAATTTGGGCTACCGTCAGAGGAGTTCATCTGCAAATACAGCTGCAATGCAGAGCAGGTGCTGCGGCAAGCCCAAGCACAGGCTGAGCCTCCCATGCAGGCAGCCCCGCTGCCACACGTCAAGACTTACCACCCCGATGCCTTCGAAAGCAAAGATCGCAGTGCCAAAAAACAGAGGGTACGTCTTCCAGGCTGCTGCTAGAGGCAGGTCACTGGGATCAGGAATGTCCTGGAAAAAAGCCCACGCAGAGTTCAGACGTGGGGAGGATGGGGAGGACCTGGCCCGCTCCCACAGCTCCCTGTCGCAGCCCCACGCTGCAGAGAAAGCCCTGCAGAGCTGAGGGTAACCGCCATGCCCACAGGAGCGAGCAGCACCCCACAGCATGCAAACATCCCACTGTTGAGCTCCCTCCACCTGTCAAAACACGGGACAACACAGAAATGACAGAGGGGAGCCGTACGCACATACCCTGACGATGTACTGGTAGATCACGACGAGACTGACAAGCATGGCCACGTTGGCCAGCATGGAGAAGATGGACAGGACCTTGAGATTCTGGATGAATGTGAGCAGCACCACGAAAGGCAGGAGGGAAAGCATGTATAGCCGCGAGTCCATGGTGGGGACCATGACCACTGTCTTGTTCGAGCTGCAGTCATTGGTGGTCCCGTTTGTTGCAGATATAACCTGGGGAAGCACAGGAATGTCTGACGAACCCAATCACGCAGGTCTGAGAGCCATGGATCTTGGCAGCCCATCCCAGGTGGGTCAGAATGCTACCCCATCAGCTCACTTTCATAGATAGCTAGTCAATTAAAAAAAAAATCAAAGCAATACAGGTTTTCAGGTGGTTTCAAAGCAAATCCCTGTTACCGTGCTAGGAGCAGAGGTGGGACTAGCTATAGCACCTGAGCCAAGACAGCAAAACCTGCCTGAACCCAGGCTCGCTGAGCACACGAATCCGGCAGCCAAGCGCACCGACGGCAGAGGTCGGTTTGTGCTGCCCATGTAGCCAGTTGCGAAGAGAGGAAAGAGGCAGTAAGTGCTATTTCCTCAAAGGTCCTTTTTCTCTTGCTGCACCACGTTGCACTCAACGTCACACATCCCTTCAGCTGCTCAGCGCCCTGTTCCCATGCAAGGACATCTGGAAGCTACTGCTGGCCTCCAACTTCACTTTCTTCATGGGAAATCATCCTTTCCTTGGGGTCGTTCATCCCAAAGGCACGCCAGGCCACATGCTTACCTCTAGAGACAGTTCTGCCCCAGGAACTGGGTGGCTGAGCCATCCCTCCCAAAAGCATGGGCACGCTGTGGATCACCGATACAACCACGACCAAGCTGGTTCAGGTACCAGATGCCATCTGGCTACTGCAGCAAAGGGCTGCCTGCTAACTGATTTAACCTGCTCCAGAGCAAGTCCGCCCCAAAGGAGAGGCTAAAGAGCTTCTGCGCAAATCAGCATCCTCTGTTGGAGAGGGCAGCGCAGAGCCACACACCCACAGGGCAGCGCTGCTCGAGCCCCAGCCTGCCCTGCCTCTCCACGGCTTGTTCCAAAGCCATTTTCCAAACCAAAGCTCTGCCCAGCACAGCGGCACCTCACCCGAGGTACCACCTGCACCATCGGACCCCACCTAATGTGGTATTCCCCCACAGCAAAAAGAAACAAGCAACACTCCCCTCTCTCCACCCAAAAAATTCCAAAACTGAGGCCAAGGTGTTTCCCAGCTGTGGCCTAAAATGGGTTGGATTTGCAGGTTTCTGCAAACTTCCCTTGGGGCTTGAGCCAGCCTTCAGTCTCCGCTGCGAGGGGCTGAACAGAAAGAAGTCCACCTTGAAACGGCAGCAAGGGGCCATTTGTGGGGAGCAGGGGCCAGCCGCAGCCTGGCCCGGTGCACGCGCCCTGCTCGCTCCTGCTCTCAGGGCTGTTGGCATCAGATCACTGGCGTTCACCCATTTACTCCTCCCCGCCATCCTATGGGGCAGCACGAAGGGAGTCTCCTCAGCTGCTGCTCCCAGAGCAGAGGCAGAGCCTGTCCAGCCCCCACCACCCACTAGCAAAGCCCCCTCGCTCCCCGGGATCCACCTCTGAAGCTGATGGGCATCAGGGAAGGGCTGACGAAGGGCATGGCCGCGGTGGTAGCGCCTGGACCACCGCTGCAAGAGCAGAGGAGGAGCACATGGGGGAACAATGCTGAGCGATGCCTGTGAGGCATCGAGCTGGTGGAGGCTGGGAACAGGGCCTTGTTATTCCCAGCTTCTCACAGCACGGGAGCCAGCCAAGCAGTTCAGGGTTTCTGTTTATTTCCTCCCGACACCTAGCAGAAGGAAACTCTTTCCCTGACGGTGTAATTAAGCTGCAGAGCCATGGGATGAGGCAAGAAACTGGAATGCAAACAGGTCCAAGAAAGAGAGAAGATATGTTCACGGCAGGTCCCAGTACCCATACGTTACCATCTACACAGAATATCAATAAACCAGTAACTAAGGTGGGCAGGACATCAAAGGCACAGTCTCTCTGCTGTCACCACTCTCCTGCCTTCCCTCACTAGGAACGGCCCCTGCGTCCCCTGGGCAACACAGGTGGCTCCAGCGCCTCTGCACATGGAGCGAACTCGCAGGGACTCTCAGACAAACCTGCCCTGTTTGAATGGGAAAACTGATCCTCCAAAATACCCGGGCAGAGGAGCAGTATGTTCCTGAGCAGCATCAGCTACAGCAAGCAGACCTTTGGTGAAGAACAGGGCTGTGACACAGGAGCTAAGAACAACCCAAGTGCCTCCACACACCCCCTCACCTTCCCCTTGCTCACGAAGGAGGAGTAAGTCTAACCTGTTTCAGATTGTCGGCTAGAAAGACAAAATACACGCAGCAGAAACCCAACTGAGTGATGATCAGGAAAAGTCCCACTACACGCCTAGAAAAGAAAAAAGACCATTTGTTAGCCAGGCCATACAGAAATAAAAGCCCACTTGGGTTGCTTGGGGCTGCACTGGAACACTGCAGGGATGCTGCTCTCCCCAGGGTTTGAGGTGTGCAGGTCAGAGCACGCCCAGCTCACTTCTCCTCAACGCTCAGGGAAGAGGACTGTATCTCCATCTAACCTCACAGATCTCAGGCTCTCCGATCTCCCCCTCCCATCCCCTCCACAGGGTCAGGACCAGCCTCAGGAGGAAAGTCACCCCCTTGGGTTTAACATCTCCAGTCTGCTGCTGAATTGTCACAGCTGGAGACAATGCTCCCTGGACACAGGAATAGGTGGATGTTCCCAGCATCTGATGTGCTATGTGATCCGTATGCAGCATGTGTACAATGTGATGTGGGACATCCACAGGGCTGGTAGCATCCCTGGGAGCAGCTATTAGACATGCTCCATGTCTAACAAGATGGGCCAGCACTGCAGCACATGTTATTTACCCCTTTGTTATGCTGTGGAGAATTACTTCTCCCACCTCTTTAGTATAAACCACATCTGGTTGGGGACAGGACTGGGTCAAAAACCTCAACATTAGCCCCCAGAGGACACTGAGCACTCAGGGCAGGTGAACCAAATAACATTTTATGTCACTTGTGTTCATCTGCCAACACAGCTGAGAGACCAGCCGGTTCTTCTGCCCTGGCTGCAGCACATGCTGGGCTTAAAGACAAGTCCTCGGCCTGGAACAGGTACCTTCCCCAGATGGCATGTGTCCGCAGCCAAGCGCTGGGAGTTGACTCCAGCCCGTACATCACAGCACCCCCGTAGTCCACAAACTGCTTCTGGAACCTGTTCAGAGAAGAGAAAGAGAAGGGACATAACATCAGCCCCGTCTGCTGGTTCCCAGGGCAAAGGATGACATTAATGGGAAAACAGTTCCCGTGAAAAAGCTGAGAAGCAGTTCCCGACTGAGGCTTCGACACGGGCAACTTGCTGCTGGGAGGCTTCAGAAAAACCACAGGGCTTGTTGGGAAGAAAGGAAGAGCCATAGGAGCAGTAGTGCCGAGAAGGGGAGTTGCTCCTTACCTGTGGCAGAAGTGATGGGCGCATTTCACCAGGATGCCCATGCAGTGCACAGCCACGACTCCCATCACCAGCAGGCTCACAGGACCCAGCTGCAGGGGAAGAGAGGGGGAAGGCTGCACTCTGATGGCCAAAGGCAGAGCTGCACGATGGGGTTTACTTCCAGACGAAACCCCACAGGCTGGGTGAGCTGAAACACCGCCGCAGGCTGAACCTGACCAGCCCCCAGGACTGAGCAACCCCAGAGAGAGCCACGAGCTTGGCAGAAATAGAATCATAGAATCGTTTAGGTTGGAAAAGACCTTTAAGAACATCAAGTCCAACCGTAAACCTAACACTGCCAAGTCCACCACTAAAACATGTCCCTAAGTGCCTCATCCACACGTCTCTTAAATACCTCCAGGGATGGTGACTCAACCACCTCCCTGGGCAGCCTGTTCCAGTGTCTGACAACCCTCTCAGTGAAGAAATTGTTCCTAATATCCAGCCTAAACCTCCCCTGGTACAACTTCAGGCCATTTCCTCTTGTCCTGTCACTTGTCACATGGGAGAAGAGACCAACACCCACCTCCCCACAACCCCCTTTCAGATAACTGTAGAGAGCGATGAGGTCTCCCCTCACCTCCTCTTCTCCAGACTGAACACTCCCAGCTCCCTCAGCCACTCCTCATCAGACTTGTGCTCCAGACCCCTCACCAGCTTCGTCGCCCTTCTCTGGACACGCTCCAGCACCTCAATGTCCTTCTTGTAGTGGGGGGCCCAAAACTGAACACAGGATTTGAGGTGCGGCCTCACCAGTGCCGAGTACAGGGGCACGATCCCCTCCCTACTCCCGCTGGCCACACTGTTTCTGATACAGGCCAGGATGCCGTTGGCCTTCTTGGCCACCTGGGCACACTGCTGGCTCATATTCAGCCGGCTGTCGACCAACACCCCCAGGTCCTTTTCTGCGGGGCAGCTTTCCAGCCACTCGTCCCCAAGCCTGTAGCGTTGTATGGGGTTGTTGTGACCCAAGTGCAGGATCTGGCACTTGGCCTTGTCGAACCTCATACAATTGGCCTCAGCCCATCGATCCAGCCTGTCCAGATCCCTCTGCAGAGCCTTCCGACCCTCGAGCAGATCAACACTCCCGCCCACCTTGGTGTTGTCTGCAAACTTGCCGAGGGTGCCCTCAATCCCCTCCTCCAGATCATTGATAAAGCTATTAAACAGAACTGGCCCCAGTACTGAGCCCTGGGGAACACCACTTGTGACCGGCCACCAACTGGATTTAACTCCATTCACCGCAACTCTTTGGGCCCAGCCATTCAGCCAGGTTTTTACCCAGCCAAGAATATGCCCGTCCAAGCCATGAGCAGCCAGTTTCTCCAGGAGAATGCTGTGGGAAACAGTGTCAAAGGCTTTATTAAAGTCTAGGTAGACTACATCCACAGCCTTTCCCTCGTCCACTAAGCAGGTCACTCTGTCATAGAAGGAGATCAGGTTAGTCAGACAGGACCTGCCTTTCATAAACCCACGCCTGATTGCCTGGTTGTCCTGTATGTGCCATGTGATGGCACTGAAGATGATCTGCTCCATAATCTTCCTCAGCACCAAGGTCAGGCTGACAGGCCTGTAGTTCACTGGATCCTCCTTCTGACCTTCTTGAAGATGAGCATCACATTTGCCAACCTCCAGTCCACTGGGACCTCCCCAGTTAGACAGGGCTGCTGGTAGATGATGGAAAGTGGCTTAGTGAGTGCTTCCGCCAGCTCCCTCAGTCCCCCTGGGTGGATTCCATGCGGCCCCATAGACTTGTGGGTGTCTAAGTGGTGTAGCAGGTCACTAACCTTTTCCCCTTGGACTGTGGGGGCTTCATTCTGCTCCCTGTCCCTGTCTCCCAGCTCAGAGGGCTGGGTACCTGCAGAACAACTGGTCTTACTATTAAAGACTCAGGCAAAGAAGGCATTAAGTACCTCAGCCTTTTCCTCATCCTTTGTCACTATGTTTTCCCCCCGTGTCCAGTAAAGGATGAAGATTCTCCTTAGCCCTCCTTTTGTTGCTAATGTATTTATAGAAACATTTTTTGTTGTCTTTTATGGCTGTCACCAGGTTAAGTTCTAGCTGGGCTTTGGCCCTTCTAATTTTCTCCCTGCAAAACCTCACAACATCCTTGTAGTCCTCCTGAGTTGCCTGCCCCTTCTTCCAGAGGTCATAAACTCTCTTCTTTTTCCTGAACTCCATCCAAAGTTCTCTCTTCAGCCAGGCCAGTCTTCCCCACCAGCTCATCTTCCAGCACATGGGGACAGCCTGCTCCTGCACCTTTAAGACTTCCTTCTTGAAGAGCGTCCAGCCTTCCTGGACTCCTTTGCCCTTCAGGACTGCCTCCCAAGTGACTCTGTCCACCAGGCTCCTAAACAGGCCGAAGTCAGCGCTCTGGAAGGCCAAGATAGCAGTTCTGCTGACCCCCCTCCTTACTTCTCTGACAATCGAAAACTATCATTTCATGATCACTGTGCCCAAGACGGCCTCCAGCCATCGCATCCCCCACAAGCCCTTCTCTGTTCACAAACAACCGGGCTGGCCGGGCACCTTCCCTAGTTGACTCAATCACCAGCTATGTCAAGAATTCATCTTCCACACACTCCAGGAATCTCCTGGACTGTTTTCTCTCTGCTGTATTGCATTTCCAGCAGACATCTGGTAATTTGAAGTCCCCCACAAGAACAATGGCTACCGACTTCTCCCAGCTGCTTATAGAATATTTCATCTGTCTCCTCATCCTGGTTGGGTGGTCTATAACAGACTCCCACCATGATATCTGCCTTGTTGGCCTTCCCCCTGATTCTTACCCACAGACACTCAACCCTACCATCGCCATCGTTAACCTCTAGACAGTCAAAACACTCCTTGACATACAGGGCCACCCCACCACCTCTCCTTCCTTGCCTGTCCCTTCTGAAGAGTTTGTAGCCATCCAGTGCAGCACTCCAGTTGTGCAAGTCATCCCACCATGTTTCTATGATGGCCACTATATCATAGTTTTCCTGCTGGACAATGGCTTCCAGCTCCTCCTATTTGTTGCCCATGCTGCATGCATTGGTATAGAGGCACTTTAGTTGGGCTATCGATCCTGCCACCTTTTTGGGAGGAGAAGCCCTAATTCCTATGTGACTGATCTCAGGCGCTTCCCTGGTTTCTAGCATGTCAACAACCCCTACGTCTTTGCTGCAGCGTGGGTCCCCATCCCCTACCTCCGCTGAGATGGCACTCCAAAGTTCCTTGCCAGCACACCTCTCCTCAAACACTGGCGTGCACCCCCAGGCTTATCATCAACAAGCCTGATTTTATCCCTTTCCCCCTTCAAATCTAGCTTAAAGCTCTTTCAATGAGCCCTAACTCCTGTGCCAGGATCCTTCTCCCCCTCAGAGACAGGCATTCCCCGCCTGTTGCCAGCAGGCCTGGTGCCATATAGAGTGACCCACGATGAAAGAATCCAAAATTCTGCTGGTAACACCAGTCTCAGAGCCAGGTATTGATCAGCTGGCTCTTCCTGTTTCTTCCCTCATTGTTCCCTGTCAATGGAAGGACGGAGATCACCACTTGTGCTCCCGATCCCCTGATGAGTTGTCCCAACACCCTGAAGCCTCTTCTTGATCGCCCTTGGGCTTCCAGTTGCAACTTCATAGCTGCCTACCTGAAGAATCAATATTGGATAATAATCTGAGAGCCATACCAGGGTAGGAAGTTTTCTTGTCACGTCTTTAACACAGGCCCCAGGGAGGCAACAGACTTCCCTAAGAAGTGGGTCCAATCTGCATACTGGGCCTTCTGTTCCCCTCAGGAGAGTCCCTGATGACTATGACCCATCTTTTTTTCTTTATGGAAGCCGTTTTTATGCAGAGCGTAGGCCGGCTTAGCCTTGGTGACACCTCCAAGCTAGGTGAACTCTCGTCTTCGTCATCATTTCGTTCCACTTGCAGAGCCTCATACCTATTTCGCAAGACCTGGGAAGGTGGGGTAGTAACAGAGGGGGCTCGTCTACCGCGCCGGGCAGGAACTTGTTGCCATTGCCCCCTATCCCTTGAGTCACCTCGTTCCGCTGGGTGGAGAGAGAGGAAAGGGAGTCTGATGCAAAAGAAGCAAGTTGGGGCAGTTTGGGCGTAGCAAAACACTTCCAGGATAGTTTGAAAAACAATCTCGCACATCCCTATTATACAGGTGACAAAGAGGTCGTGGTCTGGATAAAGGAAGGAAGTTTTCTTTTTTAATTATTTTTATTTTTCAATCTGAGCAACGGGAGCTCTGCACTGCTGGGCAAGGAAACCCAGAGCAGAGCAGCGAGATGCCCCCATCTCTCACACGGACAGCGGTCACTGGGGCATGATACTGACACAAAGAGTTGAGCATTGGGACAGAAGCGGAAGAGAGATGCGACAGCGGCCGGGGGCTGCTGTTTGACCACCGAGAATGACCTCAGCCCTCAGACAGCAAAACAGCATCACATCCTCCGATTTCGACACGGCCAGAGCTGCAAGGCTGGGCCAGCCCACGTGAAACCCCACAGAGGGAAGCACGCCACCATCTCCCATCACCAGCCTTAACTGCTGACCGACGGGGCCCGTTACATGCGTGGCGTGCTCGTAGGACCCTCAGGAGGCACACAGCATGCTCAGCACGGACCGTCTGGGACAAGCGAAGGCAGAGGTTGTGCTGAACCCACCACCCACAGGACCAGGACAAGGAGATGCCACCCGAGCGCAGTGTTTTCGGAGAAAGGGGTTGATGACGCAGAGGCCAGGGAGGTAACGCCCAGGGAACCGGTGCCCTGCCTGACCCCAGCAGAGGAAACCACAGACCCGACTCGCACCCTGAACTCCTCAAGACCAGCCGGCACAACGCAGGAGCAGCAAGGACAGTCTCAGCAGCAAACAAAGCAAGCCACAGAGCCCAAGGTGCAAAAGCTCACAAGCTGCCAAGCACCGAGAAGCATCTTGGCAGGGAGACCAGCCACAGTGCCCCACGGCTGCTCTGCCCCACAGGCAGCAGTGGGGAGAGAGCCACCTTACCAGGATCCCAGCGTTCTTCACAGCCAGAGGCAGCCCCAGCAGTCCCGTGCCAATATTCCCCTTCAGGAGATGGATCAGGGTCTGGTACCACCTGAGGGAGAGAAGATGCAGAGATGACCGTCAGCAGACGCCCGCACCCACACCACGGACAGTCTCAGCCCTCGGCTCATCCTGCTCAGGGTCCAGGCACCACTCTGAGCTGTGGTGGCAAACACACACAGATGTCCAGATCCTGTCCCCTGAACCCAGCTCAGCCCAGTGGGACCAAGGAAAGTCTGGAGGCAAAAACTCAGTGAACAGATTTTGGGTAAGCATTTGCAGAACTGGCTTCAAGGCAAAACCCAGTGCAAGCACAGCTCAGCACCAAGGGGCTGCACAACAAGAAAGTCTCTGATTTGAAGGGATCGGTCTCCCTCAGGCAGAGACAGCATCCTCTGCACAACTGGATGAGTAAGGCACAAGGAAGCCCCCAGGGCACGGCTGCAACATGCCCACCTATCCTCTGAAGCTGGACATGCTGTTTGCTTACCACAGCTCCCCACCAAACCCAGGTAAAGTGGGGGAATATTGGGAAAAGCATCAAACACTGCCTGCTGCTGGCGAGCCCAGCTTCACCAGCAAGCAGAGAGCCATGGTGGGGCAGCTGCTCGCTTGATGCCAGCACCCCACGGAAGCAGGACCACACCTCTGCCCTCGCCACCCCTAGGAAGGATTCCCCATAAAACTACAGCTGCACCATCCTCCAGCAAAACCGGCATGCAGCAGGGAGCCACTGTTACCTCCTCCACCCTCCCCAGGTGCTGGGCCAACCCAGGAGGGAGGGAAGTGTCACTCACGTTGTCCCGTTGGTCTCCCCGAAGCGCTGGTAGGACTCGGGGTTGGCGAAGCCGTTTATGCCACCGGGCGGGCTCCCCTCCGGTGTAACGTCCGTGGAGCTGTAGTCGTTGTAGTCCTCACTGCGGAGGCGCCGGGTGGACATGGTCCCTGTGGAGGGAACAGCATTAGGGGTGCCCAGCTCAACACCGCCCTTCTCAGGCTCCTTGGGGTCAGCCATCGTGCAGAAAGACTGGCTCATACTGCCGGAGCAAGGTCTCCTCCAGAGCTTTTATACAGCAACGCGCTCCCGCCCAAGCAATCGCAGAGCTGGCATGTCCTAAGGTCAAAGGCGTATGGCACGTTCCCACTGGCTCTTCCTGCAGGCTCGTGCCCCCAGCTCGGGCACACCCAGGCAGGACAGGCTCGGGATCCTGCAGGCAGAGCCTGGATGCGAGCCGCTTTGTGTCAGACAAGGGACCTGTGTACCCCTGCTCTAAGGATGGCGAGTGTGGCACCACAGCCACAGGCAGCAGGGCAGGAAGGGACATTCTGCCAGCGTGTCCCCAGCCCTGGCACTCGGCACTGGAGCTGTCAAGAGGACACTCAGGAAAGAGTAACCATTTTTAACCCACACACAGTTTGTTGCAAGGGAACAGCTTGCTCTCGCCAGGGAAGGGAAAGTTTCCTAACTTTTTTTTTTCTTTTTTTTTTTTTAAATTGAAGACTTTTTATTAATTCAGGCAGGAGCACAGCCCACGTGCTGACAGCAATCCGCCCGCCCCAAAGGTTTCGCAGCCACAGAGGTGCCTATGGGACTAAGGAGCTTCCCAGGATGAGGCACCTGCACAACCCAGAGCTCTTGCTCCAGTAAAAAACCCAGCAGGGCCCTGCAAGCCAGGAGCACTGGCACAAGCCCTCGCCAAGGACGCAAGCCTCCTGCCTTCGGCTGGAAAGCAGTCAGCTGTTTTAATTCCCACACGTGCCCTGAAGAGCTCCTGCTGCTTCTGCACAGCCTGCCGCTCCCCTCCCAAAAAAAGCCTTTGCTTCCTCCAGCTCCCTGGCCGCGCCCAGCACCCTGGGTGCCCGCTGGGAAGGAGCACCAGAGGCAGAGAAATTATCTATCAGGCTCCTGCCACACAGCCTGGTGATTTGGTCCCTGCCCCAAGGCTACTCTGGGGTGTCACTGCCCCAGGCATCACCCCAGCCCCAGCAGTCCTGGTCCTCCCCATCCGTCCCCCAGCGCCGGTGGGGAGCCGGGCCAGGGCTAAGCGGAAGCAGCAGAGAAATATCGCTACCGCAAACGGGCTCGTTTCCTGCCGGAGGGATCCTCGGGCGTCCGCCGGGTCACGCGAGCGCCCACAGGATGTGGCCCTGGCACAGACCTAAATATTTGGCTGCACAGGGAAAGCTCAGCCCAGGCTGCTCGGGTCCTGCTCCATCCCGAGCCCCCAGGCATTCACCCCCCAGCACCGCTCTCCGAAAACCTGGCTGCTATGTGCAAAAACAAGCCACGAGCTGCAGTCACTGGGAGGGTCCAGCCTTGCAACCAGAAGGGAAGCAGGGAGCAAGGGACTTTGCTCAACTCTGGATGCTTGCTCCACATCCCGGCTGCTCGGGAGCAGTTACCCAGACCGCAACAACGCTGCTTTATTTCCTGTAGCACCAGGCAACACCGGCAGCAGAAAGCAGGGCCGGTCCATCCCGTGCAATACCAGCCTCCGGAGCAGCCATGAGCCCGGCTTGCAGGCAGGGACTGGGGAGGTGAAGGCAGCACATGCATCGCTCCTGCCCAGCCTCCGCCCTCACAGCTGGGCCACGTAATCATGCCATGAACCGGCTCCGCAGGGACCAGGAAGAGTGGCAGCATTAGTTTACACAAGGAAAGCGTTAGAAGCTATTTGTCATCCGTGACGGGCCCGAGGGGCAGAGGAGAGCCTTGGGAGGCTTCGCCAAGCACCAAGAGCTGGTAATGGGCAAGGACAGCAGGCAGAGCCGCTGCCAGAGTTGGGTCAGGCACAGATACCCCTCCCCAAAGATGGCCTGTACATTATCTGAAGTACCCAACAGCAATGTGCTCCAGATAAAACACAACACAGTTACATCAGTCTGCCTGATCACTCCCTGTGATTTTCTTTTTCTTCTCCCCAAGCAGGCTGGGCTGCTTTTTGCTTTGAAGATCCAGGGAAATGCGTTCATCGTGACTTGCCTTCTTTGTGTCTGAATTAAAGGTTGCATAGCAGCAGGGAGCGAGCACTCGGCTCCCCCGCAACAAGAAGAAGCTGCAAAACTTGTCTCATACACACAATTAATATTTCAAACTGAAGCAAAACCCCACTACATCATTTCCTCGTCATTACAAAGAGCAAATACAGGAACAGCCACGTTTGGTTTCCACTTTAAACCCAACTCCTCAGGCACTTCCATGTGCTTTTTTTTTCCCCCCTCCCTACGCACACAAGCAATTTCATCGTGGCGAGCGAAGCGCCTAGGAAAGCTGGGGAGGGGCTGAGGGTGTGACAGCAATTTGTCCCTTAGAGTGACAACCCCACGCCAGAAGTCAAAAGCAAGATGCAACTTGCTGCTGACCGTGGCAGCTCTCTCCAGCTGAGCAGGGGCTGTGTGCAGAACGAGCAACACAAAACCTTCCGGAAAAGTGAGCTGCACAGCAAAACTCACTGCCACTTCCCATCACGCATGTTGAATCCTTTATTTCCAAAGCGCTGCTTGTAACCCATCGCAGCATGACACAAGCGAGAGCCAACGCTGCCAGGTCCCCCTCCCGCCTTGCCCCACTCCCCTGCCTGCAGGGAGGCTGCGGCCAAGCCCCTTCCCCAGGCCACCGTGCCCACGCCAGCATGACACCTCCCCGACATGACAGCCGCACCAGCTGCGTCCCCACAGCATCGCTCCTCTCGACCCTATGTGACCCAGTGCTCCTGCGGCCCCAGAGTCACCCCCAGACTCACCTTTCCAGCGCTTCACAGCGGGGCCTGGTCCCCCCCAGCCCAACTTCTCCCCGCAGGGAGGCTCCTCGGCACAAACCCCCCCAGTCCCCGCAGCTCCCGCCCCAGCCGCGCTGTGCTGCCCCGCTCCCCCTCCACCCTGCGCCCCCACACAGCAGCACGGCTGCCCCCCACAGAGCACGGGGCTCCCTGCGCCTGCCAGCTCGCCCTCCCAGCACACAGCACCCCACACCCTTACCAGCACCTCACACCCCGGTGCACACTGCAGGGGACTGTGCCCACCCAGACACTCCGAGGGGAACCCTGCGGGCTACCAGCACCCCCAACACGCACCCCTGCGTGCCCATGCAGGGTCTAGGTAGACTCATACGCTCATGCAGGCTCTGGGCACCCTGAGGCATCGCTGGAGGCTGCCAGGACCCCCAGGGTCCTCTGGGCACCCCTGCAAACTGCCAGCACCCCCCTGCACCCACTCAAGCTCTAAGTATACACACACGGCCACATATACGGGCTACCAGCACCCCCAAGTTCCCCTAAGCACCCATACGGGCTGTCAGCACGCTTCTGCACCCCTGAGCACCCATGCCTGATGCCAGCACCCCCAGGGACCTCTGGGCACCCATGCAAGCTGCCTGCACCCCCCAGGCTCTGAGCACCCCCCTACACACCCAGCCACGTGTAAGGGCTGCCAGCGACCCCCTGGACCCCTGTCAGCACGCCCAGGCTCCCCTGAGCATCCACGCGGGCTGTCAGCTCGCTCCTGCACCCCTGAGCACCCACGCGAGCTGCCAGCACTCCCGGGACCCCGCGCACCCCACGCGGGCTGCCGGTCCCCCGCGTCTCCGGGCACCCCGCGGGCTGCCGGCATCCCCCTGCATCCCTGAGCACCCCCGCATGCTGCCAGCCGGCTGACAGCCCCCTCCCGCACCCCCGCAGCACCCCCGCGGGCCGCCAGCCCCTCCGGCCCCGGCACCCCCGGCCCCGCACCTCGCCGCCGCCCCGCGCCGCGCGGCCCTCGCCGGGCCCGCTCCCTCGGCCGCGCTGTCACGTGACAGCCGGCTCAGCTGACCGCGGCACCCACGCCTGCGCACAGAGAGTGGTGAAGGCGCGGGGCGGGGCGAGGCGCAGTGGGGCGGGGCGGGGCGAAGAGGGGCGGGGCGGGGCGAAGAGGGGTGGGGCGAGACAGACAGAAGGGCGGGGCGAGGCGCAGCGGGGCACTGCGGCGCCGCCTGGCGGGTGCGGCGGTGGCCGCGGGCGGACCGCGAGGGCGCGCTGTCACGCGTGGGACACATGCGGGCACGGCTGAGCCCTTAACGCCTCCACGCGTGGGCAACGAGGAGCATTCCCCCAGCGGGGTTACTCCTTGGGCAAGGCCTGCAGAGCAAGGCAGCCTGGCAGATGTCAGGGAGATAGGTGGTCACCGGGATGAGCGACACCCCCAGAGACCCCCAGCGTGGGCTGTGCCCCCCCGGGGGCGGGGGGCTGTGTCCCTGTGTCCCAAAGCAGCGCCTGCAGCTCCCTGCTGTACCCCCTGCACAGGAGCCGTCCTCGGGGCTGCTCACACTCAACTCTCGTGGTCGCAGCATCCTCCACCGCTGCCCCCGCCCCAGCCCCGACACCAGTTGCGCTTCCCCCAGCTCCAAACCATGCTCCCGCCACTTCAGGGGAAACAAATGTCACCCCGAGGTCACCCCCAGCACCAAGAGGCACCAGCTCCGCTTCCTGGTAAAAAGATTTATTAAGAACCTGCAGTACCTGCCTGAAAGGAGGATGCCGCCCTGGTACGGGCACTGCACAGTGGCGGGGATCGGGGTGAGAGGGGTAGCGCTTCTCCAGGCAAAACAAACCCGGGTTGGACCCAGCAGCAAGATGAAACAGAGCGAGTCGAGGGCACGGAAAGGCGGTGGGAGCATGTCTGCGCAGCAGAGGACCTCCCGCCGGGGCAGTAGTTAAGGCGTATAAAGTGCTTGGAGGAAGACCAGCCCTACGGAGGGGCTGAATAACGTAAGCAGGCAGGGACAGCAAGGGAGCGAGGGATGCGGGTGGCTGGTGGCTCACCTGTACCTCTGCCCTGCGCGGACTTGGCATAGGTGGGTGATGTCAGACACACGCCCTGCCTGGAGCTGCAGGCAGGAAGGATGCTGCCTGTCTACGCCTCAGCCCCCAGCCACAACCAGGAGATGGGCTGCAGGGCCCCCAAATAGAAACCCGGCTACTGGTCTTCATGGTCATCTCCCAGTCCACCCCATGTCTGGGATGCTGCTCCACGTGGTGGGGGTGCCTCTGCCAGTGCATGGGAAGGATGGTCCCAGTGCCGCACCCTGCCTCGGCTCAGTCCCAGTGGCAAAATGAGATGAGTGGGACTTATCCTCGGCCAGGCTGTGCCCCAGCTGCCCGTCACAGCCGTGGGTCCCCCCAGAGCGAGCACAGCCCATGTCCAGCCACCTCTCCTCCTGCTGGGAGCAGCACCAGCCACTTGGTCCTTCGTGAGCGGGAACATCCATTGGGGGTTTGGGTGGTTTTCAGTCCTGTTGTGCTTGTGATGTTTGTCGCAGCAGGGACACAGGGAGGTGCCCTCACCGGTGCCTCGTGTCACAGAGCTGGTCCCACGTGTAGGATAGGGATGCGCCAAAGGCAGACCCAGAGCTGCCATGGGGGGACAGGTCTCCTGTGGTCACTTTGGGACACTTCTGCAAAACAGCCTAGTGCTTCAGCCAGAGGTGGTGGGGGCAAGCGAGGACACCCTCTGCAGCTAATCCTGCGTCCCTCCAGCCTACCCCCAGCACTCCCAAATGCTCCCTCCTCCCCATGGACTGCTCCAAGAAATATTGCTTTTCCCTGGAATGTTTTTGTCTAAAATTTCCTGGGTGGGATTAAGAAAAAAAAAAGAGAAACTACGTAAAAAACAACTACCCCCAGGTCATGCTGAAAGGCTGGGGTTAGCTCCATGGCCACCCTGTCCAGGGCAGGGGACATCCTGGTGATGGGATTAGGGACAGCGGGACAGCTGGAGGGGCCTTTCTGTCTGTAGCAGGGGAGGGGGGCACTGAGCTGGGGTACGGGGGCTGCCTCCTCCTGGCAGTGGGAGAGAGGGATGCACCTCACAGAGACAGGGTGGGACGAAATGAGGTGCAACTGGATGGGATCAGACAGGGGACCAAGGTGGTGGGGAGAAGAGGGACGGTCCCCCGCCCCTCACTGGGACTGCAGGGAGAAAGACAGCTTGACACAGGCGAGCTCCTCCCCGCCATTGCTGACAGCCGCCCGGACGCGGTAGTTGCCGTTGGTCATCCAGGCAGGCAGCTCCACGTCGGGCAGGACGAAGTCACTAGCTGGCAGGGAGTAGGAGCCCTGCAGAGAGAGGGGACACGTAGGCAAGACGTCAGCCGAACCCCCCCAGCCCCACACCGAAGGGCACAGCGGTACCCAGCAGCGCTGCCGGCATCACGCTGGCTGGGGGTTTTGGGCATACCGCTTTGAAGGGGCAGTGGCAGGGGATGCCATAGGTAAGCAGGGGCTCCGGACAGGTCGTGCCGGGCGGGATGAGGTTGTCGAGGATGGTGCAGACATCGTTGTAGGTGCAGCTGCCCAGCTGGTCAATGCAGGGCAGCTGGATCCAGAGGTCACCCAGTGCCTTCTCCACCACCAGCACCGCCTAGACAGAAGGTGTTCGGCACCAGTACAGCCAGCACAGGCACCCACAGCTCCTCCAGCCTGTCCCACCCCCCCACCACCCACCCATCTCCCTCGGCTCCTGCTCGTGCAATTCTTTGGGGTGTCCACGGGGCCACCGCACGCCCTCCCCCTCCCCCTCCTGTTTTCGGTTCCTCTCTGCCTGCAGGTTTCTGTTCCTCCAACCTCAGGCTGACCCCTTGAGCAAACACCTCCCAGCACCCCACACACCTGCTCCTTCCCCTCTCCTCGGTGCCCACTCCCAAAACCACCCGGCAGCTCCTGTCCCGCAGCTCGGCCTCCACTCTCCCCCGGCACGCTCCCCACAGTCCCAGCCCCAAAGAGGCACCGTGCCATTGCTCAAGACAGCCCATGCACCTTGGGCAGAGAGACGTGTTCAGTCTCATTCCAAAAAGTCCCCAAAAAGTGGTGCAGAGCAGCCAGGCCAGCCCAGGGCTCCCGCAGAGGTGCCGTGGCATGTCCTTGGAGGGAACAGCCCGGTCTGGCCGCTGAAAAAACGAGTGCTGCAGTGACTGCTGGGAACACCCAGGGCACTTGGGGTTTCACTTCCCTCCCTGAGTCATTACATCCCCAGGCCACGACACAGCTCAGGTGGTTTCTCCCACTGGGACAAGGTTAGGAGGTTCCCACGGGGCTGTCTGCTCCCACCACGGGTCTCCCCATGCCCATCGCCCCATCCTGGCTTACAGAGCCCAGCGGGCTCAGCCCTGCACCGCTCCGTGCCTCATTCCCCCAAGGGCTGCTCGTTCCCGTACCCACTGCTGGGCATTTCCCAACTGCCGGTGGTTTCGGGAAGCTCTGCCCTCCCTCATCCTGCGGAGGCATCTCTGGCACGTACCTTCAGAGGAGAGGCCATGGCCTTGCTGCTGCTGACGGCCGCGCTGACACGCAGGCTCCCCGGGATGCTGATGGGGTCGGGTGCCACAGAGAGGCTCTGCAGCACCACGGGGTCCTTCCCATCACCGCAGTTCTCCCAAGCAAAGCCACCAACCTGTGGCACCAAGGGACGGGAGGAGTTAAGAGCCTGGGTGAGCCTTGCCTTGGGTTTGCAGAAGGTTTCCCCAGTTCCGGACCCCCGACCCCCCCCAAACATCCGCTCACAAACACAACCAGAAAATGACCTTCAGCCCTCCTTCAAATGCCAAATAAATATTTCCCTCTGCATTTCTTGCAGTTGCAGCTCTCCAAGCCCAAAGTCATTGCAGAAACACTCCGTCCAGCCCCCCCTGCGCGTACTTTACACCCAAAGAGGGCTCCCAGCCTGCAGTTTCCAAACTTGCCTCAGTTCAGCCTCCAAACACTTTGCACGTGAACAAGGCGAGAAGCATCCTTCACGCCAGCGCCAAAGGCACCAAGCAAGGTGTGTGAGAGTGAAGGCGAGAGAGCAAGTGAGGACCAGGGCAGGGCAGCAGCGGCTGCGCTGGCCGGGGGGATGCTGTGTCCTGGGGGGGCTGGGGGGCCCGCACAGCCTCCTGGCTTGGCCAGGACCAGCCCAACTATTGCGAGCCCTCATCCTCTGGCTCCAGCCACCTGGTCCCATGCAGGAGTGGGGATCGCACTCAGGCGTTGCATTTTAAACACGGCTTAACATTTCCACCTCTGCTTATGCTCGGGGGGCAGATAAGCCGGGCTCATCCCCTGCCTGATATACCCCATGGGCCTGATCCTGAGCTGGTTCAGTCCAAATGAGCCAGGGAAGCAGCGTTGTCCCGTGGGATAATGAAAATCCACATGCAGGGGATGTCACCGGGTTGGGGGGACATCGCTTGTGTGTCCTGGCTGGGCTGGCAGCCATGCTGGGAGATCTCCCCTGTTTCCTCGGAGTCCCACCAGCCTCCTTGGCTGCCGCCGGCAAAGCCACAGGCTGGCAATGGCAGCGGAGCCCTTTGCTCCCAGAACCCAAGTTCAAAGGTGGGGGAACGGCAGCACTTGCCTGCAACAGCCACCCCGCCACAAGCCGGCGGCGAGAGCCCAGCCCCAGCTCCCTCCCAGAGCAAGCTCCAGACTAATTGCAGGTCTTTTCCCGGCGGGGAGGCAGGAGGACGCCTGGGCTGCGTGCCCCGAGCAGGTTTGGCCGGGGCAGCCCGTGTCCCCGTGCCATGGGCATGGGGCTCTCCCTGCCTGCTCAGCAGCCACAGAACCGGTGGAGGCTGTATTACCTGGTGCCAGCCGGCAGCCCCAGTGTGCAGCGCTGCCCACGCAGGCGAGCAGCCCGTCCCGCTGTCCCACTCGCCAGCCGGGAGCAGCCCGGGGCGCAGGGCAGGACGCAGGGCTCAGAGCAAGCCGGGGCAAGGGGCAGGTTGCTCCCTGACGTTTAGCAAAAGCTGGGAGCCCCTTGCCCGCGGGTCTGCAGGCAAAGAGTCTCCATGGGAGCTAAACATCAGTGTGTGGCTGCATATTGCTGTGCCACAGACCCTCTGCTACCCTGCAGAGCCCCCTCCAGCATTCCTAACAGGCTCTCCCTTCCCTGGGGGAATAGCAGCTTTCCTGGAAAAAAAAAATAGAGATATTCCCCTCCACACCGCGTGAGAGTCATGCATCTTAATCAGCTGTATCTTAATCAGCGCGTGTTGATGAGCCCGGCCCAGCGCTGCGTGGGAATGAGGCGGCAGCAGCGTGAGCTGGTGAGCTGGAAAATGCTCACGAGCAGGAGAAATGAAAGCCGAGGTGCTGGGAGGCTGCAGGGAAAGCTCAGACGAAGGAAGAGAGGCCGCTGGGCCTTTCCGTCCAGAACACTTTGTCAAAACTGAAGTCCCCTCCTGCTCGGAGGCTGAACCCGAACCTGCAGCCACGCTCCCGCGGTGCGCTCAGGCGTACGGGATCCCCTTCCCCCCCGGCCCAGCTGCAGACATGCACCCACAACCAGACCTCGCACTCGCCCTTCTGGGACACAAAATGCTTTTGCTCTCTTGCAGAACCCAACAGGATGGCAAAAGCTTTCCTGCCCCCCTGCACCGCCCGGGCTGCTCCCTCCACCGAGCCCCCAGCCCCCCTTCCCCCCCAGGCAGCCTCCTCGGCCCCTTCCCCGCCCAAGGAGGAGCGGGGCGAGGGCTCGGGGGTCTCTCACCTTGCCCAGCCTCCGGGACCCGCTCCGCTCCACCAGCACCTGCGGCTGCGACCCGCCGAGCGCGGCCGGGCAGAGCTGCAGCGCGCAGAGCGCCAGCGCCAGCGCCGCTCCCAGCATCCCTCCGGCAGCCAGGCGGGATCTCCGCGGAAAGCTGGGGCGGCCGGCGGGGAAAGGCACCGGGGGGGGGAGGAAAGCGAGAGGAGAGGCCGGCGGGAGGCAGCGAGGCGGCCGGTGGCTCCCTGAGCGGGGCTCCCCGCAGCGCGGCCGGGACGGGGCTGGCGGCGGCGAGATGGGGACGCGCTGTGCGGTGGGACGGCACCCTGCTAGCTCCGCGCCCGGCCCATCTCCCGATTCCCCTCCCTCCCCCTGTGTACGCTCGGAGATCTTCCCTTCCTCTTTTTTTTTTTTTTTTTTTCCCATTTTTTTTCCCCTCCCTGATTGTGTTGGCAAGCGCAGGACTGGAGTCGCAGGGATGCTGGGACGGGATGCTGCGCTTTCCCTCTGCCAGCACAGGGAACGGGGGGGGCCGGGGCGGGATGCCGAGGTGCACCCACCACGCCAGGGCACCCACAAACACCACCCAGCTGCGGTGGGTGAGACCAGACCATCTCCCCACCGCCCGCCCCCCCACCCAGGCCTGCGTCTCTTCTCGCACCCAGCTCCGGCTGGCCGAGGCGTGCGGAGGGTCAGCACCCACCCCGGGCAGGCACCCGGGACCCCCGCGCCCCCCCCGCGCCCGGCACAGGGCAGGCGGCAGCTGGAGAGCAGAGATAATCTGAGACCCTGAACCCGATGCCGTGTGTGCTGCGGGGGGGGTGGGGGCACCCGGGTGTCAGGCAGTCCCCAACTGGGCTGTTTGCCAGAGCACCCCACCACCCACCTATCCACCATGTCAGATTTAATACCCCCCTCTTCCACCTTTCCCCCTTGGGGTGCTCATTTTCCAGCCAGAGCTGCTGAGCCCCCCCCGACGCGCTGGAATGGCCCCACGGTACCCCACCATCACGGATGGCCCAGGACCATGGTTTTCCCCATATATTTTGGTGCACAGATATTTTTTCCCAGTGGAAAGCTGGAAGGGGCTGGGCCAACTGAGCATACAGGACACAAGTGTGGCAGGTCTCAGACCTCCCCACCACAGCAGTTAGGACCCATGTGTGGGACCCTTCCCCGCAGGCAGCTCGGCTCTTCCTCACACACTGACGCTGGCCGGCCTCCCTGGATCGCTCGCGGCCTGGGAAGGGTTGCCCAGCTTGTCCAAACCCCTGCCACAGATCTATTTTTAGCCTTTCATCCTTATTTAGCAGCGAGGCTGGCTGGGAGCGTGCAGGCAGGGTGCAGGAGCGGGCAGGGGCCGTGAGGGATGCTGCTGCCCACCCCACGTCAGCAGCAACAACTGCGTCGCTGATCCGCTGCGGAGGCTTAAGGGTGAGGAATAAATAGCCCTGTTCCTCCCACCCGGGAGTGGGGCGGAAAGTTATCCCCTGGCATTAGTTTTCACTTTGAGGCCCTGGAGCAGCTGGGGGACGGGGATGGGGATGGGGATGCACAGAGAGAGGTGTGGGCAAGGCTGGAGCATCATGTTTGGGGCCGGGAGAGGAGCACAGCCCCTCGCCTCAAGCCCCTGGCACCACGTGCTTTCCTGCTTCTCACAACCAGCGTGGATGAAGGTTTCACTCTCCCGTTCCCATCCTTCCCCCCCTCCATTTTGCTGTGGGGAAAAAAAGAGAATAAATGACTGTAAGGACAGGTTAACCCACATCTTTTTGCTTGGAAAAACACAGGCAGGGGCAGAAATTACTTGAAATCACTCTACCTCAAGACAGAAGCATGCGTGACCTAAATCCCCACCAAAGGAGTCTGCGACTTTTTTTTGGGCTCCACCACATGCAAGATCCTCTGCAGTTCTAACCGTTTTCTAAGCTATCTCGCCCATGCAAACCCTGAGTCACGAGGTCTCAGCAGATCTGGCTAAACATCTTCGATTTGCATTGAAGAAGAGCAACCAGCACAGATGGGTGACAACATTAATGACTTCATTAGGTCTCATTTACAAAAGCAAATAGATTGCAAAAATGATGTGTGGGGCCGAAGAGTGCAACCACAGACCACCCTCTCTCCACCGCCCGTGCCACGAGCTCTGCCAGAACCTGCTGGGTATCGCCCCAGGCCAGCTCATCGCCCCAAAACCTTCCAGCAAAATCTTCTCTCCCTTTTTTTTTCCCCAGACTGGGTTTCTGAAATAAAAAAAAAGAAACACAAAAATGAATGACCCCATCTGCACTTACGGGACCACCCTGCACAGATATCACACAGTGCCGGGTCCCAGATAGAAATCCCACGTGCTGGCACCGACATGACCTTATACCCACCCCATCCTGCCCAGTCCTTACCAGCTGGAACTGGAGAGAGAGCTGAGACACTTTAACAGCTTGCATAAATACTTCTCTTATCCATAAGCTTTGGCAAACACTTTAAATGACCATTGGTACAAATTAACTCGACATTCAGCCAGCTGTTATCCCATTTACGGCAATTCAGCTGAGCATGAGATAAATCCTCCTAGGCTCGCTTTTTCAGGCAAAACACTTGAGACTTCTCCAGCTGCTGGCGTTGCTGGGGAGAGATTGCGATAACACTGAAAAAGACACACGGGCAAACTTCAAGCCGAAGCAGCCCCAGGTGGGTCTGCCACACACCGCCTCCGCTTTCCTGTCTGCACAGGCAGAAATAAATCCCGTTGCTGCCACGGTCCCCGTTGTCTCCAGTCCCTGCGAGCAGCCTCCGGCAGACCCAGCCCCGCATGCTCTCCGGGTCCCCAGGCTCCCCTGGTTAGGGAGAGGGGCATGAGTTGTTGCAGCCATGAATCCCACCCCTACAATGCCATGGAAAGCCCCTGCTTTGCTTGAAAGCGGCTGGACAGAAAAGGCTCTGGCTGTTGAAGTGCTGCCCTGGAAAGGGAGCAAATCATCAGTGTACTAGGGCAGAGGAAGATGAAGCAGGGCTGAGATGGGAGATCTCTCCAGCAGGGATGCATCCCATGCAGCCTGCACAGGAAAGGTTGGAGAAACCAAGAAATTGCTAAAATCAAGCTAAAATAAGAGACCTTGGGGGCAGCACAGGCAGGGCCTCCGGCAGGCAGCCTCGCAGATGTGCCCACGGGCGAAGGAAGGATGTAACGTGACCTGCTGCGGTCCCTTCTCCAAAAGTTAGTGATTTATAGAAGCGCAGGGTTGCAGCCGCCGTGGCGAGCACCACACGCCAGAGACCGCAGAGGCAGCGCCGGGTGCAGGGCTGGGGAGCGGGGCGCTGGAGCCGGCCTCGCTGCACTTCCCCATCCCCAAGCCCCAGCTCTGCCTTGCTGGCTTGATGCCTCAGCCTGACGTGACCAAATCCTCTGGTTTTTCTCCATCATTAGCCAGAGAAACCTTACCCAGAGCCCCACTTTGTGGCACAGGGGCATCCCAGTGCACCCCCAGTAAAACCAGAAATTATCACAAGCACACGTGCAAACTGCTGGAGCTTCGTGAACCAGCAAGACATGATGGCAGCTGGACAGGCTCCTCTTCAGCTGCCCACACAGCTGCTTCTGTTCCCAGCCACGGCCCCAGCGATGCAAATTCAGCCTGGAAATACGCATGTGCTTTTGCGCTTGCCCCTGTATGTCTTCAGTCTCCAAAGTCTGGACCAGGATTTTTAATTAACCCTGGAGAGGTGGAGACAAGCACCATGCACTGACAGAGCTTTTTATCCCGCAAAGCATCTACTCAGCCCAAATAAGTACTCTCAGGCAGGGAAGGAGACTTGCCCGATGTACGAAGTGCTGGGGGAGATAAGAACAGAGACGCTCTCAGTGGTTTCTGAGCTGTGGGAGCTGGTGCCAGGAAGCTGCTGTGACTCATGAAACTTCACCCAGGTTAAGCAGCACCTGCCTAAGAGGACGAAGGCAACTGGTCCCACCAGTCCCTGGGAGACTCGGGGCAGCCATGGGCCTGCCCCTCACCTTCCCCACCCTCCTACCCAAGTGGTGTTTCACAATTTCCCCAGTCCCAGGGTTACCAGGGCAGAAAAAACACCTCCAAGTCGCATGTGGTGGGGCAACCACGCACCTCCGCTCCCTCGCTGGCCGGGCAGGCGGTGGCGGAGCAGCAGTGAAATGCCAGCGTGCTGGCAGCCCCTGAGCTGCGGGCTGCTTGGACTTCTCCCAGGGGATATTTGGAAAATGTCAGAATAGAAACTTGTTGACAAAAATTGGCAGTGTTTCCATATGGGCACAGCCTCGTGACCAGGTTGAAACACTCCTATTTCAGCAGTGCTGGTTGGCAACAGTTGATTTTTCAGGTCAGAATGTGTGTTCATTTAGAAATGTCTATTATTTCACAGCATTTAAAAAAAATCATCAAACCCAAAACATTTGGAGGAACCTGCCTTTCCTCCCATTAATTTTCAGACAGGACACTTTCAAATCATGTGTTTCCCTACCTCTTTGGGACCCATTTCCGAAGTGCAGGATTTGCTCCTGGAAAAGGGTACCCTGACCCCAGGCCCAGCATTTGGAGTGTTCGGGATGCTCAAGAGGGGAGTTGCCAGGATGCAGTCCCCCAGGCAGTATGGACCACACCGAAAGCTCCCCCAGCCATCACAGCTACCCCCAGAGCAGAGCTCCTGCCAGAAAAAAACACCCCAAAACCACCACCTTTACACAACTACCTCAGCACCAGCCGAAACTTCATGGGGTGAAGGCAATAGCCGGGATGGATCCTACCTTTGCCCCTCACATCCCTTCTTCCAGGGGGCTAGGGTGGGTTCAGCCAGGGCAAGCCCCCTGAGCCAGCCCTGCTCCGGCTGGACCCCAGCCCCAGGGCCCCGCTCCACCCACTCTGGAGCACCCCGGGTGCAGGGGTCCTGCTCCCCTTTCCCCCCACCCAGGAGCATCCCCGGCGCAGAGCACCCCAGGGACAGAGCATTCCCGGGGCGGGGGCTCCCACTACCCTCCTTGGGACGAAGCACCCCGAGCCCAGGGCGGGGACACCCCAGGGTGGGGGGCCCCAGGGCCGGAGCAACCCCGCCGGGCGCCCAGGGCCAGCCCCGGGGGCGGGCAGGCTGCGGCCGGGGGCGCTGCCCGCGGCTCGGGGGTGCAGAGCACCCTCTCCCGGCGCTGCCTGCGAGCAGCTGCGGGGACTTTTTTTTTTTTTAATTTTTTTTTTTTTTTTATTTTGTTCTGCCTGCCAGCCCCCGCTGGGGCGGCTCGTCCCGTCCCGTCCAGTCCCGTCCCGTGCCGTCCCGCCCGGTCCCGCCGGGCAGCGGAAGCCGCCCGCCGGGGGATGCAGCGCCCCGCGCCCCGCGGCTGAGCGCGCTCCCGGCCGGGGCTCCATGGGCTGCACCGGCAGCGCCCTGCGCTGCTGCCCCGCCGGCGGCAAGGTAGCGGCTGCGGGGGCTCGCTGGGCTGGGCTTGGGCTGGGCTTCGCGTGGGGTGGGGGCTGGCGTGGGGTGGGGGCTGGCGTGGGACCGAGGGTGCATGTTGTCGGGGTTTGCGTGGAGCTCGGCTTCGCGGGGGGCTGCGGTTCGCGTGGAGTCCTGCTCGCACTGCTGGGGAGGAGGTGTGCTGGGGGCACCCGGCATGGGTCTCCCCCGGCCCCGGGGAGCGGTGGGGCTGGGCAGTGCGGCTATCCCCGGCGGCGTGTGACCCCACCGGCATCGGGGGGGGGGAGCTGGCAGCTACCTGCCCTGCTGCACCCTCCTGCACCCCTCCGCGCTCTCCCCCCACATCACGGGGAAGCCCGTACTAAAGGGGTGCAGTATCGGGAGTGACAATGCCTGTTGGAAATGCTGGTCCCGTATAGGACAGGGATGGGTTCCCCCAGCTAGACCTCTCTCACCCTCCCACAGCATCCTCCCTTGTCCCAAAAGTTGTGTGTCCCCCTTGTGCCGAAGGCAACACTTCTCCAGGGCAACGTCTAAGTCCCCGGCAGATCTCGGTCCATTGCTATGCACCGAAGAGCTCTTCTGCGAGTTAAAGGTCTAGAAATTATCTGCTGCCAATTATTATTACTTTTTGACGTGCTCATGCTGCCTTAATGCCCTGCCATCGGCTTCAGGACTTGTTTGTGAAGTCGGATGTGCTGTTCATACTGGTGTTGGTGGGTTGTGGTTGCTGGAGGGTGGCAAGGGCAGGAGGAAAGTCAGAAAGGCCCCGCGGTGCTGGCGTGCCCCCCTACGCGGGCAGCCCTTTGCAGAGGCAGCTGTGAGAGCTCAGCCGCCCAGGACCATGCGGCCAAAGCACAACCCGCTGCTGGGATGTGTGGGGGGAGCAGGCACAGAGCTTGCACAGCCCCGGAGCCAGCAAGTGCCTTTATTTACAGCACTTGGCTGCGTCTCTGTATCATGGAAAAAAAAAAAACAAAACCATTCTTCTCTATGTCATAAGATCAGACACTTCTGGGCTGGTCTGTGACTCTGAGAGCTCGCAAGAAGGGGCATGGGACAAGGAGAAACAGCAGCCCCGAGGCCCCAGGTGTAGAGAGCCGCACGTTTATCGAAATGCAGAAATTTAAGGCAGAGTCATTTGCCCACAGACGCCTCCCTTCCTGCACTTGCCCGCTCTTGAGCTCTTCTGCTCAGCCTTGCGGCGCTGCTCACCACAATTTGTGCCCCATAAACCAGCCCTGCTGCTGTGACTAAGTTGCAAGTTAATCCCGAAAGCAGCACCGAAAATCCCCTTTACGGCAAAAAGGGGTAAGGGCGGGTATCGAGCCGCTCCTGCCCACGTTCTCGTGTCCAGGGTACCAAAAGGTGGGGTGGGAGACCTTCACCCTCCTGCTGCTGATGGGTGGACTTGCAAAGCTGGTCTCTTGGGGTTGCTTGGAGATAGCGGAGCCCTCAAACCCCAGGGGCGAGCTCGGGCAGACTCCAGGTGCACGTCACAGGGCTGGGGGCTGTCGTGGGGCTGGGGGCTGCAGAGGGTTTTGGGGCCGGTCCCAGGTTGGAGGTGACCTTGGGGAGTCTGTGCTGGGTTGGGTCCGGTGTGCGGACGGCATACCAGGCACCGCTGCGTGCCCCGGGGGAGGCGGCTTGGCAGCCTCGTCCTTTCCGTCACCCGTCTGCGGGTAGCAGGGCGATAAGGAGGCATGGGCGCAGGTGCCGTGGCCAGAGCCCGGCCCTGAGCTGTGGGCGCTGTTCGAGGGGGTCCCTTCCCCTCCAGGTCCATCCACCCGCACTCGGCTGCTCGTGGTCACGTCTCGCCCTTCGGTTGTGCTCCCGGCGTGAGAGAGGCCAAGACGCCTTCCTGAAAGATCAGGGCTGAGGCTTGGCTGCCTTCCAGAGCTGGGGTGAATTTATTTTGGAGATATAGGAACTATATGTAGCAGCAGGAGCCAGGGAAAGGTCAGGATGCAAAACTCAGGGCAGTCAACGGCGTGAAGTGTTTGCGTACGGTCTGTGGTACAGATCTGACTGTACGAGAGGTGATAGCCATCTTGTAACACAACCGTCGTTGGAGGAAAAACAGCAGCAGAGTCGAAGACAGGTCCCACGGACCTGCGCCAGCGTTGCTCTGGCAGCAGTGAGCATCTGCTGCAGGTCCTGGGGAGGTTTTAGGGTCATGAGCCAAATCCTGGCCCCCTTCTCCACAGCCGCAAAGCAAAACCTCGTCCCCAGGAGCAGAGTTGGGATTTAAATGCTTGTTTCCTGCTTCTTTGTGATTTCGTTCTCTGACGGTAACGTTGCATGGTTTAATTGCTTAACATACTTGTAAAACAGGAAAAGAGGAAGAAAAATACAGTACAAAACCCCACCTCAGGCTAGAGGCTGAAGCAGAGGCTGCAGCCGACACAGCTGCCCGCAGCTGCCCGCACCGTGCTGGCTGCCTCTGCGCGGCTGCTCCCCACCACTGACACCTTCCGAGATGCCTCAGTTTCTGCTGGAAATCCAGATTAATCCATCCCTAAACAGTTTTGCTCCAGACCATTAGAAATATTTAGTTCTAAGAACATGGATACTTTTTTTTAATAGCTAGAAGGTATTTTTTGGCATGAGCCTCCTCAAAGCCGAAGCCAGAGGTTCCCATGCTGAGATCTTACAGGATAAGCAGCGCTGCCGTTGGCTTGCACCTGTGGGATGTTTCGGGCTGCTTCTTCCCTGGGCCAAAGCCATTCCCGCTAGAGCAACTCCCAACCTGCTCCTTTCAGACACAGTGGATACCAGGATTTTCTTCCAGCTCTCCAAAATGCATCGGGCGATACCAGAGACGCAGGTGCCACGTGCTGCTCTGGCAGTGGCAACAGAAGGTGCCTCTGTATTTCAGTTAGTTGTCAGCTGCATTTTGCTTTTCACCCTGGCTTTGGCGGTGGAACGCTCATCCCAAAAGACAATTGAGTGGTTAGGAGTAAGATTAGCTCCGGACATTATTTTAATTGCTCCTAGAGGCAGGAAGGGTGTCTGCTCATAGCCTCAAGCCTCGGGGCAGGTATTTAGATTTGTCTGCGGATGCTGGCACACCTCTTGGTCCCTTTAACCATTTCTGCGTTCTGTGCAGTTGTCTCAAATCATCGTCCTTAAGCGGCCGAGGGGCTCTGAGGCCCCGTCCCGCTGGGTTTAGGGTACGGGGGAGAGGTGAAGGTGAAGCACCCTGGATGCACACTGGGGACATTGCCCATACTATGGGGTGGTCAGGGGTGACCGGCCCTGGGCTCTCTGTCCTTGGGCATCGCCTTTGCCATTGAGCTGGACGCGGGCAGCGGAGGCAGTTTGGTTTGGGGGTCACTTCTGGAGGAGGTACCAGCATCCCACTCCCGGCAAGGCTCCGATTATCCAAAACTCTGGGGGCTGCATGACCCTGCCGTGCCAGGACGGTCCCCACACACAACCTTTGCTTTGTCACAGTAAAACCTGGGTGTGAGCTTTTGAGGTTCCCCGGGTTTGCAAAGCCCTGACTGTCTCATCCATCCACCTCCCATCAGACTCCAAAACCCAGCACAGGACACGGGGTACATTAAATAGCAGGGGGATGCATATCAGCATGAGATGGGTGCAGGGGGCAGGCTGGATACCCTGGGGACCCTTTGCAGGCAGGGCTGCCAGGGCTCGGCAGCATCCCGGGGCACCCCACGTTTGCAGGGTTAGCCGTATCGGCAACGAGGACAAACCCTGTGAATCCCAACCGCCTGGTGCCTCCTCACCCCGCTGCCTGGGCCGTGTTCAACACCGTGGCCGCTCGCGCCATAGAAGGGAAGATAAAGCCGTGGCTTCCCAGAGGCTCAGAGTTTTCCTGCTCTCTCTGGCAACTGCGCTTCCCTCCAGCTTCAGAAGGGGGGCTGCAGGGGAGGCGGAGGCAGGGATGCCCATTTGGTTTGGTTTGCTTTGCTTTTTTCCCAAGCCAGGCTCCCTAATCTGGTCTGTATTTGGCCACGCCGCTGTGACAGCAGGGCCAAGCCGGCGTGCAGCTGGCACAGCGGAGTCCCCAGCTCCCTGCAGGCTGCAGGGCTGGTTTTTTTAGGGACCGGTATTTTTAGGGGCGGCTTTGCCGGGGGCTGGAGAGCAGCAACGTGTCTGCAGGTGGATTCCCTCGCCCACGGTGCATCCCCACTCCTGCCCAGAAGCATGACCTGGTGATGGGCGTTAGGGGCAAGATTTGCCCCACGCTGGGGAGGTCGAGCTGTGAGAGCAGGCAAGCTTTGCTTCTATCTTTCAGCAACAGATAAAAATATATTCATCTCTTTTTTTTTTTTCTTCTCCCCCCGCAAGTGACTAAATTAAACCCATGCAGGGCTGGAAGGCATTCCGTGGAGCTGTGTTGCTGAAGGCAGCTCCTGGCTCTGGGTTATATCAGCCCCGCGGCAGCAGTGGGAGCGTGCGGGACCACGCGGGGCCAAGCGGCACATTCCTGTGCTCCTGAGGTCATTGCTTGTGCCGCCGCCAGCCCTCGCCTGCTGCCAGTCCTGCGCGGGGTCGGCATCACCTCTGATTTATGGTTATTTTTCATTTCTCGCTCCTGCTCCAGCACGGGCCGTGTCAAAGCCCAGCTGTGTAAAGCACCGGCAGAGGGGTGTGTTTGGGGTGCTGCAAGGTGCCGGTGTGTTTGGGGTGCTGCAAGGTGCCAGGGGCTGGGCTGAACCTGAGCATCCCGGGGCAGCAGGGACAGGGCAGGAGGAGGGTGGCAAGGAAGTGCCATAGCCGGAGCCCTGCCAAGAGCTGCCTGCTCTTCCCCATCAAAATTTTTGCTGCTGGAGCCTATTTTGCACCAGCACCATGTCAGGGCGGGTTGTGAGCATTCCTTGGTTTTTCCAGCCAGTGGCTGGCAATGCTGTGTGGCAAAGCGGCCAGGGTGCAGGAAACAGCATGAGCTCGGGGCTGCCTGTCAGGCGGAGCGTGTGCACCCATGGGTGCTCGGGGCTGGCAGAGGGCAGGGGGTCGGGGAGGGACCACTGCTGCTCGAGCACTCGTGTTTTAGCAGGGCTGAAGCACGCTCAGCACAGGGTGCCTGGCTGCAGGGTGTCCTCTGCCTGCAGCCACCTGCCCCCCTTTGTCCCCCCCTGCTCCAGCCACCTCTCTCTCTGCCAGAGACAGCTAAAAGCCCAGCAGCAGAGGGGACCGGCCTCCCAGGAGCTCACGGCCTTGAGGACAGAGAACGGTGAGAAGAAAATGTGTGTCTCCCCCCTGCTGTGCTTTCTCAGTGTGATATTAAAAAGCAGTAGGACAGACCCCAAGGCAGCCAGCCTGCGCCGGGGCTGGGGAGGATGGGGATGATGGCTGCAGCCTCCACATGGTGCTGGTGCAGGCAGGCAGATGTGATGGCATCCCAGAGATGATGGCATCCGATCCTCTTTGACTGACAGGTCATCCCCAGGGCAGGAGGTCTAATGAGCTTTGTTGTCTCTGAGCCTGCCAGTGCCATCCCAGTTAGTGCTAATTTGCACCAGTGAGATGGGAGGGAAAATATTTGTCCAGAGGGAAGAGGACAGGGGCCAAACCCAGGCCACCGCACTGGTAGGTCGGCTGCCCAGGACATCCAAAGCAGCCAGGTTAGCAGGATGCAGCCGGCGCAGTTTCAGCCGCATTTGCATTGCAGCCAATGCCACCCTGTTGCCGGAGGATGGGAAGGAGAAGGCAGTGCTGCGAGAGGAGCGGACAGAGAGCACGAGACTCCTCCAAGGCCAGGAGGAGGAGCGGCTGCGGGATGCCGGCTGGGCAGGCACTGCGAGAATCTCCCAGGACGTTAATATCCAGGTCGGTCGAAAAGGCGGGTGCTGCTGGGGGCAGTGGCTGGACAGGGAGCATGTGGCCAGCCAGGACTTCCCAGGCAGCGGTCATGGACCTGGCACACACTGGCCTGGACTCTCCCGTTTTCCAGAGAAGGAAGGGGTTAGGAAGCCTGGAGCGGTGTGGATCTAGCAATGAGTCACGGGGGGCGAGAAGGGCCAGAGCATCTCTTACACAGGGTCAGACACTTAGGGTTTGTCGTGTCCCTGCTTGCCAGGTGGAAAAGGGAAAAGACCTGGAGCTGGAGGAGCAGTTTGATGCCCTGAGGAGGGAGCACACAGAGACCCTGCAAGGTGCGTGCCAAGACAGCAGGGCTCCCCACAGCCCCCCTGCCTGCTCCCCCCCACTGCTGATACCCCTCTGGCTTTGTGTGGGGTCATGGGGAGGCTGCCCCCTGCTCCACAGCATTGTGGGGCTTAGATGGGGCTTGCTGCCCCGGTGTCCCCGCAGTGGTGACACATGGCTCATGTCCCCCCTGCAGAGCTCCAGAGAGCGCATGAGCAGGAGAAGCTGCTGCTGGCAGAGTCCCACCACAGGTCCCAGGCGGCCTTACAGGTACCTGCAGAGAAATTCCTGGGGAGGGGGTGCTTGTGGAGGGCTTGAGGACCATCTGCTGGCTCTGCCACGGTGCCCCAAGCTCCTCGGTGGCCACCTCTGTCCCTGGTGTGCCCGGGAACCACGCAGGCTCCTCCAGCCCTGGGGTTATCGGGGTGCTGTAGTCCAGCAGTGCTCCCGCTCAGGAAGAAATCCCAGACATCTCCCATCCTGCTTCTGCCCTGGCTGTGCTAGGAGACGATCCAGGCACTGAATTCCCAGCTGAAGTCCTTCCAGGAGAGGATGAAGCGGGTGGAGGAGTCGCTTTTGAGCACAGACTACAAGAAGCACATCCAGGTACAGGGAGATGCAGGACCGGTGGCCTCTGCAGAGGGGTGTCAGGGAGGGGACCTGCTCTGGGGTGTTTCTCGGATGGACCCTGAGAGTGGAGGGGGGGGGCTGGAGCCAGGGGGGCACAGGACAGCTGCAGGGGGGAGCACAGCCCCATCCCTGGGACGTGCATGGGCTGTTAGGGTCCCTTGAACACAAGTGATGGGCGGAACATGGTGCCTTGTGGGTACAAACCCATCCTGGGCCATGCAGGGCCCCAGCTGAGAGCACTGGGGTCATGCATGGGGGGTGAACCATAGCAGATGCCCCAAGTGCCCACCCTGCTGCAACTGCCATATCCCCTGTGCCCTGCAGGAGCACGGGAGCCCCAGCCCCTTCTGGGAGCAGGAGCTGGAGAGCCTACACTTCGTCATTGAGATGAAGAACGAGCACATCCACGGCCTGGACAAGAAGCTGCTGAACCTGGAGAATGTGGTGGGTTCAAAAGGGGGGTTGCAGGTGGGCTTTCTTCTTTCCATCTCTTCTCCCCACCTGAATCCCATCCAGAAATTGCAGCTGAAGTGGAGCTGGATGGAGACTGGTTCCTCCCTCAGAGTGGGGACGGGACATGGGTGCAATACCACGGAGCCAGCTTTCCCCCCAGATGGGGCAGCGGGGAGATCAGAGGTGCTTTCTGGCCCCCTCCTCACCCTCGTGCCCCCCTTCCAGGCGGAGAGGAACCTTCTGCTGGAGGAGAAGGTGAAGACTCTCCAGCAGGAGAACGAGGACCTGCAGGTTCGCACCCAGAACCACTTGGTCATGGCAAGGTAAGTGCTGGTCCCAGGCACCCACCGGCTCCCCAGTGAGCAGGTGGCACCTCCGATGGGGACAGACGTGGCCGCGGGGAATACATCACAGCCTGCGGTGCCACCGGGTGCTTTGCAGGGAGCAGAGGGGGCTCACGGGCACTTTGCCTGGCGGTTCCGGTAGCACGTGCTGTTTGCCTGCAGGCAGCTGTCGGAAGAGCTCCTGGCCGCCCGCGGGGCGCTGGAGAAGGAGATGCAGCTGCGGGAGCAGGCTCGCCATGAGAAGGAGGAGCTGCTGTACCGCGTGCTCAATGGGGGAGACGGCTCCCCCTTTCCCATCGCTGCCAGTGAGGTGCCCCTCATCGCCACGTAGCACACCGCCGACCGGCACCGCGCGCTGCCGGGGGAGGCTGTCGGGGCTTTCTTCCAGGCATGAGAGCCCAGGGCTGCTCTCACAAGTGCCCCTGGTGCCAGGGCAGGCCCTCGGGGCAGCAGAGCCCTCGGAGTGGCCCCGTCTGACTGGGACAATGGAGCATTTCACAGGACACTTGCGCCTGCCTTTCCCCAGCGCGTGCAGGGCTGCAGGCGGTCTCCAGCCACCCCCCTGTGCCATCCCTGCACCCCTTCCTCTGGTGGGAGGCTGTGGGGGCCTTTCTGGGGGTAAAAGGGCTCAGCCAGGACACGCAGACGTGCATTGGGCTGGATCTGACCGAGCACTTGGCTCTGAGCATAGCCAGCATCAGTGCTGCTCAGGGGCACGGAGGTGAGGAAGACAGGGGAGTCACTGGAATGGTTCGGGGACGAGGCACCGGGAGGGTGAGGAGGGCGGTGGGGACACGGTGGTATAGAGGTACCTCAGTCCCTGGGGAGCGTCCCTGGGAAGCGCATGGCCAAGCCCAGTGCTGAGCCACAGAGGCTCTCACGGGGCGGCAGCAAAGGGCAGGAGGGATGGGTGCAGCCAGGTATATCTACCACCCCCAGCGCTGCGCTTGCCATAGACCATGTCAACCTGTCCTGTTTTGGGGCTCGGCCTCCTGCTCAGAGCCAATGCCACCCACTCCTGTCATTTCCAGTGAAAGCAGGGCCTTCCCCTGCCCAGGACCTGCCTCGCTCCCTGGGGAGGGGGGCCAGGCAGGGCTCCCACCCGTGCCCTCATCTCCCCATTGCCTCCTCCATCTCCAAACAGCTCCCAGGAATCGTTCCTGCGGCCCAGGCGTGCCACCACTCACTGCCACGCAGATGCCAAGCCCTCCTTGTCCCCACTGCCCATCAGCAGCACCACCAGCCTCATCTGCTCCCCTGAAGCAGGCCAGAGGCTGCATGCCCAGGGGTGCACATCTGGGGAGCAGAGCACCCTCCCAAAGGGGAGCAGGCTTCTGCGGTGGCTGCCAGCAGGTCACATCCCTCCCTGCTCCGAGCCAGCACATCCCCGTCAGGGAAGACGCTGCCAGCACGGCTGTGGAGCCACAGCTCGGGGCTGGATGCACACAAGCACTTTCCACTGGGCACACGAGTGTGGTGGGACGGTCACCGCTCCAGGAGCTGTCACTGGCCTGTCCCCTCCTGGGGCTGTTTAGCCAGGGCGGGGGGGTTGTGTGCATGTATGTGTGCGTACCAGGCCAACGTGCTACTGGCTGTAATAATTACAAGTCTGTAAGAAGCAGCAGCCTCAAGAATCCCATGTCAGTGGTTTTGGGGACCACTGCAGGACCATCTCCGAGTGGGGCCACATGCTCTGCCCCTAGGGCAGGGGGAGAACAGGGAGGGGTGGGAGCAGGCACCACAAAGCCACAAGAAGGGAGCCCCAGAGGAGGCCCCCACTGCCCGTCCCCTTTCCTCCTCCTTCCCTCATTTCATTCATTTCAATGGGCTCCCAGCACAGGGCAGACTCCGACCCTCCCAGCCCTGCCAAGCCCGCACGGCCCCTGCAACAGCCTCTTCCATCCTTTGTGCCAATCCTTATCGGGAAAATATCAGCTGAATGAGGCAGCCAGGAAGGCAACATGGATGCAGGGTCAGGGTCTCCCCTGAGCATCTCCACAGACTGCCCCGAGTGGGAAGTGGGGGTGCCTGTTGTGTCAGAGCAGTCACCCCCCAGGGCACCCACTGCTCCATGCATCCCTACAGCTCTGGGGACGGGTGGCAGGGCAGCCTCCGGCTTTGCACAACAAAGCAGGGGACACATCAGGTGCTGTAGCACCAAAGCAGGGGAAATGGGGCAGGTTGCTGCCCCAGAAAATCCTGCCTAGCTGTGGTTGAAGGGGCAGGATCTCTGGGCAAAGGGAGATGAGGCTGGTGGGGTCTGGCATCTTGCTGTGGGCACCTGGTACCATGTCCCACTGCTGCGAAGGCAGATCCTGCGTGGGACCTGGAGGAATGTGCCCAGCTCTGGGAAACGGCAATGCTGGGAACTGAGGAGGAGGAATAAATAAGACCAGAAAAGGACTTGCCTACGGTAGGGAGGAAAAAGCCCAGCCCAGGCAGCACCTTGGCAGTCATGGAGAGGACAGGCAGGTCTGCCCCAAGCAGCGTGGAGGGTCAGGGCAGCAGGAGAAGCCTCCACTCCGCTCTGCTGTGAGCAGCTGAGAGCCAGGGTGGGCGAGGGGAGAGGGGGAAGTTGGGGGGCTGCAGGGAGAAGTTTCAAAGGCAAAAAAAGCCCCCAAACACAACCCAATAACAACAGCAAAAACACTTGTCCTGCTTTATCCTCTCCAAACAAAACTCCTTCGACAGGGAGCTCGCTGTGAGGATTCAGGTTGCTCAGGGAGGTGCACCAGACTCAGGAGAAAACAGCTCCTGCGGCTCGTGGCAGGGCTGTGCCCTTCTGCGGGATGGGGCCTTCAGCCCAAGGGGCCTCCTTGTCCCCCAGGCACAGGGTGAAGGGAGCCAGGCACTCAGGATCCAGTCCGTCTCCTTTTATTGCCCCGGAGCAGGTGGGCACCGTGCTGCCCCGCAGGGCTCCGGGGCCACCTCCCTGGACCTGCTTCCCGGTGGCTCCCAGGGAGCTGCCCCTTCGGGCCAGCGGCTCTCGGCGCTGTGCCGGATCCCGTAGCCAAAGTAAATGAGGAAACCTGGGAATGGGCAGAATAGGGTGGTGGGGGGGTGTCTCTCTCTTCCCTCCCCTCCCAACCACAAAGTGCTCAGCCCTTCCCAGAGGACATCAGCATCCCTCCTCCATCCACCCACCACTGCTCTGCTGCCAGCATTAATGCCACAGGCTCTCAAACCACCAATGCTTCACCCAAAGAGGTTGCCAGCGGCTCCAGGACCTCGAGGGCAGCCGAGCTTACCGACGGCCATCCAGAGCAGATACCGCAGCCAGGCAGCTGCGCTGAGCCGAGCCATCAGGATGCTGTTAATGGTGATGCTGAGGAGCGGCAGGAAGGGCAGGCAGGGAACCTGCAGGGACCAAGCACAAGGGAAAGGGGTCATGCCTTAGCCTGGAGGCACTGGCTGGCCCACAGGCAGGGATTTTACAGCCGAATTCAGGTCTTTGCTAGTTTGGCTAGTTGCTGACAGGTGAGGGGAAGCCCAGCCTGGCTGTCAGGCTCAGAGACCTGAGCTGGGACTGCAGCATGTGCTGGAGAGGGATGTTCGTGGAGGGTGGTTTGGTTGACAGGTCCTGCACTGGGGCAGGAGGTACTGCAGGATTTGAGGGAGGCAGTAAACAGCTACCAAAACCAAGCCAGGGTGTCAAGACCAGGTGTCTTTTTACTGAGGAGCAGCTCTGATTCGTGCAGCAGGCACTGGGCTCAGTTAGGGCTGCAGGAGGTGCCCCTTTGGCTTGCGAGACATGGGGGAAGAACCAGGCAGCCCTCATGGTCCCTACAGAAAACCCCGTGAGATGCCCAATGCCTCCAACAGTGCTTTGTTCAATGTGGATGCAGCAAAGGTCTGCCTGACCTAAGGCAGAGGGAACACCCCCCTGATGCAAGGTAACCCTTTCCCCACGGTGCTGCGGCACTTGCCTCCTCTCCATCCCCCGGGTCCTTCTCCCTGAGGACGGTCCCCAAGGGCTGGGCTGTGTGCTCACCATGAAGGATGCTCTCTCCCGGCTCTGAGGCTGCCTCCAGACGAGCAGAGATGCTGCCAGGATCCCCAGGAGAGGCAGAGCCAGAGCGGCGATACACCAGGCACCCCCAGCTCGGAAGCAAGGCACCCCAGCGGTGCTCACCCAGCTCACGGCGCAGACCAGGGCAGCTGCAGAGGGACCATGGCCGCGTGTTAGGGCAGCGCTTCCCCGGGCTGGGCACGTCCCTCTCCCGGGGTGCAGCACCCAGGCTGCCATGGTGGGAGGGAGAAAGGACAACCAGGGGACAGGGCTGGGTGGCTTGTCATAATGGGTTTAGCTTTTCTCTCCGGTCTGGGAAGAGGAGGGAGCGGGAGGTTTCCCGAGGTCCCGTTGGGGCAGCCAGCTGTGCGGCAGTCGGGAGAGGGCAGGAGGGAGCCAGGCAGACCCTGCCTGCATCCCACTGCTGGGTGGTTTCCAGCCAGCAGGAACCTGCCAGCCTGTGCTACAGCAGCCATGTCCCCCATGGGTCCCCCCACGCTGGCTCACCATAAAACCCGTCCATCGCTCCCGGGCGTACCTATGGCTGTCAGAGCCCAGGCCACCACAGCGGAGGAGCATGGGGTGGGATGGGGGGGCGGCCGGACAACATGGTCCCACCAGAGCTGCACAGCCGGGACCTTCCCTGCAGGAGTGTCCTGAGCACTGGATCCAGGACGATACCTGAGGAGCAGATATCGGATGTCAAGGCATGCACCAAAGCCAGTGCCTTGTCCCAGGAATGGCCAACATCAGAAGTTGGGTGAGCCCCGTCCCCAGCAGTCTCACCTGAGCAGCAGCACACAGCCAGCCACCAGCGAGTAGGCCAGCAGCGTGCCAATGGACATCATGTCAACCAGGGCTTTCAGGTCAAAGAGGAGGGCCAGGAGAGCTGTGGGGACAAGAAGCCCTTTCAGCCTCCCAGCAGAGCTGGCATCACTGCTGCTGTGTCGGTCACTAGTGCAAAGCATCCTGCCACCTCCTGCCTGGCAGCTCAGAGAGGCTGAACTGGTGTCTGGGACAGCACTGAGGCCAAATGGTCCTCACCCACAGCAAGGAGACCCCTCTCTGGGTAGAGAGATATTGCTCAAACAACTACTGGCAAGCTAGGGGGTCTGTGTTGTCCTGCTGAAAGAGGACATCCACCAAGCCCTTCTCAAGGGTAAGAGGTAACCCAATCGCTCACCCACCTGCCACTCCTCCAGACACCAGCGTTGCCACCACTGGGCACTGACGGCGACTAACTTTGGCCAGAGGTTTGAAGAGGAGCCCATCTCGAGCCATTGCATACAGGATCCGTGGCATGGGGAACATGGAGCCCAGGAGGCTACAGAGAGGGAAGCAGACAGGGGAGAAGAGGGCAGGAATCTGGGGGGTACCATCCTGCCTTTTGCTCCTCCTTAGGTGCCAAGGGAGCTCCCATTCCTCTGTATGGTCCACAACCTTCTCAAGACCACACTGACAAGACCATCACCTTCCTCACCATCAGATGAGGGACAGTATTGGGGAAGTGATGTCCACAGGCCACTGGGAGCCCTGTGCACACCGAGACACCCCACCCTGCTCCTGCGGTCACGGTGCCATCAAACACATAACTCCTCCAACTTTGCGCTATAAATGGCATGCCAAGGGGTTTGGTTGCTCTCCATGATCAGGAGGAGCCAGGCTGAGAGCAACAGGACTTGTGAGGAAGAGCTGAGGGATTTGGGCCAAGCAGGGCAGTCAGAAGGAAGGGTTTGGGGATAGCTCCTGCATGTGTTATAGCTCCAGTGCAACCCTGGTCTGAGCCACAGAGCTGCCGTCAGGGGCCACCCCTCACCTGGTCGTCAGGGCGCACAGTGACCCCACAGCCACAGCGTGCTTTGCACTGCTCCAGCCAACGTATTCGAAAGCCACTGGGAGAGGGCTCATGGTATCCAGGAGGTAGTAGGGCATCATCAGGGTGAGGGCAGCAGATACCCCAAAGTACACAAGGAAGCAGATCAGGAGGGAGAGGACAATGCCGGTGGGGATGGATCTCTGTGGGTCCCTCACTTCTTCCCCTGGGGAGGACAAGCTCAGCTGTAAAAAACAGATACTCATTTAATGTCCCATACCCCCTCATGAGAGGGGACACAGAGGCGTTCTAGCAAGGACCACTAGACCTCCTGGGCTCCAGGGTTATGGGCACAGGGACTGTCTCTGCTTCAGGATTAGCCCAGTCATGCCACATGGACTCTTACAGTGCCTTCTCTGAGTGTGGAGGGCAGGAGAGAGCGGTTGCGGCACAGAGCCAGCAATGTACCCGTTCCCAGCCCAGCCCTACACCAGCTCCCGGGGCTGTGGGAAGAATCACTGCCACAGACCCCCAGGCTGCAGGGGAGGGTCCCGCCAGCATCCCTCCCCACCTCGCTTACCCGTGGTAGCAATGCAGTCAAATCCAACAAAGGCATAAAAACAGGTGGAGGCTCCAGCCAAGGTCCCGGTGAAACCGTAGGGCATGAAGCCTCCCACCCCAAAGACACCGGTCATGTTCTCAGCCATGGACTGGTTCCTGGGAGGAGGAGGAAGAGTCAGGCAGTGCAGAGAGGTCAGTGCAACGGGGTCCCAGGATGGGGCCAGGCTGAACAGCTCATCCAACCTTCTCACCCCTCCAGCATCAACCCAGCAGGGCTTAGGACTTTGTTTTTTGATGCATTGCCAGCGGAGCAGGGAGAAATGGGAGAAAGCAGGATTTCTTGGCATAAAGCATTATGGGGATAACCCAGCCATCCCCATCACCCTCTGAAGGCAGCACAGGCAGAGCGGCACCCCTCATACCCAGCCTCATGGGCAGCTGCCCATGGCAGGTCATCTTCCCCGAGCTTCCAGTTGCTTAGGTCGCCTTTGATGAAGCCGCTCACTGTGACGAAGAACAGGACAAGCACGTTGAGAGCTGTGAAGGCTTTGTTGACTGTGGTGGACTCCTTCACTCCAAAGGAAAGAAGCCCTGGGGACAAAAAGAGCAAAACTGGCCAAGCCCCCTGGGTGACACGAGGCCCAGGGTAGACATTACTGGAGAGGGTGGAAAAGGGGGGACAGTGGTAGAATCAGGAGGATTTGCAGATTTCCCCAGATTCCCCTTGTATTCCCCATTGTTTGCTCTGGCAAAGCCTCAGAGGGGTTGGCACCATCCTGAAGAGCTCATGGTGGGGTGAGGAGCTCCTCCTACATGATGGAGCATGGCATCCTACCTGCTAGCAGGACTACCAGCCCAGCGGCAAACACATCCGGGTGCTCCGCCAGCCCCACAGAGCTCATAGCTGCGTGAGCACCCAAAAACCTCCCCATCTTCTTGCCGAGGAGCTGGTCAAAGGTAGCGCTCCAGGCCCGGGCGACGCTGGCGGTACCTGGGGAGAAGCAGTGGCTGGGGCAGCGATGGTGGCCCAGTGGGGTCTGGGAATGACACCCAGCAAAGCCACCAATGCAAAGCAAAGGTGGAGGGATCAAAAGGGCCTTATACCAATGACGTAGGACAGCAGCAGATTCCACCCAGCGATGAACGCCCACAGCTCGCCCACTGTCACATAGCTGTAGAGATAGGCAGACCCAGCCAGGGGCACGCGGGCCCCGAATTCGGCATAGCACAGCCCTGCCAGAGCAGACACCATGGCTGCAATCAGGAAAGAAAGGACGATGCTGGGGCCGGAGCTGGTCTTAGCCACTTCCCCTGCCAGGACGTAGACACCAGCCCCCAGCGTGCTGCCCACACCCAAGGCAATGAGGTCCATGGTGGAGAGGCAGCGGCGAAGGCTGGAGCCCTCTGAGCCGGCCGGGACTCGCTTTCTGCGAGAAAGCATCTTTGAAAATGAGAGCAGGCAGCCCCAGTACGGCATCTGCAGGAGAGGAAAGCAACAGGCATGAGGATACTGCTGCCCCACGGGCACCGTCCTGAGGATGTGACCCCAACCCAGCCTGAACATTTTCCTTGCAGCTCCCACCATCCACACAGTGCTTTCCAGACTCGCTGGGTGCTGCCTGTTTTCTGTCACCCGCTGCATACCACCAGTCCCACCCACGGCATCTTGCCCTGATGATTTTCCCTTCTTCTGTAAGGAAACTACTTACTCCAGCCATCCTTTGGGCAAACTGCTCCAGCTGCAAGCTGACAGGGAGGGCAAGCATCAGGCAGCCCCAGTTACCCTCTCCCCTTAAATCCCTTTTGGGAGCGCCCTGGCCCTCCCCCCGCTGACCACCACTGCAGGCTGCACAATGGGAAATCTATGCAGAAATATTTTTCCCACAACGCCTTCCAAATCATACACACGAGCCTGCAATGCTAATAGACTCAGAGGCATTATTGAGGGAGTTTAATTAACATTTCAAAGTTGTCTGTGCAGGTGGAAGGGGGAACCCCTTCCCTCGGTCCCTGCTCCCTCACACCAGGACCCTCATCTCAGTCTGTGGAAGATGTTTTGGAGGAAATCCAGGCAGAGGAGCAGAAACATTGCCAGGTCAGGATCCAGGAGTGCATGCACCTACAGCTATGACTGTACCCAGACTGAGCTGTCCCTGGGGAGCACAGAGGGAGGTGAGCAGGTCCAAGAATTGACTGCAGCAGCAAGGCAGAGGAGCACAGACCCAGCTCCAGGGGACATTTGCAGCAGCACATCCAGCTGTACCTCCAAGAAGCAAAGTCCTGAGGCTGCCTGCACTTCCCCAATGTTTGGACACCAAGATCCCAGTTGCTGCCCACACCTTGTCACAGCCCCACTACATACAGACAGCAGCCTTAGGTGAAGAAGTACCCAATCAGCCCAAGGGCAGCTTGTAGCAGAGCAGGCAGCAGCACCATCCATCACTCACCCATCCAGCCTTGTTCTGGGAGCAGGGCTGGGGCTGCAGCTCCCAGCCCAAGCAACACCTGCCCCATCCCAGGTCCCAGGCTCCCCAGCTCCTGTCTTGCCTGGGGAGTTGCAAGGGTGCAAGAAGACCTGGGGGGTCTTCTATAGGGAATGAAACAGGCACCAGGAATGACCCTGACACAGTGCCTCCCTCCTGGGGTGCAGCCCATGGGGGCTGAACAGCAGAATGCAAGTAGGAGCTGGGCTGAGTCCAGGGCTGGGCTTAAATGGGGGCCCAGGGCTGGGTGGGTGGGGGCCTCAGGTGTGGCTGCTCAGCGCCTGTAAGGCATATAAGTGCCCTCAGGCCCCAGAATATCTGTCCTGGAAGGCTGCTTCTAGTAGGGAGAGGGTATGGGGGAAGCTATGGTGTGGTCTTCAGCACTTTAGGAGAACAGAACTAAGTCTGGGCTCTGAGGAGAGGCTGGGAGCTGGTATTTTAGAGTAAGAAACTAACTTTGATTTTATTGTAGACAGTGCTTAGGCTGAGTCTGCTTACAGTATTTGGGGACAAAAGCATCTTAGGCTGTGATGTAGTTCAGTATGTCCTTCAGCTTGCAAGGAGCAGAGTAAGGGGATATCAGCCATGCAGGAACAAAGCAAGGAAGGCTCTAGAACATCTAAAGCATAGGTGTATGCTCTAACCACAAGGCAGCCCTGTCCTGTCTATATGCGGCAGCCCCATGTCCCCAGTGCACTGTGTGAGCTGCTGGGCTAGCACCTCTGGGGCAGGGGGGCTCAGCACACCACAACGCAGCCACTGGCACCAGGAGGAGAGCAGGGACTGTTGTCCTGTGTTGCAGCACAGGGTGAACAAAGCCGTGCTTGTCACCCACGCCATCTCACATGAGCGAGGTCTCCAGACACCAACGCCAGTCCAAGGGAACATTGCCCTGTGGAACAACAGGGCACGAAGGAGCAGCCAGTGCTAGCTGGCCATGAGGGTGTCCCTCTCACAGGGTGCCTCCGGTCCCCCGGGGGGGCACAGCCCTGTGGCTGCATGCCAGCCATCAGCCATGTCACACCCAGCCTGGGGTCCCTGCTGCCCAGGACCACTACCTCCCAGGACAGGCAGGGCTGAGTAGCTCAGCAGCCTTGCAGCCCCAGAGAGATGCTCTAGCCAGTGGGTACCACCGGGGCTTGGATGCCTGAAAGGCCACATGCCAGCAGCCTTCCACATCTCGAGGGGGGCCCTTGGTTTTATCTGCTCCTGCTGGTATCAGCCAGAGCACAGACACCACTGCCGATGGCTCCTGGGGAGCCCCACCACCTCCTCCAGCCCTTCTGCAGCTTCTGCACTGGGTGCAGAAGGGTGGTGCTAAAGAAGAAGCAGGGTTAACCTGGGTGAGGAAGGAAGGAAATGGCCTCGGGGCTCTGCAGGCAGCGTACAGCCTGACAGGAGCACCTCGGAGAGACTCAGCCTGCATCTCCACCCACGGCTGTGCTGCAAGGTCTTCTCATCCCTGTGTCTGCAGCACTGGAGGGAAGGCTGGGGGGGACAGCGAGCTGCCTCTCCCCAGCACCCTGTGCCAGCTCAGCTCCTGCTCCATGGATGCTCCTTGCAGAGACCTGGTCAGCACCTTCCTCCTTAAGTAGGTCCTGGGGGGCCAACACCACACACCCCCCCTCCAGCTTTTGCAGAGGGAGTCAGGGATGGACGTTTCCCAACCATGACCAGGGAAGGGGGTGATCTGGTGCTGGCAAAGGCGGCTGACGACAGGACCAGCTTGGGAGGGTGCAGGGTACCCCGCACCGCCGCGTTCACCAGGAAACCAGGGCGGGGGGGACAGAAGGGGGTGAAATTTCCGCAGCTGAAATGCAATCAGCGTTACTGCCTTGCACTGCGCGCGTCACAGCTGCTGGCACGCAGCCCCTGCACACACCAGTGGGGCTTTTCTGCTGAGTGATGCCCTTCCCCTCACCCTGGCAGGGGCAGGGTCTTTCTGCAGGCGGCATTAGGTCCCCCTGCACCGTGGGCACCCAAAACCAAGGGGGTGAGGTCTGCCATGGCGGCGAGGGTGGGAGTGCGGCCTTGACCCCGGTGCCACGGCAGGCGGGGACTGGAGGGCTCGTGAGCAGTGACGTTTCGCCTGGAGGAAACAGCTGCACACCAAGGACGAGCGCACGGCCACAAGTCCGCACCGAGCGTGCCGGCGGCCGGCTGTTCCCGTGAGCGCGCCCAGCCAGACCTCAGTGCCGCTCGTAAGTGTGCGATGGCATGTGGGGGGACCGTGCTGGCGGGCGAGGGGACGGTGCTGGTGTGCATCACCGCGGTGGCGTGCGAGGGGAGGAAAGCCCTGGTCGGGCAATGAGCCGCGCAAGTGGAGACTCCCTCCAAGGGGTGGCTGCAGGGGGGATCCTTGTTTTCTTTTTATGAAAAATCCTTCCTTTTTAACAAAAGCCTGGGGGGATGCACTGCTGGCAGGTGCTTTTTTGGGCAGGCGCAGGCATTGCTGCGGGGCCCATGGGTGTGTCCCAGCCGGGATGCGCCTTTGTCTGTGCCCCGGCGCTGCCAAGGCCGCGGAAACGCCCATCCCTCCATGCAGGGGTCGGAGCTGGGCTCGGCAGGGAGGGTCCCCCTGGTCTGGCACCCACCCAGTTTTGCACAGGCAAATACGCCAGAGACACGGAGCTCTAGAAGGGCAGGGGGACTTTTTGGTGCTAGGGTGGGGCAGGGGACTTTGGGGACCTCCCTTGCCACGCAGGGAGGACAGATGCCGCTTTTTTTAACCTGGCGAAGCTCCCTTTCCGCCCTGCAGGCTGGATGACGGGCGGCGGGGTGCTGGGTGTGCTCTGGCCCTCGCTGCGCGCGGCCATGCCGGGAGAGCCTTGCTAGGCAGCGGGCTGCAAAAATAACCGCTGGGCTCCCAGGGTGAAACCCCTGAGCCCGAAGCCATGATGGGGCCATGGAGAGGCTGGCGGGGTGCGTGCTGTCAGGGGGAGAGAGGCTTTTTGGCAAGGGCGGGTTGTTCTGCAAAGGGGACGGACTGTGCTCGTCATTTAAGGTTTCTCATGGCACGTCCTATCCAGGGACCCCCACAACCCAAACCTCCCAATGGTTTCAGGGGGGCAGGTACATCCCCGTGCCAGGGCTCTGCAGCCTCCAGGTATCACCACCTGCCCCACGGATGCGGTGTGTTTGTCTGGGCATCCTCCCCAGATCGCCTGCTGGCAGGGCAAGAGCTGGGGCTGCTCCGCCAGCCTCTGCGGAGGTGTCAGCAGCGGTGGGGGACAGGGACGGGGCACTGCAGGGACAGGCTGGGGACTGGGTGTGGCTGGGGATTCTCCACTACTGCTGAGATGAGTTGGGCGGTCTCAGCTCGGCTGCTGCATACATGGAGCGAGGCAGGAGGGCTATGCCACACAGGGCTTTCTTCGTTCCCTGGAGGGTACGCAGCTTCATGTGCAGGCTCCTGAGTGGCATTGAAAGGCTGCATGGGCTGGGATCCCCTGGCGCCCACCAGCACTCAGCCGCAGTGCAGCCTCGCTACGCACGGGGCACGCGGGGCTTCTCCCCCAGCCAGGAGCCGTGAGGAAGGTCGGGTGAGGCTTGCAGCCTCCCCAGCTGAAACGGGAAGGGGAGGCAAAGACAGATCTGGTTTTCTGCAAAACTTCCTCCCCTCAGCAAGGATGCCGGTGGGTGCCAGAAAGCTTCCTGCACCCGAGTGGGGTGACCCAACTGCACCGACGGCTGCTGGGCTGGGTCTCCCCCTCCATGGGTGCTCTCACAGGGATGCAGGGCCAAGCTGGGGAAGTTCATGTGATTTCACCTACTCACTCCATGGCATGTAATCAAGCTCGGCTGGGGGCAGAAATCCCCCCAGAGCGGCCCCACTGTGCCTTCAGCTTTCCTGCAACGTGTCTCGGAGGGAGGGCGAGCCCTGGTGAGGAGGGAGCCGTGCCTCATGGCTGGAGCTCAGCTGACGCTCAGCGGTTCATTCATGGCCAGGCTCCATTTTCCAGCTGTTTCTCTCCCTCCGTCAGCTTTCTCGGAGCAAACAGCGCTGTCTGGGGACTTTCTCTTGGGGGGGGTGGGGAGAGCCCACACCGCAGCGGGTTGCAGCTATAAATGGTGCTAGTGTTAGAAAACAATCTGCGAGTTACCCTGGAAACCCGGCTGCGTTTCCTGGGCCCTGCGGTGGGACTGATGGCGGCCTTGATTCGGTGCATGGAAACTCAGATAAAGCTGGTGGGACTTCGCGGGGGCTGCCCAGCCCCGGCACCGTGCAGCAAAAGGCCGTCCCAGGCAGCTGCTGAAGCTGGGATGGTGCCAGGGCTTGGGGGGCTGCAGGGAGCAGGGGGAGCATTGTGGGGTGTAGCAAGGAGGGTCAGCCCCATGGAGGATGCTCAGCCCATTTCCATGTATTCAGCACTTTCTTCCCCTCCCGGTTTCTCTCAGCGCTGGCAGGAAGCTACGCGGGGGCCCATCTCCGCTGCCCCCAGCCTGTGGGGTTCCCAGCTTGGTGCCAGATACCAAAGGACCTCAGTTCCGGAGACCGTAGGGTGGCTGGCGAAGGCCCTCTCCCTGAGCCTCCCCAGCAGCACCTGGCCATCGCCTTCCCGCGGGTACCGCACCCGCAGCGATGGCTGGCAGCAGTGCCCAAGGGAGGGAGCGAAGCCCCCCTTAACTAACACAGCCCACAGAGAGGCGGCTTTGGCTCACGTTGGCTTTTCTGTTCCCTCCCGCAGCTCCTCCTTGCCTTCGCTCCAGTGATTTCCAGCTCGGGAAGCCATGGCACCCAAAGGAAAGGTAAGGGTGGGGATGGGTACCGAGAGTGCCACAGGGCAGACCCCAGAGCTGGGGCAGCATCTCCGTTGTGCCGCAAGGCTGGTGGTGACATGCACGGGGGTGCATGTCCCAGAGCTGGGGCAGCATCTCCGTTGTGCTGCAAGGATGGTGGTGACATGCACGGGGGTGCAGTGCTGCCTGAAGTCTGTTTACATTCCTGCCTCTCCAGCCAGCGCTGTCTGGATGTGATGCAGATGGGGGAAGCGCTGGGGCGGGGAGCTGGGAGAGCAGGGACAGCAAGGAGCAAAAATCCTTTTGGGACCACAGTGGGATGGAGGAGAAAAGCGGGGCTGTGGGAAGGGGAGGAGAAAGACGTTGCACTGGGGATTTGGGCTTTTGCTGGAGTGAAATCCCGCCTGTGCCTGAGCCCGCTGCAAGGCATGCAGCCTTGCTTTGGCCTCCCCCCCAAACCCAGCATGGATTTCTCCCCCCCTCCAAGCCGGGGCTGGTGCAGTGTGGCAGCTGGGTGAGCAGGGGCTCCCTTGCAGCCAGGGAAACATCTCGGCATGTGAGGAAAACCTTGCCTCGGTGGGCAGCTGTGGCTGGCAGGGTACAGCCTGCCTGCACTGTGCTAGGCAGGGGAGGAGTCCAAGTCCAGAGCCTCCCCTCTCTGCTGCGGGGTCCAGGCTCTGCTTTCCATTCCCTCGAGAAATCACGTAATCACTGCCTCAAGCCCTGTTACCTGTGGCTTCCTGTCCAGCCGAGGGGGTGGTTGCCTCTGGGTGGGGAAACTGAGGCACAGCACGGGTGAGCATCACCCCTGCGGTGGTCCAGGACCCCGAGCAGCCATGCGGTGGGAGAGAGCGAAGCCACGCTGGGAATTTTGCTTCCACCCTCCCGGCCCCAGCCTGGCTTATTTTTAGCTGGGAGGTCCCAGGCAGGCCGGGATGAGTCAGAGGCTGGAGGAGGGGAGGCAGGGGGCCCTAGCAGCTCGGCAGGGGATGGAAAGGGCGATGGGGGTGTGAGGATGGCTCAGTGGGCAAGATGCTGTTTCCCTCCCGAGTGATGTTTCTGCACCTCCCTGGGGCTCATTTCCACGAGAGTGCAGGGAGCGTGGGGCAATGCGCAGTGCTGAGCTCCTGCCTCAGTTTCCCTTGCCCCTGCCATGGCAGCGCGGCAGCAAGGCAGGCAGCTCATGCTTCGATGGCTCAGCAGGCAGGAACACAGCCCTGCTCCTCCTCCCCATTTAACCAGGGCCAACATCTTGTCTCCGCATCACCACTGGTGCGACCCCAGCACCTTCCAGCCACCTTCATCCCCTCCTGCTGCCTCCGGGCACCTCCTTTGCCCTGTAACTCCTTATTTATGTCTCTGCAAAGCATGTGTGTGGGCAGCAGCTTGTACCCAGCCACGAGGGTCTGGGAGCTGCCGGGAAGCGGGGCTAAATCCAGCTCTCCGGATGAATCACCTGCAATACGATCTGTCCCCATGCCTGCCCAGCTCCCTCGAAGGGCAGCGTCTCCTCTTGGCCGACCTGGTCCCCACCACGTGGGACACCAGTGCAAGCAGCTCCTCCAGAGAGTGCCTGTGGGATGTGCCCAGCCTGGACTGGTTTCTCTCTGAAAATGGGGGTACAGAGGCCAGCTGTGTGAGATGCAGCGGAGCTGTTGTGCCACAGCGTTGGGATGGAGCCCAGGGGAGTGACAGGTATGGGGCTGCCCTGTGTCCATCCCCTTGGGTTCATTCCTGGAGGCACTTGCTGGGTCCGGGATTCTGGCACTAGTGCTGCCTGCCTGATGCCCATCTTCTCTGGAGACATGTCGGCTTTAGATGCCCATGCTGGCAACAGCCCTGAGCATTTGTACAGCTCTTGGGGATTTTAAACAAGCCCTGCAGCAGATCCTGAGCAAGCAAGCCCTGGGAGGTGTACGCACCCCATTGGCACATGGTACAACCAGAGCCAAGGGAGGAGGCTCAGAGTTTCCCAGGGTGCTGACACAGCTGAGAGCCCCGGCTCAGCCTGGTTCCCAGCGCTCCCACTCCCCAGCAAGACTGCTAAAGAAACACTGCTCTTCAGCTCTTTCCACTTTCTGCCTCTGTTGGGGATGTGTCCCAGTTCCTTATGTGGCATCAGGCTGGTTTCACATCTGCTTCCAGCCAGGGTTTGCGCTGATCTCGTTCAGAGTTCAGCCCCAGGCTCCTCCAGGGTGAATTCCCCTGGGCAAAGCTGACCTGGGGAGGGGAAGCCCGGTCCCTGTTTTTTCCTGAGGTCTCTGGGGCTGTCACTTCTGGGCTCCCCATTGTGCATCCTGGAGGTGCAGGGGAGCAGAGAGAAGTGGATCATGCCAACCCCCAGGATTTCTCAGGCTCTTGGGAAAGTCTTACCCCATATCCAGGATCTCTGTTCCGACCCCTCGGACCAGCCTGGGCCCTGCGGGAGCACACGCTGGGGCAGGACAAGCTGTTGGCAGCTCTGGCACTTCTCAGTGCTTTCCTCTTAGCAGCCCACGATGATTTTTTTGCCTGTCCATGTGTCTCCTCATGTGGATGCCATGCAGATCTTGGGCATCTTCAGCATCTGGAGGGTTTCCCTACTCGCAACAGGTAGTAGGAAAATTATTTCCTTCATTGCTCCCAATCCACCCGCCCATAACTCCCTTCAGCCTGGCTGCGTTGCAGGGAGATCGCCCTGGACCTTCCATGCCTTCCTCTGCATCCAACCCTCCCGTGAGGTCTCCCCTTTTCCTGCTGAATCCCCGCAGATGGAGCTGGGAACCCTAATGTGCTCAAGAAACCTCCCTTCAAACCATCAGCTGGCACGGCAGGGAGGGTTGTATCCAGCTTAAACACAGCGCACAAGCAGCAAGAAGAGAGCAATACCAGTGAGATAGGAAAGGGAAGGCTGTGTACTCCAGTGACCCAGAACACAAACAATTTGCACAGTGGGGAGAGGAAACAATTGAGGAGAAGAAGAAGTGCTTATGTTTGAGGCTGAGCTTTGCCTTTGGCAGCCCAAGCAGGAGCAGATCTTGCCCCAGTCCTGCTCAGCTTCAACTTCTTCCCCCCATCCCACCCGGGGGCTGCTCCTTCTCTTTTCACCTTCTCACTTCCTTTCCCCTAGGTCTACAGGGGGTCAGTGAAGGATTTCGCAGGCTTTGACGCCAGCCAGGATGCGGAGGCCTTGTACAATGCCATGAAGGGATTTGGTACGGATGCTCCTCCAGACTGACACCCCGGGGCCACCTTGATGTCCCCTATTCCTTTGGTTGACCCTTGCATGGCTGGGCATCCTGCATTGCCTCCCCTCTCAGCTGCCTGTCTACTTTAGCAGTGTGCCAGGATCTTTCCTGGCTCCCCTTTCCTCCCTGGAGCCAGCTCGGCTCTGCTTCTCCTCCTGGCCCTGAGTTGGAAGCAGCTTTGGGCACGGCAGGATGGCTATGATGACCCCAGCTGTGGGGGGTGAGATCCAGCTGTGGGGCTAAATGTGACTCCTGCCTCTCCCCGCAGGCAGTGACAAGGAGGCCATCCTCGACCTCATCACTTCTAGAAGCAACAAGCAGCGAGTGGAGATCTGCCAAGCCTACAAGTCCCTCTACGGGAAGGTAACGGCAGAAACGCTCCCTGGTCCGTGCCCCTACTGCAGACACAGGCGGCCACGGATGCCACAAACCAGCCCACGCAGGGACCCACCGCTCCCCAGACCCACTCAGAGATGCTGTGGAGCAAAGGGTCCCCCAGCCCCTTTCTCCCCCTCCACCAGGACCTCATCGCAGACCTCAAGTATGAGCTGACGGGGAAGTTTGAGCGGCTGATCGTGAGCCTGATGCGGCCCCCAGCTTACAGCGACGCCAAGGAGATCAAAGATGCCATTGCGGTAAGGGGTGGGCAGCCCCCCCCGGGGCCCCTCCGAGGACACCCCAGCTGGGCCCACTGCTTATGGGGCTGTGTCTCTGCCCGCAGGGCATCGGCACAGATGAGAAGTGCCTTATCGAGATCCTTGCCTCCCGCACCAACCAGGAGGTCCATGACCTGGTGGCTGCCTACAAAGACGGTGCGGGCTGGGGAAGGGCAGGGGCTGCCCTGTGTCCCCTTGGGCCGGGACAAGGGGCAGAGGGGAGGGGATCCAGCTCTCCAGGACCTGACCTCTCCCTCTTTCACCAGCCTATGAGAGAGACCTGGAGGCTGATGTCGTTGGAGACACGTCGGGCCACTTCAAGAAGATGCTTGTTGTTCTGCTTCAGGTGTGTCTATCCGTCCAGCATCTGCAGGTGGTGAGTGTCTGTGCATAGCAGGGCTGAGCCTGTCTCTGTCCCACAGGGAGCCAGGGAGGAGGATGATGTGGTGAGCGAGGACCTGGTGGAGCAGGATGCCAAGGTGAGGCTTCGCAGGTCGCTGGGACGGGTGGCACTGGGACCATCTGGACTTAGGCCTGTGAAAGGCAGGTGGGCAGCAAGGGTGCCTGTGCTTGGGCAGAGCCCCACGTGAGCAGCACCCTGACTCGGGCTCTGCCGCCTTCCCCATCCCACAAGGACCTGCTGGAAGCTGGCGAGCTGAAATGGGGCACAGACGAGGCCCAGTTCATCTACATTCTTGGCCGGCGAAGCAAGCAGCACCTCCGCCTGGGTGAGCATCACATGCGAGCCTCAGGGTTGGGCTTGAAGGTATCTTGGCAGCTTCTCCAGGCATCACCTCACTCTCATCCTGCAGTCTTTGACGAGTATCTGAAGATTTCCGGGAAGCCGATTGAGAGGAGCATCCGGGCAGAGCTCTCTGGTGACTTTGAGAAGCTGATGCTGGCCGTGGGTAAGTCAGCCCCTGCGTGGGGAGTGCTGCGAAAACACACTGCTGGCCTTGCCGGGGTGAGAGGGCTCCGTGCAAGAGCCAGTGGGGTCGGGGTTGTGGCTGTACCCGGTTTCAGGGAGCTCAGGGATGCTCCTTCAGGGTGGGTGGGGATGCTGAATGTGGTGCCCAAGGGGCATGGGTTCTCAGAGGCTGGGGGCACTGGTGAAGCCGGGTGTCAGCATCCCTCACCGCACCTCAATTTCCCTGCAGTGAAGTGTGTCAGAAGCACGGCAGAATATTTTGCTGAAAGGCTCTACAAGGCCATGAAGGTGAGTGGATGACCCCTTTTCCAGGGGGTCCCCCACAGCGTTGCAGGGAGCTGTCCAGAGGAGGGGTCCCCTTGCCATGGGGTGCTGCTGGAGGGCAGGGTGACACAGGTCCATGAAGACAGGACCTATGTGACCTGGGGTCTCTGCTTTTCCCTCCAAAGGAGTTATTCTTTCAGCCCTGTGGCTGGGTAGAAATCTGATAGAGGGTCTCAAATGTGATGGGCTGAGCAGGGTTGCTTGGCCGCCTCAGGCTTGATGCTGGGGGTCCTCCATTGCAGGGTTTGGGCACGAGAGACAACACACTGATCCGCATCATGGTGTCCCGCAGCGAGATCGACATGCTGGACATCCGGGAGGTGTTCAGGACCAAGTATGAGAAATCTCTCTACAACATGATAAAGGTAAGTGCTGGGGATCCCCGGTCACCCTCTGAGCAGCTGCTAGTGCTGCCTCCCTTGTGATGCCAGCGCCGGTGGGAGGGCTGAGCCCCCTCCCCAGCTACCCTGTGCCGGGTGTCCATCTCTGAGGACAAGGCTCAGGGAGACCCCTCTCCATGCGCCCATCCCACGGCACTACCTTAACCACCCCTGCTGCATGGTTCTCCATCTCTGTCTGTCTTTCCAGGAGGACACCTCCGGGGAGTACAAGAAGGCCCTGCTGAAGCTGTGTGGAGGGGACGATGAGTAAGACCTCCTGTCACCCCCTGTTTGTCCCCCTCTTCATCCCCTTGGTGCTGGGTACAAACCTCCAGGTCAGAGCCTGGTGGAGCACCTGGGACTGGCAGTGACAGCGGTTCAGTATGGGGGACCCTGCAGCCCCTCTGCATGGCCAACCACGATGCCATGGTCCCTTCTTGGCACGTGGCAGCCCCACAAGGCAGAGACAAACACCTGGAGGGAGGATGTGGGGATTTACCACCCACTGCCCCCCATTCCCACCCAGCCCCACAGCCAGCACCCAGCTCCTGCCCACTTGCCCCCGTGCCCGGCACCCGGCAGGTACAAAACATCCCTCATGGAGGGGCAGGACTGGGCATGGGGGCAGGCAGGGGGTGGCTGCCGGCGGGGCGCGGGGCCCCATGGCTCACTGTCCCCTGTCCTTGCCCTCCCATTGCAGTGCCGCAGGTGAGTTCTTCCCCGAGGCGGCGCAGGTGGCCTATCGGATGTGGGAGCTTAGCGCGGTGGCCAAAGTAGAGGTCAGCACCCCCCTGCCCTCCTGTACCCCCTCTCTGCTCCCTGCCAGCTTGGGACCCCCGGCTGCTCCTCTCCGCCGCGGGGCACGGCCAGCCCTGTGCCTCAGCTCTGCCTCTCGCTCTGTGGCTTCTCTCGACGCCATTCTTCAGTTTTGGGGCACGAGGTTGGCGGATCGTAACCCCAGCAGGGTTGGCCACCCCCACGGGCTCCACTAACCCCCTCCTCTCTGTGAGGCCTCCCTCCCTCAGGATGGCAGGCCCTGCATGTCTGTGCAATGCATCACGCGCAGCCCTGGCTCCGGTGCCCACCAGAGACCTCCTGCTCCCCGGGACAGCCCACCTCAATGCCAAGGCTGGCTGGGGCATGGCCGTGCCATGGGGAGCCGGGACACTGCATGCAGCCAGAGGCACCCACAAAAGGCTGCTTTGGGATGTGCAGAAAAGGCACCCTGAGCCCTACGTGCATGGGGAAGACAGAGATGTGCTGGGAGCTGTAAGGATGCAGGAGGGTAGAATTACAAGGCAGGAGTGGGCACCCTTTCAGCGACTCCTCTTCTGGCTCTCAGCTGATGCGGCCAGCCCCGGCCGAGGTGTCCCAGCAGTAGGGGCGGCAGGTATAACACCAAGCAGGACACCGAGACTCCAGGGACTGTCTGCTGCCATCTTCTCCCTGCTCTCTGCTGGCCTGGCTATGGTTTGCCCCTCGATGGAAGGGGTGACAGTGTCGGGGACATCCTCACTGAGCCCTGGGTGCTTGCACTAACACATGACCTGCTTTGGCCTCAGCTTGCCAGGTGGCACCTTCCCTCCCTCTCTCCATCCCTCCCTCTCTCCATCCCTCCCTCTCTCCATCCCTCCCTCCATCCCACCCAGCTCAGGGATGAACCCAAACCCCTCTGTGCCTCCGCAGCTGCGAGGAACCGTGCAGCCCGCAGGAGGCTTCAACGATGACGGGGACGCGCAGGTGCTGAGGAAGGCGATGAAGGGCCTGGGTAAGTGGGGACTGCATGCCCAGCCCCGTTCCTGCTGCTCTGCAACAGCTCCTGGGGCAGAAAACCCACCCCGGCTCTCGCAGGGCTGCGTGAAAGCCCCAGGGGGAATAAAGAGATGGTTTTGGAGCTGTGAGAGCTCTCCCTTCCCCACCTCCCCAGTTTGCGGGTTTGGGGTGGCAATGTGCCCGCGGTCAGGGGTGACACCAGGGGTGACAGTGTGTGGCTCTGCTGGCCCCCTCCGCTCTCCCCAGCATCACTGCTGTCATGCTGTCATTGCAGGCACGGATGAAGGGGCCATCATCGAGGTGGTGACGCAGAGGAGCAACGCCCAGAGGCAGCAGATCCTAAAGGCTTACAAGGCTCACTATGGCAGGGTAGTGCTGGGGCCCCCCTCCCACCCTGCTCCTTCCTTCTGCCCACATCCTGCCCCCTCCCACGCGGAGATCTGCCCCTCGCTGAAAGAAATCCTGCCCAGGGAGCGGTGGGCAGCCAGGGCACCCCGATTTGCTCTGTTATGACTCCCCCAAGGAAGACCAAGTTGACAATCAGCCTCCCATTGTGGGTGCACTACCAGCCCAAGGGGAGGGCATCCCTTCCCCTTTGCCTGCTCCATCCTCAGCCCCAGAGGACTCCAGAGCCAGGATCTCCCCAGAGCCACCCCCCATAATGTCACCTTAAACCATCCCAAGGGGTTTTCCCAGATGTCTTCCACCTCCACGCTCTCCTCCCCTGTTTTCTCCCCGGTGTTGCCTTGGCTGGTCTGTCCCTGCAGAAGGAGCTGGGGGCTGAACACTCAAACGCTTTTGCAGGACCTGATGGCAGACCTGAAATCCGAGCTGTCAGGCAGCTTGGCCAAGCTGATCCTCGGGCTTATGCTGACGCCGGCGCAGTACGATGCCAAACAACTGAGGAAGGCTGTGGAGGTAACTGCCACACTGGTTGTATCAGCTTCAGCACATGAGGACGAGGCGGTTTTTGCTGGGGTTGTACCTGCACTGCCGCTGACCTGGGGCTGTGAGTGCGCCCCAGCTTTACATGCCCCCAGGCTATTGTCTCCTATACGGAAGGAAAGCAGAGCAGAAGGCACCAGGACAAAGACCTGGTTTGCACTCAAGACCTGCCAGGAGCCCCATTTGGCCTCTTTGCAGCCTGGCACGCTCTAGCCGGCTCATACACAAAGCCTCTCAGGGAGGCCTCCCACTGCTTTACAGAGCATCCCCACTTTGCAGCGGGAGCAGTGCCCTGCCAGGCACAGCCAGCCACAGGAGAGCCAGGTTAGGGGCAAAGCAGTGGTGTGCACCACTATCCACCAGTCACACCAGTTGGGATCCCACTAGCAGCGCAGCTGGACACTTTCATGACAGTTCCTACCAGCCCTTAGGGCCATTTGCTGGACATGGACTTTTGGCACGTGGTAGCCCTGGGGTTAGAGCAGCCCCTCCTTGCCTGGCACTGGCAGGGTGATGCTGCCGTGTCCTCATCCAGCGCTGGCATCCACAGCACCCCGCTGCCATGCTGCTCTCTTCCAGGGGGCCGGCACAGATGAGAGCGTCCTCATTGAAATAATGGCCACACGGAACAACCAGGAGATCACAGCTATCAACAAGGCATATCAGGAAGGTATGGCACAGGAGGGATGTGGGGAGCACCCAGGTCCTGGGTACAGACCACATTTAATGCTGTACAAGGCCCTTTCCAGAGCCCAGGGTACAATTTTTGTCTCTGGTTTGGGTCCATGGCTTGGTGCTGTGAAGGTCTGTTAGTCCCTCCAGGCAAGAGCAGTTCTTCCCAGGTCCAACACCTTATTAAAAGTGGAAACCTGGGATGAGGCTGGCAGGAGTTCTCAAATCCATCCTGTGATTTCTCACACCCCCAGACCCTGCATTTCTCTTTCCCTTCCATCCATGCCCCTCCCTAGGGAACAAGTGCTGCAAGCTGCAGGTTAAATCCCCAGCCTCTTCTCTCCCAGAAAGCCCATGGTTTTAAACAGATGGCTCTGTGGCTGGTCACCTCCAGCAGAGTGCTGGTCCTGGCCTCTCTCTGTGTCACGGTGACATGCCCCAGCTCTGCCACCAATGTCTCCTCCCCTGAGAGCTCTTTCACAATGACCCTTTCCCTTGGGAGCACCTGGAGCAAGAGGCTGTGCTCATGCCCAGGACATTAGAGCTGCTGGGGTGATCCCACCCTCCCCGGGCCTGAAAACAGCAGATGGAGGCATCTGCTTCAGCCATGCAAAGGCTGGAGGATGGCCACCAACATCCACAAGCCCCATGGGGATCATGGGCACAATAGGCACTGGTGGGTGGGAAGCAGAGCTGCAGGCAGGGTGCAGGGCTCAGCCATCCCCCTTCTCCACAGCCTATCACAAGCCCCTGGAAGATGACTTGAGCTCCGACACATCGGGGCATTTCAAGAGGATTCTCGTCTCCCTGGCTCTGGTAAGAGTGGCTCTCTCACTGGGGATTGTCCCCTCCCTGCCACGGGCAGCAGTGGGGTCTGCGAGGACAGTGGCTATGGAGAAGACAGAGCATCACTGCCTGCCTGGGCTGCGCTGCTGGACCCTGTCTGCCACCCCCTTGCTTGGGGCTCTCCTGGGAGATGTCCTCTCCCCAGCTCCATGATTTTTGTATTGAACCACAGGGCAACCGTGACGAAGGACCAGAGAACCTCACACAGGCGCATGAAGATGCCAAGGTAAGAACCGTACTGGCAGTGCTGTTACAGGCTCTGCATTAAAAAAATGAGCATGTTGCATCCCTTGGTCTGGAAATGGCATCCTCAGGGAAGCAAATGCTGCTGGGACAGAGTCTCTGTAAGCTGCAGGGGGAGATGCCAGGTGAAGGGACACCCTTGGAGGTAAAGCTCCCCAGCCTGATTTCTGATGCCCTGGCCTCTGTTGCTCCATGCCCAGGGAAGCTGCAAACCATGAGAGCAGCCCTGGGGTCCAGCCCCAGGGAGCTCCCAACTGGGGACTGCACTATTGCTTGTGCAGAGCTGCCACTTTGGGGTCCGGTAGCACACACTGGTGGTGAAATCTGGCACTTGAGCTTCAAAGGCAGCTTTGGGCTGTTCTGCAGGAGCCACACACCTCTTTGTGTTGTGCATAGGACAGCCCTGAAGCCTAAGCTGCTTTTCACCCAGCCAGCATGGCGGGATGCCAGCCCCAGCCCGCAAATCATTGCCTCATCTTTACGGGGCTGGGGTGAGCCAGGACTGGAGGGGGAAGGCTGAGCAGCCATAAACGGTGCAGGGGGGTGCTGGGGCCCCGTTGCCTGGCTCAGCTCCTGGTCCCAGGAGACCTGTGACCCTCTTGGGCTGTGCACCTTGGCCGCCTGCTCCTTTGGGCCAAGCCTTTTCTGAAAGGGGCTGGGAAGCTCAGTGCAGGGCCAAACCCGAGCTCTCGCTTGCCTGTCCTGCCCCAGCACCTCTTGCTCCAACGCATGCCGGCAGCTCGCAGCTGTGCAACTCTCCCAGCAAGGCTGCTGCCGGCAGAGGGAGCGGATGCTGCGCTGCCTGCACCCCGCCGCATGCGCTGCTGCTTGCCTCGACTTGCTGCAGAGAAAGAGAGAGCCAGGGATGACAAACAGGGACGAGCCAGCTGGGCGGCAGCTGGCCTGGCACTGCGCTGTATTTTGTCATCAAAGCTGCCCTTCCCCTCCGCCTGCTCCCTGCACCCGGCAGAGACAGGCAGGCTGGTGTGAGCCAGCCTGGGGCCAGGCAAGGGCGCTCCTCGAGGAGCAACAGGCTGGTATCCAAACCTCAGGGTTGGGGGGATCACTTTGCTTGGCCAAAGACCACCCCCCCGTCCCAGCTAGGGGTGTAGGGGCCAAACTGGAGGAAGAGACAGGTCCTAAGATCAGGTCCACTCATGGGGAAGGAGGGGAGCTGGGAACAGGTCATTTTAGGGGATTTTGCTAGACTTCCCTCGCTTTGCCAGGGAAGGATAAAGGTTGAGCAGCACCTTCTGACCCTGTTGTCTTCCTGTCTCTCTCTTTCTCTCCACCAGGTTGTTGCTGAGACCCTGGTGAGTGCCTGCCCTTTCGCTCCTCAGCATTCTGCACGTTAGAGGGGATGCTGCGGTCCTCGGGTGCAGGGCAGGGGCTGGCAATAGCAGCCCCACGTATCAGGCTCCTCTGACCACATGGGCTGTGCTCGCTTGCTCGGGGCTCCAGGGTCCTTGCGTCAGGATGGGTGGCAAGGGGACAGATGGGACCTGCACGAGGGCGCTTCCCTGCAGCGCTAGGCAGGAGAGAAGGAAAGCCACCTTCCTGCCCTTGGGAAGGCTGGGGACCAATCCTGCCCGCTGCCTGCATGCAAGGATCCATGTTCTTGGCAGTGTGGGACTCGGGGCTGGCTTCCCTGGCTCACCAAAAGTGGGAATTGGGGAAGGAGCAGCTTTCTACTGCAATAGCCTAATGGGTGCGATGAGTACAGCCTCCCTGCTGAGCCCCGCAGCAGGAGTCGCAGCCATTTCACCCATGCATGCACTGCTGTGGCCCAGGGTTGGAGGGTGGCTCCTGTGTCTGGCAGCTCTGAATTCCCTGTTCAATATTGGTCACCCTCAAAACACCCTCCCCAAAAGAAAAAAAGAAAAAGTCTTAATCATGAGCATTGCACAGCTTTTTTCATAAAAACTGGAAAACGTCTTTTCTCAGAGGTAGTGTGTGAGTGTGCAGCTGTGCACTGTCACATCCATGCACAGAAAATGCATTTTTTGGCAAAAAAAAAAGCTATTTTCCTGCTCATGAGAGGCCACCCCCTTTGCAAGAGGCTGTTCAGGACTGGCTGTCCCAGGAAGAGCTGTTTGACATCTTCGCCCCTCTCTGCTATGCTAGTCCCCCTGTCCCTCTCTTCACTCTTGGTTGCTCTCCCAGAAACTTGCTGACGTCTCCAGCAATGACTCCAGCGACTCCCTGGAGACCCGCTTCCTCAGCATCCTCTGCACCCGCAGCTACCCCCACCTCCGCAGAGGTAGGACCATGTTTCTCCATCGCTGCTGGACCCCCAGCTGTGACACAAGTGCTTTGGTTTGGGCTGGATGGGACTCCCAGGCAGAAGGAGGTTGGGGTGGCCCTGTCTCTCCAGTAGTGGGAGGAGATGGCATTTGGGGTGGCTGGTTGAGGTCACCAAAGCCTGCTCTGGTTGCATCTGGTCCAGAAGTCTCCATGGTTGAGGCTTGGGTCTCCTGGGTGCCCGGGGCTGGGATGGAGCAGCTTGGTGGTGACCCTCTCCTCTCCCCTCCCCATCCCCAGTGTTTCAGGAGTTCATCAAAATGACCAACCATGACGTGGAGCACGCCATCAGGAAGCGGATGTCGGGAGACGTGAGGGACGCCTTTGTGGCCATCGGTCAGTGCCTAGCACATGCTCCCTTGGGGCAGGGCTCCCTGGAGGGCAGGCAGCCCCTTCGCCTGCCTCTGCCAAGGCAACATGAGGGCAGATTCCTGCTGCCTTTGGGCCATGGAGACTCCTGGCATGGGGTTGGGGCATTTATAGGGCATCCTACAAGGCCAAGCCTGCACCCCTGTACTAAGGAGGGTTTGTAGCTGACCCAGCGGGTGGCAGAGCTCCTCACTGCAATGTGTCCCCTGGGTGCCGCAAGCCAGGAGCCCACTTTCTCTCCCCTCTGTGTGTTGCAGTCCGGAGCGTGAAGAACAAGCCGGCCTTCTTCGCTGACAAGCTCTACAAGTCCATGAAGGTGCAGATGGGCTCTCCCAGGGCTGGACTGTGGGAGTGGGGCTATGGCGGGCAGACACCCTTTGGGACTCTCTGATTTAACGCCACGGCAGTGATGGGGTTTGTCCATGGCTGTCCCTGAGGGAGCAGGGCAGGGCTGAGCTCAAACCAATACCACATCAGCTTTCTGGGGTTAGCAGGGGATGCAGCAGGCTTGTGTCTTGCCGGCAGCAAGCCCAGCAGATGTTCAAGGAGAGATCATAGAATCATAGAATAGTTTGGGTTGGAAGGGACCTTTAAAAGTTAGCTAGTCCAGCCCCCCTGCAATAAGCAGGGACATCAACTAAGTCAGGTTGCTCAGGGCCCACTCCAACCTGACCCTGAATGTTTCCAGGAATGGGGCATCTACCACGTCTCTGGGCAACCTGTGTCAGTGTTTCACCACCCTCATTGTAAAAAATTTCTTCCTTATATCTAGTCTGAATCTACCTTCTTTTAGTTTAAAACCATTATCCCTTGTCCTATCGCTATAGGCCCTACTAAAAAGTCTGTCCTCATCTTTCTTATAAGCCCCCTTAAGTATTGAAAGGTTGCAATAAGGTCTCCCTGGAGCCTTCCCTTCTCCAGGCTAAACAACCCCAACTCTCTCAGCCTTTCCTCACAGGAGAGGTGTTCCATCCCCCTGATCATTTTTGTGGCCCTCCTCTGGACCCGATCCCCAGCTTGGACTATGCTGGAGATGCCGGGAGGGTGCCTGGGCCCCAGTCCTTCTGGGATTATTTGTTCAAGCTCCCCTTTGCAGGGTGCCGGCACGGATGAGAGGACCCTCACCCGGATCATGATTTCCCGGAGCGAGATTGACCTGTTCAACATCCGGGGCGAGTTCATAGACCTGTTTGACAAATCACTGCACCACATGATCAAGGTGAGGGGACACAAATGTCCCTCTCTGGTTTGTCACCTTGTCTGGCTGAGCCCCGGCTGTGAGCCCTGCAGGGACGCAAGCCATGAGCGGTGCCATGGATGGCACAGGGGCTGAGCATCACCTGGGAAGGGGGAACCTGCCCCAGCCAGCCCCGGTGTTGGCAGGTCTGGCTGTAAAGGGGATGTGCGGACATCTTCCACTGCCGCGTGGATGCCTGCGGGGTGGCCGGGGCATGGAGCTATGCCTTCCCCATGCCCAGCGCTTTGAACTGGGCTTCCCCGCGGCAGGCATCAGTAGGAGGTTCTCTGACATGGGTCTCCCCCTTGCAGAAGGACACCTCCGGTGACTACTGCAAGGCTCTGCTGGCCCTGTGCGGGGGGGAGGACTAGGCGGCTGCGGAAGCCCCTTCTTCGTGTCTGAGCCAGCACGCGCGCACCCACCGCCTTGATGTCACTGCAGCTTCGGGGGCTTCAGGGGACACCTGGTTCCCTGCAGAGGATGACTCACTTTGCGCTGGAGAGCAGCAACACATTGCAAGCAGGGGAGTCTTGGGGAGGGGAGCAGAGGGGTCTGGGTAGGGGGATTATTGTCTGTCTCAGTGCAAAATAATTCATACCCAAACATGCCACTAACCCAGGAATTTACCCAGGTGGAAAAGACAATTTTAAATCTCATAAATAAAACCTTACTGTTGCTGACCCTGGGGCAAGAGCGGTTGATTTATTGGGGCAGATTTGGGTGGGACTGAGCCCATGTTGAGGAGTCTCAGTGTCTCCTTGCTCCTGCACGTAAATGCTGGCAGGACCCCTGCCCCAGCCCCAGAGAGGGCCCTGGAGACCCCAAAGCCCCTCTGAGCAGCACCGCAGGGTCCCCCACTTCTGAGAAAGGGGCTGGAAATACATTTGGGGCTGGCAGCAGCACAGGGATTTCACTGAGATCTTCACTTCATTCCTCTGAAAACCCCCGCCAGGGTTCGTGCCATGGTGTGGATGATGCTTTTATAAACCAGAGATACAAATCGGACTTGATGGCATCCACTCGTCCTCGCATGCGGTTTCCTGTGCTTTCAAGCTGCTGAAGAAGCAGTCAAAAGGCACATGCCATAGAGGCTACACCCCCAAACAGTTTATGTTTGCACTTCCCCCCAGCACTCAGGAGAAAAGAACTGGAATTTCCAAAAGTGGGAAATTCCAGCACTTTCAATTGTTTCCAAGTCGGAACAAAAAGTCTTGAATAACCAAGTCTTCCTCAGAACAGCTGGGTGAGGAAAGCTTCACCTTCAAAATATCAAAGCAGCGTTAGGAATAATAACACAATATTATTGTAACACTTCAAAACCAGCTGAGGTCAAGAAGCAGCAACATGTAGAGACAAACCAGGGAAGCTGAAACAACTCAGCTGGGTGTTATCCCACTGAAAATTCCCTTGATGCCTGCCTGTAAAACATCCCCTTGCAACAAAATCACCTTTCTCAGGGGAAAACAGCCCAGCTGAAACTTTTTCACCCTCTCCCATAGAGATTTGGGCTCTTCCATGTTGCCCCTGTGTGTAAGTAGGAATAGGCATCCCAGTCCTGGTGGGATCTGGTGGGACTGAGCCTGCAGCAGCTCACAGGTCACCTGCTGCAAAGGCTTTGAGCAGATACAGAAGATGTTTTGAAGGGAGGATATAACCCCAATCTTCATCTGCCTGTTTCTTCCTGCGGCTCAATGCTGCAGCTTGCAGCAGAGGCAGAAGGCTGCCGGAGAGCTGGTCACGGCACGGGAACCACAGGGAGCAGAGCCAGTCCCATACAGGGCCACGTCCCCACAGCTGGGAACAGTGCTCTCAGGGACCTAGCTGCAACATCCAAGGACGTTTTGGGGCTCAGGAGACAAACCCCAGCCCAGCATCCTTGGAAGAGCTGGATTTGGGGCAGTGGAGCTCTGCTCCTCCAGAGCAGGGTGGTAAATCTCAGCATTAGCACAGGGCCTCGACACGCGAGCCATCATCCTGCCTCCTTCTTGTTGCCAAAACAGAGGCTCCTGGGGTGCATACAGGGGGTGTATTCCCTGGGCACAGGCGTAAACGCTCCAGTGAATTTTCTGGCCGTACCAGGACTGCTATAATCCTATGACCGATGATTCCGTCACCCACAGCCCAGCTGCCTCGGAGCGGCACAGGATGGCGAGTGAGACCAGGCAGCCCTTTGGGGCCGGTCCCCAGCCCGGCTTGGGGCAATGCCGCCAGCAGGAAGCGCGGCTGACCCCAGCGCACTGGTCCCAAGGCCAGGAATTTCCCTGGCACACGCTGCCAGCTGCTCCTACGATGAGGGCAAGATACCAGAGTCACACAGTGTTTGGGGACAGGGAGGGAGAGCGAGATGGGATTTCCTCCTTGGAGCAACTCCCTCTCCTGCAAAGTCCTGCTGCCAAAAAGCCTTTGTCTTGCCCCAGCGCCATAGTAATCTGTCTCCAACAGCGGTTGCTACAGCTGGAGCAGAAAACAGCCAGCTGCATTTTAATCATTGCAAATACTTAAGCACACTCAATATCCTATTTAAGCACAGGATATTTCAGCATCCTGCCTCCATGCTGCTGGGGTTGGCAGCACACCTGGGGCTGCTCATGGTGGGCTGCCCTACCAGGGAGAAGCACGAATTGGACTGAGCTCAGCAGAGCTGCCCACCCCAAGAGCAATGCCAGGAGGGTGACGGCATCTTGGGAAGCACAAGCATGGCTGTGGGACTCACACTGCACCCGGGACATTTTCTCCCCATTTCTCACCCTGATGCTTTCTTGCAGAGGTTGATGAATTTGCAGCCAGCTCCTGTTTGGAGACCTGCTCCCATCTGGTGTCACGCATCACAGTAAATGTATCTCCCACTGCCAACTGAATGAAACTCCTGCTGCCTTCCCATGCTGGAGAACCCGAGGACTCCACACCAGGCCCAGAGAAGTAAGACACTCTGTTTAAAAGCAGCCGTGAGGAAGGAGTAGGCACTGGGCAGGGGTGTTGCTTTAGAAGGACTCCAAGCGAACCAGGAGGAGCCTGGGGACTGGCAGCACCAAGACAGGCTGTGGACCCTGGGACACAGAGAAGCACAGAGTGGAAGAAACCCAGTAAGAAGCACAGAGAAGTGGCAGCAGAAGGTTACAAGGGACCTGTCACCTTGCCAAAGGATTTGGGACAGAGTGACTATAACCTGCAGTGAAACAAGGAACACTTGAGTCTAGGAAGGGGAAAGAGTATGTTTGGCCCAAGCCAAGCCTGGGGAAGGAAGAACTCTGGTTTTGTTTAATGCCCAAATCACTCACTAGTGATTTGTGTTAACTGACAATAAATTAAATAAAAATTCCCTGAGTGAGGACTGTTTTGCCCACGAAACCCTCTATATGTGGGCAGGTCACAGACCCTTCAGACAAAGCAGCTGCATCCCTGTAGCATCCCGGTCTCTAGAGAAAATGCACTTCATAGCACCGCTTTCCAGGAACACCTCCACTCCATCCGCTGGCTCCAATCAGCCCCATCTGAGGGCAATCAGTGGCAAATCTCATGCCTTGCCTCTGTGATCAACACAAGGCAAGCAGTTCAAGGAAGGCAAGGAAAAGAAAGGGGAGGACAAAATGATGGACACAAAAAAGGGGAAGAATTAGAAAGGCTGTGAGCAGGGCAAGGGCTGGAGGCAGGTCTGTGCTGGCCACCCACGCTTCAGCCTTCAGGGCTGCCGCAGAAAAGCTGCTGCCGGGGTCTGGGATTTACACACCAGCACCCGGCGCATGGCTGTTCTGCACATTGACCAGCAATGCCGGGGGCAAGGGCTCACTTCCAGGCAAAGCCAACGCCAGATTTCACAGGTTGCGACATCCAAAAAACCCCACGAGCCCACTTTTGGTGTGCAGAGGGTTGGACCTCTCCCTCTGAGTCAGCTCCAGGGGCCACTGCAGATCTTTACTACCAGACCCTGAGAGGAGCCACATCTGGTGCAGAGACACAGGACATTGGTCTCAGTCCTTGGCCCAACGCTGCAACATCAGCGAGCCACTTCCATCCCACCCACTGTCCTCCCCTGCCTCCAGAGGTGAGAAAACCAGCCTTGAGTCTTGGGAGCTGGCAGAGGTTTCTTCTTCAGCTCTTCCTCTTCCCAAGCCGAAGGAGGAAGAAGCAGCCTTGCCCCTCACATCCATGTGCCTCTCACTGGACAGCCTGTTCCCCACAGTGAGCTGAGGCTGGGGAAACAGCTCAGCTCGACAAGGCTGCTCTCCCCACACTGTCAACCCTGGAGTCGGCTTTCAGGACATGATGACTGCTGAGAAGCCCTTTTCTCAGGCACTGCAACTGGATGAGACATGGCCTGGTGAGAAAGGAAGAGGGGAAAATCCCCTCTGTGCCTGTTGTTGATCTTGCAAATTTGGACTCTGAATAATTCAAAGCTTAAGGCACGCAAGGAAATCCATTGAGCACTCCCGGACCTGGTTCCCACACCTCTTAGCACATCTGCTGTGGGGCTGCACCAGGTCCCACCATAACCCATCCCCAGCTGACTGTGGAGGAGGGACGGGGAGGATGGTGAAGCTGTGGAGGAAGGCAGGAGGTGGTGATCTTCTCCTGCAAAGCGGGTGACGCTGAGCCTTGCCTCACACGCCAGAGGCAGAGGGAGAAGGGAGCTCTCGTTCAGCAAGAGGGTAAACCCAGCAAAGTGAAAGCAGGCAGGCATCCCTGGAAAGCCACAGTGTGACTCCGACCCCCTGTGAAGACGGGGCACTGCGGGAGGTCTGGGGCGAGCGAGATTGCTCCCCAGCACCTCCCTTCTCCATCCCTCTGCTGATCCCTTGCCTACCCCAATCCCTTCCATGCTCCCTCTTTCCCTCTCCCAGCAGCCTACTCTTCCAGCCTCCCTCTCCTCCCTCTCCCTTGCCCTCCATCCCAGAGCCCTCCCATTCTGCCAGGTTAATTTGAGTTCCTCATTTGCATAGGCAGCAGATCACAATGTTCTGGAAATCCCCTCCTGCGGCCAGAGCTTCCTCCCCACTCTCACAGCGTCACTGTCAGCTTTCTGCTTCCCTTCCCTTGTCAGAGCACTGGGACCCATTCGATCAATGCGGCACAAGCAGCAGCCCCCAGCAAAACCTGCTGCTGATGCCAAGAGGCACCCATCGGTGGCACCCCACAGCCCCCTGCAGAGCTAAGCCCACAAGTGGCCCTGGGATGCTGTGCCAAACCAATTGCACCCGCCGTCTGCTCTGCAGCTGCCCCTCTGCTCCCACCTCGCTCCAGGACCAGCTCCCCAGCATGGCCACCCGTGACAGCCAGGCCCTGGCTGGACCCGTTGCCCCGGTAGAGTTGAAATGTGCTCCGTTTGCCCAGCAGCACTGAGGGCAGGCGGATTTATTGGGTGCCTCGGGCTGCTGGGCCATTTCCACTCGGGATTCACACCACCAGACACCCACAAGGACCACCCTGCTCACCCTTGAGTGGGGTCAACATGAAGGAAGCTAATCCTGAGCTGAAACAAGCAGGAGCAGAGGACAGGAGAGCTCCACCACCCCCACCCACGGCCTGGGCTCCTTCTGGACCCGTTTCCTGCAGCATTGCCACAAACACAGAAGCAATCGGGTGCCTTCACACGAACGAGCCTCTGCTGAAGGTGCTGAACCCAATGCTCCATGCCAAAAAAAAACCCTAGTATGTAAAAGTGTCAGCTATGAACGCATCTTCACAGCCACGCAGGCATGCTCATTAATCATAGCTGCTGCCAGGTGAGTCTTCTCTCCTGGGAGCACGGCAAGACCAAAGGAATGAGGAAGGACCAACGGGACCAACAGCCTTTGGCTTTCATAGTGAAATTCATCCTGGTGTTTGGGCCCGCCCAAGCGGGAGACCTCAGGTAGAAACACAAAGAGCAGCTGGCTAGAGAGGTGCAGAGGCATTGGGTGAGAGCACGCCATCGACTGACCACCTCGTAAGGGAACCTAGGCTGCAGGCAGGCCCCAGACCCCATGGCTCCTCACCCCTCCTGCAAAGCACCCATGCTCCTACACCCAAACCAGCCGGACTAAAGCAAAGCGCTTTTCAGGCCTCGCAGTTCACGCCTGGCGAGTGTAGACCAAGCACCCTGCCAGGTACAACTTTGTGCCTGCTGGCAAGGAGCTGGGGAGCTGGAATCAGCCTCTGTAAAATAGAAACATGTAAATCCTTGGTGTTTATTCCAGCACCAGCTGGCTCCAGCCTTGGTTCTGACCATCAGTCGTCTTAGTGGATGGTTCCCAGGGACCACCTGCAACCCTGGCACACCATCACCTGTCTGGCTCCATCAGCAGAGCCAGCTCTTCCCCACTCCCCCGGGAACACGCACCCTGTTCTGACTCCAGAGATGGACGATAACGGGATGGAAACACTCATGGGACCATGACAATGCCTCTCGCAAGACGATGCAGTTTCCCTGGGGAGAAGCACTATGTGTTTGCAAACCCGGTGAAGTGGCTCAGAAACCAGGCGAGGAGAATGATGTAACCAGGCTCTCCAGCTGTCCAAAAGTGAATCACAGCCTCCACGACAGCCCCCCCTCCTTTTGCTGACTAATACCTGACACAGCTCGGCGGCCCCTGGAAGGAACAGCACAGGAGAGCCCTTTAAGCACTGCCTGGCTCCCTATCAAAACCACACAGAGGCTGTCTGGGACCTCCATCATGGGGAATTCCCCGTCTCCATGCCTAAAAGTAAGCTCAGCTGGGCCAGCCTTCCTGCATTCGGGGATCGCAGCCGGAGAGCGCCTGACCCAAAGCGCTCTGACCCCCCCCAAGACCCTCTACGACCTGGCAGGGTGAGTACAGCGATGCTTTTTTCGGTGCGAGCATGCCAAAGACAGAGCAAGGGGAGGGCAGGCAGCTTTTCAGGTGTCAGCCCAGAGCACTGCAAAACCAAACCATGCCATCCCCTCCTCTCCTCACAGAAATAGACCACGGTTTGGCTATTTTTTGCAGGCTGAGACATTATCTTATAAACAAGATGCTTTCTGGTTCTGCTGGACTGCATTTAGCTTTGAAACCAGGTTTTCTGAGGGTTTACAGAATAGCACTGGGCCTCTGGGGTGAAACAAGCCCTTCGGGGAACAAAAGGGCAGATGTTGCCTGTGCGTGGGGTCCTGCTGTCTCATCCCCACTTGAGACCTCGGACATGAGCACAGCCAAAAAGCATGTTGGGGTCCCAGCACCCGCTGAGCTGTGTCATAACCCAGCCAGGCTGCCAGGGTAATGTCCTGGTCAGAGTGAAGGGCAAGTCAGGGAAAGGAGTTTGGGTTTTTTAATTTTTACAACCCAAAAAAACATCAGATCACCAAGAAGCGGTAGAACTGTCTGAACTGAGCAGAAAGCCAGGACTGGGACAGCTGGAAACAGCACAATCGCCAGTGAAGGACACCTTTACGAGCCCAGTAGCAGTCACCTACAGAAAGGAGGAAATGTTTAGAGTACAGGCACAGAGCAAGCAGCATGCCTGCTTACAGCAGGCTTTCTTTGCTTCTGGTTTGTTGTTTTTATATACATATATAAAAAACCACCTTCCTTGTGGCAAAACCAAAACAAGAAAGAAAATCAGGTAGCTACAGAGCAAGTCCCAAAGAGCTATGTGAAACCAGAAGGCATTCCCTGTGGTTCCTGCTGCTATGGCTGATTTCTGTTGTTCACAAATGCACAATAATCAAAGCAGCAGCAGAGAGGAAAAGGATCCCTGGTAATAAACGCTCCAGCTGTGGGGTGTAATTTCCTCGTGTAACAGAACTTAAGAGACACAGGCTCGGTGCAGAATTCTCCCTGCCTCAGAGGAAAGATCTGGTAAGCCCCAGCAGGCCCGCGGGAGCACACAGGCCTCTTTCCCACAGCACCCGGAGCAGAGGGGAGAGCCTGGAGACCGGCACAGCCCACCTGCCAGAGCGGCAGAGGACCCGGGGTGCCCTCAACACAGCCTCCCAGCACCTATTCCTCCCCACCCCAACCAGGCCGCGCCGGGGGTGCAAGGGGGTTCCTCTACCCCCGGCTGCAAAGCGCCGCGGCTGGGCCCTGCCCTCCCCTCGGCCCCGCCATTTTGTCTCTCGATAAGCCGGGGGAGCCGCTGCTAGGCTCGGGCCTGCCGCACCCCAACGAGAACACTCCCTCCCCCGCCTAGGGCAGAGACAGGCCGGCTCCTTCCGCCCCTCGGGGCCCCACTGTGCCAGGTGGGTCCGCAGGACCCCGCACCGTCCCAGGGAACCACAGGGAACAACGGCACCAACAATCGCTGCCCCATGACAGAGCGCTTCCCTCACCTCGCCCTCCCTTTTTATACACTCCGCTCCGCGCCGATTGGCTGCGGCGCCTGTCCGTCAGGCTGGGAATTTCCCGAGGGTGGAACCGCCGCCCTCCGCTCCGCTTCCTCCCGTGCTGGCGGCGGAGCGGAGCGGTACCGGCGGTGGGACCGGCACCTGCCCCGCCTCGGGGGTGCGCTGGCAGGTGAGCGGGGGGCGGTGGGGGGCCCTGCTGCCCTTGGGGAGACGGGCCCTGCCTGGGGCACCGGGGTCTTACCGGGCACCGGGATGGCGCCTGGGCACCGGGTCGCGCCGCCCTAGCGAAGGGTCCCGCTGGTGGGGGGGCGCTGGCGGAGCTGTGTGTTGGCCGTATCTGGCCGGTTCGCGGGCCCTCGGTCTGCTCGGGCGGTCTTTGTGAAACCCCGGCGGGGGCCGTGGCCGCGCCGTCCCCCCGGGGGTCTGCTCCGGGGCAGGCCCGGGTGCCGCGGGCCAGTCGCGGTAGTCGTACTGCGCCTCAGTCGCCTCTCTCCCGGGGCGGGGCAGGGGCTGCCGGCTCCCCTCGCCGCTCCCCGAGGGGCAGGCTGCTTGCAGCGGAGCCTGCGTTCACCGGCGGCGGCGGAGCCCGGGGGAGGAGAGGAGACAGGCTCGGAGGGTGCCGCTGCGGGGGTCCCTCCGCCCCCCGGCCCGGGCGGACTCCGGGTGCCGGCCCCTTGGGCCGGGCAGCCCCGCACCGCTGCTGTACCCCGGGCCGAACCCCCGGGCTCGCTCCTCCCCTTGCTCTGCCTTACACAACCCCGGCCTTCCCCCGGGCCCGCACATCCGCCGTCTGACTGTTTCTGGGCTTGCGGTCCCCCTCGGGCAGGGCCGGTGCCTGGATCCCGCCCCGGGGGCTGAGCGCGGCCGCGGCTCCACGGAGCCTCCGGTCGATGGAGGAGTCCGCATCGGCTGCGGATCCAGAGGCTGGAATAGCCGGGGTGGGGACGGCAGCCTCCCGCTTCTCCTTAGGGGAGGTGGTGCACAGCTTGCCTCCCCACCTCCCCTCCCTCAATTCCAGGCTAAGGGCCCCGCTGAGGGCGGAGGAAAGATGCTGCTTGTCAGCCCTGCTTCCGAGTGAAAATCGCTCCGGATGGGACTTGGTGGGGACCTGCAGCCTCTTGGAGATCTGGCAGTCCCATTCCTCAGTGCCCTGGGCACAGGTTGCTCCCTCTATCAGGGAGGCAAATGCAACCTTTCCCCCTTAGCTCGTTATTTCCATCTGCTTGGGTAAGTAAGAGCTGTTCTGCTGCCACAAGCTCTTTTGGAGTGCAGGTTTCATTGAGAGCGCTGGCAAAGGCAGCCAAAGCATGCTGGAGCCGGGAGACCGGACTTTGAGCGCTGGAGTGAGTTCTGGCAGCAGGAAAGCTCCAGCCGTGCACGTCCTTGAGAGCTGTCTCTGTGGCGAGGCAAAGTAAGCAATAAGAAAAGAGGAGAGGCTTTTTGCAGCCTTTGGCATCATTCCTGGCTCTGCAAGAAATCCTACGACGCCCTTTCAGCCTGACCTATGCCAAACAGACCTATTTAGCACAGGGTTGTGGGTCGTTGCTTGCCAGCAGCTGGTACAAAACACTTGTGGGTGGAGGAAGCTGAACCACGTACTCCCGTGGCATTGCAGATTTCATTTTAAAGCAACAATTCTTACGCTTTGGGTGACGGAGGTAGCTTTGCTGGTGTAGCTTTGTGGTGCCACTTTTCTGCTGCTTGGTTGTTGCCTGGCTGAAGCGCACCAGGTTGGACAGCAGTAGCCCGGGTTTGTGCTGGAGCTGCGGGGAAAGGGCTAGCTGTGCCTTGCTCTGCTTTCGAGTGCTGTGACAAGCAGCCATGATGTTACTGAGCTCTGCAGGGGGGAAGAAACAGAGCAGGCAGCATGAAGCGGGATGTTCTTGCAGCAGAAAACAGGGTCTTGTGTAAAACACCACTGTGCTGCCCAGGGGAGCACCACCACCAAGTCTGGCTGCCTGTCCTGTCCGTGCCAGAGCTTGGACCTGTGGCAAGGAGCTCTGCAGCTGCATGTGGTTACCCGTGTTTGTAAACCTGGCTCCAAATGGGGAAATGCTTTATTTCCTTGCGAGCAACCTCATCGGAAGCAGGTTGTTTTGTGAAGCCTCTGCGGGAGGTGAGTTTCTCAGGCGAGGGTGGAATTTCTGGCTGGAGCACATCTGTAACATCTGCTGTGTTTCGGATGGGGCTCTTGCCTTTCCCACCTTCTGTCTGCAGCTGCCCAGGCTGGGAAGAAAAATGCTTCAAGCAGAAGTTCAAACCTTTCCCTTTGAGACCGAAGCCTTGCAATGCCTGCTTTCCTCTTCTTTTATTGCTCCCAGCCCAGTGGACTGCAGTGCCCAGAAACTCTCCTTATTACTGCTTTCTCCTAAAGCCAGTTATGCTTTTGCTTCCCTGCAAACAAGACCAGCCCAGCAGCCCGGGAGAGGCTGTTCCTCAGGCTGGGGAGCTGCTGGAGCTCCAGAGAGAAAAAAACTGGGCTGGGGGCTGTGGCATTTTGCTGAATTCTAGTAAAGTGATCAAACAAAAAAAATCCTCCGTAGTGTCTGTCTTGAGTGACTTTTGCTTTTCCTCTGAGGAGGAGGGGTGCTGGGGACCTGGCAGCCCTGGTCATGGGAAAACGATGCTGGCAGCCTGTAGGGATTGACTTTCGCCTTGTGTGATCCTGGCGGGGAGGAGACTTCCTGGGAACGTTGCACACAGGGGTAAGGAAAACCCCATTCTCCTAAGGGCTGGGCTGAGCCCCCACCATGGATTGTGGGATGGGAATTGATGGGCTGCCAAGCCCACGGCTTTGGGAGGCTGGTCTCAACCCCGGGACTCGTGGCCGAAAGCAAACCTCCAGCCGTGCCAGCCCACTCGCTGCGCAGGATTCGCATCCTCCGCCTTTGTGTCTTCAGCTGTTAAGTAATTTTAAAGCAGGAATTGTTTCCTTCTACCGCTTCTATGTGGCTGATGCAACGATGGCTGTGGTGCTGGTGGCCACGGTGGTGATGCACGTCTTCCTGGGTGACAGCAGGGAACAGTCTGGCCATGGCTACGCAGTGCCAGCTTGCTCCCAAGCCGCATCGCAGCTATTTAAATACAACCCTGCTTTGGTCTTCGCCTGGGAGTCTCCCCTGCCCTCTTGCTCTCTCATTCTCTCCTCTTGCTGAGTTGTCATAAAAACTTACTAGTTAAAGGTCTCGGTGCCCCCCTTGAAACCAGCAACAGCCACGGGCGACCGCGGCGTCTGGCAGCCTCTGCCAGTGGCTGCACGGAGCCGGTGAGCTGTACCTGGGCAGCCATGGTCCGTGGCTAGCCCTCAACCCCAGGGGCTGTGAAGTACAGTCAGATTAGCTTAGAAACTGCTGACTGGCAAAAAAAATGTTTTCTGGTAGTTCGGTAGTTCTTCTGGAGTTTGTGGTAGTCATGTTTTCTTTGTGTTTCTAACCATGGTTAGGCACTCATCTATAGTCCTCTCTCTTCTTCCCTGGTGATTTTATTGAAACATGAGATGTTTTTCACTGCAAATCTCACCTTTCAGAAGTCTTAAGAAAAAAAAAAAAGCCAAACCAGGACTGGGAACAGTGACCTGGTCCAGGGTCCTGTCCCCAGGGTGACAGATCAATCCCAGCAGCTCCTTGCAGAAATGGGGCTGTTCCTCCACCCCGGGCAAACCTGCCCTGACCCCAGTGATGGGCTCGGATGCTGTGGAAACCCTCCCCTCTTGCTGGGCTGTCTTTGCTGGTGAATTCGTGGCTGGTCTCTGCTTGTATCATCTGGGGGTCGTTCAATTCCTTTTCCCAGCTGCTGTTTGAAAACAGCTCCTGCGACACCTCTGCTGCTGTCTGCCTGGCAGGATGTAGACCTTGGGTAGAAAAATTCTTGATTAAAACCATGAGAATTGGGAATAGCAGAGGCTTTTCAGTGGCTCCATCCAGCTGGAAGAATATGGGGTTGCCGTGAGTGAGCTCTGCCAGTGGGCGAGGCGGTCAGTGCGGCTTGAGTTCGGGTGTTTGGTGCTGCGTTGCTTTGCGGGCAGGGATGGGCAGGGGACCTCCTGCACGTGTGCCGTGGGGCAAGGCAGAAAACTTCCCATTTTGGGGTCTGGAGTGCAAGAACTGGGGGCTGGTATTCCAGGCTGCTGCAAACCCGCACACGGAAAGACTTCCTTGTGAGAGAGCAGCTTGTCCCCACTTTCCCTGACCTGTACCCGGGTTCATCCCAGTAGAGGACACGGACACCCCACAAGATGCTTGCTGCAAGATCACTTTGCTAACCAGCTCCTCCCGAAGCCACAGGTTTGGATCTGGAGCAGCACACGGTGACCAGGCACTGGTGAAAAACAGCATCAGGTCCCCAGCCTGCCTGTGACACTGTCCCCATCCTGCACCAGGCTGATAGCGTGGCCGCAGGTGACAGCATTTCCCTGCAGTGGAGGTGCTGCCGGGTTCCCAGGCCATGTGCGTGCTGCCGCGCTGGGCTCTGTCCTGCCCACCGGCAGGTCTGCTCCGGGAGTTTTCCCCATCCCGTGGCAAGGCGCTCGGGGGGGATTTCATACCAGCTGTGGCGATGCTGCCTGGCACCGGGACCCTGGCATGGAAACTGCCCTGGTTCTTCTGCAGCTTCCTGTCAGCTGCTGTGGGCTCCAGAAATAGCCGCTGCTCAGCCTGCCCTGCACCGCAGCTGGGCAGATCCCGGTGGTCACCACCTCCAGCTGCTTGGGACAGGGCTGCCGGCTCCCCACGAGGGCCATGGGTGATGGGGGGGCTTGGCAGCACCTGCAGAGCAGGACAGTGAGACCTCATGGGGGACATGGCTCCCAAGGCAGACTGCGGCTGAGGCAGCGCGTAATTACCTGCCGCCAAGGTGGGCGTTAATTGCCGCTCTAGTTGCAGATGCTGCCAGGTGGCAGTTGTCATCTGGAAAGTCCCTGCCGCTCCCTGGCAGGCAGGTCATCTGAATCGGTGATCAGCCTGGATCGTTCGTCATATCAGCATTAGTCTGAGGTAGAGACAGTTTCGAGTATGGGCTTCCCCCCCTTCCTCTTTCAAAATGGTCCCCCCTTGGCCACCTCCTGCTCACGAGCACCCAGCTGCATTGGCTCAGGGGGAGAGCACTTGGGGGTGCCCACGGGTGCTCCCAGGGTGCCCCCCGGCAGCTGACACTGTAGGCAGCACACCAGCTCTGTGGCATCGCCCCCAGGGCCGTCTCTGCTGCAGCACTGCCCCGCTTTGTAGCGAGCTGGCATCAGAATCAGGGGGGAGGGTGGTATTTTTGATAAGTTGGGCCATAATTCACAGCAGCTGCTTTATCACCCCCAGGAGATGGGTGAAACCTGGGGCCGGGATGCTGCCTAGCTGTCCCCAGGACAGACCTCAACAAGAGGGAGGCTTTGGGCCACCCACGGATGCAAGGAATTAAAAAAGCAAATAGCACGCTGCATGCGGGCGTTTCTTCTCCTTGTACTTTGCTCCTGGCCCGGCGCGTGCCTGGCTGTTCCCTGTGCCCCGATTCGGGAAGCCATGCCATTGGCAGCCGGTTTTTCTGGCTGAGCTGGAGGGCAGAGCGGGTCCCTGTGTGGCTGCTGGGGCTCATCTACACCCCCCCCACCCCTGGTGCTGCCCAAACAGCCCACTGACTGTGGGTTAAGGCTTTTGCGGCTGCAGACACTGCACTTCCCCAAACAGCCCCTTGCAACCCTTTCTGACCTCCTGAAAATATCCTGCAGTGAGTGGGATACTTCGGTGACAGTCCCCAGGTCCGCTGGTGTGGGTGGATGCTCCTGGGCTGGACCTCCATCCCCCTGGGGATGCAGGGGCAGGCAGCTGTGACCTCCTTGGGGACTCCGGTGCCGGGGTGAGAGCCGTCCCCAAGCGGGACTGCTGGTGATGCCTCCCCGCATGACACTTCTCATGTCTGTGAGTCACCCCGGCACGTTCACCCCAGGCAGGGCTGGAGGGGGAAGTGCCTTCACCTGGGACACTTCTCCGCTGGCGAGCCGTGAGGCAGACCCTGGACCCCTGCACCGTAGGGACCGGGGGACTGCAGTGCCGTCCGGGGCCAGAGGAAGGTGACGCCGTGTTCTGTTGCCTTGCAGGAATGCCCGGCTGGGAGGTAGGCGACTGAATGGCGGGCATGGAAGGGAGAGGACCCTACCGCATCTATGACCCTGGTGGGAGCACGGAGGAGAATGGATCCACGGCCTTTGAGCGGCTGGTGGAGGAGAACACCCGGCTGAAGGAGAAGATGCAGGGGATCAAGTCTATCGGTAACTGCTGCGTGGCTGGGGGAGGAGGTTTGCCTTTGGGCCCACTGAGCCTGGGGGTTTCTCACCCTAGGAAGGGTGCTATAAGAAACTGGGGGGTCTTGGCACTGGGGCAGTAGCAAAGCTCTCCCTGTCCTGGGGGCTTGGGCAGGATGTCTAGGCTTTTTCACACGTGCAGAGGGAGCAAGGCTTTTGCTGAACTTCTGGGGTGCTTTACGGTGGGATAAATGGCTGAAAAAAAGGCAAGCGATTGAGGAAGGTCAGCTTCCCGGTGTCCTGCAGTGGCAGGTCGCAGATGCCGGGATCTGTTCTGCCTTTGGTGAAAGCCCCCACCTCCCGCAACCCCTGTCAGGTCAGGGGCTTTTCCCGGGTGCTGTTCAAAGACCCTGGCATTGGGTGCTCCCCGCAATGGCAGGGACGTGCCGGCATTGAAACACCCCAGCTGAGTCGTGCCGCCCCCTTTTTCCTCGGCTGCCTTCCCCCACCCGCCCCCAGTTTTGTTTTCGGTCTCGTGACCCAGCTTCCGCTTTCAAGTCCCACTTCTGCAGCCAAATTTCCACCTGCCTCGTGATTCCCGTCGCATTGCCATGCCCCTACCTGGGACCAGGACCCACTGATGTGGGAGCAGCTGCCTGGGGTGGGGAGAGGATTGCATTGCTGGTGCCAGACCCCAAAGTGGGTGGGCTGGACACCTAGGTTCACCATCTAGGCTTAAATTTGGCTCTTCTGGGAAGCAGAGGAGACCTCAGAGATGCAGTGCTGCCCTGCTGCCTCCTGTAACCAGTCCTCTGTGTGTCAGCATGGGGGACTCTGCAGCCAGTGAGCCACGGATATAGCTTTGCCGTTGGATTTGGCCGAGAAAAGTTCTTTCTGGATGAAGAAGGGCCATGCTGGGCACTTCTCCACCCAAGCAGGGGTCTTGGTGCTGGTGGATGGGGCTGCTGCAGGGCAGGCACTTGAGGAAGGAGGGTGAGCATCCTTCTGTTACCCACAACAGGAGAGCTGCTGGAGGAGTCCCAGGTGGAGGCATCCAAGTTGCGGCAGAAGGCGGAGGACCTCGTGAAGGACAACAAAATGCTGATGGCCTCATCCTCTTTGCAGGACCTGGTGGAAACTGGAGGTAGGAGGCGTGAGGCTCGCTGGGGAGGGATGACCTGATGGCTCAGAATTCTGAGCTCAGGGGAAAGGAGAGGAGACTTTCATGAAGGTTTCTTGCAGCCCTGTCATCTCTGGAGTGTATCAAACCACTGCCATCCTCACTTCTCCTGGAGGGAGGTTTCTGTCCTGTCCCCATAGCTGGGGTAGAAAGCCTCCATCAGTGCACAACCTTATGGGGTGTCTGCTGTCTGCATCCCTGCATCAGGCGGGGAAAGGCCCTGCTCTCCAAAAGGCTCATGGCTACATCCTCTCCCCTCTCCGCAGCCGTCGGCCCTGATCCCAACTCCACACGGGCCACCCCAGGCAGCGCCCAGCCGGATACAGAAGCACGGAAATCTCCTCCAAGTGTGAGTCTGCTGAATGCGAGAGCTGGTGCTGGCATGGCTGGAGGGAGAGACTCTCCATCTAGTTAAAGCAAAAGGAGGCAGCCTTTAAGCCTCTAGAAAGGGGGATAAATCTGAAAGGAGGGGTCAACTTCCCTGCTGTGCTCCCATCCCAGCGGTCCCTGCCTCTGTGTGGTGGGCATCCTGGGTTGCCATTCCCTGGGAACCTGACCTGGCTGCCTCCCCTTGCAGGGATCCTCCTCGGAGTTCGAGATCGTTGCTGTTGAAGCACAGGGGTTTCCTCAGGAGACCGGGAGAGCAGTGAGTGGCCCTGGTGCCTGCGGGATTTGGTGGGCAGCGGGTGGAGAGTCGAGCTGGTTGATGCGGTGGTGGTGGTACCAAGGGTGTGGGAGGGTGTGCAGACACGCAGCAATGTGCCCCGGTGGTGTAGCTGCCGACGGGCAGGGCTGGGGGACCCGTGTCAAGGCAGCCCTCAGGCAAACCGCAGAGGAGGGATAAACTGTGCCCAGGCATTTCCAGGGGAGCAGAGCCAGCCCCACGTACAGCCCCCAGGACAGTGCTCATGCTGCAGTCCCTAGCCTCCACCACCGTTGAAGATGAGGGGACCTGGCCGGTCTGTAGGCAAGAGAGAACCACACAGCCCCGTGGCTGGTCCTCCCCATGTCTCGCTGGGGCCGGAGGGCTCGGGAGTGGTGGCAAGGGTGCCCCAGCATATACTGCTCCTCTTGCCTGATCCAGGCGGGGAGAGGGGACAGTGTGCAGGCTGCCCTCCAAGGGCAAGGGCTCCTGAGTACAGGTGGGCTGCCTGGGCATGGGGCCAGCAAAGCAGCCCCAGCCAGATGGGGACACCAGTGTCTCCAGATGCCATGTGACAGTGACAGGAAGGGCTGTGATGACCCAAGGAGCTGTCAGCGATGCTCTGATGCTCACCTCCTGATGCCTGCACTGGGTGGGAGGACCAGGTCTCCAAGCCCTGTCGTTGTTGACAGGGTCTGCCTTAGCCAAGGCACTGCCATGTGCTCTGTTTGCTGCCACCTGAATGTCCTCCTGGCTGGCACAGCCCCGTCCTGTTGTCCTCTGGCTTTTTGTGTGTGCTGGAACGGAGGGGAGGAGGGATGGGGAGCCCAAGCAGGACGAACATCAGCTTACACCCCACGGTGCCAGTAAGGGGACATGCTCTCATTGCACATCCCTGTTTGCATTGGCCAGAGAGGCTCCAGCAGGGGTTGAGTCTCATTGGACCCTCCTAGGGTGCAGCCATGGGGTGATGGAAAGCAGGGTGGCATCCGCTTGGCAATCGGCTGCTGGCACCTGAGTGGAGTGCTAGTCCCAGGCTCACACCTGGGCTCTCCCAATCGCTCCAGCTGGGCTCAGGTCCTCACTGCTTCCCCCTTGCCAGCTGGTGGAAGGAGCTGGCTGTGCTGTGCCCTGCACGCACCCTCCCATGGCAGTTTCAGGGCTGTAAAGGCCGGGGCACTCCTGGCCCCATGTGGTGCTGCCCAGGGCACTCCCATGAGCAGCAGGCTGAGTCAGCAGAGCAGGCAGAGGTGTGCCAGCACGTCCCCACCTCCTCCCCAGCAGTGCCACATGCACTGGGCCAGGCTCTGTTGTGCCCTGGTGTCTCCTAGGCAATGGAGGAGTTAATCAGCCACACCAGGGGAGGACAAGCCTGTTGGGGACACCACTCCTGCATGGGTCGGGTGTGCCCTGACCTGGGCTTTCCCAGCCACCCTTTAAAACCCATGCATCACCATCTTGGCTGCTGCCTGCCAAAGAGCCTAGGTTCCCGGTGCCTGGTGTGCCACAGCAGCAGGGGAGCCACAGTCAGGGGAGCTGCAGAAGGGAGGACAGGAGGAAGGAGAAGCTGGGGACTGGGGTAAGACCACCACGTGGCAAACCTCACTCTTGGCACAGACCAGAGCATACGTGGAAAGGACAGTCTCAGGAGCTGGGATTTCTAGTCTTGGTGCCAACGGGGAGAGAAGGGGGGAGAAGGGACCAGGGGTGGAGATGCCTCCGTTGCTATCAGTGAGCTGGGACCGTGGTCTGCTCAGACTGCTGAGGAGCATGGGGGATCCACGGGCTGGGAGAGCTGCTGCCATGGTGTCCCCCTCCACCTAGGGACTTGGTGTCCCATGTCCAGCAGCTGGGAATTAAACCTTTACAAAGCTGACACAATTTTTCAGTGTACCAAGAGCTGTTGCGGGGTGTTTTGGTGCTGGCCCAGCTCCCCCCCCACAGCCCCGGATGGGAGACCAGGCTCACCTGCCCCGAGAGGGAACTTTGCAATGCTCCTTGAACTGATCTGACTGCTTCATCCTCTCCCCATCCCCAGGACTTGGAGCAGCCACCGAATGAGGATGCCAACCTGCTGCCCCAGCTGCAGCAGCTGGAGAGCACACTGAGCGGCTGTGCCAAGGAGGCCAGCAAGGACCAGGTCTTCGTGCGCATGGGCTACATGGCCTCCGAGCTCAAGCGCCTGGCCTCCAAGGTGCACAAGAACGAGCAGAGAACATCGTTCCTGCAGGTGAGCAAGGGCTGGCTGGGCTCCTCATGGGGATTTTCCCCTTTTCTTTTTTTTTTTTCCACCAAGCCTCTCCTGTCCACCCCGATGTGGACATCCACCCGCATACCAGGGCTTGGTGGGAGGTGGGTGGTCAAGCAGGCTTCTGAGGCTGGCCGCGGTCCTCATGCTGCTGGCATTCACCCCCCAGACGCTGTGTGAGACGCTGCACAGTGAGAACAAGGAGCTGCGAACCAAGCTGGAGCGGGACCTGGAGCAGAGAAACCAGGCACTGGAGAAGCTCAGGTGAGGGTGGGTGGTGGGGAGGGGGACAGGGCTGCCCTGGGTGCTTCTTCCCACTGACCTGGCCGTCCCTGCCCGCAGGTGTGAGAACCAGGAGCTCCGGAGGATGGTGACGCTGAGCAGCCAGGACAGTGGGAAGAGGGAAGCTGCTGAGCAGCAGCAGGTGAGGAGGCAGCATCGCCCTCAGAGAGGGCTGGGAAGGAGGCAGGGAGCCCGCTGACACATCAGCAAATGTGGCCTCATTTTAATCAGGTCCCCAATTTGTCCCGGTATGACCAGCAGGACTTCTCAGGGTCTCAAGGGGATGGGGGAGGCCGTGGGAGGGGAACTGGCTCGTGTTTAGCCAGCCTCGGGCACAGCCTCCACAAAAGCCCTGAGGGTCCCCCCCGTGCGCGTCCAGCAGAGCGGGGTCTCGGTGGAGAAGGCGCCGGGCAGAGGAGAGCTGGAGGCCAAGGAGAAGAAGGTGAAGATCCTGGAGCACCAGCGCAGGGAGGTGAGGACCAGGCTGGGAGGGAGGCACCACCAAGGAGGGGGGGAGCGGGCAGCAGGGGCGTGTGGCTGGGACGGCATGGGGAGACTGGGGCAGGGCTCCAGAGCCACAGGGAAGCACTGCTGGAGCCAGGATCTCCATCCAGCTGGTCCCGGAGGTGCTTTTGCAATGGGAGGCTGCTGGGGACTGCTAGAGCTGGCTCGGGGCAGGGGTTGGGCTCCCATTCAGCCATCCCTCTCTCCCTGCAGCTGCTGGAGGTGAATAAGCAATGGGATCAGCACTTCCGAGCCACAAAGCAGAAGTACGAGCAGAAGGTAGGGCTGGGTGCTCTGGGCTGGGTGCTTGGGGGGGCCTGTCTCTGCTGGGTGCTGGCTGGGGGGACTCAGAGGAGACTGGGTGCAGGGGAAGGTTTTGGGGCTCCCTGCGCCTCCTTTCCCCCACCCCAGCGTGGGTCCTTCCAGGCAGGCCAACGTCCCCGCTCCCTCCTGGCAGGTCACAGACCTGCACCAGGAGCTGGCCGAGGCCCGCAGGGCACTGACCGAGCTGGAGTCGGAGCGGGAGCAAAAGCAAAGGGATTTCGACCGCAAGCTGCTTCTGGCCAAGTCCCGGATCGAAACAGAGGAGGCAAGTCCCTCGGGAAGGGTGGCAGGGAGCTGCCAGCCCTATCGCCCTGCCCTGGCTGATCTCCTCCCCGGGTCCTGCAGGCGGAGAAAGAGAGGCTGGCCATGGAGGTGAGGGACCTGCAGCAGAGGATGCGGTTCCTGCAGGAGCAGCTGGCTCCGGTCACCCGACAGCGAGAATACCAGGAAAAGGAGATCCAGAGGCTGAACAAGGTGGGGGCCAGGGCACAGTCCCTCCCTGAAAAATGCTTTTTATGTTCTCTGGTCTCTTCTCCTCTCTAAAATCTAAAACTGACCCTGATCAACCCCCTCCTGCCCAGCTCCTTGCCCAGGCAGAAGCTCATGTCAGACGATGCCCAGCACATCACTCTAGGCTCCCAGGAAAAGGGGTGTGCGGAGGGCCTGTAGTCCTCTTGCTCTTGCCCAGTTATACCTGCTTCCCGTGCTGGGCACATGCCCATGGCCCTCTGGAGATGTCATGGGCATAGCACCTCGCTCTGACCCCCGTCTGTGCTGCTCCTCTTCCTCTCTAGGCGCTAGAGGAGGCCCTGAATGTCCAGGCCTCCCCACCACCCATCTTCGCCAACACCATGGAGCTGGCAGGGAAGGTGCCGCAGCAGGAGCTGCTGACCCAGAACGAGCTACTCAAGCAGCAGGTAGGGCAGGACACGGACCCACTGGAGGCAGGGAGGGAGCTACATGCCTTGGACCTCCCGGGCAAAGAGGCCGGTGTGGCCAGGAGCAGCCCTGCAGCCCTGGCAGGTGTCTGTTATGGTGCTGGGGAGTGCGGGACTGAACTCAGCATCCTCCAGGCCTTCAGCTGGAAGGACCACAGCCATGGGCTGTGCCAACCCACGTGCCTGAGGCTTGGTGTAGCTGGTGGGGTCAGAGATGGCAACACAGTGATGGGGGGTGCTTGGGGAAGGTGTCTGCCCTCAGCCAGGTGCACCCACATCCCTCCCTTGTGCCAGGTGAAAATTTTTGAGGAGGACTTCCAGCGGGAGCGGAGTGACAGGGAGAGGATGAACGAGGAGAAGGAAGAGCTGAAGCAGCAGCTAGAGAAGCTGCAGAAGCAGTTGGTCCTCTCCAACAACCAGGTGAGCAGCACTGGGTGCCACTGGCAGCACTCTGGGAGCCCTGTGTCCGCTGCGGGTGTGTTAGAGGTGCTCATCCCCAGTGTCACAGCCCCCATACCCGTCACAGAGCAGGGGCTGAGGGGGGGACAGAAAGGCCAGAGAGGTAGTTTTGCTGCTGCTTGTCCCTGACAGAACATCTCCTTTCACTCATCTCTTCCTTCTGCCCCTCTCCTGGGGATCTGATGGAGGGGACTGGTGCAGGCATTCCCACAGGGCATTGTAGCGACCCTCGCCCCATGGACATGGTGGGTGGCAGGGTGGACTCTGCACTAACCTCCCTTGCTCCCAGCTGCGAGCCTCCAAGGACGACTGCCAGAGGGAGAAGGAGGAGAAGGAGAAGCTGAAGAAGCTGCTGAAACAGCACAAACAGGTGGGGATGGGGGAAAAAACCCTTCTTGGGCGGAGGGGCTGGGGGCTGCGGACCTGGCCCCAGCCCCTCGTCTCCCATTGGAGGGGCAGCTCCAAGCCAGATGATGGGTGGTGGTGGTGGGCTGCCCTTGGGGATCTCCCTAGCATCTCCCCTGGCTCCTCGCAGGCTTCCGGAGAGAGGCTGCACCCCGAGCCGCTGCCGGGGCCACTGGCCCCTGCCTGCCCCATGTACCAGTACCAGTACAGTCCCCCCGTGGCTCACCCCATGTACCATGGCTTTGATGAGTGGCAGCAGATCCGATACCCGCCAGCGATGCCAGGCGAGCACACGCCAGGACAAAACTTCCACCATTTTCCCCCGGTGAGTGTCTACCTGTGCCAGCAGGAGGGAGAGCAGAGGGTCCCACACGAGCAGGTCTGGGGCTCGCTGCCGAGCGAGCGGCTCCTCCAGGGCCACCGAGCAGGGAGCTGAGCACACATGTCCTGTGGCATGTGAATCCTCAGCCCTCTTCCTCCCCCTCTTCCTCCTCCTCGCAATCAAACACGGAGCACAGCCTCATGACTCACATCCCTGGTAATTTGCCGTTTCTGTTCCATCTCCTCCTGCAGCCCGAGTACCCGTGGCGCCCACCCTGCGCCATGGCTCGCAGCCAGAACGCCCAAGCAGTGGCTGGGGTGAAACCGGTCCCCAAGGACTTGGGTAAGGCTTGGACCCTTGGCAAGGGGAGCGCCCCTGTCCTTCACCCTGAGACCCTGGGCAGTTGGCTGAACACTTGGGGGAGGGATAGGGGGACAGCTTGCCAGGCAGTGGCCGTTTCCCTTCAGCCCCCGCCTCTGATCAGCCGAGGGGATGATTCTGCTGTGGGCTTGGTCCCTGCTGCATCCCCGCAGCATATGAAGACAGGCGCAAGCCTGAGCCTCAGCAGCCCGTGGGGTTATGGCAGTCGGTGCTCAGGGTTAACAGCCATCCAAAGGCTGGCATCCCTCCCATGGGGCTCGTCTGGGCACGAAGAGCTGTGCTCACCCTATGCCGCCCCTCTTATGTCTCAGAACAGGCAGGTCCCGGATTGCCCTAACGCCAAGGACCAGCTGCGCTGCGATACCAGTGGAAGAGGATTAGGGTGTGTGTGTGTGCCCGTGTGTATATATCTAGGAGCTTCCTCCGGCTGCCTTCCCCCCATGCGCGGACATGCAGTGGACGTAGCCGCACCTATGGCCTGGAGCGGCTCGGCAGCGCATCCCCCAGGGAAGGTGCGAAGGAAGGACTGGAGGTGCCATCACGGTGGTGGCCAGCACAGGGTCAGCCCACCGTGGCCGTCCCCTTCCCCATGAGGTGTCATGCCTGGTGTCACTGTAGACCCGAACCAGGTCCTCAGTGAAGAGGAGCCAGAGTTTCCCAGGAGCTGCCCGTGTCCAGGGGCTTCGCCGTGGGTCTTGGCCCAGTTCAGCCCCTGGAGCAGCAGCTGACGGTGGGGGACTCTCCCAGCGGTGGGAGATCCCATGCTTGCAGGCGGGTGCCTGCCGAAGCCACAGCCCAGGCTGAGGGTGGTTGGTGTCTTTGTATTTATTTAAGGACTGAAGTGTAGCTGAGTCTCTTTGGTTTTATCTTGAAAGCTGCTTCCTCTGGGGGGGCCTGGGAGGGGTGCTAGGGCTGCTGCTCCCCATGTGCTCAGGTGTAGCCGCAGGGCCAGATCGAGTGCAAGGGGAACCCAACCCTGGTGCGGACACCCCAGGATCTATGGCCCCAAGTGCATGCCCTCCCTCTGGCCGCTTGGCTCAGCGCTTCCCCTCTCCTACCCTGCTACCTTTGCCAGGGCTGGGACACCCCTGCTCCCCCCTTCTGCCTTTCCCTGCAGCGCTGGCCTTGGGCCCAGTTTCTCAAATTGCATGGAGCAAATCTTGTTCCAGGAAAACAAGTCTGGAGGGGAGGGAAGCATGTCTGTCACGTGTGTGACAGTAGAAGGCATGGTGCCCTGGCATGCTGCTCGTGGAGGGGCTGGTTTCCACTCTCAGCCCCTTTTGCCCCCCGCCGTGCTCTGCACAGACACCCCACCCCTGCCAAATGCTGGGCTGTGATGATAAATAATGTGTTTGCAGTCCATGTGAAAAAAAATTGAGTTTCTCCGGCTAGGAGCCATCCCTCCCTGCTGGGACCCCCAGGCTGGCCACTGTGCCCCCTACTCTTCCCCCCTACCCCTGGCCAAGACGCAGGGCTGCATGTTTGCTGAGCCTTTATTTGGCGTTTCTATGGCGGGGGGCGAGGGGTTGGCCAGCCCCGGCTGGGAGAGGAGCACGTCTCTGCACCGGGACCACGGGCAGCTTGAATGCACTGAAGAGCTGCTCCGTGCCCGGCAGGATCAGGCCAGGCCCGCCCCACGCCAGGGGCTTTCGGGCCAAGCCTTCATGGAGACGTGATCTTCTGCTCCGGGGGTGGCTGACCCCTGCCTCCCCCCGCTATCCGGCAAGGCAGAATGGCAGAGCGGGGCGGCAAGCTGGTGGCCAGGAGGAGATGTCACTGCTGGGGGTGGAGGTGGGACACGGGGTTATTGGGAAACGTCCTCCTCCCATCGCCGAGGTCTCTGCCACTGTGTTGCCCAGCCCGGTGTCCCAGCTGGAGGCGTGGCAGAGATGGGAGCGATGGAGGGGGCAGCGTCCTGGCTCGGCATTCGGCTCCTGCTGCTGGGGAGCATCCCTGCAACAGTGAGGGGGGTGCGAGCGGGGGTGAGAAGCCATCCTCTAGGCCAGTGTCCCCCGCATCTACTGGCTCTGCTTCTGCCTCATGTAGGTGATGATGTCGTTCTTCACGACGGCGATGTTGGCACGGTGGTACCAGCGCATGACGGGCACGCCATCGGGGCCCACCAGGAACTTCTCGAAGTTCCACTTGATGTCGTGGTTCCGCAGGGGCTCCCAGAAGAGGTTCTTGGGGTTCCCGAACTCTTCCGCCACCGGAGGACAGGCATTCTGCAACAGGGGCCAGCACATCACTGCCTTGCCCCCCTAAAAACACAAGCTGGGTGCTGCCCCCACACCCCCTGCCACCATGGCACCCACCTTCAGGAAGGTGTAGACCTTCTGCTCCTTGGCCCCATTCACATCCCCTTTCTGGAAAAGCTGGAAGTTGGGGACGAAGCCGCCCCCGGGCCGGACATACCTGCAAGGGAGAGGGGGCAGAGCGCCATGCAACGGGCAGCTCTTGGTGCTGGACAGGGGTAGTGGGGGAACCCCAAGCCCCGTGCTTTCGGAGGCCACAGCCCCGGGCTGGGAGCAGGGTCACAGCCAGCAGGAGCTGCAGCCTTTGCACCCACCGCCTGCCTGGGGACCCCAGCCCGGGCAGGGCAGGTGCCCCACAGCCCCTGCCACAGTACTCACTTCAGCGCGGGGAGGATCTCCGAGTTCTGGCCAGGTTCCTGCTTCCCAAATTGGTTGGAGGGGAAGCCCAGGACGACGAGCCCATAGGGCCCCAGCTCATTTTGTAGTGCATTCAGTTCTGCACACAAGCAGAGCCAGGGATGCGTTAGTAGGGGACCGGGCTTACCCCCACACCGGCACCGACCCCCTCGGAGCATCCCCGGCCATGCCAGGTCCTGGGGAGCAGGCGTTACCCCTTCCCCCAGCTCTCCAGGGCAGGTCAGACCTTGGGGACCTGCCAAGGGCTGCATGCCTGGGTGACGCTGCCTGCTACTCGGCTGCCTGCCCTGTCCCTCAGGGTGCCCGTGCCCTCTGGAACCCTTACCGAGGTACTGCAGGGTGAGGCCTCAGTACGTGGCCACGTTGACGAAGAGCACCATCTTCCCTGCGTAATTCCTAAAGGGGATGTACTCGTCCCCATCGATGGTCAGGGCCCCGTAGTCGTAGATGGTGCCCTGCACCGAGCCGTAGCATTTCACCTGTGGGGCAAGGAGCATCCCATGGGACCAGGCTAGGGGCTGCCAGCCACCCCACAGCCACCCACACCCACTGGAGCAGTGGGTCCAGCCCTGGCGCTGGCTGAGATGGCAGCTGCCAGTGTTGTGTATCCTGCCCCAAATGCCACTGGCGGCAGCCAGGCTCTGGCATGTCAAGGTCATGGGACAGACTGGCATGTGCATACACATGCGTGTGCACACATGTGCACGCCCAGCCAGCGGGGCTGGCTGCAGCTGGAGGGATGTTTACCTGCCCAGGATCAAGCAGGAAGGCAAGAGGCTAGAAAGAGCCTGAGCTGCCGTGGGGAGAGCAGCCCCAGCCTCCCCGAGGCTGCGGGCGGGCAGGACCCCACCACCCCTGCACGCACCCCCTCTGGGGAAGGGGCAGCCAGAGCACCCTGGAGCAGCACCGGCGGCTGTGCCATGGCCCAGCCAAAGGAGGGATCGGGGCTGGATCAGACCCGTGCAGGGAAGTGCCGGGGTGGAGCAGCCTCTGCCTGCGGTGCCGCAGGGGTTAACCCAGGGAAGCCGATCTCCTGTTCCCATTAGGGGACCCGGGCTCACCTAAGTGCCACCGAGGGGCTATTTTGGGAGCGGGCAGGAGATAAAGTCACAGGGGCTCTGCCCGGGGAGCTCAGCCTCCATGGGGCCGGGCGGGTCCTGGTGCCTGGGCTCTGCTTCGCCCCCCCCGGGGCGGGGGCCGGGGGTGACAGTCACCCCTGCTCTCTGCCCGCCGGGGCGTGGGGACATAGCGGCCCCCGCACGGTCCAAACACGGGTGCACCCCCCTGGACATTGTGCATGGAACAAAAGCCCTGTGCTCTGCCCCTCTGGGGGACACTGCGGGGGACGACAAGGCTCTGTCCCCAACCCCAGGACAGCGATTCCCCCTTTGCAAAAAACTGGCTCGGGAAAATCCCCCCCCCCCCCCATGATCCAGGCATCGGGACAGGGAGGGGAGAGGGTCACCGTGCCCCACTCCTGCCCCTGGGAGCTCTGCAGCAAGCCTTGGGGACAGGCGGGTCCCCAGAGTGCCACATTCCACACCCCCCCCGCCCCCGCAGCCCCCGTGGGGGGGTCGTGTCCGTGTGTCCCCCCCCCTTACCTTCTCCCTCTCCTGGCTCTGCCCCGGCTGGACAAGCCCAGCCAAGAAAAGGGGTAAAATCCAGGCGCTGCGGGACCAGCCCCCCATGGCCGGGGCGGGTGTGGGGTGCGAGCACCCTCCTCACACCCCCGGGGGAAAGCGCTGGGAGGGGACACACCTCTCCCTGTCGCCTTCTGCCACCTCCGAGCCCGACAGCCGAGAAATAGCTGCTGGGCTGAGCGGGGGGGGGGGAGCCAATCGCCGGGAGGAAGGACGGGCCCAGGGCTGCGTTAACCGTGTGTGCCCTGGGACGGACACCGCGGGGACGGGGGGGACACGGGGGTGGCAGTGCCCCGCTGGCACCTCGGCGCGGCAGGGACGTGGGACACCCGCGGACACACGGGGCAGCCGCATGTGCCCAGGGTTTATACAACGCGTTATATGAGCCACGGACCCGGGGATTAAAACCCGCACGGTGGGATAGGTGCCGGGCTATGTCCCCACCCTGCGCAGGGCACACCGCCGAGGTGACATCCACCCCTAAGCGGGGTGCTGGGACCCGAGGAGAAGGGAGCAAACTGCCCCCGCAGCATCCCCGGGGTTGGGGTCTGGTGTCCTCCCTTCCCATGGCTGTGCTGCCCAGGGCTGGGGAAGGGTTAATCACGCTTCTCTCCTTTGCAGCCCAGCAAATTCGGGTGCTCCTAGAAGCAGTCCTGGAGTAGGGTCCTTCCCGAGGGGGGGCATAGCCCCATGGTGACCCCACTGAGGCCAAGGGCAGGGTACGGCTGTTCCTTAGCCCTTTGTGTCCCCAGGGGCAGGAGTTTCCAGGGCCCTGTTTGCGTACCCGGGGAATGCAAACATTTACCCTGGGCCAGCTCCAAGGGAAATATCCGTGGTGAGGTGTAAATTCCCTGAAATCCCACAAAAGAATTATTGATGGGAGAATTAACTGGCCAGAGCGGTGCTGGAGGGGGGTGCGGTTTGGGGTGGGGGTTGGCCTGGGACAGAGGGCAGGACGGGATGACAGCGGGTGAGCCCCTGGGGGACCATGGGTGCCAGCATGAGGTTTGGCTTTACTAGAAAGCAGGGCTAGTGCTGCCAGAGTGCTGTCACCAAGCCGGCTGCCGGACACACCACCAGGAAAGGGGAGCGGAGCAGTGGGCTTGGGGGAGGCTGGGAGCAATCTCCCATCCCATGTTCTTTGCCGGCAGGAACACCATGTCCTGGGAAAGGCTGATGTCAGGCTCCGAATGCAGACTCAGCTGGCGCAGCAGGGCTGGGGGGTCGGGTACATCCCCCAGGCACTCAGGGAACCCATGGAGAAGGGGACCTGCAAGTCCCTCCATCACAGGCAGTGTTTCCCAAAGCTTTAAACCTGCACTGCTACTGAAGAAGTGGCTTAGCCCTGCCCTGGCACAGGTCCCCGCGTGGTGTGGGGTGCTCCCCCAGGTCCAGGCAACCCCCCAAGATGCTCAGCCACTGCCTGGGGACCGCCCAAAGCCCAACACAATGTGCAAACGGCCGGGCTGGCCACAGGGATGCTCCGGTCACCCCTCACAGATGTGGCCACAGGCGGTGGAGGCGGCTCCTTGCCAAAACCAGGTAGCCTGTGGGAGCCAAAATCGGGGGCTTGACTCTCCCCACCCACTTCCCAGGCTCTGGGCAGATTTGGGGCCACAGGACCACGGCACTGCAGCTCCTGACTGACACGCTGCTTGCACCTTACTGCATGCTGCAGCTGACAGCGATTGGTGCGTGCCTGGTACGGTGCCATGCTCCCCAGCACGGTTCTGTGCTCCCCAGCCAGCTCACACTGCTGACCCCCGGCCAGGGCTTGAGCCACCTCCCAGGACAGAGCTGGGAGAGAGCCAAGGAGCTGCTCGAGCCTGCGCTCCCTGCCTCACTAGTTCCCACCACAGGAACAGCCACCCACTTCTAATCATATCCCCTAATTGCCTGCATTGGGCTTTGGTGGCTTTCTCATGGTTAACAGGGACTTGGGGGCCAGGAGGAGTGGTGCGGCACGCGCACTGGTGGCACAGCGTGGTTGCGTCCCTTCCACATGTCCCTGATCCCCGCCATGCACAGGGAAAGGCTGGACCACTCCTGAACTGTGTTTTCCTAAAACCAAAATAAAAAAAAGGGACCTGTTTCTCCAAGGGCCCTCTCCTTGGGTCCTGGCACCACATTGGCCTCGGTGGAGGTGGTGAACGGGGGAGGATTTAATGAGCCGCAGTCAATGGACCCCATCTCTGCCACTGAGCTTCTGTGGGACCCTGGGCATGTCACCCAGTGTCCTCGCCGTGCCACGCCGGAGGCAGCACGGGAGAGCCGAGGGTGCCGGAGGCTCCAGCAAGACTGTCCAAGGGTTGCGTACCGCTCCACCCTGCCGAATTGGGGTTCCCCACCCCAAATGGCAGGCGTGCTGGGTGGGCTGCCCCTCATGTGAACCTCCCTCCTCGGTTGTTTTTCCACCAGAGTCGGGCTGGAGCTGGCCCCCGCCTGCTCCAGATGTTTGGCAGGAGTCCGGGGGCAGGAGGCCAGGCGCTTCCATCCCCCTGGCCACCATGCCGCTGCTGCCACCAGCCTTCCCGGCTGTCCCCGAGCCATGGGCCAGGGGCTGCAGAGACCTCACGCCAGGCTGCAGGGCCATGGTGAGCACAGGGAATGTGAAACCAGCGGTGGGGACCACTGCTGCTGGCTGGGCTTGTCCCAGAGCCAAGCAAGGAGCTTCTTCCATGCAGAGTGACAGGGACAATGCCAGCAGCGTGCCTGGGACAGTGGTGAGGGGCTCAGGCAACGGCAGGCAGCATCACCTCAGCTGGCAGCGGCACTGCTTTCCGCCGGCAGCCTGGCACGGCATCAATCCCGGGGCAACCTCTGAACTTTTGTTCTAGGTGTGCAATGGGAGGCGAAAGCAAAACAAGCTCTGCCGGGCAAGAGGCCCCCCGCTCCCCCGGCGCCAGGCTTCCTCCACACTGCCGCCTCCACAGCTCACCCAGCCCTCGCCGCCCTGCCCCGGCCCATGTGCTCCCGCAGGCACTGCCCTGGCTCGACAGCAGCCTCCCCGCTGGGCACGGTGCCCAGCATCCTTTGGAGTGGGGACACCCCCTCCCCGAGGGCTCCTGCACCCCCCGGGCTATGGCTGCAGGTGCTGCCCCCTCCAACATCCCCATCCCTTCCTCTCCCAGGCAAAGATTTGCCCCCTGCAAAAATGTCCCTGGCCCATTGCCCCCCCCCCCCCCAAAGGGGACAGGGGCATACAGTGACCCGCTGCTGCTGAGCACGGGAGGGGAGCCGGGTGGCCGCTGAGTGCTGCTGCTCTCCCCTCCAGCATGAGGATTGCCCCCCCCTCCCCAATTGCTCCGACCCCGGGGGATTTGCTCCTCCCTGAGGCTGGGGAAGGATGAGCCCACTGGCCGTGATGCTTGCAATGTGCTCCTGGAGACCCCGCTGCAGCCTGGAGTCCAGAAGGCAGTTTGGGACTCTGTAAGCCTCCCTTTGGGGCCACAGGGCTTGTGTTTGGGTCCTGCATCAGCGGTTGCTCCAGGTGACATTTGCCACGCAGCACCCAAGATACTCAGGCTCGGCTCCTGCTGTTCAATTGCCCCTGGGGCTCCCCACAACCTTCCTGAGGAGCCACAGGGTCCGCGATGCCCTGTCCGGCCGGGATGAGGCAGCTGAGCTGGGTGCTTGCACTCCCAGTGTGGCTCTCATCGCTGCCCAGAGGCGAGGTGAGAGCCAGCATTCTGCATCATCTGGTCCCGGCCAGGGCTCCCAATATCCGCATCCCCCAGCAGCAGTCCCCACAGGCCGGCAGCCGGCTCCCGCTGCGCTCCAGCACCCGCCAGCACTGGCAGGAAAGCATCCTGGCAGATGCTGAATCACCTCGACACCCGCATCATTCCTGCCTGCCGCAGCATCACCGCTGCGGGACCCGCTCCCCAACGGGCAGGAAAAGGCATTTTTTCCTCGGCAAAACGCCACGCAAACGCTGCCACCGAGCTCCAGCACTGTTCAGGCACGGAAGCCAGGGCTGCCGGGGGATTTGCTTATCTTGCTCAGTCCTGGAGGAGGAATTTCCAACTCGACAGTGCACATCAGTTGAAATCCATCCCCCTTGTTGTCATGCTTTAAAAATGTCCTGGCTTCTCCCTGCTCTCCCCCCTACTCCCATTTTGCTCTGCGCGGTTTATTGTTGCCGTGAGCAAACCCGTCTTTCCAAGGCTTTGCAATGCCTTTCCTGGAAATGTTTGCCATGGGCTTGAAACTTCCCAGAAAACTCCTACCATGAAAGGAAACATCTCATAGCCCCCGGCTGCTCATGTCAAGGGGCACGAGGAGGTGGGAACAGCCGCTGTTTGCCTGCTTTTCCTCGGATGTTTTGCTCCAAACCAGGCTTCCTTCTCAAACCACTCCAATATTTGTGGCTTCTTCCCTATTCCTCTTATAGCGAAGCCGCTCAGCTCCAGTTCCTGGTGCCAGATGCTGCTGGCTGTCCCTACACCCGACAGTGTCCCCAGGGAAGGGACACCGGGGTGGAGCACGGGGTGGGGGGGGGAGGCAGAGTGGGGGCTGCTCCCACCCAGCACAGCATAATCTCCTCCAGCTGCCGCCACCATGCCGTGCCAGCGAGGGAGGGGGAGCGGGGGAACAACAGGAAAATAATTCTGGTTATTTGCCTCAAATTCTGCAATTCCAGAGTTGAGAGAGACACAACAGCTCAAAACAGAAATTTGTTTCTGGACCGGACGAGGGATACATATCCGCTCCCTCCCCAGCACAACCGCAGCCTGTGGCTCCAGCGCAGGCGTTTCCGCTCCCCAGGGACTGCATCCCCGTGCTGGCCTCCATCCCTGGGGAGGGAGGCGTTTGCCCAAGGTCCTGCTTCCCTGGGAATCGCCTGCCCCTCCGGCCCCAATGCCAAAAGCAAACCCAACGCCGGCTGTTGCTGATCAAGTTGTGTGGGGACGGGACACAGGGTTTCCAACACTGTGGGGCTGGCTGTTCTTTCCAGCAGAGAAAAAGGGATTTAAACAATTCCCACCAGCATCACCGTAGCATTTCCCCACATCCCAGACAGATTCATCTCATTAATTGTGACCTTTCTCACTATGAGTCACTGGGACGCCGTTTTGGCCCCAGGACTCTTACCACAGGCCAGAGCCCAGCACGAGGCTGGCATGGGGGACCGATGCTGGTCACCCGAGTGGGAGAAAAGCAGCCATAGCTGCTGTCAGAAAGTCCCTGGGGAATCTTTCCCACTCACTGTCTGACTGTCACTGCTGCTATCACAGCCAGATTTGGATTTCCACCACCAGAGCATGGGGCCAGGCTGGCAGCGTGCCTCCCGTGGGGCTCCAGCCACCAGGCTCCAAGGCCAGGCAAGAACCCCAGGGACCTCGAGCCAAGGTGGTGCAGGAGGTCAGCACGGGGAGGGTTTCTGGAGAGGCTGCAAAGTATCTCAGATCCTGCACACAGGCACCCGGACACCATCCATAATGTGGGCAGAGCTGCACGACATGCTCATGTGTAGAATAAAGTCAATTTATTTCACAGCAAGGGGCAACGCAAGAGCTTACATGGTCCCTTGCCACTGCCTGGCCATGAACCCCTCTGCTCCTCCCCCTTTGCCTGCCCAGGTGAGGGGTGCGCAGACGCCTGCAATGGGGCCGGTGTGCCGGGTGAGCAGTGGGGGCCCTCGCCATCGGCAGGAGCACTGAGCACAGCCAGCGTGTGGGCAGGCAGGCTGGCAGGAGCTGCCCACACTCCTCTGCCCCATGAGACCCAGAGGAACCGAGCGCCCCATTGGGTTTTCCTACAATTTCAGCAGATATCCAATAGAGAAGCCAGTGCCAGCTGCACATCTGCTGCGCAGCCAGGATGGGCTCTGTCGCTGATGCTTTTAGCCGAGTCTCTGAATGTACAACCACCACCCATCTTGCTTTGACCCTTCTTTCCCAACCACCCCAACAGCTGTGATTCCAAAGAAGAAATAACTTTGCCAGGCATTTCCACTCCTTGCTGCTTGCCTGGGAGGAGACGGAGTCTCCAGCGAAGGCGAGATCAGCCTGTCTGCCTCATGGGAGCGCGTCATTTCTAGCGGGGCGCATCCGCAAAGTCACACATCTCCTGCTGGTGCCCAGGCCGCCATCTCCCCGACAGTCCCCGTGAGCTCGGTGGGTAAACAGGAGGCAGTGGGTTTACCCAGCGAGAGTCGGGTACAGGGAAAGGCGTCTGGGTGCTGGCTCACCCCGGCTCCTGCCCATCTCTCCCATGCTCTCAGGGTGCCCCATCGGGCTCTGCGGGGTCCTCAGCACAGGGTCCCACGGCTGTGGCCCCCTGCCCGGCAAGCCGCCGTCCCTCGTTGCTTCCACGGCAGCCTCAGACGATGCCATTGCGTGTGGGGTGAGTCCGTACCCGGTAGATGATGACGGCGGTGGCTGGGCAGAGCACCAGGGCCGTCATGATGAGGATAGTGGCCAGGATGATCAAGACGATGACCCAGATGTCCAGGATGTGCTTGGGGAGGGCGGCGGGACCTGCGGGGTCAGGGAGGTCCATCCTGCAAGGGGGAGGCAGAGGGGTGATGGGGCAACCCCCTCCATCCCTCCCATACCCAGAACTGCCCCCCATCACTCTGAGCACCCCGCTGCTCTCTCCAGGGAGAGCCCTGCAGCCACGTCCAGCCCTGGCCTCGGGCTCCGTTGAGAGCAAAGGGCTTTGGTAAAGGCTCCTTCGAGAAGCCCCAGGATTTATAGCGTGCTTTGATGCAGCTGGATAAAAGTCCAGGGAGAAACTTCCCTGTTAATTGCTACTGCTGTTAAAGAGCTGATAAAGCAAAGCCACAACCAGGCATCCTGCTCGTCACTCACGAGTAGGTCACCGGGTGGGGAAACGGGAGGACCAGGGCAGCCGCAGCCCCGCTTGCTTCGGGGGAGCCTCGCACCTCCCGCCCCCCCCGCCCCTGCTGAGTCACAGAGTTACCGCCTTAATGAGCAGGAGGGGCAGGAGGGCTCGGGGCTGAGGGGCCGGGGAGCGGGCACCGCTCCGCACTGCCTTTCCTCCGACCACCCCTCCACGGGGCCCGCATTATGCCCTCCGCCGGGCTGGGGGGGGCCGGCGGCCGGGCAGCCGAGCGACACGACCGAGAGCAGCGGGCTGAGCCCCCCGTCCCGCCCGCAGCCGCCCCAGGCTCCGGCAACCGGGGGGGACACACGAGTCCCCGCCGCGGGGGAGAAGCGGCGGCGGCAGCCGGCTGCCTGCCCTGCCCGTCCTGCCCTGCCCGTCCTGCCCTGCCTGCCCTGCCCTGCCTGCCCTGCCCGTCCTGCCCTGCCCTGCCCGTCCTGCCCGTCCTGCCCTGCCTGCCCTGCCCGTCCTGTCCTGCCCGTACCTGCGGCGCTGCCCGGCTCCGGCTCCGGTTCCGGCGAGAAGCAGCGGCAGGATCCCCGCCGGGGGCGGGAGCCTTCGCCTGGCCCCGCCCGGCCCGCGGGGGGCGGCAGGGGAGGGGAGAGGGGAAGGGAAGAGAAGGGGAAAGGGAGGGAGGGAGGACGAGGGAGGGAGAACAGGGCAAGCAGCGCGTTTTTTCTGCGCCAGGATGAAGCAAGAGCGCGCTCCAGCTCATCCCCCCCCCCAGGATGGGTCCCATCGGGGGAGACCACCTGGAGCCAAACCCGAAGGGCTCAGGTGCCAGGGGGACATTTCACAGCGCAACAGCTTCATGAAGGGCTTTTCCTGCACCCCTCCTGCCTCTCCAACAGCAGAGCTCACATGCACCCACTTGCCTTCGAGGCCCGGGGCAAGAGGGAAAAGCAAAACCACCGAGAGCCTCCATAAAACCCCAGCAGCGAAGCCCCAACCAGCTCCCCCCAGGGCTCCGGGGCAGGGTTGATTTACAGAGGCACGGGCAGAGAGCATCACTGGGGAGGTGCCAGACCTCGGCGCGCCGGCTGGGAACAGCGTTTCCACTGCCCAGTGGAATATTCTGCTCCATCGGCAATGCTCAAGGGCAAAGCCAGCAGCAGCTATTCCCAGCCGGCCCCAGGAAGCAAGGTGGGATGCTCTGATTTTCCTGCTGGGACACAAGCCCAGTGTCACCCGCAGTGGGACTCACGCACTGCACCCTTCACTCCCGCCTTTCCTGGGGAAACCTACCAGATTCCCAGTGGTGGAAACCACTACCATGTGCTCTCAGACACCCCTGGCCTCCGGGCACTTCCCGGGCACGCAGCTCCCCGCTCCCCCAGGAGCAGCGCACAGGCAGCCGGCGGGCAGCCTCCTCCCTGCCTTCCCGACAGCACGTCCCCCTCCAGCTGCTGCTGTCAGATAAAAAGCATGTGGGGTTTTTATCACGAGCGACGGTGGATCCTCGCGAGCAGGGCTTTCCTCTGGAGCCCCACGGGCAGAGTCCAGGGGCCAACACCAGGCACTGCGTGGGGACAGGCGTATCAGGGAACGATGCCGCAGGCCAGGCCGTGAGGGACGCCTGGGTGGCGTGCCTAGGAGCAAACCGGAGGTGGTTTGCTGATTCACGTTTTTCTGCGGATCCCACAACATGGGGATGTTTGGTTTTGTCGGGATCCCATCTTAGCGACCGTGAGACTAAAGAGAAACCACCTTTGGCCTGGCAGCTTCTGGGTTCAGAGGGGAATGTGGGCAGTGAACGAAGGCTCAGGGAAAGGAAATAAGAAGAGCGCAGGAGAACGTGGTACAACAGCTCTGGGATGAGGGAAGCGGCCGGGCTGGCCTCGATCCCCCGTGGTTCCCCCTCCCAGCCCAGAGGAACGGGGGAGCCCATGGGTGCCCTGTGACCGAGCCTACGGCCTCGCGGGGGGACACAGGGGTGCGCCAGGGCCCTGCTGCGGGCAGTGCCGGGGCACGGCTGCTCTCCCTCCCCGCCACGGGCAAGGCCCAGGCGAAGCCCTGCAGAGCGGGTGAAGCACGGCCGCCAGCACCGCCGGCTGCCGCTCGGGCACGGCCACGGGCACGGGCACGGGCACGCCCCGGGCGGTGCCGAGAGCTCAGCTGCACGCAGCAGCCACAGCCCCCCCTGCCCCGCCCGGGGCCGATCGCGGCCCGCGGCGACAGGCCGCCAGCGCGCGCCGCAGGAGGCGGGCGGGAGGCGCTGCAGCCACCGCCCCATCCCGCAGGGGTCACGTGGGCGGGGCGGCGCGGTGACGTATGACGGTGACGGCGCGGCAGCGGCCGCCTCCCTCCCAAGATGGCGTCGCTGCTGCAGTCGGAGCGGGTGCTGTACTTGGTGCGCGGCGAGAAGGAGATGCGGGCGCCGCTGTCGCAGCTGTACTTCTGCCGGTACTGCAGCGAGCTCCGCTCCCTGGAGTGCGTCTCGCACGAGGTAACGGCGGCCCGGCCGCGCCGCTGCCGCAGCCCGGGTGGTACAGGGCGGGACGTTACCCTTTCTGCGCGCACCGATTGGGCGGCTCTCCTGCCGTTCAATCGCTGTCTGCTATGCCATTGGTTGGTGGCGCGGCTAAGGGGTGGGCACAGCGGTGTCTTTATGGAGTGGGTGATTGGCAGCGGATGAAGGAAGGGGCGGTGCCTTGCGTTAGATTGGCTCTGCACGCCCGTCCGTCGGCGGACTTCGAGCTGTGATTGGCTGAGACGCGCGTACCAGGGGTGGGGGCAGCCGCGAGAGGCGGCTTCCCCTCGTACGGGATGTGCCCCCCCACGTAGGGCCCGGCTGGGTGGGAGCGGCCCCTCCACGGGGCCCGACCGGGGCGGACAAGGACCCTCTCCCACGCACACATCCCCCTAGGTCCCGGCCGGGGAGGGGCCGGGACAGCCACCGACGCACACCCCTCCATGGAGCCTGGCCTGGGACGAAGACCGAGCAGGGCCGGGAGCTCCCGCACCGTTCCCGGGCCCGGGCTGGTGCTGTTTGACAGCGGGAGAAGTGCTCTCGGACGGGCCCCAGGTCTTGCCGAGATTTGCTGGATGTGGTGGTGTTCACAGAAAAGTAACAAGACCCACACCTTCTGGCAAGGCGGTGTGCTGAGGCCCGAGAGCATCGTACTTGTTTTGAGAATGAAGTCGGGGTTGAGAGTGTTTGGTATGAGTTTATTTCCACCTGGTCAAGCTTCTCCCCCACCTTATACAGTGGGATTTCTGCTGTGGAGGGTTTGTTCTTTGTCCAGGAATGGCTGGAGCCTTAAGCTGTAGGTTGTCATCAGGCTGGGGCGATAGTCTGCTGGTGCACGGGGGCCTGCCAGGAGCACAGCTTTTGTGCAGAGCAGAACCCGGGTAAGCCTTGATCCTGCGGCTGCTCATGTGACCTCATAGGTCATCATAATAAAATTGGTAAAATTGATTTTGGGTAAGTCTGGGTGAATTAAGAAATTACGTTAGATTTGAAAAGCCTTGAAAGAATGGTGGTGCAACCCAGATCTCAGAAGAGGTATCTCTTCACAAATGTCAAAGCCTCTGAAGAGTAGAAAATAGATTTGTCATCAGGCTGCATCTGTCATGAATTCTTCATAGCGTGATGAGTGCAGTCATTGCACATTTCCATGTTTAACAATAAGTTTGTTTTTCTCTTCGGGAAGGGGACCCCCTTCTTGCTACTGTTGTTTTAACTGATAAAATTAGTTTGTGATAGCAGACAGACACAAAACATTTTCTGAAATGTATGTATATCTGACTACAAGGGAAGGATAAATTTAGACATAAATGGAAAATAGTGTCTTAAAACCTGCTGTTAAAGCTAAAAATGAAATTCTGGTAACCTCAAAAGGTCAATACCCAGTTGTCCTTTTCTCACTTAGTAGGCTGAGTAGTTTAATCTACCCTGATTTAAGAAACCTTCTGACTTACGTTATTAAAGATCAAAATTTGTCTGAGATGCACTAAGATTTCAGATATCAAAAAATGCCCTAAGTCTTCACTGACTTCACCTGTCTGTTGCCAGACACAAAGCCTTGTTAAATCACGCAGCAGAGTGGCAGGCTCCTGCCAGCATGCAGTCTAGACAAACGTGTGCCAGGAAGTGTGATGTGACTGTCTTGTTCATCAGGTGGACTCTCACTACTGCCCCAGCTGCCTGGAAAACATGCCTTCAGCTGAAGCCAAGCTGAAAAAGAATAGGTAAGGTTGCTTTGGCTTTTTTCATCAAGAGTCCCTATTTTAAACAGCTCCTTCCTTAATCAATGCCTGACCGTGTGTATCTGAAACCTGGTTCCAAAATTACATTGCTTCTTGTTACCTTTTAGTCAGTTTTGGGGAATAAGCATCTTTCCTTGATGTATCGTGTGCTGTTCATGTTCTAGTTTTTTTGATACCCGCTCTCATAATACAAAGGGGTTTTTAGTATTGCCCAGTATTTCTCACTGTTGCCATTCTTATGTTGACTCTGAAGCCCTCCTGTTTCTGTTGATAGCTCTGTTGCCCTTTTTCCCTACTGCTGTTGCATAGGATGAAAAGGTCTGTTAGTTTAATCTTGATTTGCTTGTTGAGAGCATTTTCCTCGGCCTGGGATCCTTGTCAGAGGATGTCTTATAGACCTTCCTCTTTACAGGTGTGCGAACTGCTTTGACTGCCCCTGCTGCATGCACACCCTTTCCACCCGGGCCACAAGCATTCCTGCTCCACTGCCTGATGACCCGGCCAAGACTACCATGAAGAAAGCATATTACTTGGCCTGTGGGTTTTGCCGTTGGACTTCCCGGGATGTGGGCATGGCAGACAAGTCTGTTGGTAAGTGACAGTCAAAGACAGAAAACTGAGTAACAGCAGGAGCCCAGAGTGTGTTTCGAAGGTGACAGGTAATAAAAGTAGTTTCTGGCTGTACAATATGCATAATATCTGTCCAGGTTTTGAGTCACAGTTGGAAATTCACAGGAAAATGGTTTGTTGCTGAAGTCTCATCTCAAGAGCTGATTTAGTGGAACATGTGACCCACTTCCATGCTTGTGTTACCTGACTAGTGAGAAAGCTATCAAACGAGGGGCTTTTTTAGTTGGTGCGCATTCCCCACAGTTGAGATCTTGTTTGTGTACCTTCAGAGACTTTGAAGCCGCTCAGTCTGACAGCGTAAACATCTAATTTATTTTCTGTCACTTATATTCACTTAGGCTTATTCCAGAGTTGCTAGTCAGTGTTTGTACTTGTTTTTTTCTCTTCACGACAGCACTGGAACAAAGCTTTGATCTATTTCTTGGTGCATAAGACACGCAGGAAATATCTGCCGGGCTTCAGAAATGGGGCTGAGTAGACCAAGCAGATCCTCTGACTTCCAGTGTTGATGTGACTGAAGACTGGGAGCTGAAGATGCAGGGACATGGGCAGCCAGTAATAAGAGACTGTTCTTGTAAACTCATGTACCTGCTGCTAAAGTGACTCCTAGGTGCTGTCCTGAGTATCTTTCAAACAGCAGTTGTTTAAAAACAGTATAAAGGTGGTGAAGTGCCTTCAGTCCAAACCTGCCTGTGAAAAGTGTTCAGAGGTGTGTATTTGTGCAGGCATGAACTTAAAGAATTGCAATGGTAAGTGTAGCAAAAATAGGAATTGTCATATTTCATGAGTAAAACTGAGATAGTTGGGTGTTAGATGTGATTTCTGCGTGGAGTCTGGAAATCTTCTCCTGAGGACTTTGTTTTTTCTCTTTCTCGTGCAGCTAGTGGTGGCTGGCAGGAGCCGGAGAATCCTCACACACAGAGGGTGAGTGAGGGGGAAAGCCATGCTTAGGCTGAGATGCATCAGTTAGAAAGAGCTGTTAGAGGTGCCAGGCCCTCTCATTCACTTTTTCTACATCTATATAATCCTTCAGATAGCAGTTCCAGTTCCTAATCTCCACCTTGACTGAATTCAATGGAAGGAAGGTCTCTTAGAGGCTCTCCTGTGGATATTGCAATATAAAACCTCCTTTTCAGAAGAAACTCAGTTGAAAACATCGTATCTAATAGTGCTGTTAAAACAACACTGATGAATATGCTGCGTACGTGAACGAAAGCTGTTTTCCGATCAAGAGTGTGTCTAGGTTCTGGAAAACAGAACTGTGCCTTTGCTACCCTTCCCTGTCACCAGTTAGGGCTCTTCACTAGATGTGATCAGCCTTGATGGGGGGAAAGATGCTGTTTGCTCCACTAATCCAAATTGCTCTGTTTCGGCCATATGACATTACTCTGTCCAGTCACAGCAAATGCGTGAACAAAGTCTTGGTTGCCTAACTGCCAAGTGAGAATTGGGCACTGCCCTGCGACAGACATTATTGCCAAAGGAGACTCAGTTTGTCACCTGCAGTGTGGGTTAAGACATGTTAAGACACACAGGCTTCTTTAATGTATATGCTTCAAAATACAGCTAGTACTAGGAACAGAGTGAAACAAGTAGCAGGAACCCCAGCTTGTTCACAAGCAAATAATGAAGCTGATCTGGCATTTGTTCCCCTTTCACTGGGTATCTGTTCCTTTTCATCCCTCCAGATTAACAAACTGGTTGAGTACTACCAGCAGTTGGCTCAGAAAGAGAAGATCGAGCGAGACCGGAAGAAGCTGGTGCGACGCCGAAACTACATGCCCCTGGCCTTTTCGGTGAGCTGGGAGTACAGTGCTCTCAGAGCAGGAAAAGTGATGCACAACCACCTCAGCTTGGAAAATTAGATAGTTGATAGCATGATAAGGCTACTCAGTTATTTTTTACTGAGAACAACATGAAGAAAATGTGCTAGGGCACATGGGTTTCTTTAGGGACGAGTAGTTTTACACCAGTTATTGTGTATTACATTGTCTCTCTCTCTCTAATAGTGCTCTCTGATAATGCCAGAAGTGTTTATACTTCCCGTGCAAAGGAATATGTTATCCAGCCATCAAATGCAGTGTAACTGCAGTCACAATACCAGTGGTAGCTCTTTCTCAGGACAGCTGCATGCCACAGCTCAGTAACAGTTAGATCAGGATTGTCTGGCACTTTTCTGCATGAAGTCTCAACTGAAATTAACCTTAAGACTTGGTTGTGGCCTGAATGACTTGTTTATTTTAACTGGCAGGTAAATGCTTACTTTGTTTAGCTGGGTGACATCTGCATATGCTTGCTACTTCTCAATTAACTGTGCTTGCTCTGTGCTCTTGCTTGTGTCTTATGGCTGCATTTTTTGTCTCCGTTGCTACCTGCTGCTATTTTGGGGGCTCTCCACAGCAACACACTATACACGTAGTGGTAAGTCTTTTCACAGTTTCTGCTGGTGTTAAAGCTCTCGTAGTACCAACTGAAGGGCAGTAACAGATCCTACTCTTCACCTTGCCTCAGGGCCTCTGACTTGGATGTGCCTAGAACAAACGCACATGAAGGCTAGCTAGTTAGAGGGTGACATCTGTTACAAAAAAATATTTTTTGTTAGTTTACAAATAGGGCAGTGTCTTTGGGTCAGTACACTTGAAAAGCAGCCCTTCGCAAAGCTTGGCTGAGATGCAGCCATCTATCTGCCTGAGGCAAATAGCACTGAAGTTAGTCTTCTGCTCCATGAAAAATCACCAGGGTAGGCTGATGCTCAGATTTCTCCTTTGGTCAGAATTCAGATTTTTCGTCCTGCCCAGAAGGAAGATTTCTGCCTCCAAGCACGCTGTCTACAGTTCAGCTGTAGAAAGCTGAGGAGTAGCTCAGCTATTCCTGCCAATTGGTGGTGCCTGGCGAGAGAGATCTGTAGGTAACAAGGTTTATAGGAGGCTGAACCTTCCAGCTGCTTCTAGTAGTGCTACAGAGCATTTCAGATGGATGCATACCCATGTCGACCCAGTTCTTTTGGCAGTTGAGCTCTCATTCTGCACTACTTGACATGCAATTGCTCTGAAGAGAAGATCAGGGGAAAACGTGTCAGTAGTGCAGGCTGGTGATTGAAGGAAAGAGCAAAAGCTTTTTAAGCGGTAGCCACATCTGTCTCTCCCCATCTGCAGTGCAGTGGTAATTGTTTTCTCCTTTCTAACAATTTGAGCAGGAAAAAGTCTTGGGAAGCGTTGAATACCTTTCCCTTTTTGCTTTCCTTTGCTTGTCTCCCTATGCTTGTCATGCAGCTCAAAGGATGAGTTTGCAGTAGGTCTTTTTGTCCTGGCAGGAACCAGACCTGAAGCTGACAGTTCCTTTTTTTTCTTGTAGGACAAATATGGCTTGGGAACCAGGCTTCAACGCCAGAGGCCCGGAGCACCGATCAGTGCCCTCGCTGGACTCTCGTGAGTCTCAGGGTTGGGGTTGTTTTTCTGGGAAGGGTAGGAGGTGTAGACAACCTCCTACAGAACAGTAAAGCAACTTCAGAAAGATGATGAACATATTAGCAGACAGCAGTGAAAGGAGCTTTCTTCTTTGGAGCGTTAGAGATGTCAAACCCTCCAGCATATCTGTGCAGCAGCTCCAGATGTTTTGCTTTCTTCTAATAGAAACAAGTGACTGCTCACCTCCTTGTGCAGTTACTGTTGTCTTGCAATCTCAGCTCTCGCTGCCTTCTGTGTTATAATGTAGTTACTGCAGTTGCTGTCTGTCAGAGCGCACGTGCCATATTTTATGACCAAGTTGTCCCTCACTTTGCTTCAGGCTGAAAGAAGGAGAGGACCAGAAGGAGATCAAGATTGAGCCAGCTGATGCAGTGGAAGAAGTGGAACCTCTTCCTGAGGATTACTACACAAGACCAATCAACCTGACAGAAGGTAACACCTTAATATTCTGTCATTTTTTGCCCTTGCATTTTATAACATGGGCAGTGCCTGGAAACTTGTCCGTGGTGTTCCTAATGGCCCGAGGTTTTAGTACTTTTTCTGCTGGGATTGAAATGGTGGGAAACTGGTGACTTTTTAAATGGTAACTTTGAATGCAGCCTCAGCTTCATGTTGTACATGGAAAGCTCAGAGCCAAATACATCAGGCCTCTTAACGGTTGTTTCATTTTCTTGCTGACCTTAATTTCTCTGCAAGCGAAGTGTCAACTTTTGGATGGAGAGAAGAGTTGACGTCCTTTTTCAAATAATAGCAGGAAATAAGGAAGTAGCTGAGCTACTGTGGAGTTGGAACCTTAGCTGACCTGTTAAGTAACAATTGCGCATTACTTTGACATCAGCTTGGAACAGCTTGCCAGATACTCAGCTGGCTCATGATTTAATCGGCAAATATTCTAAACTGGTCAACAAAACTTGGGACCGAATGGGATAAACCAGCAGGTACAGGAGGCGATGTGGACTTCCTGCTGAGGTGGCTCTAAGTAGGACAGATGTTCTCGGTAGTCCTGCAGGGCTACAAAGTCTGCCAATGTTAATTAATTCATGAAATGTTTATGGAAAGGGCTAGATCATCTTGGTCTCCTTTTCTCATGAGACTGTCAGCATTGTGAGAGTGTGATGCTGGTAAAGAAGACAACTTTCGTGGTTCCCCGCAGTGAGGGAAAGGCTGCCAGGTGGCTCACTGCCTGTTAGACACTGGGAACAGTGAGAAGCCTGTTTTTTGGGAGAAACCCATGGGGAGTTTGGCTGCTGGAGTTCCTTGCCTTGGGAACTATGTAGTCACTAATTCTATGCGTGAGTCTGAGTTATGCAAACTCCTTGCTGAGAAGCTGTATATTGTACTCGTGTAGCACCCAGCTGTGGGGGTAACAAAGCTATGAAAACTGATTTGCCTGTGGGGGGAAAGAACTTATTTTCTAGATGATTACAAAATTCTGTTTCCACACCAGCTGAGCTTTGAATAGAGATCAGGGTCCCTTGTTTCTCCTGGGCTGACACTGATGTTGCTCTAGTGTTAGCATGCCCAGTCAGGGCAGCCCTTTCTACAACTCTTACCTTCCATTCATTCACTGCTAGAAACAGTGATACTTGCCAGTGACTTCTGAGTTATTGGGTGCAGGTGAGGTTAAGTTTCTTAGAGATTGTAGCATGTCTGCACACAGTGCATGGCATACTTCCTCTTAGGCCAGTGCATGTGTACAATCTAGCTTGAGTTTCGGTGCCTGGGTGACACATTAATTTGGTCTTGCTTTCTGATGTGCACCCAGTGACGACTCTGCATCAGCGTCTGCTGCAGCCTGACTTCCAGCCGATCTGTGCTTCCCAGCTCTACCCACGTCATAAGCACCTCCTGATCAAACGTTCGCTGCGCTGTCGGGTAGGTAATTAAATACAAAAAAGTGCTTTTTCTAGGCTCACAGAACTTGGATTGTGGGAAATGGGCTGTGTATTTCTTAAAAGAAATTGCTCAAATGCTTCTGGTTGTTGAAAGTTCTCAACCAGATTACTGGTAACAGCACTAGGAGATGAGGGAGGCTGTTGCATCTCTGACGTGATGAAGATTGTGAAAGGGAGATAACATTGTCAAAGATGCATAAAGATACAAAGGTGGCTTTGCGTAAGCGTCTGTGTGCTCTGCATAGCCAAGGAATCAGAGAAGGCTGCCAGTACAGTAGAATTAAAAGATTTCTGCTGTTACTAATGACAAAAATCAAGTCAGCAAACAAAATACTAGTGACAGGCAGTGCAGAATACTGAAGAGGCCCTTAGAGTGAAGGCAGTAAGAGGATATTTCAGAGAAGAAAAGCAGAGAGCTGGGAAGTGAAGATTGGCAAGAATTAAATCCAAGTTCTGCTGTTGGCTTACTGCATGGTCTTTAAAAAGCTGCTTGCTTTCTCGGTGAAACAGGGATATTTATCTAGCTCCCAGAGTAATAGAGTAAGATTCTTTAAGTATTTAAGATGCAGAATGCTTTGCAAATGCAGAATATTTTTTCAGAAATAAGTAATGTCAGGCTGAGCCTGTGTTTGAAGAGTAGCTTATGAAGAGGTCAGTCTTGAGTTCCAGCTGTTTGTTTTTTTAATGGATTCTGAAGTGTAAGTCAAAGGGCTCGCAGGTGTTTATGCCTTCTTCCTGCTGCAGTCAGTGAGTGTCCAAGTGTTTTTAAGCCTGGTTCCAAATCTCGTGTTTCTGAGATTGCACCGATAGTGCTGGATATGACGTTTTCGGAGTATCAGTAGCTTGACACAGCTATGGCTACACGCACCCCAAGGTAGTTTTTACGTGCACTGTGCTAGAGGCCGGTAATGTCATGGCTAGTGGCACGGTGCTTGCAGCTCTGGTTCTTTGTTGTGTGACTGGACACTGTCTTTTGGTGCTTACTAAAATATCTTTGTGTCTAGAAATGTGAACATAACCTGAGCAAACCAGAATTCAATCCAACATCTATCAAATTCAAGATCCAGCTGGTTGCTGTGTAAGTAAGATACGGGGATTGGGGAGAACAACCTCCTATTCGTGCTTAGTTAATGCCTTCTATTTTAATTTATTTTATACTCTTGATTTGACCTCTTGTATGGTTGTGTCACCTCTTAGAATGGTGTAATCACCTTTTTAAATATATTTAGCTTATCTGTAATAGGTTTGCTTCCTGATCTACTAAAAAGTTTGCTGAAGATTTTAGCAGTTTGAAAAAGGCACTGTATGCTGTGCCAGCGCCACACAGTAGCAGGAGTTTGTAGGTTTAGGCTTATATAGCAAAAGGACACTTCATTTTTCTTTTTAATGTAAGCTAAGCTGTAATAGGATTGAATGAGTTAGGTGGATGTCTGTGAATACATCCCTTTACTTCAAGAGGTAGGTTATAGACAGCAACACAGTCCATCATGGTCATTTGCTTTGTTCTTGTTGTAGTAACTATATCCCTGAAGTGAGAATCATGTCTATTCCCAACCTGCGCTACATGAAGGTGAGTAGTTTTTTCCAGAAATATCGTAGGGTGAGACACGGCTGGGAGGTGTTTGATCTTTTTGGAAGATGACATGATGTGATGAGTGTTCCCTGAGGGCTTCGCTCACTCCATTTAGAGAGGGTGCAGAGTTTAAGGGAGTGGTCAGAATGACACTGCATGTATTTGTTACTCTGCAGGAGTAGATTACCGTGCAGTGTGACATCTGGCATCACAAGCATATGCCAATATCTGAAGAATAAAAGGTGTGGGTTGAGATCTTGGCTAGATTCCAAAGTTGTGTATTTCTTACATTAAGAAAGAGTGCTGCATGACATGGACACCTTTCTTACAGACTGGGGGCGTTCATTATCCATCCCTTGGTGGGTTGGATATGTGATGCAATTTTTGAAGGTGTTGATCAGTCGCAGAAGATGGAGGTGCTAATAGTAACAATGAATTTTAAGAGTAATTGCTTCTTGAACTGTGATTTCTGAATCTTCCCAGGAGAGCCAAGTCCTTCTGACTCTAACCAATCCAGTGGAGAACATCACACATGTCACACTGCTGGAGTGCGAGGAGGGAGACCCTGACAACATCAACAGCACTGCCAAGGTATGGTACCCTCCTGCGGTGCGAGCCCAGGCCTCTTCCAAAGCTTTCCACCCCCATTTATCCTTCCACAGGTCACACTTTTCATATGTTCTTCAGTCCCTGCTGACTGTGTTGCGTTTTCCTCCTTGGAGCTTAAATGACTGTCACCAATGTAAACATCAGCTCATAAAGTATTTTGAAGTTGTGTCTATTCTTTGAGATGCAGAACCCAAGGGTATCCAGCTGGTACCAGAGTGGAGGAAAGCCAAGGATGAATCACTTTTCTGTTAAACCATAGTAAAGCAGCCCTCGGAAGGGGAGGGCTCTCTCCTGCTCACAGCGTAGGTGGTGATCAGTGCTGAAAGGCTTCTTCTCTTTGTGCTCTATTTCAGGTGGCAGTTCCTCCCAAGGAGCTTATTCTGGCTGGCAAGGATGCTGCGGCAGAATATGATGAGCTGGCAGAGCCTCAAGACTTCCAGGATGACCCTGAGTGAGTGTTGTCTGTCCTGTGGGGATCCTTTCCCTTAAAAACTTGGCACTTCAACCAAGTAACTCACTCTCCTCTCTGTCTTCAGCATGTGTTGTGGGTGTTTTTCAAGTTTTCTTGGGGTGGGGTGGTGTTTTTTTGGGGGAGTCGGAGATCAGCAATGCAAATCTTTCTGCTTGTGGTTTGGACTATTCAGGAGACATTTGTTCCCTTTGAGGCAAGGTGTGCTGTTACAGCTGTTATAGGTGGTGGTACTAATTCTCTCCAGGAATACTGTGTAATCCTTTCCTTTGCAAGCAGGGGGTTCAGAGTAGCAGCGAGAACTACACAGTAGGGTGTGTGACAGAGTTGCCTCCAGCTTGCAAAATGGAATATGTGCTGCAGCCTCTTACAAAGCAACTTGAGCTGTGCACTATGGTCCTTCCCTGTTGCACAGCTGGGTTCATAACTCCCATGGCCAAAGCAGGCATGTTCTGTTTGATGGATGTGCCAGCAGCTGTCAGCATAAAAGGGGGTACTGGTGTTTTGATTGTGAGGCAGGAGGGGCTGTGGGACCCCTGCAAAAAGAGCAGCGGGCAGTAAGCTACAAACCAGGGCAGCAAAAAGATTGCTTAATAGCCCGGCATTTGTGTACATCAGACCCTTCCCTTCAGGAGAAGCACTAATGGATGCAAGCAGTGTTTTGTTTGCATTTTGTAATCTAATCAAATCCTGCATATTCAGCCCACAGGCCGTGAACTGAGTGTCCCTCTTATGTGGTGTCAGAATAGATCTCTCAGAACAATTGTTTGAGAACTTGGCTGACCCAGCGTTCTTTTGTTTTCTGCCTTGCAGTGTTATTGCCTTCAGAAAAGCCAATAAGGTAGGAGTTTTCATCAAGGTCACCCCACAGAAAGAAGAGGGCGAAGTGACCGTGAGTTTCAAGATGAAGCACGAGTTTAAAAACCTTGCTGCTCCAATCCGGCCCAGCGAGGAAGGCGATCATACCTCTGAGGTCATCTGGCTCACCCATCATGTGGAGCTCAGCCTCGGTCCAGTGCTCCCATAAACGCTCCCAACGCTTGTGCCCCGACGGCTGGCTGCAGGATGGACTGTCACAGTGAGGAAAGCACCTGGTGAAACGTTCTGCGAGAGCTCCTTTGTGATGTGTGGGTGTGTGCCACGGGCCCCAGCCAGGCCGCGAGGAGGTGGCTGAGGGTGCCGTGGTTTGGGATGGTTTGTTCTCTCTCCTCTTGTCGTAGTGCCCACTAACTACCGCCCTGCTTCCCCACACCGCCATAGGCTAGTTTAACTTGCAGCACGTGTTTCAGCACAGAGAAAGATCTCGCTTTCTCCAGATTTGCACTACGCCTGGCTGAATCTAGTTTTATCAACAGAAAAGAACCCATACTGTTTTTTTTCTTCATGTCAGCCCACAAACCTGATGTTACATACTCAATAGTGAACTAATTCTTTTTCGCACAAAGCTGTGCCCTTCCCGAACAAACGTTTTAAGAGGTGGCCATGTCTGCTGCGTTATTGGCAAGTTATTGGCAGCAGCATGATGCCTTCTTTACTTGTTTTTTTGCTTCCTCGTAGGATACCTCAGCTGTGGGGGATTGGGACGTACAACCCTACCAGTCTAGCATATGTAGCTTGCTTAGCCAAGGTGATAGATCTGTTTTCACAAAGGAAATGATCGGTTTGCCTTTAAACTCAAAACATAGTGTACTGTAGTGTTGATGGATTTGACTGGCAACCGAGCCCAGGGTCAGCCCGCTGTGTTGCAGGTGGATGTGGTAGCATGATGTGTTGCGAGCTGGGAATTTATGCTCTGCTACAGCCCTTGACTGAGGCAGGGATGCTCCAGAGAGGCTGCCTGGCAGTCTTCAGATCAATTAATGTGTGTTAATAGGCGTAGCGATCAGAGTGTGAAACTGGGGGAGTTAAGATTGAGTCTGTTATACATAAAACTACAGAGGTTGTTTGAGTTTATACTCTGTCTTTTTCCAGTTAGGGTGGGTGGGAGGGAGGTATAAAGGTGGAAAGACAGTTACAGGTTAACAAGCAGACAGTGTACCATGAGGTAATTTATCCGGGGCGTAATTTGGCTGTAGTCCAAGCTAAAATCAGTAATTAAGAGCAGTGTATCCAGGATACTGAATTACCAGTAACTGCATAGCTTAGTGCAAGCGGGTGAGATCACTCTTCCTGCTGAGACTTCACTTGCATTCCCCGTTCAGACACTGACCTTCGTTAAACAAACATATCTGATGGGCTTTGCTGTGCTGGGAAAGGCTTCAATGTCAGCCAGCCACGGCTCTGTTGCTAAAGTCACTTGTGCCGTGGTTCTGCCAGCCTGGAGCTGCAAATCCCCTGCACAGGAGGGTAGGATGAGGCTGCCTGCTCTCTGGGGAGGTGGTGGTGCAGCACCCGAAAACGTGTCCTGTTAGTGTGAGAAACCTGCCTTGGTGTGCTGGGGGGACGCGCGCCTTACAGCCTAGATCCTGCAGCGGGTCTCAAAGCGGCGAGGCATCACGTTTACAACGTCGTATAGGTTACACACAGATGTACAGCATGAGTTTAAGACTTGTAGTTCGTAGTTAATGTCTAGTGCTAGCGCCTGCTGTGGCTTTACCTGTCCAGATAACAAAGCACTTAACCTGTGGCCGAGACTTCTCCTCTTCCGTAGCCGAAATAGCTGCTACACTTGCGACACGAATATGGAAAAGAGCCTTCCAGAGCCGAGCTGGCGGCTGGCCGAGGCCTCGAGCTGCCGGCCCGGGTCCCGCTGGGGCTGGCGGCCGCCGTCCCCCCAGCGCTGGGCTGGTGTTGGAGAAGGTGAAGACCTGGTTTCTCACTGAAGACAAAAAAGGTGCATTGATTTATGATGTTCTGAGCGGTCTAATTAGCTCGGTGAGGTTTTTTTCCCCTCCCTGTAGGTGCTTGTAGGCGATAGAAAGGTGTCGGCCTCTCCCTGCCTCCGTCCCCGCTCTCCCTCTCGCCCCTTCCCGACAGGCGACTGTTGCCTTACTGCTTGACGTCGTGTAGTGACCTTCAATAAAGCAAACGTGGCTCTCGGATCCTTTGCGCTGGTTCTTACGCCGCGGTTCACTAGAAAATAATAATTATTTAAAAAAGAAAAAAAAAAAAAGCTAAGCACCACCCCCCTTCCCCCAATGGTCTCGCCCCCCGCTTCGTCCCCCCCGTTCTCGGTGGTTCCGCCCGCCCCGTTAGCTGAGCTCTATGGTTGGCCGTGCCTAGAGCGCCCTCTGTCCTCGCGAGGCGCGGGTGACCTCGCCGTCTCGCCCCGCTCTTTCCCTCCCCGGCACGTCGCTAGCGGAAGTGGTGTCACTTCCGGCTCCCGCCGCCTGCCGGGATCGAGGCGGAGCGGCGCGGGGGCTTCCGGCGGCTGAGGGGAGCGGAGCCGAGGCCCTGACGCCATGTCGACATCGCTGGGCTCCAACACCTACAACCGGCAGAACTGGGAGGACGCGGTGAGCCCGGGGGGCGACTGAGCAGAACCGGGGCGGGCCTTGGCCGGCGCGGCCCTCCGCTCCTGTAAGGGGGCGGGCAGGGCTGTAGGGCGAGGCGGCCCTCGGGCGGCCGGTAGCGCGGCGACCTGCCCGGGGGAGCTGTGTCCCACCGGTCCCCCCGTCCGGGAAGGGGCTGCCGCGGTTGTGGTTACCTAGGCCCTCCTTACGGGCAGCGCTGGCTGGAAAAGGCAGCGTGCTGCTGTGGGCGCCCCCCACCCCCCGGTCTCCCTGCCGGGTTTTGGGGTGTCTGGTAGCTGGGGAGGTTTCCCGGCAGCTGAGGGGGCTGAACTGGACCCGTCGTGTGCCCGAGGCTGCGTTCTTTAGAGTTGAGGCCTTTACTGGGTGGGCCCGGTGCAAACAATAGCTGCTGAGGCATATCGGGAGGGTGGTGTCATCTGCTGCAGTCAGGTCGCTGAATGGTTAAGGTCTCAAGAATATGCTGTTTGTTTTAAGTTTTACTTCAAACTGGAATAGCTAGCAGGTCGTGGTTCTTTCATAATAGGGGCCTTGGGTTGTGGCTTGTAGCTATCCCAGTGTTTCTTTCTGAGCGAGTGTTTTTGCATCTTTCAGACAGTCTGATTAGTTTAACTCAGTTGCGTTACTACAGGGAATAATTTGAATGCTGTTGCGATGATAGAGTTTGTTGCAAATTCCTGATTTTCTTTTTTCTTGCTCTATTCAGGACTTCCCTATTCTGTGCCAGACATGTCTTGGAGAAAACCCGTATATTCGAATGGTATGTGCCTGTTTGACCATGCAGTCCTTTCCTCTCTGTTGGTCCCAGAACTGCTGGGTTTCAGGGACTAAAATAAGCCTGGTTACAGGAGGAGATGCTGAGGTGCACGTGCACTCCTAATTAGTGGGTTCTGCACAACAGGATTTGGTTCCGGCCATTGTTGGTATGTGATGTCATGGCAATAGGTATGCGATTTAAGAATAAATCAGTTAAAAAGGAGAGGAAGATACAGTCCGGTGTCTAGAGTGCAGGAAATACTAGAAAACAAAGCTTTGGTACTGATAAATCATGTGACATGGAAAACAGTGAAACAACTGCTGAAATATTAAATAGCTTAGCACAATTTTTAAAATGTGCAGGACATGCGCCTGTGAAAAATGAGTTAAAACTGTCTCATGAAGGCTGCCTGACCGTAATTTAAATCCTTGTTTGTTTACCTTGGTTTCCTCTGTGCAGGATGAGTCAGTCCCATTATATTGCTTTTCTCTGTGTTCAGTCTGGTTGTGTATGACCTACATTTACATTATCTTTCCTTCACATTTCTATTCCACCAAGTTTGCTGAGAGAGATGATGACACTTTTGTGAAACATAACCCTACTGCCAGTACAGATGATACTTAAAAACCTGCTTATTTTCACGTAACATCATCTTTGCTTAAAGATAGCTATTAATACTCCATTTCATTCTCGCGTTTCGTTAGTATGTGAGGTGGGACTTACAATACTGTGTTTTTAATGGATGTTTCTGAAACAAAACTGGATTGAGAGTTTTCTAGGATTTTTTTTTTTTTTTGTCCTGTTGACCTGCTAAGGTGTAAGCCCAAAACCCAGCGGTGGGTGAGTCTAAATGCAGCATAATTAGAAAAAAACACTGTGCTATAACATCAGTTATATGTTTCATGTTGAATTAATGATATTTCATATTTTCTTTTATTGTTTTTTATTATATTTCAGACCAAAGAAAAATATGGAAAAGAATGCAAGGTATGTTTGTTTTCTTTTGAAGAATGAATGTCTAAATTGGCACACATCTAGGAATATTAAATATTAACGTTAAAAAAGTCCTGTCGGCTTCAAAAAATCTGGGTTAAGAACTTAAAATGTTTATGTAACTGCATACATTTTTAGGTCAGTCTACTGTGCGTTTTGTTAGACAAAGTCTTTAATAAAATTATTGAAGACTGTTCAGACAGACTTAGGATTTGCTCATGTTTATCAGAATTAGGTTTTACTAATATTGTTGTACTATATTTGAAGGTATTTCAGCATTTTAAGTGATCTCATATTTTCTCTTGCAAGTTTGTTTTTACTCGTAAGTGGTGCATAAATAACTGGAGTTTAGGTTTTGCTATGATTATGTTATTCATGGCTAGGTGATGATTTGTGTTAGCTGTCTGAGAAATAAGCCACATGTATTTCTGGGAGAGCAAGAAGTATTTAGTGTGGTCTTGACTGAGGGAAATTAAAGAGGTTTTTTGCCCCTTTTGTCAATTGTCATCTGAGGTAGGGAAAAGGTATGGGTTGAAATCTTGCTTCCCCTCCTTAAACCGTACATGCAGGGGAAGCAGATGCATCATTCCACTGGGTAAGATAGAGACCAGCAGCCGCCTTCTGAACCAGAAGTCTCATAACCTCTCACTGGGCTTGCTGCTATGCTGGTGACCGATTTACAAATAATTGGTAATTTATCTCCAATAGCTCTATACTGACATCTCCTGGAATGAAGAAGAATTTCTTTGAGTAGATCTGCTTTCAGCATTCGGGCTATTGTAATAAATAAAAAAACCCCAACAACAAGAAAAAAACCTTCCTAAAACTTTCTTATGTCAAAGTAAGGCACCAAATAGAAACAAATATTTCTTGAGGTTTGAATCTTAGCACTAAGATGAAGAAGTTGTATTTATGGGTTAAAGAGATTAGATGTGTTTGGACTTCAAGTTTCCTGCAAGAACCAGAACAGTAACTTCATTGCTGTGTGATAGTGATACAAGTGTCAACTTTCTGTGTTTCAGATTTGTGCCAGGCCTTTCACAGTATTCCGCTGGTGCCCTGGTGTTCGTATGCGTTTCAAGAAAACAGAAGTATGCCAGACATGCAGCAAGCTGAAGAACGTCTGTCAAACCTGTCTGCTTGACCTGGAATATGGTACGTACCAAAAAATGTAAACTAACAGAAGAAGCTGGTCTGCTTGCCTCTGAAGTGGAGGTTGGTGGAATGTCTTTAAATGTGTGCATGTAATTGGCACGGTTGTCTCCGGACAGTCTTTGAGAAGAACAAGTATCGATGATCATACCTTTTCTGAGGTTCAGGGGCAGCGTGGTATACCTGAGCAGTAGATGAGTTATCTATGGCTAATGCAGGTTGCAGTAACTATTTGTGCTCTTTCAGCTTGTGCTTCATATGGATTTGTTGAGGTTTTTTTGGTTGTGGTTTTTTTTTTTTTTTTTTGGTTCGTTCTAGGTTTGCCTATTCAAGTCCGGGATGCAGGACTTTCCCTTAAGGATGAAATGCCGAAGTCTGACGTCAATAAAGAGTACTACACCCAGAACATGGAACGAGAGGTAAAAAAGTGTAGTTATAATTGTGCTCTCTGTGTGTGGGTGTGTATAGGGGAGGAATGACCTAGCTTGTCTTAAAATCATTTGCTTGCTCTGATTCTGTGCATTAGTTTTCAATGTTGATATATGCATAATTATTTGTGTTTGAACTACTGTTTAGATATCCAATTCTGATGGCACTAGACCAGTTGGTGCGCTAGGAAAAGCTACTTCTACCAGCGACATGCTGCTGAAGCTGGCTCGGACCACTCCTTACTATAAACGTAACCGTCCTCACATCTGTTCCTTCTGGGTAAAAGGAGAATGCAAGAGAGGAGAAGAGTGTCCCTACAGGTACAGATACAGCTTGAACGGTTAATCTGTTCACTGTGGTCAGATACGGCTCCCCTTGGGGTTTGAAGAACAGGAAATGCTGCAGTGGACAGGAGACGCAACACTGTGACTGGGGTCAGCGTGAAACTTGCATTCAGTTGGCACTCAGCGCCAGTGAATGAATCTTTGTTGTGGCAAGTTCGTTTGTGAGGAATTAGCTGAGTGGTCTTGTCATGTTTTGCTGAAGCAGTGATTGCAGCTCTGCTCTTGCATAGTTCATTTTTTTCCCTTCATGGCATCAGTCCCCTCAATCAGAGATCTTTGTATTTGAACAAGAGGCCATTTGAAATCCAGCTCTTGTATTTTGTAGTGTTGAATGCTGAGCTGTCAGAAGTGCCATTCATTCAGAACTCGAGGCAGTCGTGGCTGCAATTTAAGTTCTCAGGCATTTTTGTTCCATTTTGGCATGTTTATGTGAACAGGGTTAAGGGTATAAGTGACCAGAGGCCTTTAGAAGGGAAGGTAGCAGTTGTAGTCATTTTAATCTGATTCACCTGTGACTGGAGTTATGAAACGCTTTATCTGCTGAACCTTAGACACGAGAAACCTACAGATCCAGACGATCCTCTGGCTGATCAGAACATCAAAGATCGTTACTATGGAATTAATGATCCTGTGGCTGATAAACTTCTGAAACGAGCATCAACCATGCCTCGTCTAGACCCCCCTGATGACAAGACTATTACTACACTGTATGTTGGAGGGCTTGGAGATACTATCACTGAATCAGATCTCAGGTGTGTTGGTGAATTTGTATTGCTCTTGCCTTTTTATTTGATGCTTTGATTACTGCTCATCTTGAAGTGAGGAAGTCTCTCTTGTAAGGGAAAAAAATAAATCTGGTTTTCAGTTTTCCTTAATGGAGAACTGCTTGGTGGGCAAATGCAGAGGAGTGCCAGCTTGCTGGAGAACAGATAAACAGGCACATTTCAAATGCTTTGAGTAAAATTGCTCTCTTTAAAGATGAGTCATCCTTCTGAGCTGTTGGGGATACTGTGTTACGCTTTTTACAAGAAAGTCCCATAGCTTCTCTCTAGCTAGCTGCTGAGAAAAGCTGATGCAGAGTTTTTATTGCTCCATAATTGCACAGCGGGGCAAGAGACTTGATTTCTAACGGTTAGTCTGAACTGGTGATGGAGAAAAGAAAGGATCTGAGTGTATGTATTTCAGCACATTATGAGGTTCTGCGGCTAGGAGGAGTGGGGTTTCATAATAATTTTTTTCCCCCACAGAAATCACTTCTACCAGTTTGGGGAGATTCGGACGATAACTGTAGTGCAGAGGCAACAGTGTGCTTTCATCCAGTTTGCCACTCGGCAAGCTGCAGAAGTGGCTGCTGAGAAATCCTTCAACAAACTGATTGTCAACGGTCGCAGGCTCAATGTCAAATGGGGAAGGTGAGTGTGGGAGGAGGAAGCCTTGTGAATACTGCCACAAGATTCTTCACGCGGTTTATGCAGTCTTGGTGAGCAGGATTGGATATTAAGTTGGAGTAGATACTGGTTTGGTAAATAGTTTGGGTCCTCTTACAGTTTGGTTTTCTTTCAGCAGTGGGATCTGAGTTGGAGATTACACAAATTGCACATATTGTGTAAGGGATTTCCTGGTTGAGAGTTATGGATGAGTTTCTGTAGTTTTGCTTCTAATCCATCTCCTGTAAGCACCGTTTGCACACTTTGTACCAGCTGTCTCTGATGTTCTGTGAATTTTTCATCTTCAACCTGAAACAATGGATCTGGATTAGATAATGTGACGCTATTGTGGTGTGAATATCTGCTTCTCCTGCTTCTTCTTACCCTTGTTCTCAAACTTTTGTCTGGCTTTTAGGTCCCAGGCAGCAAGAGGAAAAGAAAAGGACAAGGAAGGTACTACAGAATCTGGGATAAAGCTGGAGCCAGTTCCAGGACTTCCCGGAGGTAAGGGAGTTGTTTTCATCTCTGAAACACATCATGCTGACCTGCTTCCATGAGAGAGGCTGGTGTTAAACCTCTGAGACCAGTAACAGAGTTCAGGGTGGTAGAGGCACTGGTGAGCCCAGAGCAGGCAGTTACAGTAGGTTTGCAGTGGATCCAACTAGGGTGGGAGGGGAGCTCTGTCTAGAAGAAATTCTTGATGAAAAGAGAATGATGTGATGAGTGAAAAGTTAAAGCTGAGTTAAAGTTACTTAGGTCCGAGATTGGCAATCCATGCTTTTCAAGGCTTGGTTAATCCTCCACTGAGCATTGTATGATGGAAAAAGCAAAGCTGGTTTTGGGTGAAGAAAAATGGTGACTGTTCTGAAGTTTCAGTGCGGTCCTGCTTCTTGCTCCGGTTCAGATGTGTAATAGTAGCAGCAGTTTGCCCTTGTGGAAGAGCTGATTGCGCCTCCTCTCTGAAGGCAGAGACTTCTGCATATCTCGACTGAGAGATTTTCTGTAACCACCGTGTACTTTTTCTGCAGCTCTCCCCCCTCCTCCAGCTGCGGAAGAGGAAGCTTCTGCAAATTACTTCAACCTACCTCCAAGTGGCCCTCCAGCCGTGGTTAACATTGCCTTGCCACCTCCTCCTGGCATCGCTCCACCACCACCTCCAGGTACTTGTGTTTCCCCTGCAAGTGGGGGTGTCTGACTTGGCATTAGACGATGTAGTCCCCCTTGCTCGACTGCGCTGTAGCACTGATGCGTGCCCTGAGTTGATTTTCCTCATCCCTGATCATACAATGTAAACCGATCATCTAAAATGAGCTGTCAGCACAGTTTAATTAAACTGAGCTGCCTGTTGTGGTATGTAGTCACTTGCAAATTCTCGGGCATGTCAGACATCCCTGTTACTGGTACTGAGACCTACTCAGTGCTTTTGTTGGCTGTGTAAATGCCACCTTAACCTGAACTTCGAAGGGTAATTCTGCAGCTGGTTGAATGCCACCCTGTGTTTGGCTGTGTGTATATATCTATCCAGAGACCCTTTTTTTATGGGATGTCAGACTCTTGTGGATGTGTTTTGCTTTGCTCCACGGTTGAGTGGAAAGCATTTAGATTGGCATTACAGTCCCCCCACCAGGTTTTATCTGTGAGTAAGCATGTGTGTTGGGTAAGGATGGCCAGCAGTTGTACTGGAAAGAGGGAGAGGAGTTGGGGGATTTCAGAAATCATGGAGAACGTGCACCTTTTGAAGACACAGCTGTAAGCCAGCTGTTTTCTGTTCCTAGTTTCAAGCAGTAGTACACTTGCATTGGTTGTTCTGTTGTTTTGTCTGAAGCTGCCAACTTTGTTTCTGCAGGTTTTGGACCACATATGTTCCACGCCATGGGCCCCCCACCTCCCTTCATGAGAGCCCCAGGCCCCATTCACTACCCGTCTCAAGATCCCCAGAGGATGGGTGCCCACGCGGGAAAGCACAGCAGCCCCTAGCACGTCGTGCCACCCTCATCATTTAAGTAAATGCTATTTTCTAGTTACCATGGTAGCGCCATATGTTGAGCTGTGGGTGAGCTAGAGAAGCCTTATTTTCCTGCTTGCAGACACTGGGCGAGCTGAGCTTTGTGTCTCCGCTAGCTAATTGGATTGTTGATACATCCCAGATCTTTCATTTAGTGTTGGGGGGTGGGGGGGTGGGGGGTAGACAGAAGGGCTGTTGGGGGCTCTGTGGATCAGGTCTACCAGAATTACAGTGCTATCGGTGTACCCCGTTCACACACTTTTGAAATAAACGTCTGGAAAAACAAAACCAAACCCTTTTAAGCCCATTTGATATCCTCAGTCTGAACACTATGGACTATTTAAATGTAGCCAGAGACTCTTCTCTGTCAGGAAACTAATGACTTATTATTCTAATGAGGTATTAAACCAGGCCTGAATAAGAGCTGAAAAACAAGCTTATCAGATGTGCCAAACCCATGGCTTTGCCTTACTATTGCCACAGAATTTTCCTCCCTCCTTTTTCCTGACTTCTTGCTTAAAAAAAACCCAAAAAACAAAACCTTTTTTGATGCTTCACTTCTAATCCTGCACATCCTGAGCAAGATAAGTGTTACATGCGAGCAGCCCCTGGGTAGTGCAGGCGTGGTGTGGAGTGACCTGTTTTAGCCTGGTGAAGGCCCCCTCGGTGGCCCCCAGAGGCTGGGCTTGTGTTGCTGACAGCTGCAGGGGGAGGACATGGTGCAGCTACAAGCTTGTCCAGGGTATATTTGGACCGTGATTGGGGCTTTCAGGGTCTGTGGATACAGTCTCTTCTTAAACTGTGAGATGGATCCTACTTCATCCTGCTTTGATAAGACATGAAACTTTTCTTTCTGTGCTCCAACTAGAGTGTTTGCCCAGGAGCAACTGTGTCCTGCATGGAGCCTGCCGTTGAGTAAGATGTATGTACACGTGGCTGGAGGATTTTAAGTTTACCTGTATGTCGGCTGCTTTCACATAATGGATCTGTGGACATCTTTCTGTAAAGCAAAACATGATGGGACCTGTTCTGAAGCCTCATTTGCTTGTTTTTTAAAAAAATACATTAAAATATTTGAATTTTTCAACACTTTGCTTAGACCCTGCTTCCTGGAGCACAGTGTCTGAGGGCTTTGAGTTTTATTTGGCTGCTGACAAAGCTAAGGTGCAGAGTGAGCAAGGACAGCGGGTCCGCTTTTAGTTCTATGTGCTGTCCTGTACCAAGCCACAGGGTCCCACTGATGCTGCCAGCCCTGCCAGGCTGTTGGAGGTGGCATAGCACACTTGGCACCAGGGGCACGGCTGGCAGGTAGGTTGGGTTTCTCTGGAGAAAGAGCTGGGCTTTGGGCACAGGTAATTAGTTTAGTTTTCATCAGGTAAGAGCCATCCCAGGGCAGTGTTGGAGGACAGGCAGAGGCCTGCTGGTGGATTGGGGAGGGATGCAGCGTTTGTCACTGCTCTGGCTCTTTGTCTCTGCAGTTGGGGCCTGTTGATGCTGTGCAGACATCTCAAATGCAAGCAGGCTTTACATTATCAGAATTTATTTATTATTTCCAGCCAGGTCCCCAAGGGTTCTTCAGCTGATGGACAAAGGAGGATGGAGGTGGGTTTGGAACAGGACGGCAGCTGAGCATCATAAATTCTTAATGTTTAAGGAACAGACCTTTTTTCTTTCTATTTGGTTGTCCCCTCCTGCTTCTGTGGGAAGAACAGAGCAATGAAAGTTTCCTGCCTGAACGGTGTGTTGTGGCAGCAGAACCCCTGTGTGGGATTTCCTCTGCACATTTGTCTGCACAGCATTACAAATACACTTCGCAAGTGAGGCAGCTGTTAACTGCATTTTTACCACAAAATTTACTTGCCCGGTTTAACCACAGTGGTGGGAAAAGAAACTTTTATCCTGATGCTCCTGCTTTTGCAAGATTAAATAAGGGTAACATTAAGAACGTGACAAAAGCAATTGTAGGAAGTTAGAGATTTTTGTTCGTGGTTAGCAGGGGTTTCCAGATGTTCCGATGACTGTCCTACGGACTGTTGTTAGCTGCATGTCCTACTGTGTGTCACTGCTGAAAACTTCTGTGTACTCAAATCCTCACTGCTGATTTTTGCATTCACAGTGAAGCCCGTGTTTGCTCTAGAGTCAGGTCTGTGCTGCTTTTCCTTCCCACTGATGTTGAAGTTGCCAGAATACCCCAGCAGTATCTTTTGTACTGATGCAATTTTGCGGTGCGGCAGGTCCAGGCGGGGCCTGATTCTTACTGACCAACTACATGAAGCGAATCTGGCACAAGCCAATCGAAGGGCTTAGGTGCTTAAGCAAGGCATGCAAATAGCAGTAGGAAAGGGAAAATAACAGCTGCCAAGTGCTAGCCAGTAGCTTGTGGAAAATAGGGCACAAGTTTCCAACTCCCAGTGTTCCCCTCCCATCTATCCTGGCTGTGCTGTACAGAGGTTGGTAAACAGGCAGATGCCCAGTTCATCGTTCGTTTTTGTTGTCCAGCCAAGCTCAAGGTAACTGCTTTTAACATGCCAATGCCTCTGATAACTTGTTTTGCTCGTGTTCTTCAATTATCACCTCCTCTCGCCATCCTGACTGGAATGACAGGTGTAGAGTTGTCCTGAAGATGGAATTTCTCTGCAAAGGCACCAGCTGTCAGTGAAGAAGCAGCGAGACAGCTTGGTGCGTTGCAGCTGGTGGTCCTGCCATTTTCCGTGAGGCAGGGAAGAAGACAGGCTGTACAGGATGTTTTGTACGGGAGCTTACGGGGATCTGCTTGCATTAACAACGAGAACTTGGCTGGTTAGCTTAGCACTAAATGCCCTTGTGACAATGGCTGGTACGAGGGGGATTCAAAATGATCCCAGACTTGAGCGTGTTCAAATCCCGTTGAAGAAGATGACAACCCGAGACCACTAGCTTAGCTTTCACGAGAAATACTTACTCCCCTCTCCTCTACCGTGCGAAGTATGTTTGAGTCTAGCGAGAAAAGCAGCCGTGGCAATGGGGAAGGGAGCGCACGTACTACAGCTCATCGCTCTCTGGTAGAATCCGCACCCAGCCTTGCGGCACTCTGTTGAAGTTGGGTCTGTGGGAAATCACCTCCAGAGCGCTCAGGTTATCCAGTTCCACGGCAGGCACAGAGAACAGGTCGCTGACCAATGCTCTGTCAAATGGGATGGGATTCCTGTGGGACGAGAAAAAGCAGACTGAGCGTGTTGCAAGGAGAGGTTGTGCATGTAGTAAAGGTGGTGGAAGAAGCAGGTCTGGATTTCCTAACTCTGAGCCCAGCAGCAACCTAGCAATGCCTGTAGCAAATGACAACCCTCCTTTTCCTCCCCAGGATGCCATTAGAGCCTCTGCTAGCCCAGCGAGGTGCTTCTCTTGTACAGAGCCAACCTCAACTCGAGCTTTGGCGGGCCTGGAGAGTCGGGTTTGGTGCCTGAGCGTCAGTGGCTGTGCAGGGGAGGGAGGAAGTGTGCTGTTACCTTTACCGTAGTCTCTCTTGATGGGTTCTGCCAACAGCAGTAGAGATGTGTAGATGAAAGGGGTTAGCTTAAGAGAGCAGGTGATGGTGACAAAGCCCCTGCTCTTTAGAAAGTGAGTTGTCTACAGCTAATATGTTCTGTAGAGTACTGAGGCTGATAGGGCTGCCTCCTGATCACTCTAGCACATGTGCAGGCAAATGTCTTTCTCCTGGCCCTCGCTCCAGTCTGCCTTTTGGGACAGCTTCTCTTGAACTATGACTAACAGGAGGAGCAGTGCGGGGGCAAGAGCTGTCATCCTTTTCTGGAGAAATGTGGAAAGGGACTGGGGAAGAGAGTGCCCGCCCCCGAAAAGCCAAGAATGTTGGTTTTGGAGCAGCACATGGAGGCTGAGCTATCAATGAGGCATAGCTGGGAATGTTTGCTTTGGGAAGCGCTGCTCGCACATGAGTAACGTGGCACTGTTTTGCAACAGAGGAGAAATAAGAGGGGGGAAGGTAAATGAGAGACGTTTGTTCCGGAAACTTTCTCCCTTTTGGGAAAAGACAGTGCCTTTCACAAAGCTTGGTTTTCACTCTCTCTTAAGGCAGCACACCTTAGCAAGGTGGCCAAAGGTCTTTGCATCGTAGCCTGAATGTTTAAAGTTGGGAATAAATGTCTGCTTTAACACAGTTGCTGTTGAGATGGTGAACTTGCCCTTGCCCTGTGACCCGTGTGAGCTGTGCAGGGATTCACCTAGCTTTAGGCAAGACCACTGGCTTCTCGCTAGCTGATTTGTTCCAAAAAGCTTGTTTTTCTGCAGTTTGGTATTTGATGAACTGAGAAGTGATTTAAAAGCCAACAGCTTGGAAGATTGTGAAAAGCCCAGTCAAAAGCAGATTGGCTCTCTGAATCTTCATGCCTCAGTGAAGAATTAGAGGAGGTGGCAAGAGGCTTGGTGTTAAATTAGCATCCATCTGTATTAAGTAACAGTTCAAGACTTTAAATAGAAAGGCAACATGTGAGAGGGGAGAAATGGTACGGGGTAAAGCATTATTCAGAAACATGCCCTTGCTTCAGTCCCTGTCCATAAATAAATGCTGAGGCGGGAACATGGCTAAATGTTGAAAGAAGAGAGCCAAGTGTCTGCAGCAGCTCCTTGTTCTCCCACTACAGCACCTCCTCGGATGTTACTGCTCCAGGAAAGCTCGAGATGGCTGAGTAACTGGGAAGGAGACCCTGAGGGAATGCTAACGCAGCCCCTTTGCTTCTCCACGCTTGTCCGTGGCTGCCCATGGCTTCTTGTCCCTTCTGTTAACCTTGTCTCCCTCAGCTCCGCTCCAGTGCAAAGCAGTGCTCTGCCACGCTTTCACTGGTGTGGAAGGGGAAACACAGGGGGGCTGAGTGTGCAGCAGCCTTGTGCTGTGCACCTTGCCAGGTCCCATGGCAAAGCCCTAGGGCTGAGCGAGAGGAGAGCAGCAAAGGGACGGTGGCAGCATCATCTCAGCTCTGCTGGCGGTGGAGCTGATCTCTGCCCTTTGGGGACACAGTTCCCGTGCAGAGGGGTTGTAGTCCCCTGCAGCCCTTTCTGCCAAGTGTTCAAAGCGCAGCAGTCATCTCCCCTGTGCCTCAAATCCAACCCTGGTGTGGGCTCAGGAAAGCTGCCATCTGCAGAGGCACAGCACCGTGGCAGATGGTCTGATGGGGATCAGTGCTGTGTCCTGGTAGGGAGCACCAGTGGGAGCCTGGCTCCTGGAAGGTGACTTTGGCCAGGCCACTGAGGCTAACATACTTTCATCCTCATGAAAGAGGCTTTCAGTGAGGAGGAGAGCCAGAACCTTGGTTTGTAGATTCCCTGGGATGATGTTCAGCTTCAAAGTTCAGTTCTTACTATTCTACCTTGGGCTGCTGGTGCTTTCCTACCGCCAGATCTCCATCTCCTGAATCCCCACCAAACACCTTTCCAGAGTGAAGATTTTCCTTGGCAGTCTCTGTTCCCAGCCTCGCCCCCAGTGTAATTTGGAGGTGTGCAGGGTGCGGATCTTGCCAGGCTGAGCCACCAGAAATGGGCCTGGAGACTTCAATTTCGAGCAGGTGTTCGGAAGGAATCTGGTGACCTCTTAGCATCTTGTGGGAAGATTAACCTTACACCCCCACCACTTCCAGCAGCTGCTTGGATACCTTAAGGAATTTAGAAGAGAGACTTGGCAGTGTCTGTGCCATTCCTCCACCCAGCCCAGAGCTGAGCATGACTGGGAACAGCAGCGATTCCTTCTCCAGGACCACATGCGTGAGAATTAGTCCTCCCAAATTTCAGCCATCATACCTGAGGCTACCCCGTGAGACCAAGCTGCTTAAGGCTGTGCAAGCCCAGTGGTGGAGCTGAGAGGAGATCTGGGGAGCTGCTGGAGGCAGGAACCTTTGCAGAGGAGCCATGGAGGAGCTCCTGAGCAGGAAAAGAGCAACCTGAGCCCTTGCTGCTCCCCCGTGGTGTAGAAAGAGGGCATGGACCATTGCATTTCCCTGGCACAATGGTAGGTGTTTCTTGAAGCTGAAGGACTTGGCCAAGGGATGGACAGGTTGGTGGTGCCTGCACCTCGGCCAGCATTACCTGTTGAAGCTCCTGAAGTCCCATGGAGAGGGTCTCACGGGCAACTGGTTCTTGCCATGCACAGTGTGGTCCTTGTCACCAAGAGCCTCGTGCCATGGGGAGCAGTAGCCCTTGGGGATGGCGGTGATGTTGAACTTCTCTGGGGGGACTTCTTTGAGGGGGCCCGAGTATCCTGTGGGGGGGAGAGGCGGTGTGGGCTGCTGTGGCTGCAGGTGGGCTGGGGCACCATCCCGAGCAGGGGAGAGGGGGCTGGGAACAGCCCTGCCTTTGTACAGCCACAGAGGACCTGCTGTTGGGGGCATGATTCCACATATATAACATAAATATATGTTATATATTTATATATATAAAAACTTTGGGGAAGGGTTTTGAGGAGGACCCCTCAGCAGGCAGCAGCTCACTGCCTCCAGCCCCACATTAGTGAGATTACAATGGTGTTGGCTTTGGGGTGTAGGCAGCATTTACCTGGGGCCAGAGCATCGGGGTTGAGGACTTTGCTCATCTGCAAGACTTTCTCTGTCTTCTTGGGCACTTCGGGGGGGCCGCCCTGGGGTGATGCTGCCACGTGGAGCTCAGAGTGATAGCTCTGCTGGCCCCCGGCATCCTCCCCTGCCTGTGGAGGGGACAGTCAGCAGGGCGCGGGGGTCTCCCCTGCCCCGGTCGGGACTCGGGAGGCTGTCAAAAGCACCTTGGAGCTTCCTCCACCTACTCACCGTCCACTCGTTTGCCGTTCCTTCTAGGTTGCCTTTCTCGGTGCGGTGTGAGCTACCTGCCCCCAGCCCTGGGAGCTGCAGGAGGTGAGGAGAGGGGTTAGCGGGTGCAGAGGGGGACTGGCACCCTTGCTCTTCGATGAATGCTGAACCTGATGCTTGCCCCTCTACACGCCCAGCCCACCAAGCCATCTCTGCTCTCCCTTTGCCTCAGTATAGCGGGCAGCTGAGCATGGCTGCCCTGCTGAGAGACTCCCAGCCCCACGAGGAATCGCTTCCCTGCAAAGGCTGCGAGAGCTGGGAAAGGGCTGTGCTGCTCAGAGACAGGGGATGAGCCGCAGACCCACCTCCCTATAGTTGCTGGGATGCTCAAAGACGAAGCGCTGCATCCGCCTCTGGCGCTCCTGGAAGAGCTGGGAGCCACGGTTGTTCCGCAGGGAGAGCTCCTCAATCATCAGGTCCTGCGGCGTGCTCACCTTCTTGCCCAGGTCCAGCCGGGGGGCTGGGGAGGCTGGGGGAGAGCACAGCTGCAGCTGAGGCTGCTGCAGCGCTGGGGCCCCCCGTGCCCAGCTCAAGGATGGCGTGTCCCCTCGCTGGGGTCCCTGTCACGCACATTGACCATACGCCCATGCCGGGAGCTGCCCCAGGGACCAGTGTTTCCTTGGTGGGGAACTGTTGGGGAGTTATCTCGGTTCCAGAGGCTCAAACAGCCTCTTCTGCCCCTGTGCATGGACCCCTTCAGCCTTCAACACACAATTGCCACCCCTTGGGGCTGTACTGCAAGAGGGGACCAAGAAAGCAGGCAGCTTGGTCCTGGAGAGCGGGGCCAGTGGCTTCAACCAGAGCTGGGTCTGGGCCCTAGGCAGGGGGGACAGTGCTGCCCTGGGACCGGTGGCACCCCTGGCCCTCCTTACCGTGTTCGGGGCCCGGTCTCATGATGGTCATCACTTGCTGCCACGCTCCTGGGGCAGCTCTGCGGGAGGGGGACGGATCCTGCACAGCTGGAAGAGAGAGGCAGCCCCGGGGTGACACCAAGCATGGGGATGCATCAGCCCCAGGCATGCCACGGGGAGAGGCCAGGCTTCATCTGAGCATCTCCCCTAGGCAGCATCATCCCTGAACACCTCCCCTGGCCAGCATCATCCCTGCACTACTCTCCATTCCCTTCAATAGATGTAGGGAAACATCCAAAGCATGCCACCCCTCAGCCCCTGCTTGTCGTCTTTCCTCTCTGCCTTTCTTTAGGGCAGGAAATGTCCTCAGCTCTGCCCTTGCCTGCAGTGAGCTGGTGTCCTCATGTCCTGAGCACCCACTGCCTGCAACCTGCAGGGCGAGCGGGGGCCCTGGCTGCCCCCCACCAACACCTCCGCCTCAGCAGAGCTATTTTCAGCTGCTGGCCCCAAGGGTGCTGGAGCTGCAGCCCTGACCCTGCCAGGGAGCTGGCAAGCCTGGCCAGCAGTGAGATGGGGTGCAGGGCTGCGGGGCTGGGTTGCTCCTTTGCGGGGAGGCAGCTGGAGACCAGCCCTGGTCTGAACCCCCGGGGCTGCCCACCCGCAGCAGCACCTTTCCATTCGGCCAGGGTGTTCGGATCAGTACATGCGAGGAGCAGGGTGGTGGCTCAGCCCTGTTTGGTGCATCTGGCGTCCCTCAGGTGGGCTGATGCTGTGCAGCTTCCCCTAAGAGCCCTGTAGAGCAGCGGGTCCCCGCGGGGCTGCGGGTGCCTGGCACGCAGCTCCCTGCCAGCTCCAAGTTCAACATCAACCATCCGCACGGCAAGCCTGGGACCTGCGCCCTGTCCTTCCCTCAACCCCCTTCCAGGGAGACCTTACCCTGATCCCCATGGTGGCGATGTCCCTACCACCAAGGCTGGGACATCCCCAACCCCCGTGCACCCCCTCCACCTGCTGACCCCAACATGGGACCTCACCTCCCCTACCTGGCCAGGGGACACCCCAGACGCTGGGGACCGCAGATGCTCTCCTGCTGTGCTGGGGATGACGCCGAAGCCAAGCTGTGGCCACCAGTGCTTGGTGGCCCTGGCTGGCCCTCCGCGGCACCCCTCGGCTCCCTGCCGCTCGCCCCGACCCGTGCTGGGCTCCAGCCCAGATGCCAAAGTCCGGCCGTGGGACAGCAGTTATTTCTGGCTGAGAAAGGGGGCGGAGCAGGGCTGACCCTTAGGGACCAGGACACTGCCACCCCGGCATGGAGCAGGGCTGACTCTTGGGGACAGGGATGCTGTCACCCCGGCACGGAGCAGGGCTGACCCTTAGGGACCAGGACACTGCCACCCCGGCATGGAGCAGGGCTGACCCTTGGGGACCAGGACGCTGTCACCCCGGCATGGAGCAGGGCTGACCCTTGGGGACAGGGATGCTGTCATCCCGGCACGGAGCAGGGCTGACCCTTAGGGACCAGGACGCTGCCACCCCGGCATGGAGCAGGGCTGACCCTTGGGGACAGGGATGCTGTCACCCCAGCACGGAGCAGGGCTGACCCTTGGGGACAGGGATACTGCCACCCCGGCACGGAGCAGGGCTGACCCTTAGGGACCTGGACGCTGCCACCCCGGCACGGAGCAGGGCTGACCCTTGGGGACAGGGATGCTGTCACCCCGGCACGGAGCAGGGCTGACCCTTGGGGACAGGGATACTGCCACCCCGGCACGGAGCAGGGCTGACCCTTAGGGACCGGGACGCTGCCACCCCGGCACGGAGCAGGGCTGACCCTTGGGGACAGGGATACTGTCACCCCGGCACGGAGCAGGGCTGACCCTTGGGGACCGGAATGGTGGCTGTGCAGCAGCAGCAGGAGGTGGCCATGTACCACATGCACCCAGGCCACCTCGGGAACGGATCGGAGCCAGGGAGGCCAGGCTGGGTGGGATAGCGGCAGTTTATTTCTGAGCTGGGTATACAACTGTGTGGCGAAGGCGGGTCGTGGTGGCTGCTGAGTGAGGGGAGGGCTGTGTCCTGGGAAGGGCAGGCTGCAGGGCGGGGGGACGCCGTGGGACAGGGATGGGCTGGCTCCAACAGCGTGTCCCAGGGAAAAGGGCAGGGCTGACAGAAGCTCCCTGAACAGGGAACGTGCCAGAACCCCGACAGCCCAAACGCATCCTCCTTTCTCAGTGCTGGTCTTACCAGCACCAAGGCTGCATCCCCTGGGTGGGCGGCTGCAGTCACTGCCATAGCATCTCCTGGCACCCCAGCCAGCTCCTGCTCACCCCTGGGTGGGGACAAGTGCTTTGGGGACCCATTGCCCTCCTGGGCACCCACTGCTCTCCCCAGGCTCTGCCACATAACTGTGTCCACCCTGATGCCTCCTCTCCCCGTCATCCCCAGAGCCTCCCTCCAACACCGCTGCCCTTGGGGGACCTCTGCCCCCTCCTCCCAGCCCCTTGCAGGGCTCCTCATGGGGACACCGGCTCGTCCTCGAGACACTCCCAGCATTGCCTCCTGCACCAACACCTCCTTCAAACCCTCTGCGACCTGTACCACTTCCTTCGGCCTCCTACAGCCCCCCACCTCCTCCCGCCAGCCCTGGCTGCCACAGCGCCCACCAGTCCCCCTGTGTGCCTCCATCCCATAGGAATGGGGACAGGGATGGGGTGAGTCTGGGGATGGGGACAGTGACACGGTACAGGATGGGGCTGCCCCTCTTTGCCTGGGCAGAGTGGGAGGGCATCTGTAAACAGTCCCCTTGACATGGCAATAAATAACTGGCTCTCTTTTTGGTCACCAGGGAAGGATTTGGGGGAATTTCTTTGAGAAGGGATCAAAAGTAAAAAAAGAAAAAAAAATAGTGAAGAACTGGGGGACTGGAATAAAAAATTAACCTTTCCTCCCCAAAATCCGGTTGCAGTTGAAACCTGCCAGATCTGGAGGCTGGGAAAGGCTGGGAGAGGATGCTCGGCCATGGCACCTGCTTGGCGCTGCCCACCCCTGCCAGGTGTGCCGTGACCCCCCAGGCAGCGGCATCAGCCATGCCACCCAGGAAAGCAGAGCTGTGGGGTGCCGGAGTCTGTGACACCCTGGCGCTGGGGACAGGGGACTTGCAGGGGACCACCGAGCCCGTCTCCATCCCTGCTCTGTGATGCAGGGCTGCGGAGGGAGGGGGAAATGTCGGGGGCTGGATCCCCCCCGCTGCCTGCTCTGCCTGCTCTGCCTGCTGACCACGCAGTCCTGCCCCGAAAGGTTAGGGTGGTAAAAATAGAGCAGGGCCATGGGACTGCAGGCAGGCGGGAGGCACCTGACCCCTGCCAGCATGCCGAGGGGCCGCAGCAGCTCCACCGGGGAGCGGGGACAGCAGTTTTTGGGGACCTCAGCCCCAAGGGTTGGGGTGTTTCCAGTGGGGGGTCAGTGGGTGGCATCACCCAGGCTGGCGGGACTGGGGAGAGGGTGGCCTGGCCAGGGCTGGCTCGTCTAGGAGGTGCAGGGGGCCCCCGAGGGCAGCCCCCCTGGCTTCAGCCGCAGGCTGCCGGTCCAGCCCCGGGGGCAGAGGTTGAAGCTGTGGATGCCCGGGCTCTTGGCCCCCGAGTCTTCGGAGTCAAGGGAGACGTCCGAGTCCGTCGGGGACCGGGAGGTGCAGCGCTTGGCCAGAGACCGCCCGCCCACCACGGGGGATGGCAGGGGGCTCTTGGGGCTGGGGGACAGCCCGGGGACGGGGCAGGAGGACACACCGGGTGGCAGCAGGAGCTGGCGACCCTCTGCCCAGGTGGCTCGGGGCATCCTGGGGGAGGCACAAAATTGGGGGCTGTCCGCCCGGGGCGATCGCAGGGGGCTTTTGTGGGTGGGCGAGGGGCTGCCCAGCACGCTGCTGGCTGCCTGTGGTGCTGGGGCTCTGGAGCTCTCTGGCCGTGCTGGCCTGGGGGACTGGGGGAGGCTGGGGGGGCCAGCGGGGATGGGGGTGAAGGGCCGGGAGCCCTCCGGCCCCACGGCTTTGGGAGAGGAGCTCTTCCTCCGGGCAGCGTTGATGATGTTCCTGGCGAGCCGCGCTTGCATCTGCCGGCTGGCCCGGGGGTCGGCATCCTGCCGCAGCGGGGACAGGGACCTCTCGCTCCACGGAGGGGACGTGGGGGGTCCCTCGTCCAGCTCGGGCACCGAGGCCGGGCTGGCCCAGCCGTCCAGGCTGCCTGGGCACCGCACCAGCCGGGGCATCCAGGTGGGCGAGGCGGGGAGGGACGGCCGCCTTTCCTGGAGGGGGACAGAGAACGGGTTAGTGCTGGCACCGCTCAGGGGGACGAAGGGGACAGAGCAGGGGGACAAGGGCAGGACTGGTGCGGAGGCAAGCTCCATGCTGGCTCAGCCCTGCAGGAACTGGGGACGCATCTTTGTGCATTGCACCCCCTGCAAGGGGTCCCCAAAAATGCATTTGCCTCTGCACCCCCTCACCAGCCAAGGAGGTCGGGGTGGGCTGAGCCTGCAATTAATCATCCTTGCCCAAAATATGACCCAAGACCTCTCACTACCTGCAGCTTCCTAAAGCCTCCCTCCTGGTGATGCACGGAGACCCCCTTGCAGTGCCCAGGGGGTCCATCGCCCGGCAGCTGCTCCCCAGCCGGCAGGAAAGAGAAGAGCCAGGTCTGACAGCGCAGAGAGTGTATTGAGAAAGAGGGGAAAAAAGAAAAATGCAGGAGAAATAACAGCACAGTCGAAAGGCAACTCGTTACCATGGGGAAAGCGGTGGGAGCAAGGGACGGGCAGAGGCACAGCTGGACCACGAGCATTGGGCTGGGCATTGCCCAGCAGCCCTGCCCTCCTCTGCCCAGCACATCCCTTGCTCCGGGTCTTGCCAAGCAGCGCTGCCCATCCCCAGTTCCAGCACCAAGCATGGGGAGGGACAGGGACCCCATGGCATCCCCAGCACCGTGGGGCTCTGCCTTTCCCCCAGGGATGTGGCTCTCCTCCGTGGCACAGAAGCAAACGAGGACAGATCCTGAAGGAGCAGCAAAAGAGACAGGAGCAGGCACAGTGCGGCAGAAAGGCGGTGAGTCCCCTCCGGGTTTGCTTTGGTAGGAGGCCGATAGGAGCCGGCAGGACAGAGGGGCTGCAGGTGAGCGGGCAGAGCCGGCAGCTGCCGGCTACGAGAACTGGAAAGGCAGGAGGCGAGGAAAGAACGGAGCCAGAGATGCGATGCTCCATACAGTTTCCAGGCGAGAGAAGGGAGAAAGTGCCGGCAGTCCCGCGGGACAGGCGGGCTCCCGACAGCTCTTTGGGATCCTGTGGGCTTTACGCCCCCGAGTCCTGCCGCCTCCCCGGGACCCCTCGGCTCCCATTACACCGGGGGCTCAGCAGCAGCTGTTTCACCCACGGTCCCAGCACTGCAGCCTCCCAGCTACTTCTTTTTTCTATTTCCTTCTCTTTTTTCCCCCTTTTTTGTGGTTGGTTCGGCTTTTGGCACACCCGTGAGCAGTTAGGGAGGACTCAGCCGGCGGAGGGAAGCCTAAAACCCATGTGTTTTTCTCTCCGCCACCACTACTTGTAGTAAAAAGAAGGTTTCCACACCTGCGGCTCGATGCCGGCATTCCTGGTGGAGTAGGAGGGCCGCGGCGCCTGGAAGCCCCCCTTTGCTCGAGGCGGCAGCAGGCGGCACGGGGAGGCAAGCAGCACCTCGGTTGGGGCTCCAGGACTGGCACGGCCGCCGTGAGTCAGGGGCAGAGCCCCAGTGGTGCTGGGGAAGGGGCTGGAGGTGGTCTGGCTGGTGCCGGGCACAGCGGGGGGATGCCAAACAGGGGAAGGAGGCAATGGAGAGGTCGGGCAGGAGGTTTGCTGGGGGTAGGGGTAGGCATCGGGAAGAGAGGGTCTGGGTGGAGGCATCTCCCGGGGCATGGACCGTGCTGGCCCCTTGGATGGGGAGAGGATGAAAAGCGAAGACTGGAGCTGGTAGGGCTGGTGCTTGGAGATCTCCAGCTCCTTCTGGGAGACCTCGTTCTCCACCAGGTTGCTGCTGTACAGAGAGGCTGGGGGGGTTTTGGAGGGCCTGGAGGGACTCTTGGAGGGGTGTCTGGAGACCATGGGTGACAGGCAAGCACTGGCGTCGTACTTCCAGGAAGGAGGCAGGGACATGGTGGGCGACGGGGACCGCAGCAGCTCGGGCTGGGAGGGAGCCTCGATGATGAACTTCTCCATTCTGGACTGCCGGCGGGCGAAGAGCTCGGCCCCCTTCCCTCTCGCTTCGCTGAGGTTGTGGCTGGGTTGTGGCTTCGGCTTGGGCTGGATGGTGGGGGACTTGAGGCAGGAGGACCACGCCGGAGCATCGTCGGCCGGTGGGAGATGCTGCCCGCCCCTGGCTGCACTGTTGGGGACAAAGTTGGCGGCTTCAGCCCCAAGGGCGAAGGGCTCGTCCTCGGCACCGGGCTCCCCCTGCTCCTTCTGCTTCTTCCTGCTGTCCGCGCTCTGGACCAGGTCCAGCAGATCGGGGTTGGGGCCCAGCTTTGGCTTCTCAACGAAGGTGAACATGGACTTTTTGCCGGCTCTCCGGGCAGCTGACTCTTCCAGGATCCCTGTTTTGGGCAGGGGGTTCGGTCCGCTCATCCCGCAGCCCAGGGTGGGACCTGGCAGCATCTTCTGCTCCCGAGGAGGGTACAGAGCCGAGTAGGCGGGGGGCGAGCGGACACGTGTGAGTGGTGGGGGGCTGCTCAGGGTCTCCGCATAGGTGGGCGGTGGGGGCAGCTCAGCGGCGGGGGGTCCCTCCACGGGCTGGCCGCTGGCGAGGGATGCCTGGGTGCCGAAGGGTCTGGCCGTCCGGTTCTTCACAGGCTTGGGCTTGGCCAGGGTGAGATGGACTTCATAGTACTGCCGGCCCTGCACCCCGTTCTGCTGCCGGCCGGCTGGGGATGCCGTCCCCGTGGCCGTCCCCACCGGCACGCTGGGCACCTCACCGGGCACCTCGCCATTCTTGCCCTCCTCAGGGCTCTGCGGCAGGGCAAGAGCCACTGTGCTTGGCCCCACAGGGGCTTCTGCATTCCCGAGACCCCCCGTCCCGCTCTCCATCTGACCGGCAGCCAGCTCCTGCACGCTGTTAGTGGCGGCCGATGCCATGTTCTCCTTCAGGTAGACGCTAAGCGGGACCTGCTGGGCTTCGGCAGGTGGCTCCCGGCACGGGGAGGCGTTCGCCCGCAGCTCCTCTCCCGGGGTGCCAGGCTGGCTGGGCTCTGGCTTCGTCCCCTGCCCCTCGCCCTCTTCCATGGCTGCTTGTGAAGGCCGGGGCGCAGGGCTCAGCGGCAGCCCCCCGCCATGCCCGGCCCCAGCGAGCCCATCGACACGCTGCTTGCGGCGGTTGAAGAGCAGGACACCCTTGGAGCTGGGGCTGGGTGCCGTGGTGAGCTGTGCCGCGATCCTCTGGCTCCGCGCCTTTGCCTCCTTCAGCTCCTTCTCGGAGAGGCTGGCGCTGCGGGAGAGACCTGGGCAGAGGGGAGAGGGGGGTTAGAGGGGTTCAGCGGTGACGTGGGATCCCAGCCCTCCCGATCCAGGACCGGCAGCCCTTCCTCCAGGTATCCCTCGGCATCCCAACCCCTTCCCCAGCAGCTGGGGGAAGGCAGGAGGGATGCTCCAGGCTGGGCTATGTTGGGGGGATATCGTAGTCCAGGGGTGATGGGGACCCAGCGCAGCACCCACCAAGACGCTGAGCTGCAGCTCTGCACACTGTGGGGATGGACAGCAAAGCCCAGGGGACACCCAGGGGCACTCAGGACCTTTCCTCCTGTCTGCCCCTCCATGGTGACCGTATGGGAAAGGAATTTCTCCAAGGGATTTGGCAGGTCTCAGGTTGCAGCTCACATGGTTTTGGCTCCCGGCTGGAAGAGGCAGCAGGCACGGAAGGGGCCAACACGTGTACCCCAACCCCGTGCCCCAAATCCCGGCATGCTCAGCCCCGAGCAGGCGGGAAAGCAAACCCTGCATCAGATGGGAGATGCCAGCCCGCCATGGCAAGGCTGGTGGCCAGCCCCATCTGGGGACTGATTTATGGAGCAACACGAGATGGCAGCAGCCAACAGAAGCTGTGCAGATCCCGACCCGCCGGACACAGACACAGCCCGCAGCAAGGCACCAACCTCATGCCTTGGGAGTCTACGCAAGCGCTAAAAGCAAAGTGCTAAAAGCCCAGTGAAAGCCCCGTGGCGACTGACTGGAGTGCTGCTGGGCTTCTCGTGCGCTGGCCAAAAGGTCAGGGCGCCAGCCCTTCCCGAAGGCCAAAAGGATGTGGAGCTGCTGGGAACGCATTTTCTCAGGGTGAGCAATTTCCTATGAGTGCGCCCTGAAGCACCCGCGGGAAGGGCAGCGTCCCCGGCCCCACCGAGGCCATTGCTTGGGGACAGATATGGGTGCAGAGCAGCACCCACCCAAAACAGCTCCATCACCCCAGCACCCACCAAGGGAGCAGCCCCCTCCCAAAGGTGCTGTCAGGATGGCTGTGATGGGGTGTCCCTGCTCCAGCCCTGGCAGGGAGCTGGGTGGCCACTGCCGCCTGCCCCGAGCCCCGCTCCCTGCTCCCCCGGGTGCCGACAGCACCCACTCCCCTTCCCTTCCCATCCCTTCCCTTCTTCCCTTCCTTCATGTGTTTCTCATTTTCTTGCCTTCTGTGCCACTTGGGAGCCTTCCAGGATATTTTCAGCAGTGGCTCAGCCTACCAGCGAGGGAAGGGATGAATGACTAAGCCAAATCCTTCCAGCGAGCCCACAGTGAAGCAGGAAGGCTGCTGCAAGCTGGGCATCTCCTCTTCCTCATCCTTCATCCCTCCCACGTCCCTCAGCACCCAGAAAGTCCCTGCCCTGGCCCCAGCACAGCCAAGGCATGCAGGATGGCCCTGACTCCCCAGACAGGCCAGAGAGGAGGAAGAGGAGGAGGAAGAGGAGGAGGAGGAGGGTGGATGAAGCCTTTGGGCTGCCCGACAGGAGGGTTTTGGCTGGGCACGGGAGAGGAGGCAGAGATGCCAGTGGAAACTCTCTCCTGGAGACGAGAAGCCCATCCACAGCGGTGATGCCGGCGGCCAACATCTCCCCCGGTTAGCGCCCGGCATTGTTTAACGCCCCATTTTTATTTGCTTTGGCGGCCGCACAGAGCGGGGCCGCGGTTTCCTCCGGCCGGGCTGGCTGGAGGGCAGCCAGCACCGCAGCTCCCGCTCCACGGGGTCGCCCTCGCTGCCTTTATCTCCGAAACAGAGGAGAAATACGGCCAAGGAGCCGTTGAGAAATAAGCCACAGGCTCCAGATGTCTGCGAAATTCATGCTCTGAGCCGAGCATCCCTGCTTCCTCAGAGGCCGAGGCCGCCTAAGAAGCCAAGCTCTCGGCGGAGCCATTTCACAGCCTCTCACTCTTGCTACTGCCTCTTAACAGCAACTGAGGGGCCTTGGGGGATCTCTTCCACACTGGAGGGATGACTCAGCTCTTGGCCAGCCCGTTCCTGCTTGGACTAGCCGCCGGATACACTCCTGCATAGCCAGGACCAGCACCGGGATGTGTCCGCGGGGATTTTGCCCCCAGGTATCCCCATCCCTTCCTGCCGCCCAGGCACAGGCATCCCTCCGGGCCAGGGGGTGCTGCCAGGTGGGAGCCCCCCACCTGAAATCCCCCTCCTGGCATCTGCTCCCATCATCGTCTTGCGGCCCCCCATCCCCTACGTGCTTCCAGCAGCCCCTCTGCCCCTGTCCACCTGGTACCTGCCATTCCCAGGCTGCTCCATCCCAGCCCGCTGGAAAATGAATCCCTCAGGATACTAATGGGGATGGGGGCGGGTAATAATTGCTCTTCACATCCAATTTTTATCGCATGGATGGAGAGCACCGAAGCCTCCAGCAGGCCAGAGGAAATTGCACCTTGTACACTGCCCTGCTTGCACAGCTGCACACAGCCCAGCAGACAGACAGACGGACCCTGCAGCCCTGCACCCCAGCTCTGCAGGCACTGCTGCAAATGTGACCCATCATCGCTCAACTCGGGGTGACATCCCATCCCCAGCCGAAGGGCAGGGACCACCTTCCTCCCTCCTCCCCTCCAGTCTGAGCCGTAGGATGAGGTTATTCAACATGGCATGAGAACCCTTCGCCATCTGCCGTGGTGGATGGAGGGACACCCCATCACCCAGGGTGGGTCCTGCACCCCTCGCTTCCCTCCCGGCCACAGGGAACATCCCTTCAGCCTTCCCCACCATCCCCTGCCAGCCGGGGAGCCTTGGGCGTGCTCTGGCTGGGTGCTTCCCCCCGGCCCCAGGCAGGCGGGAGGGAGCTCAATGTGCTGGAAACATCCAGGTGCTGGGGAGGAGGAGGAGGGGTGCAGGGCTGAAGGCAGCCGGAGCAGCGTGGGGAGGAGGCGAAAGCAAAACTATGTGCCGCCGAGGGCGCCCGGGGCTCGTGCAGCACTGGAAATCGGCTTCCGTCCATTAACGGGAGTCCAGTCCAAAATCCAAAGGGTGACCGGCTCTTCTTGCGCTCTTCCACTCTTCCTTCCTTCCTTCCCACGCCACGCAACGGCTTGCCACCACGCTGGCCTTCGGGAAGGAAACGTCTCCCCTCTCCAAATGTCCCAGCTTCTTCCAAGAACAATGAATCCAGCCTCTCCAGCCCTCTCCCTGCCGTGTCCCTGTGTTGGGGGGGAGGGTCCCCTGGCAGCCCCCAGCCCTGTGGTCCAGGGATGCCGGGGAAGGAGATGCTCCCTATGCCCCACAGGATTGCTGGACTCTCAGCGCACATGAGCAGCCAGCCAACAGCCCCCGAGTGCTATTTCAGTGCAATGCACTTCAGCTCCAGCCAGAGGAGCCTATAGATCTCTATCTACGTATTTATATAGGCACTTGGTCCGTAGGTTTCCCGTTGCTCCAGGGGTGACTTCCAGCAACATCCCCCAAGTGCATTAACAGCTTCTTACCAAGCTGTCAGTCATCCTTCCCGCAGCACACACTGTGCTCTCTCCTCCAGAGCGAGGATGACGAAGGTGATGAAAGGCATTTTTGTTGTTCTCCCCTCCTGGCCAGATGGGAAAAAAAAAAAATTCCTTCCAGCTCAGCTTTCCGTGCAAAGGATGGGTCCCCCCACAGAGCACTACTGCAGAGCATCTGAAGTCCAGCCAGCAAAGACTGGAGTCACCATCCAACCCCAAATGACGGCGAAGGATGTATCAGACCCTGCTTGTGGCCTGCCCCGCCCTGACGCGGACTGCGCTGGAATGAGATGAGGATTTGGCCCTAAACTACAGGGAGGGGAGACACCCCAGGGCTCTCTGAGCCGACAGATTCAGTGGAAGTTGCTGGTCTTGACGTGGCCGGGATGTCACATGAAGTAAACCAGCAACTTGGAAGCTGCCACCTTGCAGGTCTGGGTGGCTGCGAGCACTGGGCGTGACGGTGAGAAGTCCTCGTATGGAGAAGCCAAGAGGTACCAGGATCCTAGCAGGGCTGGTGGGATGCAACAGGCCATGTGAAATCTTGGACTCAAGGCTGGCAGGTGACTCCAAAGTCTATCCCTAGCCTGCTCCTGGTTTGGATGCTCATCCATCCCAATGCTGCAGCCCAGCTTGCAGGAGGATGCTCAGGATGTCCCACCGGGCCACCCGCCGGCCCCAGGGCTGTCCAGGGTCAGGCAGAGCACGGACCAGAAACCCCAAATCCACCTTCGCACAGTGCAGCAGCCTCCATCCATAACCAGCAGGCGCTTTTCCTCCTTCCCGAACATTTCCCAGGCTGCTGTGGGTCAACCCAAATGGTGCCTCTTGCTGACAAAATCCCACCGGCAAAACCAAGAATTAAACCGAGACAAACCTCATCTCCAGAGGGACACACACTGCCCCTGTGCCACCTCCCTGCCACGAAACCGAACGCACATCCACATTCGGTGCCGGGGAGGGGAATCCAGTGTTTTCACCCAAACATTGAGGGCTTTGGACACCGAGGAATGTAAGCAGGTTTTTTGGCAGAGAAGCCAACTGGCCTTGTGCCCCAGCTACAGCTGTGCGGGATTTTTTGCAATGCGCACTAACTCTCACACATTTAAGTCTGCGCTTCCCTCCAGCTCCCAGAGTTATCCCAAATAATCTGCTGCTTGGAAAACAAGGAGGGTAGCACAGACAGGCAGTCGAGCTAGCTGGAAACAGATACGATTCAAACAGGGATAAAAATACGACAATTTTCTGTCTTGTTCCCAGCTTTCAACCCTCCTATGCCCCAGATATAAAACCTCCATGAAGTTTTTGTCCATGCTGGCCCTGCAGACCCGAAAAGCCCCGGCTCAAACTGTGATGGGAGCTGAGGTGGTGGTGGTGGGAGCTGATGGGAGCAACCTTGCCTGCCTGGCAGGGCACACCGTGCTGGGCCTCTCCTCTCGGGTGCCTTTGCCAGTGACAAAATCTGGCACAGCGAGAAAATTCGATGCGCTTGCAAGTTTTCCCTGCGCTTTGTTCACAAGGGCTTTGCTGGATTTGGAGCTGTTTGCCTCCCAACGCTCCTCCCGGCTCGCAGCCATGCCCCAGCCTCGCCTGGCACTCAGCACCCAAATCCTGCTGAAAATGGCCCCGCAGACTCCAAGCACCAAGCCCTGGGGCAGCCAACTGCCACCCCGGGGAGGAGAAAAAGCAGCTGAGGGGGTTTTGCTCTTCAATAGGGACTGGCTGCCCCAGCCCCAGTCCCACTTCCCTGGGGCACGCCAAGCCGAGGGGATGCAGGGAGCAGCCCCAGCCCCGCGTGCATCTGCGCTAGGGAAGAGGCTGCTGCTGCTACAGCAAAGTGGAGGCAGCACCTTCCCCCAGCTGGCCAAAAATAAGCTTTTTCTTAGCAAAAGGAGGCTGGAGCCAGGCAGACCTCCTCCAGGCTGCCCTGCCATCCATCCGCCTGGCACGCAGCAGAGCCAGCCCATCCCGTGGCCGGGTACCACGGGGACCCCATCCCACCTGGCAGGTGAGTCCCAGCCCCCTACACCCTGCCAGCCCTTCGACTTGCCGTGACACATCCCGGGCTGCCGGGGCCCCGGTGGCAGCCCCGATGGGCTGGTGCCGTGAGCCAGAGGCGCTGGCCTGGCGAGGGAAGGTCATCTGGCTCAGCTTGGCCCCGTCGGATGGACAGAGCGGGGAGGGGAGCGGGACGAAACGGGGCCTTTGCCTGTCCCTTGCACAACCCATAAGGGATCCATCCCGCTGGCTGCCAAGCCAGAGGGACACAGACCTCATGTCTCCAGCGTGGGGTGGCACAGCCAGGGGAGGGGACACGTCCCCGCTGGGGGGGACGGGGGACATTGCCTGGGAAGACACTCTGCAGAGCTGGGATGTGCAACCTTGCCGAGCCCCGAGGGAGACCCCCACGTCCCCCCACGTCCCCCCGCTGTGCCTCCCATGCCCTGTCCCTGACCCTCGGCTGTGGGCAGAGGGAACCGACACCCACCCAGCTAATTTACCGAGAGAAACCCCGCTCAGCCCTCGTCCCCCCCCGCCCGGGCTGTCTGCGGCTCCGCTCGCCCACCCCTCGCCCACCGCCAGCACCCCACCGGGGTGGGCGAGCACCCGCAGGCCCCCATGCACCCCCGCCCCCCGCCGTGCACTGCCAGTCCCCAGCACCCCTGGACATGCCCAGCACCCCCCTTGCACCCCCGGGCACCCCCCTCTGCGCTCCCACCCACCCCTCCCGCTTCTGCACGGGTCCCCGCCGGTCCCTGCCCCGGCCCCCCCGGCCGGCTGCCCCCCCGCCCCCCCGGCACCCCCAGCCCCGCCCGCGGGCAGCCACCGCCTCCCCAGCCCCGGCCCTACCCGCGGTGCCGGTGCCGGTGCCGCCGCCGCCCCTCGCAGCCCGACTGCACCGGGGAGGAGGCGGCGGGCAGGAAAGTTGCGGCAGCTCCGCCCTCGGAGCGGGCCCCGGGGGGGGCGGCGGGCGGGGGCCGGGGCCGGGGGGTGGTGGGTCCCGCCGGCCCTGCCCCTGCCCGCCCCGCCCGACCGACCGGGCGGGACGGGTCCCCCTCCCCGGCGGCACCGGCAGCCGCCCCGCCTGCCCCCGGCGGCCCTGCCCCGCCGCTTCCCGGCCCGACTGGGTCTGCCCTGAGCCCGCGGCCGGGGTGAGAGCAGCCGGGGCATCCCCGTGCCCAGCCCTGTGCATCCCCTTTTCCCTGCCCTGCGCATCCCCTTACCCCATTTGGGGGCATCCCCCTTACCCATCCCTGTGCATCCCCTTACCCAGCCCTGCACATCCTCCTGCCTCAGCCCTGAGCATCCCCTGTACCCCAGCCCTGCGCATCCCCGTACCCCAGCCCTGAGCACTCCCCGTACCCCAGCCCTGAGCACTCCCCGTACCCCAGCCCTGCACATCCCCTTACCCAGCCCTGAGCATCCCCGTACCCAGCCCTGCGCATCCCCCTACCCCAGCCCTGAGCACCCCCTGTACCCCAGCCCTGCGCATCCCCTTACCCAGCCCTGCGCATCCCCTTACCCCATTCGGGGGCATCCCCCTTACCCAGCCCTGCGCATCCCTTTACCCAGCCCTGCGCATCCCCGTACCCCATCCCTGCGCATCCCCTTACCCAGCCCTGCGCATCCCTGTACCCCAGCCCTGAGCATCCCCCGTACCCCAGCCCCACACCTTTCCCCTCCTCCCAGCACTGCTGAGGACCTGCAGCATGTTACCTGGCAGGGAGCAGGGCCTCCCCTTGCTGCCGTCCCCCCCGTGCCTAAAGAGTTGGGGCACTTGGAGCTGGGCAGAAATCCAGCACCTGTGTCACTGCCCTGGGGACCACCCTCTGCCAGGGGTGGTCTGCTCCCAGTTATGGGGGGGACTACAGTCCCGGGCGAGATGATTCCCGGGGAGCCAACATCACCTCCCACCTCCACCACCGCGCTCCCACTGCAGCTGCAGAGCTGCTGCACGCTGCTGCAGGTGGGACCAGCCTCACCCCCTTCCCGCGCCTGTCCACACCGCAGGATGAGCTCTTGGCCTTATTTTTTGCCTTTCTAATTTCCTTTCTTCCCGTCCCTCTTTGCTTTTTTGTGCTTTTCTGGTTTTTGAGGGAGACTGGCGCTGGCTCGGCAGCCCCGAGGGAGCGAAACCTTCCATTTATTTGCACACCAGACAGAGAAACCAGTCCTGCCTCCTGCATCTCCCGGCCGCTGCCTCTACCCGGGGCTCCTGCACTCCCCAGCCTGCCCTGAGAGGTGCCAACCAGCCTGGGCCGCTGTGCCGGATATTTGGGAGCAGCCAGCCTGGCCTTGGGCAGCTGGATGGGGACCAAAGGGGCACCCAGGACCTGCCTGGGTGGATCTGCACTGCTCGGGGGGCACCCACTTGGCTCCCAGCTCTCAGGGCCACCCCTGCACAATTTTGGGTGCAGACAGATGCAACCCTTTCTCTTGCAGGAGCTGCATGGGTGGGGGTTATTTTACCCCGAGCCAACTAAGGAGAAGAGGAGCTAATCCCTGACAGCTCCTGGGGATGCTCCTGCAAACACCCTGCTGCAGAGGCAGCTCCATTGCCACCTGCATGGGGACCTGCCCTTCCTTCCTCTGCTGCCGGCCGTGCTCTGAACCAAACCTCTTTGCAAATCTGCAGGTTTTTTGCAAGGTCCCGGCACTGCTGCCGGCGCTCAGGACCCTCAGCAACATCCTGCCCAGAGGCTCTGGAAAGTCTGACGGGTCCCGCAGGCAGCGGCTGGTGGTGATCTCACTTGGAGGGGGAGGAAACGGGACAGACAAACTCTTTCCAACAAACCTGTTGAGTTACTTTAAAATTCCAGGCTGGCAGCAAAAGTGCCGGATGGCGGCGCGGGTTAGGAAAATGCTGAGCCTGGACAGAGTTAGTCCTGACCTTTCCCCGCTGCAGCTCTGCCATCCCAGAGCAGAGTGAGAAATGGGAAGACTATTTGGGTCCATCTGGTTTGTGTGCTGAGCCCTGAAACACGACGCCCGTACAGCCGGGAGAGCTGCTGGGGCAGCAGTGAGCCAAAGGGCTTGGCTGAGCTTCCCAGCCCTTGTCCCATCCAGGCAGCTGCTGGTTTTGAGGATGTCCGACACCCCAAAAAGGCGAGAGACAGATTCTGGACACCAAGTTCATGCTGAGTAACCCCAGCCGGTCCCGTCCCTCCCCATCCTTGGGGGCTGCTTTGGGAAAAACAGGCTCTGAGCAGAGCAGCAGCATCCGATAACGCCATCCCATGGGAACAGTGACACACCTGCCCCGGCGCCGCATGGCAGCTGAGATAACAGCTGGGCAGGAGCAAAATAGAAAGAAGGGTGCAAGCAGGGTTTAAAAATGGGTCCAATGCCTGTAAGAGGATGGGTCTAATCCTGTGGGAGCATCTCCCCTGGGTGGGGAGGTCTGGGCACGGGAGTGGCCGTGGTAACCCTAAGTATGTGCCTGTATTTGTGTCACTGTGGCCGAAGGGACAGTCACAGAGAGGAACGACTGCAAAACAGGGCTGTGAAGCCAAGCGATGGCAGAGAGCATTGTAGGAACCAACCAGCCTGAAATAAAGCGCTTAATTTTTAAACCAGGGGCTGAAAGAGAGATGGGTCCAAGCTACGTAATGAATGCTTGGCCATCCCCACCCCGACTGACCAGGGAGAGGTGTCCCTGTCCCTGGCAGTGCCCCAGGAGCTGGTCCTGATCTCCCCCCTTTTGGCAGGGTCCTGTCGAGCCCCGAGGCCAGGGTGAGGGCTGGGAAGCCCACCCTGCTTGTGCCACACTCGGGGTTTGGTTGAGCTCTCGGAGACCGCGGGAACCCACCCACTGCCTTCCCACCCCCCTCCTGAGAAAAGCCACAGATTCCTCCTTATTTTAAGGCCAGAGAGATCATCTCAAGCTAAAAAAGTCCCAGCAGCTCGCTGGGAGCTTGGGACCTCTAACCCGGCAGAGGTCCTGCCCTGGGAAGAGCCAGGCGTTCCCACCGCTGTGCCGGGCAGCGGCAGCCCCAGCACTGGGATCACAGCAGCGCTTTTTGGGGTGTGGGACGGTGGCCAAAGGGGGTTTTGCTTACCTGCTTTCCTCGGCTCACTGGCAGGGTTTATGAGGACCCGTTGGATCTTCACCACTTTCCACTCCTGGCTGGGGTTGGCTGCGGGGCTGGCTGCTGTGGGGGGCAGCTCTGGGGCAGAGCCGGAGCATTTCGGGGGGGCTGCGGGCTCAGCCGCCAAAGCCAGGCTGCCGCCATCCAATGCAAGACCCAGCATGTCCCCGTTGAGCCCCCCGGGCTCCTGCCGGCAGCTCCCGCTCGCCTTCCCTCCCGGTGGCCCCATCCATCCCTCCTGCTCGACTGTCTCAGAGGCAGGAGCATCCCGAAGCTGACAGCACCTCTGTCCCCCTCTGCTCCCCCTCTCCTGCCAACAGCCGGTGTCCCCCTCGGTGTCACCCTCGGCCGTCCTGCAGACACATGGGTTTTGCACAGCCTCGCCGGGTGTGGGGCAGCTGGGCTGGGTTTGCAGGCAGGGCTGCCAGCACCTTGCTTTCAGCATCTTTGCCGCTTTCCTTCACTGACACTCCACGGCCTTTCAAAACCGCTCTGCATGGCCGGGGGGCTGGGTCCTCCCTGGCAGCGTCCCTCAGAGCATGGACAGCATCCGAGAGGGAAGACAGCCACGTGCCGGGCAGGAGCCCAGCTTTACTCCTCTTGCAGGCAGTAGGACCACGGGAGTGGGCAGCTTTCAGAGATCCAGCTGTAGGGATTTGCCTGGAGGACACACGTCACCAAGGAGGATTTTGCAGGAATTTCTCTTGTCCAGGTGGGCAGAGGAGTCGTGTCCAAGGACCTATGTGAAGGGAAGGGAGAGCGTTGAGGGTGCTTATGCATGCACTGATTTCCTCTGGCTGCAGACAGCAGAGCAGCTCCCAGTGTCCCCAGCCTGGGCTCCAGCCCCAGCACCGCTCCCCACAAGGAAGGACCCCCTGAGATGCAAACACTCCTTACCAGCAGCCCTCCCAATGCCATGCTCACCACCCCAACACCCTCGCCTATGCGTCCTGACCCCGGGGGCAGCGCCCAGGGCCGGAGCACCGTGCCCGGCTCCCTTTGCTTTAGCAGCCCAGACGTGGCCACAGAGACCCCCGTTTGTGGCCAGTGCTGTGGGACGGTTGCTGCTCAGGAGGTGGGCGCGTTCAGGGAAGAAGCCCGTTCCCTGCAGATGGGGGTTTGCTCAGGGTTAGCAGGAGCCCTGGCTCCCACCTCCATCCCGATGGAAAACGAAATTCCCAGCATCCAGCTAACAAAGCTGTGTTTAACTATTGAGTGACTCACGCGGCACCGGGACAAGCGCAGACAGACCCGCTTCCCTTCTGCCGAGCATAAATCCTGCTGAGTGACGAACGCACACACCGACGCAGCCGAGAGGCAAGGTATCAGCTGGGAGAGGGGGATGTCATCGCTCCTGGGACAGGATACGGGTTACAGCGTATGGGGGAAATTCCTGTGCCATGAGTCCTCCGCAGCCGCTCAGCGCAGCATCGCCCAGCCCTGCTTGCTGCAAGGCTGGGTCCCAGGGAAGTGCCTGCCGGGCACCGCTGCTGCTGGGAGACCCACAGAGCCCACGGCACACGGACCGTGATGGATTTTCCAGCCTAACAGCCAGCCGAGGAGGACAAGAGGTTTCTGCTCGACCCAAAACTCTCCCTGCGTTATTGCAAGATGTTTCAGTGAAATAAGAAAATGCACCAGGTCAACACCGCCGGTTCAGCTCAGGCAGGAATACGCCCTTGCAGTTTCATCTGGGGCTTGCACAGCTTCTCTGCAAAACTTCTCCCGTCTTTAGCAAGGTTATTTTGGAAACGAAGGCAGGTTTGAAAACAGCCAGTGAAAGCTTTGCTGCCGAACAGGCGCTCGGGCATTTCCCAAATGCAAGGCTGCATTTTTTGAGAATGCCCAAAGGAAATCTTCTGCCCTTTCTGAAATCCTTCCTCCTGCCTTGCTCTGCTGCAATTATTCAACAAGGATTTGCAAAGAGATCCTGGGGGGAAAATTTCAATGTTTCTCTCTGAAAAAAGGAATCTCGCCCTGCTCTTTATGTAATTCGGGGCCCCAATAGTTGCGGGAAGCCACCCACATCTTTCCTTAGAAACACAGCAAGTTGTGGAAGCTGGAGGGTGCTGGCTTATCTCAAATGAGGACAAAGAGAAAGTTGCCAAAAATAGTCCCAGCCCAGCACGGGTCAGCAGAGATCCTCTTGGAGCAGCTCTGCCTCCTCCCCGCTCCCACCCCCTCGCCCCATCCGTAGGAGAAGGTTTTTCAGCCAGCACGATTCCTGCCCATCCTACACCAGAGCTGCATTGACAGTTTGTCGGGCGAGCCTGTACCACCCTGAAACCCATCTTCCAAAGCCGCCCCCTTCCATTTTGGGAGCACTTTCTGCAGATGGGCATATCTCGGGGACGGGCGCCCACAATCCCGGCATTCCCCAGGCAAACCCCTCCTTGGCAGGACCCGAGCGAAGGCATTCCCGGAGGACATGCTGCAGGGACAGGGCGACCCACGCCACCGAAATACCGAGTCACGCGTCTGCTGCCTCGTTGGGGGCCAGTCTGAGCCCAGCATCGCGGCAGGGGAACGGCAACGGAGCTGCTGGTGGAGTAGCTGCCTTCCCCCCAGGACACGGCTCTTGGGCTCTGCAGGCAGCACAGGAAGGGAACGTTTATGGGTAACGTGCATCTCTAGCAAATACTGCAGGGCTGATCCCGTCTCCTAGAAGACCGGATGGGTAGGATGGGGATATATATCCCGGGTGCATCATTGCATCAGAGAAGAGGAGCAGCATCGCCAGCCACGTCCACAAATCCAGGCTAAGAGAACAACCGCCCACATGTGCAGACCCCCACCTGCAAAATGAGGCTGTAAAGGGGTGTGAGGGTCATTTTGGGGACCATTGCAGGGGCACAACACCAAACCGGGGAGCAAGGGTTGCTCAAGTCGGGCACTGGCACCCAGTACAGCCCCAACAAGCCGCTGCTCATCGTGCCCCCCCGGGGAAGCAGCTCACGCTCCCCAGCAGCGGTGAGTCCCTATGAGAAGCTGCAAAATGGTGCCAGGGGAGGGAAGAATTAAAAAAAACATAATAAATCCTTCAGTTCACAAAGTGCTGAAATCTGGCAGCAGGGAGACCTTTTGCTCTGCTATCTTTCCCTGCCCACTCGCTGGCGGGTGATGCATAGCCCCCCGCCTGCCTTTCTCACACCCTGCCACCCCCCACCATTGAAAAAAGGAAAACTAAAGTTAACTTTCCACCTCCCACACAAATATTTTTGGCAGGCGTTGCTGGCATTCAGGCTGCCGAGCCCGAGGGAGACAGCGCCTGCAGAAAGTCTTCGCCTCCGTCTGCTCCCGGCACCCAGCCGGCGGACCTGGGGGACCACGGTGACCTGGGCTGGTCCTGTCCCAGCCACAGCACAGGGGCAGGAGGTGGCATAGCTGTAAAAAAACGGGGTGCACCGCCAGGACAGCCGTGGGGACCGTGGGTAGCCCGAGCACAGGGATGCCATAGAGTGGGGTCCGATTTGCACCCAAGCCTGGGCTCTGTCCCTGGTTTCCCATGTTGTCCCCAGCCACATCACTGCCCAACGCTTGGCTTTCACCATCATTAAATGAGCCGGCATGGGGGTGGGAAGGGGTGCGAAAGCTGTCCCCAGCACAGCGGGGGCTCTCGGGTTTCCCGAGGTCAGGCAGCAGGTCGCTGTCACTCAGGCAGGACCCCGCTGTCCAGACTTGCAGTCCCCAGCTCCGGTCACAAGATCGGCTCCCTCCCTTTCCAAAATAGCCCAGCCGCAACATGTACATCTGGGGATCTTCACACCTTTCCTGTGCCAGCAGCTGAATGTCCCCTCGGGGGAGCTGGGCACCTTCCCCCCCACCCCGTGGCATCTTTCTTCCCCCCGTGGCATCTTCCCCCCGTGGCATCTTTCCCCTGTGGCACCACACCGGGCAAGGAGCCTGGGTCAGCTGCAGCCCTGAAGGGCAACTGTATGTCCGGGGGGGCCCCGTGTTTCTTTAAGGGAGCACTGCCTCCGCAGCTGATACGGGAGATGTCATTGCGGTGTAGCTGTCACCCAGCGGCATTTGGAGCCAGGCCTGAGTCACCCTGTGCCCGGACACTCTCCCATCTGCTGCAATCCAATATCCCCCCCACCGGCTCCCCGGGTACCTGGCTGAGCTGTCTGCAGGGCAACCCCCCCTGCATGAGGACCCCACCACTGAACCGCAAAGCCTTGCAGGGCTGGGGCCAGCTTGGTGTCACCCCATGCCACTCCAACATCCTTCCATGGGAGACCGGGACCACTCCCAGCAGGGAGGAGATGGCAACAGGAGGGACACAGCCAGGCTGTACAGGATGGATGGAGAAAAACCTACTCCGCAGGGGCCAAGGGCTCTCTGCGGGTGTCCAGCACCCAGGGAAGGGGTGCCAGGGAACTGTGATGTGATGTGATTGCTTCCCTGGAAATCCCTGACAGGATGAAAGAGGAGATGCCAGGTCACCTCCCTTGGCATGATAGGTCCCCAGCCTCGCCACGCCAGGACAGACCCTGTCCCCGGAGTGAGCCCTGGGAGTGTGCGCAAGGATGGCCACATCCTGGCTCCTGCCGGCGAGGCAGGGGCTGGGCAGGCACAGCAGCCGGCAGCGTGCTGGGGAAAACAAAAGCTTTTTGCAGTGCTGATTTACTACCAGGATGAAAAAAACAACATTCCTGAGTGCCTGTCCCGGTGCAACCCCTGCTGTCCCCAACGCCCCAGCCTACCTGTGGGGACGTAGGGCTGCGGGTCCCAGCATGTGGGTGCCCACGCTGAGCTGCGCCTTCATCCCCTGCCCACAGCTGTCAGGGAGAAGCAGCAGGAGAAACACCCAAGGACAGCACGGGGGCTGCGGGGCACCAGAGGAATTGTCCTTATTAAGCGGTGAGGAGAGCAAGGGAAGGGGAGGACAGTGGCATGTCGGACAGCTGGACCATGTTCCCTCCCTCCTCCACCCCACTCTGCAAGCAAAGGCTGGACGTGGCTGCAGGGGCTGCTCTGCATCCCTTTGCACTGCTGCACGATGCCTCACGCAGGCCCGGGGCTTGTCCCTCCGCTGTTCGGGGAGGGCAGGGGTTGCCCTGCGGAGCTCACCTCTGTGCTCCCAGGCACCGAGGAGGCTGAGAGCGGGCTGGGGCGGAGGACGGCGGGCTGGGGGGGATGCCGGTCCTTTTTGAAGGGCAGCACGGTGCAGGCTGGGCTGGACTCGGCGTGAAATGCATTTTGTACCCCAGCACAAATATCCCATGCCAAGCGCTGGTGGGTGTTTGCACCTGCTCCACTGCCCCAGCTCCCAGGGGTGCTTTTTGTCGGGTTATGGCACTCAGCAAACTTGTTCCCTTCCTCCCACCATTCAAACCACCTCCCAGCCCCAGGCTGGTGGGGGGCTTCAGCAAACCCCGATGCTCCATGGGGATTTACATCCGTTGAACATCAGCTAGTGCACTCCAGCTGAGCGACACTGACTTTGCTCAGCCCTCCTGGCTGGGAGCTGAGGTCAGTCTACCCTGCACCGCATCATCCCTAATGGGGCCGTCTGACCTGGGGGTCCCATCCAGACCATCCCAGGAGCCACCCATGCCCTGGCTGCACAGCACAGCCCTGAGTGGGGCAGGTCCCAGCCTGTCCTGCCCTTTGCTTATCTTGGACCCTGACTTCAGCTGCAGCCGCTGCGTCCCTGGGGATGAGGACAGCCCCAGCCCGACTGTCACAGCTGCCCTGGGCCCTTCTCGGCACAGTTTTGGGGAGCAAAGCACCGTGTTTGCAGAGCACTGCAAGACCCCAGGTCCCACTGGCTGCAGCCCAGTGCAAGTCCAAGGTGCCACCGAGGTGGGTAGTCATCCCCAGGGACCCCTGGCCACCGCTGCTTGGGTACAGGCAGCTCCCAGCCCTGCTGCTCCACACATCCCTGCCTGCCCCGGACAGCTCGCCTTCGTTATCCATCACGCAGGAACAGCCACGGCTGTGTAGCCCCTGGCTCACTGGTACAGCGGGTCCCACACCCAAATTTCCTCGCAGAGCTCCAGCAGCAGATGCCGGAAGGAGAGCTGGCACGACTGTGCCTTCACACCTTTCCCAAGTGAACCTGCCGAACATTTGCTGGGGGGTGATGATGAATGCTCGCTAATTAAGCGAAGTCCCACTCCTGGAGGCGAGCACAGTGGGGATGGGGTCACCCCCAGCTGTCGGGGTGCCTGTTGTCGGTTGTGCCAAAAGCCTGCCTGGGTGGGGAGGGCAGGGCAGCCTCCTGCAGCAGGGTTGGGACTCACCCTGCAGCGGGGTTGGGGCTCATCCCGCAGCAGGGTTAGGGCTCACCCTGCAACGGGGTTAAGACTCATCCCACAGCCACGTCAGCCCCAGGGAGCTCAGCCTCAGCAGACATAAAACACGACCCATTAACCAAGCAGAAAAACCCACAGGGGCTCGAAAAGCCAGTTTAAGCAACCTCTGTGCATTCGGGGCCACCTGAGCTGGGACGACTGACAACCAGGGCATCTCAGCCCCCCGGGGTCCAGGGGCTGCCAAGCTTCCCCGGCTATCCCGGGGGCCGGCACAGTGTAAGCCGCTGCCTGATTTCACAGCCGTGTTTGCCACTGTTGCAGCCCCCCCAGCTCCCCCCGAGCAGACAAACGAGGGGCCACGACCCGGGGCTGCCGGGATGGCGGCACGCGACCTGCCCACGCGTAGATGCAAGGTCAATGGCAGAGCCGGCAGCTCAGCTGAGGTTTGCTGAGCCCTGGCAGCCCGGTCCTCCCTGCTGTGACCCCCCCACCAGGCACACCTGAAGCCCTAAAGCCTGGAGGAGGTGCTGGGGAACAGGACCGTGCTGCTAAGAGAGGGGGAGCAGCTCCCCACCGGCTCCTGCACCCGCAGACCTGGCCAGTCCCTTGGTCCCCAGCTCTAATCCCAGAGAGGCAGGATGGGACCCAAGAGGGGAGAGGGCACAGAGCCTGGGGACCACCAGGACCAGGATCAAGGATATTTTAGCAGTGCAGGAGAAGACAGGGACTGAGTGCACCCGAGCACAGGGTCTGGCCCTTCTGAGCCCCACGGGCAGCACTTGGGGATGGTCCGTGGGAAACAAAGAGCATCCCAGGGAGGGGGGTGTTTTCTTCCCAGCCCAGGAAAGCAGCCAAACCCCAGCACATGCCCGTTCCCAGGCTTTGGCCCCGGCAGCACAGCGGGCTGGTGGCCTTGGGACACGAGGTTTGCTCCCATCCGGCTCGCCCAACGCCGGGAGCCCGGCGGGGACAGGCAGGGTGGGGGCAGGCGAGGCAGGAGAGCAGCCTTGCTGCTTGGCTGTGCTCCGGGGTCCCCGAGGCTGCGGCACAGCCACCAGCCATTGCTACTCAGAGGGGTCCCCGTGCGATTTGTAACACAGGGGGAAATGGGCAGGAGGTGGAAGAGGAAGGGTGAGACTGGGAAGCATTTTAGGATGGAGCTGTGCATGCGTGAGCAACAGAGGCAGCATATGTGTGTGTGCAGCATGCTCAGCAGTCTGGCTCTCGTTCTGGCAAAAGTGCTTGTGCAGTAGGAATAAACATGCCTAGGACACATCCAAGCCAGTGCAAACAGCCCCTGACCGAGCCGCTCTCTCCCAACCCTCTGTTTTCTTTCTCTGCTTTTCCTCTCCTCTCTTAACCCCTTCGGGAGCCTGGGGGACCAGCGCCGGCAGCCCTGGGAGATGCTGGAGCCAAACCCTGCAGACCCCTGGGGTTCCAGCCACAAGGAAGGGCTGTCCCTGCAAGGGGACACCAAGGGGGTGCCTCGGCCCCCCCAGGGCATGGGGCTGCCTCCCTGGGCTGGCTCTGCTGCCATCAAGCCCCCTGCCCGGTGCTGCTCTCCCTCTTCCCTCGCCTCATCTCTCCCCTCCAGCGCGGTCCTCTCCAGCAGCTCATCCTCTCCCCAGCAGCTCCAGGGGGTCCTGGGGAAAAGGGCTGCTCCCCCCTCCAAATCCCCAGCCCACCCCGGCCAAGGGCAGGCTGGATGCTGGCAGGGAGGCACCCGGTCCCGGGCAGGACCCAGGAGCCAAGAGAGCCCCTGTTGTGGGGAAAACATGCCAGGGGTCTTGGGGAAGCCCACCTCCACCCTCAGCTCTGCCTGGAGGCCCCTCTGTCCTGGAGTTTGCCGATGCTCATGCCAGAGGACCATGTCCTGCGACATCGCTCTGCCTCCAAGAGCTGTCCCTGGCCAGCATTCTGCTGGGACGGTCACAGAGCCCAGGGCAACTCCGGTAAGCCCGGGGATGCTGGTACTCACCACGCTCACCTCTTTCCCCTTCTGTTTTCTCCCGTGGGGAAGCAAAGCTCTCCGCTCTCCATGTGCTCCAGCTGAGCCCGGGGGGGGGTCAAGCCCACGTTCCCCCAGCTGTGCGCGGACCCTGGGGTCCCGGACGGGAGCTGGGGACCAGCAGCGCCCAGGTCTCCTCGCCTGCTCTCCTCCAGCCACGCCGCGCACGGCAGGGTGAACAGGGGGGAGAGGGGCGGGAGGAGGGGAGTGGGGAAATGAAACTTTAATAGCACAGAGCCCCTTTTGTTTCCCAGCATATGGGATATTTCATACATGCTGAAGGCATTAACCACCTATATTCTTCAAGCGCTCGCAGCGGCTCAGAGCACGGCCCCGCGCTCGGCTCCAGGGCACGGTGTCTGTCCCGGGGGTCTGGAGGCGGCAGCAAGTGGCCCCTCTGCCCCGGCACCCCTCCCTGCAGGGGGGGAACCCTTAGTGACAGCCTGGAAAACTGCTCAGCTTCAGTGGGATCACCCCCTGCGTGATTTTGTCCCTCCAAAAGAGCAGCCAACCCCCCCGAACTCGAGGCCAGGAAAGGGGGGGTCCCTGGTTTTGGGACATGCTGTGTGTCCCTGTCATGAATGTGGGGGAAAACAGCCCTGCCATCCCTGGGGGTCTGGGACCCCAAACAGCCCTCCCATCCCTGGGACATGGCAGAGCCCCATGGTCCCATAGAGCTGTGGCTAACAGTGGCAGAGAGGGGTTGGGAAGGGCTGGCGGTGTGTCCCCTCCCTGCTCACACCCTGAGGACATGAGAGCATCCTCGGAAGCAGCGAGCAGGCAAGGTGCTGGCAGGGGAGGACTGGAAAATACCCACGTTGGACAGCCTCATGCTGTTCACCCGTTTCCCCTCTCTGTCTCCCTTCGTGGCGTGTGGGGACAGACCATGATGCCTGTAAAATAGGGTGACACCGCTTTGGCAAGCAGGGAAGGGACACGTCCAGGTCCCTAACACAGAGGGTGGCTGGCACTGCTCCCTGCAGATCCCACCGGCCACCTCAATGTGGGATGGGGACATCTGGGATCCCTGGCATTGCATCCCTCCCTTATTCCCATAGATGAGATGTTGGCTTCAACCTTCTGGGCAGGACAGGACATCAGCTGGTGGCAAACCTCCAAGCGGGGTTTGATATGGAAGGGACCGCTGATGTGCTCTGTTTTCCCCAAATTAGGTAGACCCTTCAGCACTGGGGCCCTTCAGCGAGCCCACCCCGTGCCCCGGCACCCACAGGGGCTCCCAAAGCAGATTCCCCTTCTCCAGCCCTTGTGTTTTCGGCTGGCTGGGGGTGGGGAAGGCATCAGCCCAGCTAGGCTGGAGTGAAGGGACGCGTTGTCCGTCCCGTGGGGCCATAGCTCAGCCTGTCCCTGAGCCCCCAGACCGGTACTACGCAGGGTGCCCGGTAAATCAGTACTTTGTCCAGCGTTTATCCAGTCATACTCTAATTTGAAATAAAAAACGCAGCCAGTAAAAGGTCTTTATAGCTCTTCAGAGCTCATAAACCTGCAGCGCCGGCGGACGGGGGCCAGCTGATTGGGGGCCGCCAGGAAAATTTATTGCAGATTTTGGTAAGCTAAACATTACAGCTCTGTGAGCGCCGGGACTGGTTTGCTGAGCAGCTCCCAGCAGCAGGGATGGAACAAGGGATGCTTTATTGGTGGAGGGAAGGGGAGGGCTTGCAGGTCTCACCCAGACCCACTGTTAACATTAACCCGGTTTTAGACTGGCTCATTTTTAAGGCCAGGCAGGCTTTGGACAGCCTGGATCCAGAAGCCCTGGCATGAGGATGGATCCAGGCTGTATATCCTTTAGACACGGTGCTGCATCACCCCGGGGTGTGGGCAGTCCTCATGAGTATCCCCAGGGCGATGGCGAGCGGGACTGTGCTGGCACCTCCTCATGCCACGGTCTCTGGCTCGGTGGGTGACCTCGCGGCAAGCTCTGCCACGGGGCAGGAAGAGCCGGGACGGGGCGGCTGAACTTGTCGTGGGAGTCAGGAGAATTTGGAGAGAATGAGAGGAAGCGGCTGGGGCGGGGAGCATGCGAGGGAAGGCGGGTAGCGGGAGGGAAGGCATTTTTTCCTTGCCAGTGTCTTGGCTGCTTCGGTGTGAACTGCTATAAATTTGCTCCTTATCTCTCAGGCCATTTAATGTTTTCATGAAAAGAAAATAGTCTGCAGGAAAAAAAACCCGCTGATAAAATATCCCTTTGGCATTGGGAGGAATGTTAAACGTCTCTAATCAGCAGGGTCTGGGGCTCGGGGCGCTCCCGGGGCTGGCAGGGAGCTGGGAAGTTGTGGAGACAGGGCAATGCCTGGAGCAGGCTGGCCCAGCATCCTCCCGGGGGTGGGTGGGGTTGTTGGCATCTGCACCCCTGGGTGCCCCTTGCACCCTGAGAGAGGACAGGGAGAGCTGCACGGGGGACGCGGTGGCCGGTGTGGTATAGCAGTGGCTATAACTGGGATGGCTCCAGCCACGCCGCCCCGCAGGCTCCGACACCTCACCAGGGACAAATTAAACCAAATACTGCCAGAAAGAATAGAAAGTGGGAATCTGGGGGGTAAATTCCATGGGAACAGGGATATGGATCCAAATCCTTCTTGGCTGCTGCCCAGGGACAGTCAGGGCATGCAGGGGCACAGGCTGTGCCAGGGACCCACACGTGGCTTAGCACCTCCGGCACCCACAGCCCTCCCCTGCGTCCGTACCCGCGGAGAGGCTGTGATGGCATTCCAAAAGCCCTGCGTGGCTGGAAGCATCCTTCCCTGGGAGAGCTGGCCTGCGGACAAGCTGCTCTTTTGATTTACAGCTGCAAAAGCGAATCCTGGAGGAGCTTCCCACCACACAACTCTGCTATCATGCCAGGTTGGGCGTGATGGCATGCATCACCCTCGGAGCATTCCCCTGCCCCTGTGCTAACCGACCCCTTGCTCCCGCTGAGGACTGGGATGCAGGGCTGGGGGCACCAGCTCGCGGTCCCCAGGCACAAGCATCCCTTGCTGCAGGACTGGGCACTGTTTAGTTGCACTCCTGTAACATTTGGGCACTGAGCTACATCCATGAGATTTCTTCCTTCCTCCAAACACTGGGCAATGCAACTGCCATCATTCCACACGCTGGTGCATCCCTGGCCAGGAGCATCCCTGGCTGGGAGCATCCCCACAGCGCGGCTCCCCGAAGGCCATCCCCACCTGGGGTCGGCAGAGCCACGGCACAGGGACGTGTGAGCCTCTGAGGCACGGCTTCGCGCTCAGGCTGAAAACCAACCAAGCAAGCAAAAAATGTGACTGCAAAGGGGATTTTTCAGGGTGGGAAGGAACGGTTAGTGCTGATTTTTTCTCCCCCCCCCCCGCCCCCCCGTAGCATTTTGTTTTATATTCCAAGAGACCAGAAAAGCCATTTCAAATGGAAAAATCAAACCCTTCTGTTTCAACACACTCCCCAGCCCAACATCCTCACGTACCAACACACCAACATACCGGCTTTCCTCCCAAACACAGCTCCGGTCCAGCAGAGCCCTTTTCCAAGCAGCGTTTCTGCTGCCCCATATCCGAGCATCCCGCCTCCCCTGCCAGCCCTGCTCCCGACCCCATCCCGCCATCCACATCCCCTCTCTGCAGGCAAACACATTTTCTTGCACATCCATCACGTGGAAATAGGATGTGCATTTCGGTGCCAAAACACGCACGGACAGCCGCGCCAGCAACGCCTGCACGGCTCCACAGAGCTGCTTGTGTTTTGGCGGGTCGCACAGTTTGCTTTTGTGGGCAGGTTTTGGCTGTACCTGGCATGGTGGGGAGGAGCCGGCAGCTGGCACTTGCCATCGACACCGACCTGCAGAAATTGGTGTTGTGCCAGGTCTCTCGCTCTTTGCTTGAACATCTGCCTCTGCGCCCGCTCTCGCCTTTGCATGGAGCATTTTTGTGCCTTTCAGAGCCAAAAAAAAAATAATATTTTGTGAAGCTGGGGGTTGCTTGGTTTGTGGGGTGGACTGGCAGCACTGCCGGCATCATGGTGGCATCACGGGGTGAGGATGGCGGCCGTGCATCGGCCCCGGGCACCCAGCATCCTCCTGCCACCGGGTGTGGGCAACCTGGGGCTGGGGGCACGGGGGTCCCGAGATCTCACCCCTGCAAAGCTCCCAGCAGCAGCTCCCCGGGGGCTCCGGTGCAGCCCCGCCGCCGCCGCTTTTCCTGCCCTCTGGAAGAACCCCCCGTCCTGCCGCCGTCTGCCTCTGACGCAGGCAGCTTCGTTTCCAGACAGGCCATGCTCCCCCCAAGCCCACACCAAAAGAAAGCCCCTTTGTTCGGCTCGGCAAACAGGGCCCACGCTGCCGGCTGACCCCGCTGCCCCACACTGACCTCCACCACCCGAAAACACAGCCCCCACTGTCCCATGGGACGGGGCATGCACGGGGATGGGGACAGGGGCAGCCCCAGTGCTGCCTCTCAGGTCAGGATCAGTGCCCGGGGATGCCAGTATGGGTTGCAGAGGGTGTGTGGGTATGGAGCAGCTCTGCTCTGCTTGGAAGGACGGACAGACAGATGGAGGGATGCTCTACAACTAAATCTCTCATCTCAGGGTTGTTTGAGATGGGCAAACCATCACTGGGAAATACCGGAGCCGCCAACCTCGCCAGGGTGGGACAGGGGAGAGGGGACGGTGCTGAACGAGCTGCTGCTAATGAGAAGCAGGCGGAGAGCCCAGCATCGCCCCCCCACTCCTCTCTCACCTCTTGGGGTCAGCTTGTATTTTCTTAAGTCCTGATTGCCGAGAAATTGGAGGCTTGTGTGCCGCTGAGGTCTGGTCAGCTAACAGCTGGCCCGGGGCAGAGAGCCCCGACGCCGTGGGGCTGGGTGATGTGCTCCAAAGCAAAGGGAGCCAGCCGGGAGCTGCGTTTAAGGTTTGGGAAGGACTAGGGGGGGGACTCTGGCATGTTGCACCCAGGCTGAGCAGGGTATAGGACCCATAGGGTGCTGCCTGCCCCAATCCTGCTCCAGTGGGAGCATCCCAGGTGCATCAGGTTGGGAATGGCAGCAGCCCATCTGACAGCGCTCAACTCAGCCCCAATTTGTACGCGGGAGAAGAGGAACCCCGAGCTGCTGAGCCGGGGAGGAAACGAGAGCAGAAAAATGCGATAAACAGCTGTAAAGCCCAGCCCTGGCTCTGCGCTGCTCCCGCCGTCGCGGGTCGGCCCCTCAGACTGTTTATGGAAAGCCCAGTTTGCCGAGAAATCCATCTCCCGTTTCCTGTTGATCGCTGGAAGCCAAGGTCCGCGCTCAGCCAAGGGCTGCCGCCGCCCGCACACGTCTCTCAGTAACACGGAGGAAGGGCTGAGCCCAACTCAGCTTGCCCGAGCGCCCCAGGGGACGGGGGGTAACCGTCCCAGGGGGCCGGGGGCTGTATCCCCCCGGGAGCAGATTGAAGCTCGTGGGTGAGACGGGGCATCCCCGGCCCCTCTCGGACCCCTGGGCCGGGAGGGGTTGGGTGCTCTCCCCGCGGCTACTCAGCACTGAGCGGGTACGGGTAGGATGCTCGCACCTGCCTGCGGAGATCCGGGGCTGGTAACATCCACCCACTTCCAGCAATGACCCCTTCATCCCTCCGTGCGTGCAGGTGTTCACCAAACGCTTCCAAGCCCCGCAGGTGGGGACAAGCAACGGGTCCCCCCCCCAACTCCCTCCTTGCTTCTCCCTCCTTCTTCTGACCCTGTTCGCTGCCTAAACCAAGCCCCGTCGGGTGCGGAGGGAGCCTGCTGCTCTGCTTAAGCTTGCTCAAGGCCAAGACCATTGTTGCTGAAGCCGTGCTGGGTGGGAGCAGAGCCAAGCGAGCCCGGAGCCGCAGATGCCGCCGCCGTCGACTGTCTGAGTCATCAGCCCGGAGGAGTCGAGCGAGGCAGAGCCGGGTGCTGACCTGAAATCCAGCCGGTTTTTTTCTGTGAATCAGGGCAGGGAGGGAGGGAAAAAGGCTGGGGGAAGGGGGAAGCAATGAGTGGGGTTAGGTTGCTCAAATCTCCCCTCTTTCCAACTGCTCTGGAGGGAGACGGGACCAAGGCAACAGCCCGGGTGATGGAGAAGGGCTGCGGAGAGCCGTGGTAGGGACGGTCACACCAGGGCCTGCAAGGAGAGGAAAGGGACTGAGAGGTGCCAGGGCGGTGCGTGCACACGCTCTCGCCGCACTCATCCCAACTAATGCTCGGAGAAGAAGAAAAGAGGAAAAGAAATGGTGAGAGCTTCCCACACCCTCTGCCGGGTCCCCTCCCTGGGCTGCAGTCCCTGTCAAGGCGGGGATGGGGACGCTCGCCCGGCACATGCCTCTTCCAGCCCCGAGCGCGTGGCCAGATCTGAGACATCCCTCCAGGGACCATCCTGTCCCAGCAGCCCTGGGGATGGGCAGAGCTGGGGGGTGAGGGCGGATCTGGTTCCTGCTGGCCAAGGAGGGGTGGCTGCACCCCAAAAATCACCTCTGAGTGGTCAAATGGGTAAAAGGAGCCCACCCCATAGCCAGCCAGGGCTGTCCCTCCTCCTCCTCTCTCCTTCACCCTCCCCCAGCCTCTTCCCCCATTGCAATGCTGTCTTCCCCAAATCCCTCAGCAATAAGATAACCCCGAGGGCTCCCAGAGTGGGGCTGCATGGGCAGGAAATCAAACTCCCCTCCGAGCCCCCCTCCCCATGCCGTCCCCTCCCCAAACCCCAGCAGCAGTCGCCGTTGCAGGAAATTGGGTCTCTAGCCCTTCCATGGGGCTTCACAGACCCCCCAGCAACCTCGGCACCAGAGCCAGGGGAGGACACCCACCCCCAGACCCCCCCAGTCCCTACCCCTGGGCTGCTCTACATGAGCAGGGAGGGGTCCGTCATCCCAGCCGGGGAGCAGGGGGGGACTGTCACCCATGTGGTCACCAGCTGCTTGGAAATCTTTCCCTGGCTCCGGGTCATAAGTACAGATTTTTATAATTATTAGCCTTGGTAATTTACCGTAAAATATTTATTCTGGCTCATTCCAAGGCATTTGAGTCGTGTTGGGTCTGTGTGGCTTTTGGAGGGGTGTGCATGGGGAGGCACATGGCCGCGCAGGGCTGGATGCTCCGCTCCCATCCTGTATAAATATCCACATGGATGTGTGTGGCCCACAGAAGAGACCCCAGCGGCAGCCTGGAGCGGGGTCCAGCTCGCCATGCCGCTCCTCACCCCCTCCCCACTGCAGCCCCCCCACGAAGGCCTCCATGCACCCATGGACTGCACCCGCCTTCGCACCACGGGGCTCCCTCCCAGCCCACCCTGGCCGATGGGACCCCGTGCCAGGGCCAGAGCGGTCCCCGAGGACATCCTTCTCACCTGCATGGGGGTGCACAGCTGGGACCCCCTCCCGGGGACGTCTGCTCCAAGAGCCAGCAGGTCTCAGCTCCGGCAGTGATAGCACTGCACGCTCCGGTGCACCAGCCAGAGCCGGCGGCTGTGAATCCTTGTCAAGGAGGAGCCCAGCAACTGCTTTCCCTGCGCTGCCAAAATAAGGGGCAGCTTCTGTCACCCCCTGCCCCTGCCAGGCTGGGAGCAGCACCGCGGCAGGGGCAGGAGGTGCCGGGGCTGCACCGGCCGGCGAGCAGGCTGCAGGCAGGAGTGGCCCCACTCTCACCCTCCTTTTTGCTAGGGCTGAGGGAGAGCCGGAGGTTTTTGGGAGCTGCGAGCAGCTGTGAGCTGGGTGCCCGGGCCTCTCCCCAGCACAACATCTGGAGGGGGGCAGGGAGCCAGCCCAGCCCTCACGGCTGCCGGCAGCATCATCCTCCCGCTCGGCTCAGCGGTCCTACCGTGAGCCCCGACGGAAGGACAGGCAGTCAGAGCATCTTCCCAGTGGCCCTGGGGATGGTGTACTGCAGGGGAGCGTGTGTGTGTGTGTGTGGCAGTGGCATTGCACACGGACAGGACCAGTCTGTCCCCTCTCTGCCGCAGGGTCTGGCTGTGGCACTGCTGTCTGGCTGCATGGCACCCGCGTGGCCACCAGCCCTGAGGGACATGGGGCAGGGGAGGATGGAGGCGATGCCCTGCGTGGAAGGGGTGGTGGGGAGAAAGCGTCCCGGCAAACCCCGGGTGAGGGTGGGTGGATGGAGGTGGCAGGGAAGGACAAGGAGCCGGAGCGTCCCGGGGATGGCTGCGGCGAGCCCAGCACAGCTGGGTGGTCGGCAGGGCTGGGCTGCTCACGCCTGGTGCGGAGGAAGGGCTGGAAAGACGGGGGCTGAGGAGGGCTCTCCGCCGTGCTGAGGCCCCTGTGCAAGGGGAGATGTCCCTGAGCACCCTTCCCTGTCTGCCCGGTGCTGGGAGCCATGTCACGGGTATCCAAGTCCCAGTGGCTCTGGCAGCTGCAGCCCCACTGGTGCGCGGGGAGGGATCAGCGGTGAAACTCAACCCAGATGTGCGACAGCAGGAAACCCTTTAACATTTCCCTCCTCTGTACCTAGAGCTGGAAAGCCCCTCTAGCAGCCCTGGCTCCTGAGTTTCTCCTCTCTTGCTCCCCAGGTGCCCTGCAAAGGAGCCGCAGACGTTGTCCCAGGGAGGGACAAGGACAGGGACTCGATGGGGATGCTCCAGCAGCTCTGGGCAGTGCTGAAGCCTTTGGGGAAGGTAGCATCCCTGCCTGGGGCCAGCAGGCAGGGGAGAGGCGAGCTGCCCCCAGCGAGCAGCATCCCAAAAGCAAGCTTTGCACCAGCAAACAAACAGCGCCGAGTCCCCACAGGGTTTAAAAAGAGGAAGGAAAGTATTAAAATGGTTGAAACCTATATATTCTGTAGGTTGAGTTACACCTCAACAGCAGTGCCAGCCCCTGGGTGGTGGGAATGTGCTGGTACCAGTATGGTTTTTGTCACTCCCTGAGCCCAGAGAAGTTACATCTGCATTTACGTGGCTAGAAGCTGGGTTTGCTGAATGAAAAGCTGCCAGGACAGCTAAAGCCATCCACACCTTCTCACCCTTTGCACACCCTCAGTGCCTGGAGCCTCTTTTAATGTCTGCCTTTGCTTTTCTCCAGGGCTCAGCATCACCTCGCAGCCCTTCCTCATCCTAAAGCTGCGCTGAGCCTCCCGAGCCGGCCTCGCTCCGCCTGCCTCCCAGCTGTCCCTTGCATTATTAAACCAGAACCACCTTATCAGCTCCTATCTTTTTCCACGCGTGCAAAACCCGCCTGGTTCTATCTTTGCCAGCCGGCAGCAGTTGCATTAGGAGCCAGAAGACATTGGTACACCCCTTCTGTGCTGACCCCGCTGACTCTGGCTGCAAGAAAGCCACTGAATGCCAGGTCCCTGGGGAGTCCCGTTCCTTGGGGAGCAGGAGCTGCCCCCCCAGCTCATCCCCCCGCAGCCCTCCAGCCCTTCTGCAGGGGGACAACCCGCCACGCCCCCCGGGCTCCGAGCCGCTCCGACACCTGGTTTTAATAATAAACGGCGCGGGAAGGGACAAAGACGTCTTGCGGGAGGGAGGCGGGATGCAGGATGGCGGAGGGGGGCCAGCAGGTGGGGAGGGAGGGGGGACATGGGGCCGGGACAAGGGGGATGCTAAGGGGGAGCTTCGTGGGGCTGGAGGGGTCCAGCTCCCAGCAGAGCCCCGTGGGGTTACAGCCCCAAAATGCCCATCACCACGTCACTCTTTAAAACAAATACCACTCGCAGAACTGGGTTAACTACTGCCACCGGAAAGCTGGGATTAATGGAAATGGGTTATAAGACAATTTTCCCGGATGGAAAAAACATCTTTTTGTCATCTGTCCTTCGACATTTCAAGTCTATTTTACATCTCCAGCATTTTCTGATTTAGGCTGTGACATTTAAATGGGTGATTCGTATTTACAGTCTTAGGCATTGTAAATATCTTATATACAAATGTCTTCTAATGTATAGAAGACATTCTGTACATTTGTATCTTCAAAACAAGACCTATAAATCTTTACAGGAAAACGTAAAAATTCTACAAAAAGATTTCTATCGGCTTTGTAATCCAGGGATAGATGAACATACAATAAAAATACATTGACATTTTTCAGACACCAGAATTTAGTGTTATTCTATCACAAAGTGTAAATACGTCACTTCAAAATCATGCGAGGCATTCGAAGAAATATTTTGCATGGCTCTTATTCAAGGACTTGGTGACTTGCATTGTGTCGTCCCCCCCCGCCTAGGCATCGTCTCCCCTCCGGTCACAGGTCCCACGACAAGGATGCAGTAAGTGCCAGGGCTGGAGAGCCAAGGTCACGTCCCAGCAGCTGCAGGGGTCATGCCAAGGGACACGGCTCTCCAGCGGGGCTGGCACGGCCGCTGTCCCCTCGCATAGAGCACTGCTGGGTGACACTGCACGGGGTCTCAGGAGGCTTTCGGCTGCCCCAAATCTGACCTTCCATAAGGGTCCCATCATCCCAGCAGGAGCCTGACCGCAGCCAGAGCCCCACCAGCAGCACCCTGCCATCTCCCCATCCACGCGGGTCCCGGTGTGTCACACCCGCACCCTAACTCCGTGACAATATCCCCCTGGGAGGAGGTCCCCAGCCTGGAGGAAAGGGCTGTGGAAGAAGGCAAAGCCATCACCGCTTTCACAACCCTGCCGGGGTGTGAAATGTTTGCATCATCTGGTTTTAACCTCCAGCCATCTGCTCTGGGGATGCCTTTCTCAGGGGAGCAAGGGCTCCTCCACGGTCGGTGATCTCTGTTATTTATGGGGTGCAAACCCACCCTTGCTTCTCCCTGTGAGAGAGCAGTTCCCATGGCCCTTCCCGACTCCCTCACTAGGTTTTCAGAGCCAAGGTCTTGGACAGGTTCATGCTTGCTAGACTCGGCCCCTTTCACGTGCCTCTTTGGAAGAGCAGAAATAGGAGGTCGTTAGTTTGGTGGGGAGGGTCACAGCGAGACTTCTCCAACACAAAACCATGGGATAGACATTTTTTGATTGAAACAATTCTAGTTTCTACTAAAATTCTCAATGCAAAGCTTGATTTGAATGTGGAGCTTCAGCAGGCTGTAAAGGCTGGACACAGCACGGAGCGCTCGGAGGAGGAACCCATCCCATCTGAAAACTGCCGAGCACCCCCACCTCCACCCACTTTGGGAAGCCAACACAGGCGATGGCTTTCAAGTCATCCAAGAGGTTTTTTTCCTTGTCCCACCACCCACTCTGTTCAGACAATGGAAGGCACGATGTCCCCCCCGCGAGGGTTTGCATCCCACATGCCCCCAGCACCGGCATGGAGCCGGGGCACCACCAGCAGCGGGGCAGAGGAGCCGGCTGGGGCGTATGTGCACCCCGACTGCCAGCACTTCACTCCAGTCCCCCCCTTTCGGGAGTGGGCTGTTAATGCCCACCCTGCCCAGGGCTGTGCCATACGTGGCTGAGCCGCGCTCTCCAGTAGCAGATGGAGCTGTCGGTGGAGCAGAAGTCTGTAAATCATCTGCCCTTCCAGGCTTATAAACCCCGCAAGTGATCCTGGCAGGAACCTGGGAATCTCTTTGCTTTTCCCTCCTCCTGCAGCTCCCGCTCCCCTGACCCACCTCATGGAGCTCTGGGAGCTGTGCCTCCAGCCCTCCTGCCAAAACCCCCGACCTGCTGCGACCTGTGCGGCAGGAGGGACGGCCACCGGCATGGCAGCCCGGACCTCAGCAGGAGCTGGCCCTCACGGCCCCTGGGGAGGTCAGGGGCTTGGTGTCAATGCTGGCGCGGGTGGCTCTGCGTGGCTGTGGCCTGACGGGGCATCACGCACTGGCTGCATGGGGGAGCAGGACCCCAGTCACCCCACTGCTCTGGGAGGCACCTGGGGGGAGGATCCGGCCCCTGTCCTGTGCAGCTGTACAGGGGACAGGGAGGGGACCGCAGGCTACCTGCATTCACCAGCACATCCCGATAACAAGTTACCCCATTGCCTATGGCCAGTGCTCCCAGCCCCGTGCCCAGCCAGGCGAGCCCTGCGCCCTGCTGCCAGCATCCCCCCCCTGCCTACACCCCTCCCTGCCAGCCCGGCGGGCTGCGGCGTGCCCAGCGTTGCCTGGCCCCATGCGAACAGCAGCCCAGGCACCGCCAGGCTCCACGGTCCCTCCTGCAGCCGTCTGCAGCGGGGATTCACCGGCACATCCCAAGCAGCCGGGGAGGATGTGGGACGTGTTGGGGCACGGACAGGGATATGTCAGGAGGTGGATAAGGGACGTGTCAAGGCACGGCTGCAGGATGAATCGAGGTGCAGAGAGCAGCCCCCCAGCACTGGACCGGACCCCACCGTAGCTCGTCGTGGCCAGGAAAGCCAGCCCTCACCACAGCTACCACCATGGCCCTGCTCTCCGCTCCCACCTGCAAGCTGGGGCTGCGGAGGAAGCGGAGTAGCCTCAGGCTCAGCTCTGAGACCCCCGGGACCCCCAGGAGGCTGCTGCCCCCAACCCACTTCCCCATGCAGCACCCAGCCCCCCGTGCGGTGGCCGGGGGCTCAAAGCCAGGCAGGGGCTGCCTTGGGGTCTCCAGCGAGTTTGCAGGATGAGGCTGGGGAGGGGGAACAGCCCGGGGGTTTGAGCCCTGAGCTGGGACGCTGGCCGGGGCTCCCGCTCTCCCCAGCCCCTGGCCCTTGCCCAGCCCGGCAGGGATTTTGCCAAGTTTGCACATTTTCAGCAGACGCAGAAGCTAGAAAACATCACTGGTGCCAAGGTGGGCCACAGGCGAGGGGGATGTAGCCTTCTCCCCCATGGCTCTCCTGCGACCATGGGAGGGCAGAGCCCTCTTCATCCTCCCAGTCACCCCGGGGCCATCGCATAGGGCTGAGCTGTGCTTCTGGCCCTGTTAATTAACAACAAATTAAGTCAGGGCTAAGCTGGGCAGCAGCTGGTCCCACCTGGGGCAGCCCAGGGCTGAGACGGGCAGGGGGGTTGCACGTCACCCGGGGCTGGATGGGGACGATGGGGGCCAACCCCAGGCACAGCCCCACTGCTCTCTGCTGGGCTCCGGGACACCGGGAAGGGAACCGCGGGTAACGGGCATAGGGTGCACAGCCTGGCTCTGCTCCAGCATGGCCAAAAATTAAAAGCCTCCTTGTCCAGGCAGGCAGCTCCCGGGGTGCAGGCAGGCAGGCAGCCCATGGCTCTCCCTTCGCAGCCCCCACCCCTCCGTCCGGCGGCTCCTGCGGCACCACACATCGTTTGTCACTCCGACAGGTTCAAACAAACCCGGCTGGGATTAATTAGGCTCCGTCTTCGTTTCCTCCAGCGCTTCGCTGGGGCCAGGCTGCGGAAGGTGGTGGGGAGGCAGCAGACAGGCGGGCAGGCTCTGGCAGGCTGGGGCTATCTATCCTTGGGCAGGGGGGAGAAGGCAAGCGGGGACCCCTCCGCCCCCCCCGCAAATCCCTGCCCCAGTGCTAACACAGTCAATGCTGGATGCTGTCCCGGCTGGCTGCGGGCCCCATCCCGGGAACACGAGGCCGCAGGCAGCTGTGCAGCGCAGCCAGATCCAGGACTAGATGGCTGCTGCCACCTCGTGCACAGAAGGCTGCTCCCACACACACCGCCTTCCTCCCCAGATCCCCCCAAAAGATGGGCCCAAAGGCCCCCGGAGGCAGATGGGACCCCCTGGGAGGAGGGCTGGATCCTGCCAGTGAAGACAGAAACAGGCAACGACCAACGAGTAAAACCAGAGCCCCCCGATTTATTAGCGGTTGGTTCAACAGGACCTTACACCAGCACCCGGGAGCCTCTCCCAAAAAAACCCCACGGAGGGGCAGAAGGGAGGAGCAGCCCCCCCCACAGCTACAGGGGCTCCTGCAAAAATAACCCGCTGCCAACAGGGCCCCTCCATCACCCAGGGTGAAACACTGCGTTCTCCCCACCGCTGCCCCGACCCCGCTCTGGAGGCGAGGGCGGCATCCTGGGTACTGGGTATCGCCTCCACCTCCAGCAGCAGCCAAGGCCATCCCGCATCCTGCGGAGCAGCTCCATCGGAGGGGAAATCTGGGCCCTTATCCCGGTAAACCCGTGATGGCTCAGACTCATTTGCCAGCCCCAGCAGCAAAATCCAGGGGACAGGACAGGGTGCGGGGAGGCAGAGCCAGGGCTGCAGCTCTGTATGGCACCACCGGTATAAAGACGCATCTCCGGCTGGGAAACTGTCCCCCGTTTCCCCACAGACCTTTGTCCACGTTACACGTAACAACCAAAGAGACGACGTAAAACTCTCGGGGTTTAGGTACAAATTCTGGCACCGAAGAAAAACAATGCCCTGCAAAATGGGAACCAAACGAACCCTCCCCTCCCTCCCCGCACCCCAACATTATTAAAATACTTTCACTTTTAATATTCAACAAGTTTGAAGTTCTCAGCATCCTTCCAACTGCCATTATCCCAATGTCCGCCCTGTCCCCGAGGTTTGGCTCTCCTCCGTGCTGGGGGACGCCGGGCGCCGCTCGGCTTTACCACAGGAAACACCACGCGTGTACAAGATCGCAACGGGGGCTTTGGGGGGGATGGGAGCGTGCCGGGGAGCGCACCGAGGCCAGCACACCAGGGCCAGCACACCGGGGCCTTCTCCTGCTTGGCCGCAGTCCCACCGCACTGCCCACGGAAGGGGAGGAAGAAGTTGAGGAGCCTGAAAACAAATGGAGATGACAAAGGAAATTGTGCCTGAGTCTTTGAAAGAAAAATGCGCCTTGTTCGCAGCTTTTCCAAGTAGGTGTCGGGAATCCGGCAAACTCTCCTGCTTCCTGCTACAGGGCTGATGGCAGGAGCAGGTCTGGGTCCCTCTGTGCTTTGGGTCTCCACCAGCTCCGTTCCTCTGCTCCAGCTCAGCAAAGTCACCTCCAGTGTGCCTAAAGCAGCTCCTCCGTCCTTGGACTGGGAGGTGAGGGATGGCTCTGCCACTGCCCTCAGGCCCAAGGGAGTCAGGGCACATTTTGGGCAGAGAAAGGGGGAATTTGTGCCACTTTCCCACGTTGGAGCAGGGCAGGAAGGGACCTCGCCAACAGGCCCAAGAATTAAAACGGGAAAAAAATAAAATGAAAGAGAAATGAGTGCAGGGTAGGCAGAGAGGTGGCAGCGTGGGGACCGCAGAGTCAGGCCACCACTCGGACAGCCTCCGGCGCAGCCGTCCGCTCCTGGGGGTCCCCTCCAAGGCAGCCGCCAGGTATTGCTGAGGAAGGTCCCGCCCGGTGCAGGGGTCAGCCCCACTCGGGTATTGCTGTGCAGGCGGCGGGCGACAGCTACCTGGTGCTCTGCAGCTCCTCCCGCAGCCAGGTGGGCAGCGTCTGCCCCATTTTGTACAGGAGCTTGGAGAGCTCTATGTTATGGTCCCTGTAATAGTCCCGCAGGAAGGCGCGTGACTGCAACGGGAGAACAGAGAGGAGGGTCAGGGCAACCAGCCCCGAGCCCACCACCCCACCATGGCCCCCTGGCCCTGCTCGGGACCGTCCCAGCAGGCTTTCTGCATACTCACATCCGAATCCATCTCAGGGTACTTCCTCCCTTTGCTCTTTCCCAAGCATTTCGTTTTCCCTCCATCCAGAAGCTGACACCAGAATCCCTTCTTTGGATCAAACCTGCAAAGGGACAGCTCTGCTTCACCCCTCTCACCCCACCACGCCTGCCGCAGGCAAGCATGCTGCCCGACAAGCCCTGCTGCTGCCCAGCCCTGCACAGGGGCACTTCACCTCTTTTTAATCCACAGCCCAGCTAACATCTCGTTATCAACCCCCTGGTACAAGAGGTTCCCCGTGCAGCCGCACAGTAAGCAGCCCAACAAGGTTCATTCATCACCACATTGCCCTGCTGAGGGAGCACGGGGGCCTACGTGGGTTTAATTATTATTTTCTGCAGCACCTTTGGCCCTGGATGCTCTCAGGAGCCCCATGACACCTGGGTGCAGTCTCAGAGTGTCCATGTATACAAGACAAGCCCAGCGCAAATTACTGTTTTTCTAGGAGCTCTGGAGGCTCCTGCTTCCATGGTGGGCTTTAATGTCTGGAAGGCTGAGAGCACGGTGGCACCCGCAAAGGTGCCACATGGCCAGCAGCAAGAGTCGCTCTCTGCAGCGCATGCAGAAGGAGCTGGGGTGCCGGGGCTCAACATACGTGGCACGAATGCACCCCTGAACTCTGCTCCAGGAGCCCAGAGCTGCTCCTGGGCTGCCCGGGGTGACACCACCATCTCCACCGCAGTGCCTGGATAAGCAAAGCAAAGTGGGGTGCTTGTTGAATGTTATTTCTGATTGCAGCTACCCCAGTGTACGTCAGAGAAACAAGGAGCTGCTGTTCCAGCCTCAGGCAAAACCCTGGTCTCACCAAAACCAGCAGCAGCTCTGCGGTGAGCCCCAGGGCTGGGGGGTGCCCCGGGACAGCGCTGGGTGTCCCCACGGGCAACCCACTGCACCGGGAGCAATGGCAGGTTGAAGGAAGGAGAAGCTCAGGAAGGACTCACGCCAGGGTCTTGTGGTAATCGATGAAGTTGGTCACGCCTAGGAATTTCTGGACCGTCTCCATCACTTTGGCGGGTTCTGTTCGGAGCAGCTTGCCGTCCAGGACCAGGATCTGCAAGGAGCAAGGCAGGGTGGTGAGGTGCTGCTGGCTCCCAGCCCTGCTCTCCTGGGGCATAACGACGCCTTTGCCGCACCTTTTGCCATCTTGGAGCCAAATTTGCCACCAGCCCACGCAGGGTCCCCTTTCGAATGCTAACGTGCCCCGGTGTTCACTTACACTGGGTGCTGGAAAATTAAATGCAAATAAAAGCCGGGGCCAAGATCCATCCAGGACAACATCAAAGCTTCGGCTCAGGGCCACCCAATCCACAGCCAGCCAGGATTGCATTACAGCAATTACGCCAGCAGCAGACAACTAATAGACTTTTTAAGGTTAAACGACGGCAGAAAAATCATTCAGGGACTGAGCCTGTACACCGCCAGCAGCGCTCCACTGCGCGGGTCACAGCAGGGCTGGCATCCAGCCCCCATTTCCCCTGCAGGCAGCTCAAACCATGGGCAGCTTTGCCCGCTATTTTTGTCCTGCTTTGATGCTGTGGTGACACCAGACAGGGCAGCCCCCGGGGTGCTGTGGCTGAGAGTGGTGGGCGAGCAGTGGGTGCCCCTGCAGAGCCACCCACAGCCCTCCACCCCGAGGCCTTTGAACCCTGCTTTGCCAGAGGACCAGCAGAAGGACCTACCTGCCCAGGACTGGCACAAGGGCATCGTTGTGCATCATCCATCATCAACCTCACACTGTAAGTGTTTCCTTCTTGCACAATATCTGCCCTCTGCACCCTCCCCAAGTACTTTTACTCTTCTCCCCGTGGTTATTAAGGTATAAGAAAAGCAGCTCCCATGGGAGCACCCTCACAGCTGACTTGGGACCCAAGCTCTCTTCCCTGCACATCCTTGCTTGGGTGAGGGGGACTCCCCACGGTGCTGCCACTGTAGGATTGGGGTTCTCCCATCCCTACCTGGTTGGCGTGGTAGCTGTTCAGCCAGCGCTCGATGTGGGTGGCGTACCAGCCTGGCACCAGGCAGCGGTTCTGCAGGGTCCGGAGCTTCGGAGCAACCTCGGGTCCTGCCGTGATCACCTCGTGGAAGGTGTATTTCAGGGCGACTGGGTCATCGTGAGCTCGCTGGTGCTGTCAGGCATGAGCAAGGCAGGTTTTCCCCTGGGGCAACCCAAATCCTGGGCTGCCCACGAGGCACCGCAGCTCCCAGGCCACCATGCCATGTCCTCACACATCTTATTCAGCCAAAAAGTGCAGTGCCTGCAGCCACCCCACCTCCCAAACCAAGCTGATGGAGGGAAGTCCCTGGCCCACCGCCCCACGGGGCTGCCCAAGCTGGGGGAGAGGCAGAGGCAGGCAGCTCACCTGATACCAGGAGTAGGCTCGATCTGCAGGGTTGATAAGGATGGTGATGACTTTGGCCTTGGAGAGCAGGGCCGCGGCTCGCCGAGGAGCCACTTCTGAGTCAAAGTAGTTGGCACTTTTCTCGAAGTAGAAGTCAGAGGTGGTGTTGGAGGGGATGGGGAAGAACTCCATGTACCTGGGGGATGCACAGCGTGAGGCAGGCAGATGGGCACCACGAGATGTGTGTCCCCCCCCCACCACCGGTGACATCTCAGACACTCTGTACTACGCACCAACCATGCAGGTTCCCCCCAGGTCGGACACGCTGCCTGGGGCTCCACAATCCCCTCCAGCCATTTTGGAGGGCCAGGCCTCACCAGATTCTCCCGGCAGACCCCGAAACCAGGGGGTAGCAGATGCACACACATGCACACAGCTTCTGCTGAGGGCACTTCTGAGGCCTGGCAAGTGGCCTTTGCCTTCAAGACAACATCTCAGGGATAAACCGTGGTGGTGTGGTGGTCTGAAGGCAGCGCAGCAGCAACCACTGCCAGTGTTGGCTGCACCACAGACCTCCGCAGTAAGGCAAACTCTCTGACCACCCGACAGAGCTGGTGCTGGCATGAGCACACCCTTGCAAAGGGCAGAGCCCACGCAGGATTCATCCCACTTTGTAGCACCCAGGTGCCCTCTGCCAACAGCCCGGTGGCTGTGAGGCTGATGGGAAACCCCACAGCACCGCTGCTCCGGTTCCCAAAGGAACCAGCGCTCCCAGCTCAGCCCCCACGATTGGGAGACCTACCAGTCGATGCCCTTGTGATAGTTGTGTCCGCTGAAGAACTGTATTTCCTCGAAGGTCTCTGAGCTGGGGTAGTTGCTGCTTAGGTCCGGGTGCATCCCCAAGAAGAGATAAAGGGCAGTCGTTCCTTCAGACAGACAGAAAACAAGAGCTGACTTGGGCCAAACCTCCCTCTGAGCTCTGCTTCAGGGCAGGAGGGCTGAGAGAGGCTCTTTGGGGGTGTGTCGGGGACCTGGCAAGCCTCCCAGCATGCTCATGGCACCGAGGGTAAAGGGAAGCACCTGTTTTTTGAGGCCCGATGATGAGAAGCTTTGGGAATCGGTCACAGGTCTTTTCTTTGGACCAAATATCTTTGTGACGCTTGTCTTCACAGGGATCCTGAAACGCAGGGGGAGAGGATTAGAGACAGGGCAGCCTGGACAGGACCACACACCGCTGCTCAGCCCCCTCCAGCCCAAGCAGACGCGCAGGGATGCCACGCTGTTCAGCAGGCAGGGCACAGACTGGTGTTATTTTCAGCTCTACGGGGCAAACTCCTTCCTGGCACCGCCCGCAGAACCACAAAGAGGCGAAACACCTCCTATTCCCCCCATTCCAGGCACGAGGGGTACCTGCCACAGCGGGTCCTTCTCCTCGGAGAAGATCTGGAAGTATTTCTGTGCCAGCTGCACGGGCGGCAATGTCTGCAGCTTCAAGTTGGTCCAGGAGTTGAGGAAGCGGACCAGGTGCTTGAAGGTGTACAAGCCCAGACGGTCATTGCCGTAATTGGACAGATGGGTCATGAAGATGCTGATCTGAAGCACAGAGGACAGAGAAGGGGTTAGTGGAGCCTCACCCAGCAGCCACTCCATGCTAATGGCTCTCACCCTGGCTGAGGACATCAGGGACATCTCCCACAGCGGCGCTGGGGGACAGCTCTGCAAGAGAGGCCTGTCCGTCCATCCCCGGGCAGCCGGACGGCAGTACTCACGGGGTTGAGGAGCACAGTTAGGAACAGTTCACCCCCATTGATGATTTTGTCCAGCTCACTGGAGCCACCGGGGTATTCATTGTAGAAGATGGTGTGCGTGAAGAGGCCGCAGGTTTGCCGGGGGAGTACCTGGGGCAGGAGAAAGATATGGATGGAGCGGGCGGAGGAGCCAGGGCAATGGAACAGCCACACGGCCTCCTCCAGGCATCCAGGGCTGGGTCCCCTTCTCCTCCCAAATGAAAAGGGGGTCCTCAACCCCTCAGAGGTCAGGACCAGCTCCACTGCCCTTCACCCTCGACTTGAATCCCGCTACCCACAAGGGATGGAGGTAGACAGATGGAGAAGCCAAAAATTGTCCTCACACAAGCTTCCCCCATGCAGGATAAGCAGAGGGAACAGCCCCCTCAAATCGAAGCATTCGAGCTGCCCAGAAACCACCTGCCGAGGTTCTGGTTTCGCTGGGGGAGGCAAGAGCAGAGAAGCATCAGAGATAAAGCCTGGCCACCTACCATGATGCCATTGTGGATGAAGCCACGGCGATAGCGAGCGGGTTTCAGGTGGGGGTACTCCTCTGTGCTCGTCACTTTGATTGACCAAACCTGCTTCCAAGCTTCGTACAACTGCACATGGACGGGGTACACGCCCGAGTGGTGGGGGGCCACAGCGTAGCCCATGTCAGTGGGGATGCCATGCTCCTGCAGAGAAGAGAGTGGGGAGTGGGTGACCTCGAGGACCCCAAAACCACAATGTCCCAAACCAATCTCTCCCCAAGGGAATGCCCATTCCGAACTACAGATTCTTTATTCATGCCTCTGGAGAGCAACCAGGGCAGGGCTGCGCCTGTGCATCATCTCCTAACCAGGGCTGTCCCCATGAAAGGGAGCCCAGAAGCAGATGTGCTGGGTGGACACTGGCCCCTCCGCTTCAGGTGGGCCATCCTCATCCCAGCCATTTCTGCTGTCACCAACAAAACAACAGCAGCAAAGATTTTCCGTGGAGAACAAGGAGATACATCTGCACAGGACTGCAAATTGGTTTACATCAGTAGATATAAAACAGCCTGGAAATTCTGAGCTGGACAACTGCCCATCCCAAGTAGGGATGGTCCGGTCTCTCTCTAATTAAGCACCTCTAATTATCAGACAATGAATTCAAGTTAGCCTGAAGATCCCTCTCTTAGGCCATAGAACCAAATTATTATTACTGGGTCTGGCTTTACTGGGTTTGGATTCAAGATAGCTGTGAGCAAACCAGTCAATCACAGCATGATCTGGTCTCAATGATGGCTTTATCCAGGGCAGACAAAGGACAGTCCAAGAGGACGAACAACCCCTCACCAAGCTGAAGGCCAGAGCCTGCCTTTATAAACCAAACATGTCCCCAACAGCTTGGCCTGCGGAGGTAGTTTCCATCAGCAGGAGCCTCCCGGCACATGGCCATGGCTCCAGGATCCTGCATCACTGCCCAGCACAGCATCAAACTGCGCCGGGCTGAGCACCCAACCCTAGGCTCAGTCAAAACCCAGCACATACCAACACAAACAGACTCTTCCTCCTGCAGAGCCGTGCCTCAGACCTCTGTATTCCCCATGGGCTGGAGCCCCGCATCCCCCCAGTGCTGGGCTAGGCAGGCACTGCTGCAATGCACAGATGACATCTCCCCTTGAACAGGCAGCTTGCTGCCTCTTTGCCCCCCTTCTCCCATCCTCCCCCCACCACAAGCACCCCCGCCGGCGGCATCTTACTCACGACAGCGAATTTCTTGTTTAATGTCATCTGCTCAGCGAGAACTGACTGGTTGTGGAAGAGGTGAGGCTGCATGTGGCTCCACATGTGGGGGAACCACCAGAATTCCCTCACGTAGGACAGCAGCAGGTCATCGCCTTCATCCTCGGCATCGGTACCTGCGGGCATGATGTTCACCGTCATCGCCGGGCACGCGGAGCCATGCGCGAGCAGCCGGGGCAGAGGCAGTGGGAACCCCTCTCAGTGACCGGTGATGGGGGACAGCAGGGTGGAATGCCCGAGGACCCTCCTGCAGCCCCAGCTTCGGCCTCTTTGAGCACCAATTTGTGCCTCAACACCAGCCGTATGGCACCGACAGGCAAAGCCATGCCCTTGCCCTCCTCACCCGTGTGGAAGAATTTCCCTGAGTATCCCAGGTTGAAGGTGAAGTTCGGGATGTGGGTGCGCAGCTCATTCTGCGTGTCGAATAGTGCCTGGGAAGGGGGGAGAGAAAACAAGATGTCCTCAGCACGCGGCCACAGGGACGGCTGCCACGCCAGGGCGAAGACCCATGTCCCTGAGAGCTTCGCAGAGGGGCTCCCATGGGGCTAAGGGATGCTCTAGGAGCAGGAAAGCTCATCCCTGGAGCATCCCAGAGCAGGCACAAGCACCCAGTCCCATGCGTCCCCTGCCCACCCAGCCAGGACATCAGAGCCGCACCTTGACATCTTCCACCTTCATGCGCGTGCCCTCCTTGCCCACAAAGATGTCGTCGATGTCCACCAGGATGTAGCGGTCGAGGGGCAGAGAGAGCCTCTTGCCCGTCAGGAAGGAGACAGAGTCCACGAAGACGAGCTTGTGCAGCCAGAAGTTGAGGTTGTTGCCAAAAAGCACCCTCTGGATGCCGTCGTGGAGGCCCAGGTCCTGCATCACAGTGGTGTGCAGCGCTGCGTCCACGCTCATGTGCGGGATGGACTCAGCCGACTTGGTCTTGGCCAGGAGGACTGGCTCATAGGTGGAGTGGTTGGACTGGAAGACAGTCCAGTCCTCGCCGGGGAGCACACCCTTCTCCACCTCACTGGGGCGCGTGATGTACAGCAGGGGCGACTTGGGGTTGATGCTGCAGTCCTTCAGCGCCAGGTTGGAGTGGAGGAAGAGGGGGAAGCCCTTCAGCTGGGCGCTCAGCAGGCTGTTCTCGTTGGCCTGCATGGGGAGAGATGGCAACTGGAGGAGACAAGACGCTGGGGATGGAGGCGTTGAAAGACACGCCAAGAGCCCAGCCTGGCTGTGCAGGCAAGGGTTCACCAGGGGCACCAATGGCCACAGCGAGCGGTTAGGTGGCTCACCACCCCTGGAGATCCAGGTGCTGGGTCCCGCTCCTTCCTCACCTGAGTATGGGGCACCCTTGTCCCCCTTGCGCACCCAATCCTGCTCATGTTCAGTGTACAAAGCTCCCCTGGGCTGCAAGCCCTGGGCAGGAGAAGGACAGGGGGCTGCCAAGCAAAATGCCTGCTCATGCTTTTGGGGAACCCCAGCAAGGGTCACTGCTGGGAAAGGGGATGCTAAAAGCAACTGGACTGATCCCAGAGGTATGGTTTTACCCCCAAAACACCCAGGGGCCGCACAGCCCTTCCATGGGGAGAGGGCTAAGATGGTGCCCTCTGCAAGAAGGCTGCACCCCGTGCCAGGCTGCAGGCTGGCTCTACACCAACTCAGCCTGCTTGCAGAAAGCAAGGGGAGGGCAAAGTCAGTGCAGAGCACTGGGACCCCAGAGCCCCCCGCTCATGGCCAGCCTGGCCACGAGGTCTTGGCTCGCCCCACACACCCCCTTACCTTGAAAAAGCCGATGATGCCCACGCCGTATTCCACACAGTACTTGTCTAGCAGCTCCCGGTTCCAGGCATCCAGGTTGACATACTTGAGGATGTTCTCATAGATGATGAGAGCAAAGCGTCCCCGGTCCTTATCGGTCAGTGTGGGCATGTCCCCCTTCCCCGGGGCAATCTCCGTCCTGTATTTGAAGCGACTCGACTCCAAAATGGCCACGATCTCCTGGCCCAGCTGGGAGTAGAGGCTCTCCACGAAGACCAGCACCAAGGGGTCTGTGCGGGAGGAGTCAGCCACCTTGAGGGTCTTCAGCGGCAGCAGGCGGGAAGGGGAAACCTTGGGCTCGTCGCAGTCCGGCCCCGCCACATCCCCGGAGGGCTCCAAGCCCCTTTTCCACCCATATAAATAATATGCAGAGACGAAAACACTGAGCAGGCAGAAGGCAAAGAGCAGGAGTAACACCACCTGCGGAGAGAACTGCCGGATACCCCGCCGGGCCCTGGCCAGCACAGTCATCCTTGCATCCGCAGGGCGAGGTGGGGCCCCTCTCCCCTGCCCGCCCCCTCCCCTCGCGAGCCCCGGGGAGGGGAAGAAGCAACCAACCAACTGAAAAAAAATAGGTAAAATAAAACTGAATACTACTAATAAATTAAAATACTAGCAGGCCGCCTGTGCAGGCTCTCTCGCCTCCAGCAGTCCGGCGTCCCTCGCTGTCCGCTTCATGTCACCATGGCAGACGCACCGAGAGTCCCCTTGCCAAGCCGAAATCCCTGTAGTGGTGGCAGCGGCAGCAGCAGCCCCATGGCCTCAGTGGGGCGAGTGGGCGGCGGGCGGCCTTGGCACGGCTCGCAGCGGGCGCACGGGCATGGTGGCTCCCCGGGGCGTCCTCGTCCCCCGGCTCTGCGCGGTGCCCTGCGAGAGAGAGACGGGATGAGCGGGCAGGGACGGTGTTGGTACCAACGCCGCCGCTTTTATTTACGCCAGCGCAGCGGCCCTGGCAGATCCCTCGGCAAGCTTGCCAACGTGCCAAGGCTTGCCGCAAGAGTGCCGTGAGCTCCCGACGGCGCTGGGGCGGGAGCACAGCGCGCATGTGTGCCACAGGACCCCAGCTGTGGTCCATGCCTGGGGCATGTAGCACCACCGGGGTGCTATGGGGGGGAGTCCCTGGCCCCCCATGAGTCCCCATCACACCAAGCAGCCAGAGAAGCAGCCCTGCTCCTCCTGTTTGCCAGGCACCCAGTGGGAGCCAGGCTGCAGTGAGTAAAATAGGGTGTGGGGCGTCCGAGCCCCCCATTGCCCAGGCTGGCTGGCAGGGAGGGACGCGGGCAGCCGGCCAGCCAAGCAGCACGAGGCCGAGCCAGGAGCCGCCAGCCAAGGTCACCGAGACGGGCACACAGGAGTGCCCACATGGAGTCAAAGGGACCTTGGGAATATTTTTCCCTTCCCTGTGAAAGGTCCACTTAAAAAAGGAAAAGAAAGAAAAAAATAGGATTGGCCCCACTTGCTGGGAGGTGAAGTCACCCTGGGCAGGGACACTGCTGTGGCCAGTGTGTTTAAGGAAAAAACAAAATCAGTGGCACTGTGGCTTGCAGCACGGTCCCCAAACCCATCGTCGGTGCTGGAGACAAGGGCAGAGGTTCCCACTCCTCCCCGGGGAGAGCTCCCTGTGCCCCACCAGCACCACGACCGAACGCCCACCCTACAGACACCAGCCAGGCACGTAACAGGATTAAACGTGGCCGGCTGAACGGTACTGTGGATTACAGGCTGGGGCTTGGCAGGGTAATCCTGTCATCCCTGCCCTTCCCTGCAGCGAACCGCAGGCTCCACTTCCTAACCCCACCGGCACGGCGCTGCTTCGCCGGGGCCCCCGCAGATGCCACCAGCAGCCAGCCTCCATCACCGTCTCTGCCACCCACCGGCAATCCCTGCTGCCGGCTGTGCTGGGCACAGCGGAGCACCTGGTTTTATTGATTTGTAATTTATCTTTGTGCATGAGGATGATCTCCAGGCAGGACCAAGAGAGGATGCTCCCTCGCTCCCCCCGGGTGTGCCCTGCCCCAACTTACTCCTTCCTCCCCTCCGGCGGGGTTGGACCTTCAGCACCTCCAGAACACCCCAGCCAGGATTTCAGGGCTGGGCTCTTCTCCAGGTCCGAAAGGAGAAGCACACAGGGACGCTGCTTTTAGGAATGCGTCCACATGGAGGGAGGCTCCCCTGCCTGACAACCATCCCTAGGAATGCGGAGAGCCAGGTCTGCATTATCAGGCATCCCAGCCGTGCCATCCCATGCCCTACCCATTTCTCTCATCTTTTAGGAGTGGTGGGTGCTGGCAGCCACATTCCCATGGTGATAGGCAGGCAAGTGACAGCCAGCGGGTTTGATGCCAGCACCAGAGCCGGTGGCTGATGGGCAGGACTGCGTGTCCATCCTCGCACACCCTCCACAAGACAGGGCAGACAGGAACGGGGCCCATGCCCACATCACCTGCCATTTCCAAGGGGGCTTTGTAAGCCCATCCTCTTCTAAGAACTTTTAATTACGGTACTTAATGACAAGGCTTTGGAGACAGCATCTCCAGGCAGATGCCGGCTGACTCTCGCCAGGGAGGGAGGCTGCCACGTCAAAGCACAAAGGCAACGCCTGCCTGGGCAGGGAGCCAGCGCCGGACCCCCGAAGCAGCCAGGTGTGAGCTGGGACCAGGGCGGGCAGCGTCCCAGCCCGTGAACCCACCGCCAAGACAGAGAACAGGCAGGAATCCTGCTCTGCCGGTTCGCTGCTGGAGCAAACCCTCCACAGGAAGGATGCTGAGGGATTTGGGGTGATGAGAGGGGCTGGGGATGCTCCTGATCAGAGCTTTCCCCGTGCAAGTGGGTGCTGGCTGCGCGCTGCCCAGCAAACCCCTGTGCATCCCCAGCAGCAGTGGGAGAGCCGACAGCTCCGCCCTGGAGAAGGAAGCAGGTTTAGGTCCAAGAGCACAAAACAAGTTCTCGAGACCAACAGCTTTTCTAAAACAAAAAGGGAAACACGATGGTAAAATAGAAAAAAACCCACAAGAGCTGGCAAGGTGAAGCCAGAGTCAAACTTCCTTTTAACCTGATTTTTAGAAGCTGCTCAGGTGCCTTTTAAAACCACAGTGGTTATTTAAAAGGCACCAGCTGGAAATGTCAGCCTGAGTCCCACACGCAGACCTCAGGTCCCGAGAAACACTGTACAGCGCTAGCGGGCTCCCATCGCACAGACGGGTGCTCAGCCACAGCCGCACGTCAAGGACCGTAGGAGAAAGAGCCCCAGAAAATGCTGTTTTCTGGTGGGTTTCTGAGCAAAGCCCTGGCCCAGGCTCCGCTGGAGAGGAGGCTCGGCGAGGAGGCTTAGCCACAGTGCTCTTAATCCGTCTGCCCTGACAAACACAATCAGCATCCAAGCGGCTTCCCGGGCACAGCTGGGAGCCCGGAGCACCCTGCGGGGCCAGATCCGACCCTGGGGCAGGCAGGGAGTGCAACCAGTGGTCGGGGAAGCCCTTTACTATCAGCACTTCAAATCTAAGACACCTGCAGGAGGAAGGGGAAAAGGGTTGAAAAGCTTTTCTAAATCCCCCCTGGTGCCATTTGGGGGCTGCGGTTTCCCCCCGGCCAGAGTTATTGGCCACAAAAGCTCCCCAGGGAACCACGGCACCCCTGAAAGGCAAAGGGGCATTGGAGGGGATGAGAGGGGATGAAACCATCTCTGTCAGCAGCTTGCAGTGCTCTCCCTTTAACCTCTGGTGGGATTTTGCAGGGATGCAATGGGAGGATTAAATATAAGCAAGGAAGTGCAAATGGATCCAGAGGAGAGAGAAGGGTCGGCAGTCCTAGCAGACAACCACAGCAGGGTTTGATTTATCAGGGGTGCGGGAGGTCCGGCCGCAGGTGCAAGCAGTGAAGATCAGGCAGTTCACAAGTCCCAGCTGTCAGATAAATCAACTGTCCCAAGCCCACGGCCCAGGGATGGAGATGGGCTCAAAACCACGGGTGTGACACCGCAAGACATCGCTCATGCATCTCCCTCGCACCACTTTGGACAGGGCTGCAGGGGAGGGAGCAAGCGTCGACCTTCCTGGCAGACAGACCCCGAGACCTGCTCCCCACCGCACGGACAAGGACCCCAACCCCTAACTCTGGTAGCTCACAGACCCCCAACATTCAACCCATAGAGACGGGGCCATATCCTAAACACCACAGCCACATGGGTTATCCCACTCCTCTCCCACCTGCACCCTTTGGGTGGGCACCCCTGCCACTCATTCCCCATCGCCACAGGGAGAGTCCCACCGCGCCGGCACCAACGGCTAATCACCTTGCACCGCCACGCCAGCTCCGCTTCCCCACGTAAGCCAGCCCTGGGAGTTAAGCCTGGACGGAGGATTTAGAGGCAGGATGCTAAATTGCATCGCCCAGCTCAGCGATTTGCAATCGCTTCTGCTCACTCCAATGTTTCCCTTCTCACATCCGACCACTGCTTGGCCCCACCGATGCATCTGCTTCATCTCCCACTCGGATGTTTGATGGCAAAAGGCTACTGGAAGGTTTAAATTCGACCAGGCTGGGACCCAGGTCCCCAACGGGGCGACAGTGCTCAGCCCACCATGCCTGCTGTTTCTCCCACGCATCCTCACCAGCATCCTCAGCAATCACTAACTGGTGCCCTGCAGCCCCGGGAATCACGGACTACCTGTAAGAGATCCACAAAAGGCAGCTGAATTATTATTAATAGGTTTAAGTTCCCTCTAGAGGGAATACCCTTCAGTCCACTGGTAATATTTAGAGGGCTGCAGATCTAAAACCACTGAGATAAGCACATCCTTAGAGAGGAGATTAATGCCACCATAATATTCAAGAGACAACCGCGAGCTTAAGACAGGGGAGCTCGCTTTGAAAATGAAAAAGTAACTGGCGTGAAAAACCTGCCTTTAAACAGCTACCTCTGCACCACTGCCTTTATCAACTCTGAACGGCAGTGACCCAAACTGCGACTGGAAATACCTGCAAAGAGTTGGGACTAACTGGCACGGGGGAAGAGTCATCAGAGGGTGGAAAGGACCACTGCCTGTCCCTCTCCCCATCACCTCCCTCCCCAGCCAGGGCCGGATCCACTGCCCAAGAGCAGGCACAATCAGGAGATGAACTCCTTTGCTTCGGCGCACGGTGTCGTGATGATGCATGCAGGTATAAAAGCACGGGATCACAGCTCCCTGCGCATCCCACCTCCGAGGTGCTCCTCGAGCAGGGACCGAAGCCCTGCGCCAGAGGGGACAAAGCCTCAACCCGGCATAAAAGCTTCAACTGCTGTAAAACTGGGGATTTTCCCGGCGATACCCACTTACTGACAGCCCGGGCGAGCCTTTAGGATGGGCCCAAAGAGACACGGATGGAGGGATGAGCTTTATGGACGTCCAGCTAACTCCTGCCAGGCTGCAAACTCAGAGTGTCTAGGCAGGGGAGAGGGATGCGGAGCAGATGGAGAGGGGAAAACGAGCAGAAGGACAGAAATGAGAGAAACGAGCTCGTCCCGGCCTCTCGCCGAGGCCGCCCGTGTGCCACCAGGGCAGTTTTATAATGCCAGATAAGGAGCGTCTTAGCGGTAGATTACACGGGCTGCTTAAGCACTTTGCAAACAGTAGTTACAACACGCCAGGGAGAAAAACACCCTCCCACTGGCAGGGGGACAACCCCAGCGCCACTTTCCTAAGGGCACCGGCGTTTTCCCAGTGCCTGAAAGGTGCAAAATTAAAGAAGGACAACGGCAGCCGCAGGAGCTGCCCTTGGGACAGGCAGGAGCAGGCAGCCACCAATGCTGCTCCCACCCCAAAACCCACCCGGCTCAGCTTCTCTCCGCCGTGCACAGGCTGGATAGGAACAAACACAATGGAATAACAGGAAAATTTATCCCTGATTTTTTCAAGGTCTGGAGTGTTTTCACCCCGAGGGGACTTCAGCAGGAAAATCTTCCCTTTTTCTCAGCACTTTATTTAAGATCTGATTTTTAAGCCTGGCCAGAAATGAGGAGTCGGACCATCCACCTGAACTGCTGCTGGTGAACTAAGTTTACCCTCTGGAAATAAAACTCCATCTCCGACTGCCCACCACCTGCACGCTCCCGCGAGAAAGAAACCAAGATGAGTGATTCGCCCAGCAAAAGCAGTCAAAGATTTTAATGTTAAAAAAGTTATTTTTGGCCAAAGCACCTAGCTCTGGAAGAGATGTTTTTCACCCAGAAAGCCCTGTTAGCACTTCAGTTTTACTGGAAAAGATAAAAGTAACGCTTTCCTCAGGTTTTCTTCAAAAAAACAATCGTGAAAATGTTTCTCTCCCTGCAGAGGGATGGAAAGGCAAGGTTTGGTGTGTGGTGAATCACTGCAAATATTTGATGAATTTTTAGGGGAGAAAAAACCCCAAACAAATGAAAAAAACACCCAAACCCCCAAACAACTGGGTGAGGTTTCTGGAAGCCTGGGATTAAGACATTTTCCATGGCAGAGCAGCTGGCAACCCAACCAGCGGGGCTTTTAAGACCAGCTCTAGCAAACCTCACATCTTAAGGCCACCCCCCAGGTCCTGCCCTTGCTAACCCCATCTCCCAGCCCCTTCCCCAGCCCCAAGGTGCCGCAGCCCCCCCACCAGCGAGGCTATACAGAGGAACCCCCCGGGGAGGTCACCCCGCTTCTGTGCCTTAGGCACCGCTGGCTGCCACCCCCCTTGTCCCCAGCACCCTGATCTGGAAGAGCACCTCCCCATCTCCCAACACCCGAATGAAATCAGCCTCCTCCATAAACTAGGCCAGCAATTAGCAGCAGTCATTAGCTTTCCTACGCCCCAGGGATGCCGGGCTGGGCAATCAACCCCCTGGCAGCGATGCTCCCCGACACCATCCCGACCAAACACCCTGATGACACCCCATGGCCAGGTTACGGTTCAGGCTGTGCCGCTGCCTCCCAAAAAAAAAAGCTGGAGCCCTTCGCAGGTTGCTCCTCCTCATGGGTATTTTTTTGCCCTTGAATCCTCGGGAACAGCCTCGCTCCAGAGGAAGCGGAGCTGGGGGAATTCTCCCAAACCTTAATTGAAAGAGGCGCTTAACGAGGAGAGTTTCTTTTGTCTGTTAATTGAAACAGGTTCTTACTGACAAAACTCTCCATGAATTTTAAGTGGCTTCACAGGGAGGGGGGAAATCCACTCAATGAATCTGGTTTTCCTGCTTTGAAATGTGCTGTGTTGGTTCCTGTGGCTCTCCAAGCACCCAAAAGCCTTTCTGGATAAGCAAGGCCTGAATCCCAACTATTTTAAAAAGGAAAAAGGACCAGAGGAAAATAATCTCACATTAATTTTTCTACTTCGATGGAGCAGCAGCCTACACTCTCACTGGCAGGTCGGATGAGGACTCCTACCCAAAAAAACAACTGAAATCCCCTCAACGCCACCTTTTGCTGCCTCCTACTCTTTGCTTGGCCACATCTTCCCTGCAGAGATGCTGGTCCTGCCACGAGCGCAAAGGTGATGCGCGATCACAGAGAGCTGTGGGGCAGCAGCGATTCCCGCTCCTCGGCCACGGCAGCACTGCGAGCCCCACGGGACGGGCCAGCTGCTTCGTTTTCTTGACACCTTCCCATTACAGGGAATTTGAAGTCGGTAGGAGAGCAGCTCCATCCCATCGCAGAAGAACCGCCAGCTGTTCTGGGGAGTGCAGGCTGCCCTGCCGAGCGCTAACCCGGCCCCAAAACGGCACTTTTGCAAAGCAGCATCCATAAAACCACAACATGAACCAGCTCACAGAGAGCAAACGACCCTCCGGCGACCACATGCAGAAGAAATCCCTGCGAGGATGGAGCATCGCATGAGCTGCTCCCTTCTCCCAGGGGCTCCCAAGGATGCTTCTCCTGGACTGCAACCACCCTGCCTGATGCCCCAACGCTTTGCTGAGCCGCAGCCGACCTCTGCTTCCCCCACGGTCAGCCAGGAAAGACCCCGCCAGGAGCCCGAAGCACCCATGGGGCTGGGTGCTTGCAGCCAGCATTGAATTAGAAGGCAGGTAAGCGCCTGCCATGAGTACAGGCGTGCTCTGGCAACGGCTCCCGAGCTGGCCGGCCCTTTGGGAAAGGGCCGGGCAGCGCACACTGACGCATGGGCGGGATGCTCCCGGGGCCAGCACACTCCAAGGTCGCGGCCAGGCCAGGCGGAGGTCAGATCTTTTATTAGACCAACAGACACAGTTGGAAAAACCGACATGTTTTGGGCGCGCAGACATTCCTCAGGCCCAAGAGCACATCTGTTCTTTCCTAAAGGTATTAGTTAGGCTAATAAAAGACATTACCTCTGCACACAAACTTTGCCACCCTTAAAAAGTACCAGAGGCTGCAACGCTCAACAGCCCAGGGTAAACACAGAAAGCAGGAACAGGCGCAGAGAACAGGAGACACTTGCAAGATCCCTTTTGTTTTCACTTTCTAAGACACCGCCGGTAAGGCCCATGTTTGCCCCCCACAAGTGCAGCATCGGGGCTGCTGGCACCCAACCTGCCTCTTGCCTCCCTGATTTCCAGATCCGTGCCTGAGGTTGCACAAACTGAGCAGCATTTCCCCGGGAAGCCTGTTGCTTTAGTTTACCTGCTCCCTGCTACAGCATCAGCCCTGTCCTCTCCTTCTCCTCGGCAAGGGCTCAAGGCAAAGCGGACACTCGAGGAACCAACCTCCGATGCCCCACCGGCCCCTCCATCCCGGCGCTGCACTGCCTGCCCCACGCACACCAGCTCATGGTTTCAACCAGCGAGAGCTAAAAAACCATGGGTAATGTGTGCTGCTTCACACCCCCGAGGCCAGCTGGGCCAGGGGACCACACTACTCCTGGCCTCTCTACCTGGGGACATTCCCTACTCAGGTGGGCTCCCGTGTCTTCAACCAGCCATCAGGCAAAGCATCCCCATCCCGTGCAGGGTACGACGCATGGCCTCCCTCCCTCCCAGCCTCGATCCCCTTCTCCGACATAAATCCACGAGGCCAGCGGTGCACCAGCGCAGCCAAGGAATGAATCGAGGCTGCCGGAGGAGATATAAAATGGTCTGAGCCATACGTTTAGACTTGAGGCATCGATAGCATTTTGCGGCCGTATTTCAGGACAGCCAGTACCACCACTTCAGGCTCCAAGCCCTGGGGTTGCAGGGCTGTATAAGGCTGTGAAGAAGTAGATGGTGGTCAGGAAGGAAGGGGGATACTCAGTGAGATGCTGACAAGTAGCTGGAAGGCATTTGGGTTTTGCCAAGGCCAAGGCACAGGAGGCAGAGCCAAGAGAGCAGCAAGTGTGTGGAGCCAGGACACTGCCCCGAGGAGCGGGGACACCCCAGGGGCTGTCATCCTCCCAGACCACCCGCAGAGCTGTTGGGTGAGACACACATCTCCCCACGTGGCAGAGGGAGCTGAGAGGACACCCCTCGCTGTACATCCAACCCTCACTTTGCCCAAGTCAAGAGAGACAGAAAACACTTCTTCTTGCCCGTTTTGCATCAGTGATGAGATCTGCAGGACATTTTGGGTTCCCTGTCAACAACAGGGCAGAGCCCCTGGGAGAGAGTCTCAGTCTCTCCAAGACAACCTGCATGTCCAAGGCTTTGGACCAGACCAGCAGCAGGACTGAACTCCAGCCATGCCCCCCTCAAATACCAGGGGAGCTCCTCCCGGGATACCCCACATTCAGGAATCTCTTGACCTTCCTAAACCCCTCCAGGAAGGCTCAGACCACCTGAAGGTAGCACTGAGGATCTCAGCCCCTTCCCCGGGCAAAGGGCTGCAGCAAGGTCCTGCTGCTTTTGGGGAGGACACGGCAACCAAGGCGCTCCCAAGCCAGCGCCCTCACCGCCTGGCCGGCAGTCACGTGTGGGATTTACGGCTCGATATTGATTTGTCTTCTGCAAGCTCTGCCATCACAGCCGGTGCCTTTTGCAGGAAAACAACATGAATCATAAGCTACAGGCCGCCCTCTCCCCGCGTCCGCTCTGCGTGACTCACTGAGCCCTTCCAGGGGTCCCGGCACGAGGGCTGCCCTGCTCCTCCGCACCTGGGGACGGGCGCAGAGGGGGGGTGCAGGAGGCACCATCTCCCGTAGGCACTTGGGGACTGAGTCATCACAGCCCCCGAGGTTTGTGAGGTGGTCTCCAAGAAAGCAGCATCACGCTTTCCCTCCACCCGGGTCCTCCTTCCCCCGTCTCAGGCTCCAAAGCCACCGGCACACACGTGACGATGGCACATAGTAAAAATGCACAAAGAAATGCCACCACCTCAGCCAAAAACACACAAGGAAGCCAAGGGCATTCCTGAAGTCCTAAAGTGCCTTCAAGAGCAGGGCTGGAAACATGAGCAAGATGGATTGGGAACCCCAGACCTCCGTGGCCATGAAGCAATTGCAAGATATAGGAGCTTAATATTTTCCTTCTCTCTCTGCCTTGAATCCTAACCTCATTCTAGCAGGCTCTACCTCAACAGCCAAAAATAAAAAGACAACTCAATAAGGTACATCTAGGAGGTAAAATTCCACAAAAACCCTTTTAAGCAAAGCCCTCCATGACCCTGCCCCAGAGCACGAACAGCCAAGAGAGCAGCTCCATCTCCAGTGCCTGGCCAGAAGCGCCCGAGATGGGATGCTCAGTGGGACCACGGCCCTCTGTCCCCAGCTCAGGCACCCAGGGATGTCCCCAAAATCAAACCTGGTTATAAAAGCCAGAGCCTACAGGCAGAGAGGGGCAGGCGGTGCCAGTGACACTCTGCAGCAGGGACACGCTCAGCTGTGCAATACTTCACCATGACAAGCTACTGAAAAAAATATTAATCGTTCTCTCTTTGTTCCAGCCTACTTTTTGACTTGTGAGGCATCTTTTTTCTTCTGTTTAAATTACCACCAACAGTGTATTAAATACGTCCTGTTCTAGAGTACTGACAGTGCCACACAGGAAGAAAAGAGGGAAAAAACCCAAAACAACCTGTAGTAAAAAGTCTGTTTGGCTGGGATGGGTTTTCCATCCTCACCCAAACACAACCAGACCAGACTCATCAGCTTCCCAAAGGCACAGGAAGCGGGAAAGGCTTCATGTGCGTGAGCTTTGCCATCAGCATCCGTGCCCTGTGCTGGTGGCTCCAGGCAGGAAGGGAGGAATTTGGGGGCTGCAGCAGGCAAGGTGGCACGGCACGCACCAGGGCCAAGCAAGGTGACCCTGCGGGGTGGCTTAGGGACCAGCAGGACGGTAGCAGAGGAGGTTCTGGCTTCCCCACACCCATGCACGGATGCCCCAGGCACGGAAGGGTGTTGGGAAACATGAGGATCGCCATCACCTTTGCCATCCTTGCCGAAAAGGAGCACTGATATGGGTGAAGGGAAGATGCTCGGCCATCCCACCAGAGGCCAGTGAGGTTGGTTTTTTTTTTTTTCCTGCCATATAAAGCCCCGCACGTTTTTTCTATTGTTTAATTTCCTTCTTCTCCACCCACAGCAAGTTCACTCAGAAGCAAGGAACTTATTTCCTATTGAATTCATCCTGGTTGTTTTATTTGGAAAAGGACGACTTCCTCGGCCGTGGTCCCCGTGCGCAGCCGAGAGGAGCCGGCACGGGGCCGCTCACCTCCCCGTCTGTGCCAGCCCAGCCCCGGTAAAAAACACTCTCGAGATTCAAGTAACAAAGATGCTGCTTTGCTGCAGGAAGAGCTGCTGTTTCAAGGCTGTCGGTGACAAAGCGGCATTGCAAGGTGCTGGCTTCCTAACCCTGCGAGCACCGGTAGTGGGAAGAAGACCAGCCCCACGGTGTGCTGTGGTGGCAGCCCACCGGGACTGTGGGAAGGGAGAGCCCGGGAGTTGGGATGCAATAGCAGCGCTGGGAGGGAGCACCGGCCTCCAAGAGAAGCAGAGCCTTCCAGGTGATGCCGAAAGGTGGCTAAGCTGGCACAGCTTCTGCACCACTGGGCACCACGGGCTGCCACCATCAGCGGGGGACAGCCCGCCTGTGCAGTGGTGAAGGCAAAAACCAAAAGACTTGGGGGAAAAAATACGTACCGCTATGCATGAAAGGCCTAGGAGTTCACTGGTGGCTGGGTGAATGCTAGGACCTCTTCCAGAGGGAGCGATAAGGTGCGTTACAGGGACTCCGGCCAGGCTGGACAAGCCGTGCCGTGCAAATGGCATGCACCATCAAACCGGCTCTTGGCCGCACCGTCCTGATCTGCTTCAATCCTTTATTATTTTTAACTAACGCCACTTACGCCCCTCCAGAGCAGAGACGCTTTAGGCCTTGCACCCCACGCCCTGGGCACCCGTGCTGCAGCTCGGCCCCGACTCTCCGGCGGCTGCCAGCAGCCCTGCCCGCTGCCCGGCGGTGCCCGACGCCCGGGTGGGATGCCCGGGCAGCGGCGGGGCCACCCCGCACGGCTTCGCCTTCTGCTCCAGAGCCCCCCGTGCAGCTCACCGGAGGAGGGGTGGGTGGGAAGCCACGGGGGCACGCCAGGCTCGATGGAGCCGAGGGCCCGCGGGGCTGCTCGGGGCGAGATGGGCTCCGCGCCGGACCCCCGCTCGGCCCCGGGCAGGCCCCGCCGGACCCCCGGCCCCGGCCGGCTCCTCCCGAGGGGCACCGGGCGACCTGCCGAGGGGAAGGGGAGGGGCGGGGCGGGGGGGAGCCGGCGTGCCCGGGGGCGAGAAGGGCGGCGGGGCCCGGCTCCCCCCACCCAGCCCGGCCCGGCCCGGCCCGGCCCGGCGGCGCCAGCGCAAGGTCCGGCGGGTCCCGGCCCGCGCTGCCGCCCGGCGGGGCCGCCCTTTGTCTGCGCCGCCGCCTCCCGCCCCGGTCGGCCCGTACCTGCCTGCCCGGCCGGGCCCGCGCCGCTCCGCCAGGCCGCCACCGCCGCCCGCTCCGCTCCGCTCCGCTCGGCTCCGCTGGGCCCGGCCCCGCTCGGCGCGTCCCGCCCGCCGCCCCGGCCAGGCACCGCCCCGCCGCCCGGCCCGGCCCGGCCCCCCGCCGCCCCCCGCCAGGCCTCGGCTCAGGAGCGCCGCCCCGGGGGCGCTGGGCTCCCTGCCCGGCCGGCGGCGGGGCCCGAGGAGCGCGGCGTGGCGGCGCTGGGGTGGGCGTCGGAGGGCAGCGGCATCCCCGCCCCCGGCGGGGGTGGACCCCCGGGGCTGCCCCTCCACCGCTCCGTTTATCCCCTGCCTAGCCCAGCTCCCGGCTCCTCAGCCCTGCCATGGGAGCCACCTCCTGTCCCTGTCGCGTCAGGGCACGGGGCATGACCGTGAGCCGGGCGATAATCTCCCGATGGAGGGGTCCCTCAGTGCCCCGGGCCTGGGGCACGGCTGATGATCCGCCCAGCAACGTTCCCATCCCTGCTCCCACCGCTGTTCCCTGGGGCGAGCATGACGGGGTACCCCAATGGGTAAGGCCCAGGCAGCGCCTTTGGTGCAATGGGGTGTCAGGCTGATGTCTCCTACAAAGAGTCCTTTTATCTTTCTCCCAGTATGTGTGCAAGCTTCGTGTCAGATTTTTGAAGCCAGGTAAGCCTGAGGTCGTCCCCATTCTCCTCCCCAGCCACAGAACCCAGGTGCGATTTTGGAGCGCCGGCTCATCACATCATTTCAGCTTTTCCGCCCTGACTCCAAGCTCAAGGTACATCTGAGTCACGGGCTGGCTGCCCCTGGACCTGCAAGCGCACACACACACAAAATTCTCTTCATTCCTCGGAGAGGGGAAAAACGAGCCTGACACAGCTCAGCCGCTCCCCTCCTGCCCTTGCCCTCCCCGCGGAGGCTGCCAGGGGCTCTGCCGGCATGCAGAGACACGCTCCAGTCCCGGGGAAGGGAGCCCACATCAATCAGCGGCAAGAGACGCCCCGGTCCGTCTCACCGCCTGCGTGAGAAGGGATGCCGTGCGTGAAGAAGACCCTGCCAGGTTTCATGTCCAGCCCATGGGGACAAGTTTCGTGTCCAGCCCATGGGGACGAGATGTGGCAGACAGTCTGTTGGGCTTGGCTTCGGCAGCATGCTCTGGGAGAGCTTCTGACTTAACGGGAGGCGAGGAAGCAATTTCAATCAAATGAAACAGGCAGATAAACAAACAAAAAGAAAAGAAGAAAGGAAATCGCAGGGAAGGAGACACAAAGAATTGCAGACAATTATGGCTGCAAATTTTCTAACACGCTCTGAAGCATTCATTGAAGTAAAAGACTTCTTATCCTTAAACATTTCACTTCCCTTACAAGGCTTTTCTCTGAAGATCTCTGAATATCTTGCCTGTGCCGAAGTTACTTGAAAGCTCAGAAAACAAAAAGGGACAAACAGGAAGTTTTTCAACTACAAACTGCTGTAAAGGGTATTAAAGGGATTTTTTTTTTCAGCCTTAAATGATTTGCAAACTCAGCCTGAAAATGTATCTCCACTGGGAACAGCTTTCTGAGGCCATGCTAACCTCCGTCAGAGTTTTAGCAGAGGAGATTCATGCACAAATCATTGAGCAAAAAGCCAGCAATGAGTAATCAAAGGCACGAACAAAAGTCCGAGGACAATCTGCAGAATCCGCAATCTCCAGCGGTAAAGTTTTCCACTGAATAATTACTTCTGAGAAAAAGGAATTTGTTGAATGCTTGGTCTGGCATTTGCTAATACTTTTTTTTTTTTAAAAGAACGACCTACTCACTAGAAACAGAAGGCTGCTCAGAAAAGCATTGGTATTTATTAATACCGGCTCTACCATTTTACAGGAGTATCAGGTAGCTTTTTTTCCCCCCATCTTCTGTTTGCAAACACAAAGGAAACCAGTTCCTTTCCTGCACGCTTTAACTTAGAGACTCTTCTTCAGCACATCTGTCGGAAAGAAGTTCAGCGGCTTTCCTCCGCATTGTCTCTAATTTATTAATCAACACCATCAGCTCCCTACTGAGTTACAGCCAAATTATGGTCCCCTTGAAGTCCATGGCAGCACTTCCACCGACTTCATTAGGACCAGAAACCGCCTCTTGAAGTCTCTGCCAATTCCTTAAGTGCTTTAACTTCAGCATTGGAGATTTCTTTTTTAATCTTCTCACGCCTGTTTCTGACACATTATTTTACATGTGTGCATGCACAAACTGCCTTTCTGAAACTAAAATCAGCCTTAAAAGCGAATGGAAAAGCTTGCTTTTTTTTCCTTTTTTTTTTTTTACCTGTGAATGGCTGCATTTGGGGTCCTGAATTTCTCTTTGCCAGTGTTATTAAAGGAAAGATGCCATTTTGAAAGGCTGGGAGCTGCCGTCCACCAGCCCCTTGAGAAGCCCAACCGCAGACCCTGCTCCGTACCAGGCAGACAACAAGGGTTCAGCCTCTGGTGAGAGTTCTGGCCTCTTCCAGCTCCAGTCTCTGTTTCAAGGTCACCGGACTGGCGGCTGATGGGAACAAGATGCAGCCACAGAAAGAGTGACATCCAAGCGCCAAAAATTCCTGCTTGCAGGAAGCCTGGAGCTGGGGCTTTCGCAGGTCAGGCCAGTCGCTTCCCACTGACCCCTCTCAGGCAGGACTGGTTTACACCAGGGCCAAAGCCTGGGCAGGAGGAAAGCTCAAGAGCAGCATTTCCATTTGCCTTGGCTCTCGGGCTCCCTTTTTGTTTAGTCACTGGCTGAGTTATGAAATCCGCCTGCAGCGTCACTGTGTCTGTGGGTTTCCCATGGGCTGGAGAGGCTATTAACCAAGGAGCAGCTGGAATGTTAATTACCCGTTAAGGAACTAAATCTGGGGGATTTCTCAAAGAGAATACACATCGTCTCTGGCACTGACCCCCCTGTGGCCTGAGCATCCTTCCTGGCCAGGCTAGAGGACGCAATCCTCGCAGCCCCTGCCGGGTGCCTCCCTTCTCGCACATCCCAGCCTGGGAAGGTCCTCAGCGCTGTCCTCGGCAGTTAGGACAGGTTGCGGCTGGGATTCGCGCCCCAGGAGCATTTTGCAAGGCAGGCAGTTCCCTTGCAGACACTCCAGGACCAGTGCAAGGCAAAGCGAAAGGAAAGAATTCATCCTGGGGAGTGGAGAAAGCCTCATCCAGCACAGAGCCTGGAGGGACTGGGAGCAGCCTGCCTCCCAGCTGCTCTGGGGCTGAGGACAGCGTTGAGTTTGAACTGCTGGGTTGGTTTTTTTTAGAAGCTCATCTGGTTATTTCAGCCTGTTACCCCGTAAGTGGAGGCTTGCCCATTTCCTTGCCTCTGGCTTGCATCTGTTCCAGGGGAACAGATCTGGTGCAAGCCTCATGGAGGGTCATCACAGCCTGCCCTGCACACGTGGCTCCTTGGGGAGAAACGCACCCTGCCTGGCTCAGGCTGCCCGTGCACCCTTCGCCATCCCCACGACTCTTTCTCAGATGGGTCACCCACAACCACCACAGCACACGTGGCCTGACACAGGCTGACCTCTGCAGCACTCGCCTGCTGCTAGCCTCTTCCTTCAAATCAGGCCATGGCTGGTGTCACTAGAGCCCCTGGCTGGAATTACAGCAGTCCCGCTAATGTATATTTTAAAAGCCTCTCCTTCAATATTTAAACAGGAAGATCCCTGACGCAGCAGCAAACTGCTAACGAACAGAGGAGTAGGCGAGGGTGGCCCACGGGGCCAAGGTGGGTGTTTACGGTGGCACTCGTGAGCACTTACAGACCAGACCTCGTCTCCCTGGTGGCAGCTGAGAGGTTTGCATCCTGGAGGGACCTGGGATGCTTGGCCAGCGAAAAGGCACCCTGAAAGTCATCAGCCTTGCCGGGGACGTGGACACTCCCCTAAAAACACACAGCACCCCAGAGCTGTGGAGCTGATGGGTGTGAGAGGGGGGTCAGAAGTTTCCCACGGGCCAGCAGCAAACGCTGTCAGTCGAGCAGAGGTGCTGGACCCTCCCTGACAATGTGTTTTCAGACCTTCCAACTGTGTAACCCTGCTAGCAGGGCAATTATAAGAAGCCTCCCACCTACATCTGCAGCCATCTGCTTCTCCTCCGGTCAGATCAGCTCTGAATGCAGCTCCTGGGTGGGGATCTGAACACCCATCAGCCTTCTCCACCTAGGCACCCACGGGTGGGCTCCTGCTCTGCCACCCACAACCCAGTCCCACGTGGGTCTGATCTCACTGCTTCCCGGAGGGCTAAGCACTTGGAAGCAGCCCAGCGCCGCGGGGGAGGCATTTGGAAGCAGGGCAGGATCAGGCCCAGGAAGCGCTATAAAATCAGGTTCAATCTGCATTTTTTTCAAAGGTCTTTGATGTGTCCCATCTTTACTCTCCTGAGCCCTTTTTAAATCACTTGGAACCAGAAACTATTCGCTTGCTGGACCACCTTAATGTAAAACTTTGCAGATTTACATTCTGTTTGCTGTAGAGGAATAAATCTCCCCCGTAATTGCTCCGGAAGGTAGTCGCTGCATCATTGCTCACAGCTGCAAAGTCTACGCCACTCACATCAGCCACCCGACCTCCCAAGAGAGAATTATGTGCATTAAAATCTCTCCTATTAGCTCCTTAAGAAAAATATTCCAGACTTCCACATAGTAACACCTCTATGTACATCCCCATATGGGTAAATTCCTAAACACCTCCTCGCAGTCAGGGCTCCTGGCTGAGCTCGGGGCAGGGACATCCAGCTGTCTGGACCCCCACGACACCTCGCCGTGCTCAGCCGCTCGACAAGCAGAGCAAGGGGGAACAGCCTGTGCCCCGGCCCGGCTCTAGCCAAGCCCGGGCAGCGCCAGCCGTGGCTGTGTGGTTGGGAGGAAGCTGGCTGCGTCCTGGCATTACACAGATTCTCCTCCAGTTCTTTTTCAAACCGACTCAGGCCTGCGTTTCCAAAGCTCTCCTGGCACGGCTCTGCCAGGAGCACAGATGCCCAACAGCACCCCCGTGCCCGCTGCCATCTTGGGGAGGGACCCGCGGCAGGAGGACGCCTCCATCTTGGGGAAAGACCCGGGGCAGGAGGGCGCCGCCATCTTGGGAAGGGACTGGGGGGGGGCGGGAGGGGGAAGGAGGCGGCCGCGCCATCTTGGGGCGGTCGGCCCGGCTTGCCCTCGGGCTCGCCGTTCACGGTTTCACGGCAGCGGCCGGCGCGGCGGAAGCGGGACCGGGAGCGAGGCAGAGTCCTGCGCCTGCGATCGGGGAAACGACGCTTCCCCCGCTGCACTCAGTCGCCTCCCGTCATCACTTCCGGGTGAGCGGTGGTGACCTCCGCCCCCTGACCCCTGCCGCTTCCTTTCCAGCGGCGGCTGCCGGAGGAGACGTGCGGGTGAGTGTGGGGTTGCGGCGTATCCGTTGCCATCTGCCCGCCCGCGTCTTGCCGTGGCATCCCCGTCCGTTGCCCGCCTCCTCGGGCCCGGGGCTCCACGGGGCAGCGCGCCCGGCGTGGGGGAGGCGCGCCCGGCGGAGCGGGGCGCTAGGCCGCGGACGAGCCGGGGGCTGGCGTAGCTGGGCGCCTGGGGGAGGGCCGGCGTTCCCGGCTGGGGGTGTAGAGCGGCTGGGCCTGGCGGGGTGAAGGAGCGGGGAGGCCGAGCTGCGGGGCAAGGCCGCGGCTCTGTGCACGGCCGAGAGTGCGGGCTGGCCCGACCCTGAGCCCAGCGGTGCGAGCCTCTTCCCGCCCGCTGCACCCTGAGCGGCCGGGGCTGTGTCCTGTGCGGTTTCAGGCGAGCGTCGAAGAGCAGCAGGTTCGTTGTTTTGAGATTAATACCGCGTTACAGCGCCCGAGGCTCGGCGTTTGCTCTGTCTGTCGTGTCGGTTTCGCTGGGCTTTACGGAACCATAAGCTTCAGAACTGGCGGGGGACGGTAGCTGCTATGGAGCCTTTGGCTGACTGTGTCAGGAAGGGGATGCGGCTTTGTCAGAGTGGCCGTGTAGGCCTTGATTTAGCAGTCGGTGCTCAGTGCTGCCCTCTGTGAAGAGGGGACCATTGGGCTAAGGCCTCTGGGTGAAAGTAGGTGATGCTTGGGCTGATTTGCTTAATGAAGTTGTTAGACTTTTGTCTTGTGCAAGGTGCCGGTTGTAGCTGGTACTTGGCAGGAGAGGGTAATAAGGAACTGTCTTCCTGTGCTCAGGAGCAGATGCACGGGATCCCCAGCCACTTAACCAAGCACTGCCAAGTGCTGCATCTGCCACCTTCTATAGCTGGGTGTAGAGGCCAGAGGCAGAAGACTTACCTGGGCTAGTGCCAAGGATGTGGTTAGGAGACTAGTAACATGGAGGAATCCAAGCTAGTATTTGAAAGGTCTGTAGAGTCAAGGCTTCGTGACACTACCTGTGTCTTTAATAATTGTTTCGTTAGGGTTTTTTTCTTCCATAAAGCCATATAAATAAGCAGTGGGAAGCATTGCTGGTTATCAAGGAAGGGGGCTCCTTCACGCTCTGCTGCGGTGGTGCCTGGGGACATCAGCTGCCATGAAGCACAGCTTAGGTAGCTCCTGCTGCCAGAGAGGTCCCACTAAACAGTTGTGGGTGGTGACCTGTCTGCCAGCATACAGCAGAGCTGGGAATCTTGGGTTTTATAAGAAGTCCACTTGTACCCCAAATTACTATCTGCATTTTGCCAACGGTAACTTATTTATCTTGCTTGATAAAAGGTTACAGTAGCAGGGAATTTCACAAAATCCTGTAAGAGAACGCTGAGAAATGCACCATCACTCATACTTCTTTTTTTGCTGTTGTTCAGAAATGGCGCCTCGTAAGGGCAAGGAGAAGAAGGAAGAACAGGTCATCAGCTTGGGACCTCAGGTTGCTGAAGGAGAAAACGTGTTCGGCGTCTGCCATATCTTTGCTTCCTTCAATGACACTTTTGTCCACGTGACTGATCTCTCTGGCAAGTGAGTATTGAACACCAGTCACCTCTCCGCAGTACCTGGCTCCTTCCGTTTTGAAAACAGAAATTAGATTTGGCTAGAGGTTCCACCAAAGTCCTTGAGCTTCTGCTGAGCTGTAAGATAAGATGGTGTGCGTATGTGAATATAGGCCAGATGGCTTGCTGTGTTCCTCTGTGGTGAATATTGTGCTCAAGGTGCTGGATGACAGCTTATTCATCCCGTAACATTCAAAATACCTAGTTCTGTCTGTACGCAGAAGCTGGTTTGTGGGGAGGAAAGAGGAAGGGCTTTTTTCTGAATGTCCTCTTTCCCTTTCATAGGGAAACCATCTGCCGTGTGACTGGTGGCATGAAGGTGAAGGCGGACAGAGATGAGTCTTCTCCCTATGCGGCTATGCTGGCAGCTCAGGATGTTGCCCAGAGGTGCAAGGAACTGGGTATCACTGCCCTGCACATCAAGCTGCGTGCTACTGGTGGCAATAGGTATGTTGAAGGGGCTGGGCCCAGCATTCCCAGAGGACGTGTATGGTCTTAGAACTGTGCCAGATTGCACCACATCCCTTCTTTGCACTGCCTCAGTTGGGAAGGTAGATGCACCCCTGGAATTTTACTTTAAACTTGACCCAAAGAGTTTCTGTCACTTTGTACGGTGACTGGCTGATGTCATCTCTCATTGAGCATCTGGAACTCATTCTGAACAGGCATCTTCAGTTGCCTGGAGCTGGGGTGTGCTCTTATTTATCCGCTAGTGGATGGAGAGGTGTTGTCAAACTTGGAGACATGTTACCATGGAATGACACTGAAGTGCCTGTCTGGTGGCTGATTGTGAATGGTTTGGGTCTAGGGACAGGAGGAGGCTGAGTTCTGGTATCTGGATGTTTTGGAGTGGGGAAGCTGTGATTTTAACGTTGTCAGTTGTTTGTGAACTGCGTTCAACTTCTGAATCACTTGAGGGATTATGGGTTCTGACTCTCTCCTATAGGACCAAGACTCCTGGACCTGGTGCTCAGTCAGCCCTGAGAGCTCTGGCCCGATCCGGAATGAAGATCGGCCGCATTGGTGAGTGATGGAGAAAGCCATAGCTAGATGCGTATGTCATGGTATATCAGTGCAGAGCCTTGCTACTTTAAAAAAAACCACCACACCAAAAAAACCCAGTTTTGAGGGATTATTTAGTAAAAGGCACTTTGTAGGCATATGTGCCACTTGGTATGATGGTTTAACTTTGGGATGTTCTTCTTGGCCTCTGTCAGATGGCATTGTAGTTATGATTTAATTAAAACACATTCTTAAATTGACAATTCACCAGGAGGTGGCGTGAGCTGACTTCGGAAACCAAGTTTCTGTCTGCACGATAAACCCCAGCTGCACAGCAGGGTGCTGACACTCCTCTGATGTAACAGCATTTGTGCTGGACCTGTTCAGTTGCCTAGAAATACTGTGTTGGTCTTGGTTTAAGGCTGTGACTCAGTAATAATGGATTTCCTCCAGTGGTTTGAGGGAGAGTCCCAAACTTTGTAGGGGAGTCACAAGAAGCAGTGGTGTTGGCTGCGCTGCAAATTACACCATGTATCCTCTGTTTCTTTGGAAACGCTGTGGCTGGTTGGTTTAAGTGGGAAGGGAGATGGGGATTTTTGCTTCCCAAGCATTAAAAGCCCTGGGTACCCAGCCCTTGGTGAGTTTTCAAATATCTTGACTCCCATGGAGCGTTTGTTCTGCCTGTGTGTGGCTCCTGCAGTGGCTGCCTGCCGAGGTGCAGCTGTGGGATGTCAGGGTGACTGCTGCGGTTGGGTGGCTGTACCCGGTTGGTTTCTTGGGGTACTTCTGGAAGGTAACAGTGTGTTTTGGGTTTTCTTGTCCCTGCAGAGGATGTCACTCCCATCCCCTCTGACAGCACTCGCAGAAAGGGTGGTCGCCGTGGACGTCGTCTGTAAACAATGCTGCACCTTTTGTCATTAAAGCTCTCTTTTAAACCTCTTCTCAACTGTGTGTTTTCTTACTGAGGTATGCTCAGCAGTTGAGTGGCTTCAGCTTAATTACATCCACAAATGGCTTATCCTCTGAAGCTGGGCTTCTGGTTCGGGTTGTTGTTAATATGGCTGCACCAGAGGTGCTTTTGAATATACACAGGAAAAGCTTTTAAAAGCACTGGAATTACAGCTCCCTCAGCTGCTCTGTTTATATATTTATCCTTCCAGAGGTATTGAAGAAAAATTACTCCTCACTTCTTAGTCAGGCCCTGCTTCCTGCACTGATGTTTGCCCTCCATGGAATGAATGTGCTGCCATTACCTGGAATAAATGCCCATTTCCACCTTTGCCAATATTCTCTTCCTAGCTCTCTAGGCTTTGAAATTGCCTGTCACTTCCTCAGCTGCAGCAGGATTTTAGACCAAGGGAAGATCCATGGGCATACAATACTTGAGAAGTACAGTTTAAGATAGGTGGGTTCTTCATGCTCGTGGTGTCATGGTGGTGGTTAAAATAGCTGTGCCTTCTACAGCTTGAGAGAGAGAGGAAATTGTCAAAATTCGTCCTGTGCAATGGTGATGTCAGCCCTTGTACAGTGCAGTGTCTGTTTCGACGTGGGTCTGTGTTGTGCTGTCCGGCGATCTCCCCAGCAGTGCGGTGTGCGGTCGGGAGGAGCTCGTTGTAGAGGCAGCTACAACTTGTCATGCTTTGCCTCTTCAGTTGCAGGCATGTACTGTTCAGTGGGACTTTTGGCAGTGAGCGAGTGAGCTCATCTGGCTTGTCCAGGAGTACTGGTGGTCAGGTTTAGTGATGGTTATTTATCAGAATTGGTTGAAAAACCTTAGGATTCTTAGCACAGTTATATGGCAAATACGAAGTCTTCCACATGATGATGTGTGACCTATAAAATGAAGCTGGAAGGCAGTGTTCTGATGTCCTGGGCTCTTGGACAAGGTCTGCCTCCAGATCCTGAGGCTTGAGGACCTCACCACTTTCGTGTGGACTCTCCCACCTGCCCACTCCTCCTGAGCCTCCCTCCCCTCACGGGAAAGGATGCTTTGACTGATGGTGTTGGAGGCGGTCCGCTCTCAAAGCAGTCTCTGTTCTGGTCAAGTTACTCAGCCTGGATTGGATCCAGGGCATGTTGCTCCTGCTAAGCTTGGTCTTCAGTTGTTGAGCCCTAGCTCTTGCATGGTAAAAAGGGGATGAGTTTCACGGCGGAGGAGACCAGGCTGTCTGATCTGAAGCTGTGGTGCGTCTCGGTCTTCATAGTGAAAACTACTTGGATGCTTGCGGTTTCAAAGTGAGTCATGATCCCTTGGAGGTGCCCCTGCTGTGGAGAAGAAAGCTGGGCTTGTGATCAAGCTAACTACTGCTGGGTTTTCTGCAAACTGTTGCTTAATACATGACTTCCCCTTTCTGTGGAAAAAATCTCTGCTTGGACAAATGTTCCTAAGCCAGCGTATCCCTTGGCGCAGCCATAGTGTTTTATTTGTAATTTTATATGTGGCCATGGAAAACTTTAGAATAGACTTCCCTTACTGTCTTAAAAGTGCACTATTTGCAGTTCAAATTGCTATTTTCCTGTACTTGAAGTGTTCTTTGAACTGTGTGGAGAAGGTGCTGAAAACGTGAAACCAGTAGTGGCTCAGCCAATGTGGAGCTGAACTGAGAGGGGAACAGGGCAGAGGAGTGCAGGGGCGCGGGAGGCAAAGGTGTGGTGTGTTACTAACAGCTCTAGTCAATAATTTCTTTTATATGCTCTTACATACAGTGAAATCTGCTGCTGTTCTGGTAGGTGTTACTTTGACCCAGGTGACATTAATGCAGCTACTTCACAGGGTATGTTTGGGGAAAGCTCTACAGGAATATAAAATCCAAGGCAGGACCTTTGCAGTGGTACAAATTTAACAGACCCTGCTCATCTCTTTGGGTACAGTTTGTGATGTTTTCTGCTCTGTTCCATCTCGCTTCTGCTGCCCAGTGAGGCAGAGCACAGCCACCCTGGTGCAGGCAAGTTTAGCCCTGCTGTTTTTAAGGGCAGATGTGGAAATGGGAAGGTGTCTGCTCAGCACCGCTCTGAGGGTACAAGAAGGGAAGCGGCTTTTCATCTGCCTAGTGGGTTCCCCTGACGTAGCAGGGTCAGGCCGACATCTGGGCAGCATGGACCTGGCTGGCACCCAGTGGTGGTGAGCCTTGAGGTGGCATTGGCCTTTCTCGGCTCTGGAGGGGAGGTTGCTGAAGCACCAGCCGGGACCTTTGTGTCTAACTCAAGGCAGGAGGAACCCAGACCCACTGCCCTGCTTGGTGTATCCTCCCCCAGGGAGGTTTTTATGGGGTTTGCACAGGTGGCAGGAGCTTTGCCCAGTGCAGGAAGGTGGATTTACTTTATTAGCCCTTAATCTTTGGAAGCAGGAGCTCTGCTGGGTGTGCAGGGCTGTCCAGGCTGAGCTGCTGTAATCCCAGCCCGTGCTGCTTGCTGCCCTCGCCATGCTGTGCCATGGGCAGTGTGTTCCCTGAGCTCGCTGCACAATTAATGGCAAAAATTGCTTTGATTTCTTAGCAGATCTGACATCTTTGAAACAACTTCCTGCATCGGTATGAAACCCCCCCAGGGAGAAATGGTGAATGAGGAAGAGAAACCAGAGAGTCAGGCGGGTCCCTGTGTAGAGCAGGCTGCCCAGCATGTGTCCAGGGCTGTCTGGAGGGAAAGATTCTCCTGGCTGAGTGGCATGGATGGGTTTCATGGCTCTTGTCTGTTCCTGCCCCTACCCAGCTGGCTTGTCTTGTGTGATTTGGTGAGGAAACGCATCACCTGGCAGCCACCTGCAGCTGGATGATGGCTCCCTGGCTCTGTGGGTGGGGGACACAGGTGGCTGCCACCCTGTGTCTCCCCAGCAGGGATGCTCGTCCTGTCGAGGGCATGGGGCTGCTTGGGGGCTGCAGGGCATCCCCAGCCCACAGAGACCCCGGAGACGGGTCTGCGTGTTTGCTGGTGAGCCCTGTGGCTCTGCCGTTCCCCTCGGGTTTGCCTGGGGCCAATCCTGTGCTGCTGAGGGTGTCATTTCGCGAGCAATGAGAAATGTGGGTTTGTTCACCAAGTGTCAGTCTGTGCAGGGTCTGCAGGCTGTGGGCTGCCAGATGGAGACTCGGTTGGTAATGAAAGGCTTTACGAGAATGCCCACAGGGTTATTTCCGCCTCCCTGCCTGAAATAATTGCTCTCCTGGCTTGGGTCAAGGCCCCTGGAGAGTGGGCAGGTCTGAGCTGAGTCCTGAAACTGCTTCTTGCTCCAGATAGCTTCTTTTCCACCCCCCCAAAAGACAGCTGGTTCCCCAGCTTCCAGGAAAATCAATTTACAGACTTAAAACAGTTTGGATGCCACAGCGCTGTGCAGAAAGGTGTGTTGTGGGGAAAAAGCCCTGAAGAAGTTAACAGAAATGTCTGTGTGCAGAGTGAGGGCTGATTTGGTGCTGACGGTCCCCAGCTGGGCTGGGGGCTCATGGGGCTCAGCCTGCCTGGGGGGTGGACCGGAGCTCTCCCCTACCCCCCAGTTTATCGCCTGTGTTTGTGGTTTGCAGATTCGGGTCCAGCTCCATGAAACTGCTGGGGGTTTCGCTTGCTGAGTTCCTGTTCAGACTTCCTTAATTCCCTTTAGGGCTGAGGCTTGTCACGGAATGCACCCTGAGCATGGCCCCGGGGCGGAGGGGCTTGTGGCCCCAGTGAGGAGCCAAGCGAGGGCTGGGGCTCTGAGAAAAACCTGTGTCGCCCCAAACCCCCCAGCACCCACCATGGGCTGAGAGCAAGGGGAGAGCTGAAAAATTTGTTGAAGAGTTTTATGTACTTTTTTTTTCTTTTATTTTCCTCTGCTTTTCTAAATGCAGCGTCACCTAAAAAGCAGTAGATTAGTTATTTGTCTTCAAAATAGCCTGTGGGGAGGAGTGCAGGTGAGGGCAGGAGCTGGGAATGCAGGTGGGCTGGGGCTAGGCTGATGGACACACTTGGGTGCCCTGGGACTTTCCCAGCTGGATCACACCTACCTGTGGATGGGACTGGGCTCTGAGCACCAAAGCCCTTCCCTTGCATGGGGGCTGCGATTTCTCACCTGGGAAGCTGGAGGGAGCATTGTCCCACCAGTGCCTGCTTCTCCTCCAGGAATGGCATCTGCTGAGATACCCTGTCCCGCTCCTTGGAAATGCTGTTAGGTTATTCCTTAACCCTACTCTCCCAGCATGCTGCTGCCGGGATGGCTCCAGGGCTGACCCAGGAGAAGGGATGGAGTCGCTGAAGCAAGGTGCCTGTGCTCGCCTCAGCCTTACCACTTTCTGGCCCTTGGGCCGTGCGTGGGGAGGTTTGCCTGGTAACCAGTGATGCCTGGGCGGATTGCTTTTAATTTCACACGCGGGGTTTCACTTTTGGGTGAACCCTGGCCATGGTTGTGCTGGGTCCTGACCCTGGAACCAGCTCGGTGCTGAGCACAGCCTGCCCTGCAAGGCCAAGCCCCACGGCGCTGCGTTGGCCTTGGGGACGTGTTACCCCTGGGCTGCTCTGCTCGTTGTATAAAATCACCCAAAATCAGCATTATGGGGGTGGATGGCTGCTCTCACCCACGTAGCATAGTGGGGCTGTGGGCTGGGGACCTACGCTGCCCCACTCCCACTGGTGCTTTTGGGGTCACCCAGCTTGAGGGGCTGCTTATTCTCTCTTGGGTTTAGGGTTTCAGCCCCCCGAAGCTGCTGCAGGCGGGGTGAGGGGGGTGCTGCAAGAGGGAGGGGGGCTTGAAAACACGTGGTGGTCCTTTAATCACCTCCTCTACCCCATATCCCACCTCCTGCCCCCCCAGGGCTATGGCGCTGGGTGTCACCAGGCTGGGTGCTGTGACCTGCCCATGGCAGTGGGGTGGGAGGCGATGTCCCACGAAGTGGTTGCGGTGCTCAGGGCTAGATCCAGCATCATTTCTGGACTGGAGACCTGCCGAGAAGAGGTCTGCCTGGCAACAGGTGATGCAGGTGCTGGCAGCCAATGGGGCTTTTTTTTTGGGCCCCCCCGAGGGTGGTGGGGCAGGGTGGGGGCCTGGGGGTATTTCCAGCAGCAGCACTCGGGGCGCTCATTGCCCATCAGGGTGCCGACAGCGGAGCCATGGCCGAGGAGCAGCGGGACCTCATCTCTGACCGTGGCAGCGGCGTGCTCAACGTCAGGGACACCCAGAGGTGCTGCTGGGGGCGTGGGGATGGGGGGCATGGGGGTGTGGGGTCAAGGGGGCGTGGGGAGGGCAAGGTGGGCACGATGGGGACGTGGGGCAGAGGGGGCATTGCGTGGCTGTGGGGTGGAAGGGGATACAGTTGGGCCAAGGGGGTACAGAGTGACTATGGGGCAGAAGGTCGGGGTCACACTGTGGCTATGGGGCACTGTGGAGCTAAGAGGGACATGGCGTGGCTATGGGGCAGAAGGGGCTGGAGCATGGCTATGGGGCAGGCAGGGACACGGTGTGGCTGTGGGACGGGTAGGGGCATGGGGTGGCTGTGGGGTTGGGGGGGAGGTCACTGTATCTCTGGGGCAGATGGGGATGTGGCATGGTTATGGGGCAGATGAGGGCACAGCACGTCTATGGGGCAGACAGGTTCAAGTCATGGCTGTGGGGTGGACGGGAGAACAGCATGGCTATGGGGCAGGCAGGCTCAAGGTGTGGCTCTAGGGTGGATGGAAGCACAGCATGGCTATGGGGCAGGCAGGCTGATGACGTGGCTATGGGGCAGGCAGGGACACAGAGCGGACCTAGAGCCCAGCCGGCTTTGTGGGGCCACCCCCCCATGTCCCAACCAGCCCCCCATCTCCCAACCCCCTAACACTTCCAGCCAATCAGAAGCTCGGGAGCTCTGACATCATCAGTCACCAGGCAGATGTCCGGGCAGCAAGTCCAGCTCTGGACATTGCCTGTAGCAGCAGTGGCAGCCGAGCAGCACCCATGGGTGCCCCCACCTCATCGGGCAGTGGAGGCAGGTGGTGGGTCCCTGGGGCGCTGCTGCACCCCGCCACTGCCCCGTTCACCCTGGTGGGGCAGGATCTGGCCGGGGGAGGCTTTGGCAGCACGGCAGGCGGCCGCATGGTGCTTGGCTTTGCCTTCTCCTGGCATCCGAGTGCGATGGCAGCACTGTGACACCCAACTGCCCGGCCTGCCTGCGTGCTGCCTGTGAGCTCGGGGTGCCCCGCACCTTTGCTTTTTGCACAAAATTTTAAAAATTAAGTGAGTCTGGCATCCTATGGGGTATGTCCTCTGCCCCCCATGACCAGCGAGGCTTCAGGTGGCTTCATCATCCTGCAAAAGGCAATGCCCAGAGCAATGCTGTGCCCCAAAATTCCCTGGCAGCACCCTGCCTGCAGCCCCCCTGTGCCCACATGCTCCTTGGGTACCCCTCCCATGCCTCCCCCCCCCGCCCCCGCAGTGGGTTTCAGTTCCCCCCGTGCGGACGAGTGACCTTCACGCTGAGATTTCACTTCTGCACACCAGGACGGGGGGAATTTGCATTTGTCTGGCTGCAAACCCCCCGGGAGGGGGGGGTGTTTGGGGCGGCGCAGGGGCGTGATGTGGGGGGGATTTTTGGGGGGTGGTGATGGCAGGTTATGAGGACATACCAGCTGGTGGCTGGGGCTGAGCTCCCTCTCCATATCCTGTAGTTCTGCGTTGGGCCGCAGAGCCGCCCTCTCCTCGCTCTCCATCCTGGTGGCCCTGCTGATCGCCGGCCAGGCTGTCACCATCTACTTCGTCTACCAGCAGAGCGGGCAGATCAGCAAGCTGACCAAGACCTCGCAGACCCTGCAGCTGGAGGCACTGCAGAGGAAGCTGCCCGCCAGTCAGTAGCCCTACGGGCACCAACGTGGTGGTGGGGTGGCCACGGAGAGGGGACAAGTCCCCGTCCCCCCCCCCCCCCCCCAGACTACCCACCCCGGTGCCCTTCATGCCGCTCCTTCCTCAACAGGTGCCAAGCCGGTGAGCAAGATGAGGATGGCCATGGTGAACACGCCCCTGGCCATGAGGGTCCTGCCTCTTGCCCCCTCTGCAGGCAACATGGTAAGAGATGCCCACCGCTGCTTGGCACTGGCTGCTGCCCGCTGCCCGCGGGGCTTGCTGCCAGCCCTCATGCTCACGCTGCCCCTTTGCCTTTTTTCTTGAGGGCATGGCCCCTGCCAGCAACAAAACCGAGGACCAAGTGAGGCACCTGCTGCTGGTAAGGTCCCCTGCTCCCCCACCGACGCTGTAGCTGCCCCCTGAGCTGCAGGAGGCAATGGGACCCTCTGCTGCCAGCTCGCTGTCTCTTGGCTGCATCTGGGGTGTCTTGGGGTGCTCAGAGCTGGTGGGAGCTCCTGGCCTTCTGCAGTGTCCGTCTAGCTGATATAAGCAGAGCTTCACCCCCCCTCCTCATTTTTCATGGCCCTGTCTCACTGTGGTGGTCACTCTGTAGCAAGCAGACCCCAGGAAGATGTTCCCGGAGCTGAAGGAAAACCTGATGGACAACCTGAAGACCCTGAAGAACACCATGACTGGTGGGGACTGGAAGGTCAGTGCTTGCTGCCGTCCTACTCTTCCCCCTCCAGGAGCACCCTGCTTTGGGGACAGACTGGGGTGTCCCCACCTGGAAAAAGTCCTGCTAGAGCCAGGTTTGGGTTACTCCCACCCCAAGGAAGGTGGTGGTGCTCACAACCTTGCTTGGCCCAAGCTGGAGTTTGCAGCACGGCTCCCCCATGGTGCCCCCTCCCTTTCCCGGTTAACGTGCCTGTTCCCCTTGTTGCAGTCCTTTGAATCCTGGATGCACAAGTGGCTGCTGTTTGAAATGGCCAAGAACGCCAAGCCAGAGGAGCATAAGGCGATCCCAGCTGAGAAAGGTATCAGGGATGGGGGCTGCTGAGCTGGGGGAGGGTTGGGACTGGCCCTTCAGGAACAACCACCTCCCAGGAGGTACCAGCATGGGGCTTCCCAAAGGCAACCAAACCCTCCATCCCCTGACCGGTCACGGACCTCTTCATTCCACGGGGAACATTTGGGATGAACAGATGAAAAGCTGCAGCACCACACCAACCCCTCAGTCCTTGGCTAGCCCAAGAGCTTTAGAAGGGTCACCGGGCTGGGGCTTGTTTGCCTTTTAAATCTAATTTAACTGCTTCTGGATAAAAAGCTCCCACCAAGGCTGCCGGGCAGCAGAAGGGCCTGGGGGGCTCACGGTGTCTCCCCTTTGTTTTTATTGCCCTAGTGCAAACTAAGTGCCAGGCGGAGGCCAATTCTGGGGGTGTCCGGCCAGGTCACTTCCACCCGCAGTGCGATGAGAACGGCGACTACCTGCCCAAGCAGTGCAATGCCGCCACGGGCTACTGCTGGTGCTCCTACAAAAATGGCACCAAGATTGAGGGCACTGCCACTCGGGAAAAGCTGGACTGCCCCGGTAGGTTGCCAGGGAGGGGATGAAGGAGAGGAATGAGCAGTGTGCATGGATGCTACCCCCCAGTTTTGCTTGCAATTAGGGAGAAGGAGAGCTGCCAGGGAGAGCAAAGGAGGGTGCCCAAGCTGTAGAGAGCATCCCTCACCCCTCTTTGGTGCCAGCATGTTAAGGCTGGAGGGGACCCTAAAACCCACAGCCCTTCTTGGCTAGCTGCAGTCAAAGTTTTCCAAGAGCCCCCCTTGCCCCCAAACCCATGGCTCAGCAGGTGGGCACAGGCTGCCCTCAAAGGGGTGGGGGCGATGGAGCAGCCCCAGGGGTCCAGCACCCATGTCCTGCTCTCTCTCTGCAGATGCCGCTGCTGCCGCCACCGCCGCCACCATGGAGCCAGAGGAGATGATCTTCTCTGGGGTGGACATGCTCAAGCTGGGTGCTGAGAAAGGTGAGGGCCAGGTGTGGTCATGGGGTTGGGGCAAGCACAGGTCCACCCCAAGAGCCACAGCAGCCCAAAAGCACTGCTGGGGCAGTGGAGGTTATGATGGAGACACAGGCAAAAGCAGCCTGGGTTTTGGGAGGTCCTGGAGCCATCTTACTGACTCCCTCCTCTCTTTCTCCCACAGCAGCTCCATAGAAGAGGACATCAGTGGATGCCTGTTTCCTCTTCAGCATCCCAGCTCCCATGGTTTTTTGTTTCTCTATTTCATTTCTGCTTTTACATTGCTTTCTGAGACAATTAACAGCGGGAACCCCTGTGTGCTCCTGCCCCTCAAGGCATCGGTTGTGGCCCTTCCCCTGCTGCAGGGCACCAGAGAGGGCTGCAGCTGCCATCAGGATCAGTGCTAGAGACAAAGTGTTCCCTCAAAGGGTGGGTAAAGCAGGCTGGAAAGTCATTTCAACGATGTCAGACCCATAAATCCTGTTCCCTTTTGCTCATCGGAATCCCGCAGCACCCAGGCCACGGCAAGTTCAGAGCTCACCCCTGCTGAAGAACGAGCCACTAATGCTTTCTTACACTGAACAAACATTAAAAGCAGCAAAACAACCTCCACCAGCTTCTTAACTGACCCCCATAGGTTGAAGCTCTGTTAGATTACTAGAGTAGAGTGTTTTTCTTGTGGAGTGCTCGGTTTTGTAGGGATAGATGCTCACCTTCAGCTTTTGCCTTCAGGCTGGAGAACAGCTGTGGCAATGGGTAACAGCAGGCTGAGGAGTTGACGCTGGAGTCAGAGGGGCTTCTAATTTTTCTGAATATATCTGATAGTTCCTTTATAAAATGACCTCACAAGCTAATTATTTCAAATAAACTTTTGAATAAGAAAGCCTTGTAAGCAACTCTAGCAGGGCAGTGCTTGCAAACAGTTTGCAGCTGTCCTAGGTTAAAAATAAATTAATCTTAAGAAAAAAGGGAAAAAGAAATCTCTGCAGAGACACTTGGACATCTGTGCCCCCACCCAGGATCATACATATTCCTTGCCACATTCCTGGCCCATCACTTGTTCAATCTCCTCTGCCCCCTAGCACAGCCCAGGAGGCCAAAATCATCTTTAAGCGAGTCACAGCATCAGGGGAGAGGAGATCAGCCCTCTGCACTGGAGCCATCTCCCTCCTGCACCCAGGCTGCACAGGTGCTAGGGTGGCAGCTGGAGAGCTCTGCCCTCACCCGCAGAGCCTGGAGCCAGGCTGCACAGCAGCTGCACTGCATGGGAGAAAGGAGCACAAGGGGATCCGGTTCCTTTTTCCTCACCTGCTGAACCCCAGGGCTGGGGGTGAAGTGAGGAAACAAGGAACAAGCCTCACACAAGGCACAGGGTAGCAGCTGCCAGTAAGGCAACAGGGTGATGCACAAACTTGATCTCAGCACCTACCCCTACACAGCATTTTAGTAATTAAAAAAATACAAACCAATGCTAGAAGAACACACAGTTCAAAGCTGAGGAGCAACAGCATCTGTTCTTCTTTGGGGAGCAGGCAGAAAGAAATTAATTTTTCCCCAGGGGCTGAAGCAGTGCCTATGAACCTGGATGGAAGCTGGTCTCTGCCCTCCTACCTGCAACATCCTCCAGAGACAGCTCAGGCCCAGCGCCTGCCCTGCCTCCCTGGCCTGGGTTTGGTCACCTCCCTTCCCTTGAAAGCAGCAGAAGCAAAATGGCAGCAGTTTTTTATTTTTTATTCCATAAAAAAACCCCACAAAAAATTACACTGCCTTAGCCAAGAACAGCTGCTGGACACAGCTGTTCAGTGCAACTCCAGGGACACGATAATCACTGCCGTCAGTGTTAGAATAGAAAGTAAACCCAAGAGCTCTCTTCCATAGTAGCAAAAGGACTGACACCACAAATCACAGAAGGGGGAAGAAAAAAACCAAAAAGGTAAAAGTTTCTCTTAAAAATATAGCTCTGTGGTGAGAAAGAGAAAGAGATGACTGGGTGTCAACTAGGAAAGCAGTTTATGCAAGCTGGCTCTTCTCTGGTCAAACTGCCTCCTTCAGTTCAGTTCTTGTGCAATAGGCAAGCCATCAGGAAGGGCAATAAACACATCTCTGGGCCCCAGTGGGGCAGGAGGAGGCAGAAAGTTACACTGCTCTGCTCTAAAAGTCACAGTTAAAAGAAGTTATAAATTATTATTTAAAAAAAAAGTTGGAATTGTCCTGATGAGCTTCCTTTTCCTCTCTTCTGTTTCATCTTCACCCATAAATCCTTTATCACAGGAATGCGGTACCTTTAGGGAGAGGAGTTAAAAGAGTTAGGGATGGGGAGGAGGAGAACAGCCTTACAGCTGAGCAGAGCAGGGGCAGAGTCATCTGGTCCACTTCCAGGTGGCTACAACATCACCATCTAATCCACATTACTTTTCCAAGCTCCCTGTGGTCAGCAGGGACAGACAGACACTGCCAGAGGCCACTTATCTCTGCTGATGACAAAGGACAGCAACGTCCAGGCTGGACATCCAGTTCTCAGCAGCTAAAGAGTTGAGGTCAAACACATCCAGAGAAGCCAGCACACTGCTGCATGACTTTCCTTACACCGCTCCACTCCCTGGCCCTCTACTCTAAGGGCAGGCTGATTCAGTGGGCATTTAGAGGGCACACCATCTTCCCAAGACTGGCCCAGGAGTACCGAATTTGGCCAAGGTTACCGCCGTTCAGAGGTACCAACTGATAGTCCCCACAGGCCGTGTACCTTCTCACAATCCTTCAGGCTCAGCTGTTTTCTTCTTCTAAAAAGAAAAGGGTGAAAAATCAATCAGTATCATCTGCACCACAGACATGAAGGACCTAGCAGAGCCACAAGCCACAGAGGCTTCTCGGCTACCATCTCTACAGGGACATATCCATTACAAGGAACATCCTATGTTCCCTCTGCCCTGCTTCCTAGCCCTTGGGATGGGATGCAGTAGCCTGACAAACCCTCAGGGAGCTCCAGTTTCTGCTGAAAACAACTAGATGAACAGGCAGCTGAAGAAAAGCACATACTCCTTGGGCAGGTTCTCTGCCACCAAAAGGGCCCCTGGGTTTGATCCTTCCAGGGAAAGGGATCTCTCCTGGGGGAGTGATACAGGAACAAGCCCTTCTTCAAGCCACCCCAATTCCAAACAACCAAAGGTCAGGGTGTCTCAAGACTAGCCACAGTTAACTGCAGCCTCCTCTGTACTGCCAGCAAGGCCAGCACACAGCTCTCTTCCTCTCCAGCCTGGCATACTGCAGACACAAGCGTCATAACCGCAGTTCAGAACAGCTCTCCTCATGGTACACCATCCCAGGGTCTTGTACATACCTTCTTCTTCTTCTTGTGAACCTCCGCAGAGCCATCTGCTATAGGGTCCCCTTCCGAAGACACCTTTTTGCTCTTCTTCTTTTCTTTTCCAGTCTTTTTTTCTGGGAGAGGGAAAGAAAAGTCAACTAAGAGAGGGACTCTACTATTGGTAGCCTCTGAGATGGAACATAGAGCGGTAGGAGCATCTCCAGTAAGTTTTTGATCATATCCGAACCTGAGCAAGCTTTCCAGAGCAGTAAGTGGGTGAGAGCAGAGCCCTGCTACAAGGCAGCTGTGCCCAGCGCCGTTTCTCCAGTACCTCTGAGCCACAGCGGTTTGATCCCACCATGCATGCACATGTGTGGGGCAGAATTACATAGGAACCCCTTCTTTCCACCTCATGCCGCCCACCCACTCCAAGGAACCGCTTCAGCACTGGAGTAGCTGGGCATATGCCAGAAATCAGAGCAAGGGGAGCTACTAACATAGGACAGACACAAGGTTCAGCTCAGCACAACTGCTCCAAGAGGCTCCAGCTCACCCCTGTGTACAGCCCACACAAGGGCTGACGGACAAGTCTGTCTCCTCCAAAATGAAGGGCTGCATCTCTGCGGAACAGAAACCCCAGCAGATCTGGCCCACCCATTCCATCTCCCTTTTTTTCAAAAAAAAAAAAAAAAAAAAGCCTGCAAGATTCAGCACAGAACCAGCTCTGATTTGCAAATGCTGTCTGCCCTGCAAAGAAAAAAAAAATTGCCTTTGCATTAAGGCAGCAAACAGAGCATTGCAGACAAGAGGGGCAGGAAACTCTCTTAATTGGGAGCAACAAGCAGGAGGCTGGTACCATCCTCCTCTTTCTCCAGGGGTTTGAAAGCAGCAGTAATAGCCCCGAGTCAAATCTCTTGAATGAGCTGCTCACCATGTTGCAGCACAGACACTGATCAGGCAGGGTCAGGAAGGGGCACTGTCGCCCCATGGGGAACAGCAGCGGCTGACATGGCAGATGACAGCGCAGATTTCAAGGCTGATCTCTTTTGAAGAGGCTGACAGCAAGGGGCCATGTTCGAAGCTCTGACTAACAAAGCCCTGCACATGTGAACGCTGGGCTTCCTCTGCCATGCCCACAGCACATCAGGGACCTTCTGCCTGCCATCCCCAGCCACATTTCACCTTCGCTCTTTGCCAGCGCACACTGCATTTGCCAGCTGGGTTAGCAGAGCTGTTCTGCACTGCAGACAGAGAGCAGGGCACCACGCAGAGCACAGCAGGCAGAACACAGGCCTCATGGCTTACAAAAAGCGAGAACTCTCCAAAGCCCAGTGCAGGAGGGCAGGCCACGCAAGGGTGGCAAAGAGGCCTCAAGAGGTCAAGGCAGACTCACCTCAACCCTCTGCCAGCCCTCAGCTAGACAGCTGCTTCCAGCCAGGATAAAGGCCAGGAAAGGAGAAAGCCCTGGGGGGACAGGTCATGCCACAGAAGATGCACGGGGACATGAGCTTGCTCTGCAAGCAGCAAGGATCGACGCGAGTATTAACACAGTTCCCAGTCCTGCCGGACGCAGGACAGAGGGGTAGGAGAGCCCAGTTTGCTGTCTGCAACACGACCCGGTGTTGAGACTGCAGAAAAAGCACTGAAGTGGGGTGTTAAAAACCTGGCATTGGCTTTGGGTGGGCCAAGAGGGAAGTAGCCAAGCAGGAAGCTAACAGGAAAGTGGGTGCCACTTACAAGGCCCCGTACCAGAGGCTGAACCAGAGTGCATCAGCTACCAAGAACCTATTGCAAATGCAGCCCCAAGTGAGGGATGCTTACTTTTAGTTGATTTTTTCTTTTCCTTGCTGCCTGGCAACTTCTCCAGCTCACCAGCTGCTTTCTTCTTTTTCTTTTTGGGTACTCCTTCGTCAGCTTGCCCTTTCCGCTTCTTCTCCTTGGGCTGCCCAACAGCCCCATCCTCTCCTGGCAGTTTCCGCTTATGAGACATTTTCTGCTTCTTATTCTCTTTGTCTTTGCTCTTAGATGTTTTCACAGCCTTGTCTGCTGTGGAGGACAATTTCTTCTTTTCCTTCTTTTCTTTTTTCTCCTTTTTCTTCTTCTTCTTCTCTTCCAACCCTTCCAGTGTTTGCACTGCAGGAACTTTGGCAGCAGTGGTGACCTCGGTTTCGCTCCCCGAGCTTGACTCCTCTGATTGTGGGATAGAGAACGGTGCATGTGATGCTGGGGTTATTTGCGCCCCTTTTGCCCCAACATCATTCTCTTTCATGGTCAAGGCTTTCTTGACTGGCAAAGGTTTGAGGCTAGCATGACCTGGCTCCATTTTTCCTGCCACCTTCTCTTTGCTGGAGGCTCCTGTGACTTCCTGCCCTGGAGGGGGGTTGCTTTCTGTAGAAACAGTGACAAGAGAGAGAAGACAACTCAGGGAGCACTCATTACATAGACCACAGAGTTACTGGAGGATGGAAATAAGCAATTGAAGAGGAGCCTCCAGTTCTCCTCCAGAAAGCAAAACCTGCTGGCCATCCCAACTAGAGAGAGCCAGAGAAAGATGCCTCAGCCTGAGATTAAGTATCTGGTAACAGAAGTGGATGACAACAGCCACAACAGCTTTGGCCACATCTATGGAGAATAGGGACTAGACTAGAGGAAACTGTAGCCCAAGACGCACAAGCATAGATAGAGCAGTCCTTCCCCAGGACACCACCCCCAGTAAGCCATGGTCTTACCAAGGTGGAGGGGGTATCCACACCACATTTAACCATCACCAATGGCCTATCCCCCAGCACCTGGGCCTTCCTGAACCTGTATATAGTTCTGACCTCCTCAACAGCCCTTTGCACAACTTAATGATGTGCCCAAGAGGCCAACAGACCCATTTAAGCCTCTAGAGCAGGACAGAGCTCACAGCCAGACCAGAGCTCATCTGAAGGTGCCAGGGTCACACCAGAGCAGAAGCAGCTTCCAGCGCCAAGTTTTACAATTTGCCAACAAACCAGGGCGATAGGAAAACGGCAGGAGATTTTGTTTCCCCATAGGTCTTCCCACTTGCTTCCCCTGCTCTGCCCTCCAGACACATTACAGAGCCCAGAAAGACCAAGGGCAGGCTTGAATACCAGCACTATATAGCAGATGTTCTTCAGCCAGTGTTTAAATATTCCCTAGGAGCCATCACTACTGCAGCACACCAATGCAGTGCACACAGGTTTTAGGGAGAGCCCTACGTACTCCCATTAATTGCATTAATTATTCCAATTGAAGCAGAACTTGGAAGATGCAAAGGCACAGAGCCTGACAAGCCAACCAGCGCAGGAGGAGTGTTCAAGAGGGCCGTGTCGTGGCCAGGGGAAGCCAGCAGACGGCAGCAGCACTCCACACTAGTGGGCTCTGCAGTGGAGATACACTGGGAACAGAGCTCTGTCCCAGTGTCACCCTCCCATGCCACCACAGCTTTGCTCCTGGGCTAGATTCCTGAACTTGCCAAAGGAGACTCACCTGCATTGTGGTTTGCAGCCACCTGGTCGACATCCGTGTCAGAGTCACTGCTGTCACTGCTGGAGCCGTCAGCTGGGGCTGCTTTCACAGAGGCCTTGGCAAGGGAGTTACCAGCAGTCACAGCTGCTTTCCCTTGCCCCACTTTGCCTACAGGCTGGGGGGGAACAGTCTTTGGTGCCTGGGGTGCTGCTGGGGTCTTGGAGAGGCCCAGATAGCCTGTGAGGAGGGACTGAAACAGCACAGACACACTGAGGAGTCACAGCAAGGCAGCCTCCCACACACCAGACACGCAGATCTGCCTCTGCTGCTATTGCCCTCATACTCCAAGTGAAGGGCCCACCTTTGGCCACCCGCAGAGTGATCCTGCGCCGATCAGCCAGCCCTGTAGAGAGGCCAGGGCTGCCAGGAGAGGGGGCCAGCACTGACAGATGCTGGCTGAGCTTACAGCAGCAAGAGCTGATGGTGAGAGGGTCTCCTCTTTGTTCTCGCTCAGTAAAGTGGGCTTCGGGGAGGCTCCTGGCCATTAGCATGCACCCACGCACAGCTAATGCACTGCAGATGTGCTGCACGCCCTGCACATTACTTACAAAGGGAATTTAATGGCTTGCACACAGGTTAAGTTACAAATAAAAGTGGGTGAAAAAATCCTGCTGCTATTGGCACTGTGCACCAGTTCTCCTGGTTTAACCCTTGCAAGGCACCACCTCCCATCCCTTCCCCTGGGGAAGGCACCATGAGCCCTGGACTCAAGGCCTGGCTGCCTGGGGAAGCACTCCACGTTCAAAAGCCTCTCTCTGCCCCCACCAAAAGGCCCTGCTCACAGCAGTGCACTGGGGAGCCCCCACTTCTGTGCTGGCAAACCCATGCAGCACCTCGTTTGCTATGACTGAGAATTCAGCTCCCTCTCTGTCCTACTTAGGAGCCAGTTGCAAGACCCGAGAGGATCCCAGCCTGCTCAGGTACCATACCTGTGATGCTGCCTCCTCCTCCTCACTGGACTCCGAGGAGGAGCTGCGGGCTGGCTGGGTCCCTCCTGGTTGCTGCAGCGAGCCTGCTGGAGGAGCAGAGTTCATCCCATTAAACCCACCACTGCTACCTGGGGCTGAGCTCACCTACCCAGCACAGTTACTGCCATGAAAAGGCCTTCTGCCTCCAAAGAAAGGGGAGTGCTCTGCCAAGCTGGAGAGGAAGAACCCCTCTCTAACCACTATGAAGGTGACATGGGGTAACAAAACGCTGTTCCCACCCTGGCCTGGCCAGCAGCACCGACAGCATCTTCTTGGGAGAACTAACCGGGTTTGGGGGGCTGCTTGGGCATCTCCTCCTCATCACTGTCTGAGGAACTGCTGCTGTCCGAGGTGTCCTCTGCCTGGGTGGGTGGCACGGCCTGGCTCAGCTGGGCATCCTGCACTGGCTGCAGACCTGGCTTCCTCGACTTGACAGTGGGACTTCCCAGGAGTGAAGCAGCCTGCGGGGCAGCAGTGTTGGCTGGAGGAGTTTTTCCCACAGGAACCGTTTGCTTTAAGCAAGGAGGAGTGGGGGCCTAGGGAGAGGAAGATAAAATGCATCTGGAATGAGGAATAATTGCTCATCCCCATGAACTATAAGAAGCAGCCAGAGCAGATGGGCTTGCACCGCCATGGCCCCTCTTCAGCCATACTGCTCCAGTTCTTGTCAAGGTTAGCCCAAGAACCAAGTGCAGAGACCCCCATCTGCCCCTGGCCCATAGATGAAGCAGGAAGCTATGGCCAAGCAGACAACTCCTGACTCTACAGGGCACTGCTATCACGAAAGAAGAAACCTGCCAGCCAGCTGGGAGGCAGGAACAGCAAAGGTACCAGGGCTACCCTCTGCTCATCACCTCACCTTACGGTGTGATAACAATGGTTAAAATAGAGCAGCCCCCCTCTCCCCCGCTCCACGAACACGCTCCCTCAGCTGGGGACACAGCACCAGCCTCAGACTCCAGCACACCCATCTGCCCACTCTCCCCAGGGAAGCTCCCCACTTTAGTCTCCTCCGTCATTACCTCTCCTGCCAGCACGTCGTGCTCCGAGGAATCACTACTCGAGCTCTCAGACACTCTGCTAACTGGAGGGACAGCAGGCGCTTTTATCCCCTTCCCCGAAGGCAGCGTGGCATTAGCCTTGACAGCCACTGTGCTCGAAACCTTGGTTTCTTTGACGTTCTGCTGGGACAGACTCTAAAATAGATGAGAAGGAAAATCAGGACAGAGCACAACTCAGAGGGAAAAGGGACAGACGCACACACCAATCCACCACTAACTCCTGAGCCCTTCCATCATTTTCAGCACAGCACCAAGGCTCATGTTTTTGTTTTTCCCCTTTATAGGCCAGCTATGTCTCCTATGAGCCTCTGAGCAGGGCCTCTGGCAGGGCCAGGAGCAGAGAATTGAGGGCCATTACCACCAGAGTGCCTAAAGCATTAGCTCAGTGCCCCAAAGGCACCCATCCTGAGGGCAACCAGGCAAAACGTGATGCACTTGCAGGCTGCGAGATCCCTATCCACTGCAGCACCAGCAAGAGTGAAGCTGCAAACCCTATTTTGCAGAGCAGGCACTTGGACGCCAGGATGTCTCCTACATTCTAAAAATCACACATCAAGAGTTAATTGGCAACAGAGATAAAACAAAGACCAACCACAGGGCAAATCTGCCTTCAGGTCCACAAGCAAGCCACAGATTAGAGAGCAAATTAACAAGAAGCAATTTTGTTGCCTCACATTTGAAACTTCCCATCAAACTAAACGTAAGAGGGGTTAAAAATAGAAGAGCCAGGGGCATAGGAATCAGACACTGACATCAGGTCCAAGACACAAATGCCAGCAGAGGAGGGAGCAGGAGCAAGGAAGGAGTGCTCAGTCTCCTGGTTTGTGTTACAAATGAGGCTACGTGAGCAGCCCTCCCTCTCCAGATCTCTGACAAGCTGGGCCTTTGTGGGCTGACATTTCCCTCACAAAACATCTGGCCTTCAGAAAGGAAGGCAACACTCCACCATGCAGAGAGCCGCCAATCCGACGTGAGCTCTCAGCCGTCTTGCACAAAGCTCAAGTTACAGCAACTGCGTTATTTTATACAGTCTTGGTACTATAAACACACTTGAATCAAGGACTGCTCAGGCTGGCTGCCTGCCCACCAGCTGGGGGGAGACAGCCGTTCCACTGGCCATAGCATCAGGCCAACACGGGGAAGGGTTTCCTTGAGTGCACATAATCCTCCTCTCCCAGCAAGGGCACTAGCCAGACAGGGGACTCATATGTGGGACAAGAAGCTCATCTGGCCACTAAGCCCTGGGCTCAGAGTACCAGCCAAGCTACCACCACGTAGAACGGGCAGCCATGTTCCTCAGTCAAGGCTTCTTCATGTGGTTTCTTTCTCAGGCTCAAACTGCAGCAGCGGTGCAGAGACATCCAAGCCAGCTTCACACCGAGGCAATTCAGGCCCTAGGGAGCTCAGCCGCAGCCCTGTGGGACTGGCATGGAGACATGACACAAAGAGACTCAGGTGAGAGAGCTGGGATCAGCTCCAAGACACTCAGCAGTGTCTCTGCACAGATATGGGGGTCACCTCCCTTCTCCAAGGCAGGGGTCTGGCTCCTCCAGCTGAAAGGCAGCAGGACCTTTGTGCTACCCTTCAGGGCAGATCCTTCTAGCTTCCTGAGGCTTGTGGAGGGGGAGACCACAGAGATCCAGCCACATGCCACACCCAGGGGTTTGGAAGGGAATAGGGAGCGGGTTGCCCTAGAGCTACCCAGCTCATGGAAAGACTCTGCCTGCAAGGATTTGGCTGCTTTTCCAGTCTAACCCCCTAGAGTAGGGCAAAGGGGACAGAGTCCCAAAGGAGGGCTTGTGTGTCTACTCATGTTCCTGCCAAAACATTCACACACACCACTGCTCTCACACACTGCAAGCTTGCTGTTGCCAAGACGTGCATCCAGAGCCGGGGTCAGCGAGACCAAGAGACACCACCAAGAAAACCTGACCCAGGCAATGGGAGGGCTCCTCTCTGCACTGCTCATCACCGACCCAACTACCACCTCGCAAGTCCCGAGATCTCCTGAGCGTGCAGGACTAACAGGGTCCACACCCAGCAGGTCAGCAGCTCCTTACCTGAGAAGAGGGGACTATTTCCTCCTCTGAATCTGACTCCTCACTGGAATCATCGCTGCTGTCCACAGGTGGCGGGGCTGGTGCTGGAGCAGGTGCCTTCTTCACGTTCGTCAGCTGGGGCACAGCATTGGTTTTCACTACAGGAAAAGCATAAGAGATTGTCACCATAAGAAAGAGGTGCTCTCTGTGGGTCTCTGGAACAGGAGCTATCACAACATGCCATTCCATGTGCAGGGAACAGAAGGAAACCCATGAGGATGCAGGTGAGAGATCCTGGCCACTACCAGGAGACTTACCAGCTTGCAGAGGCTGCGTCTGTGCTGCAGGGGACTCCTCTTCACTGTCAGACGAGTCACTGCTCTCACTTTCTGAGGCCTGGCTTTTCAAGGTGCTTCCCACTGCTTTTTCAGGCAACCCAGCTTTAGCAGCCTGGCTCAGGTTGGGAACAGGCCCAGGCTGTTCTGTTAACCTCTTAACAAAAAAGAAACACAGGCCCAGAAATGTGGTATTAGTACAGGTGTTGTTTAGGAGTTTAAGTGCAGTTTCAGCTCAAATTGGGTTTTGTTTTACCCTAACACAGCTGTTACTAACACTCATTCTATCCTTGGCATGTCAAGATTGAAGGGGCTTCAGTTACTGCCTGAACTGAGCTGCTGAAGAGACATACCACTGCATTTAGCAATACGCTTTTGACAGTAAGCCTGAGTGTGTTTTACTGCACAAGCACGCAGGGCTAACAGCGCTCATAAGCTCACAACAGCAATTCCTTATTGAGGCTGAGACACTGTCTGGACAGGAGCCTGAAGGCAGGAGAAGCACTGCAACCCCGAGACCCCCCCTTCCAAGGAAGCCTCTCATTTAAGCACGACCTCCCCCCAGCTTGGGGAATCAGTAGGAGCTGGGAAGCCTTGTGCCAAAACATTGCAAGATTCAGAGACAGTATCAGAGCAGCTACATCCTTGAGCTCTCCAGCAGCTCTGTGTAGACACAGGGCTGACACAGACATTTAGCAACACAGAGGGCAGGCAGAGGCAGACCAGGACCCAAGATATGATTGAGCACCTTGGAAATTATCTGTCAACAGGTCTGAGAATTTAGAAGTCTCCAGACAACAAAAAAACCACCCTGCAACTCCCTTGGGCTGTGCCTTTCTACAGCACCCATCAACACTCTGATGTCCCAGGACAGGCCATGAGCCACTGTCTCAAATGGCTGGCATGGCAGCACTAGGAAGCCACAGTTATCACAGCACTAGATACACAACTGCCAGGTGAGATGATCTCTTCCCTGCTCCTCTCCCGGCTTGGGCCAAGGGCTGCAGACACCCCTCCTGCATGCTGCTGAAGGCTAGCAGTGGCAGAGGGAGAGGGAGCGCTTGCCAAGAGATCTGGTAACTTCACCACCCGCAGATATTCTCCAGGCTCGCAGTGCTCTGCGCCCACTCAGTTTACTCCACTCATCGCTCATCTCCGGGCTGCTCTGCCAGAGTACATCACACTTGCCAGGGCAGGCAGACCCCATCCAACCAGCACATGACGGCAGCCTGCTTCAGCACTCTGTCTCCAGGCCTCCTGCAAGAAGGTGAGAGAGACTCCCGCCCACCTGCACAGCCCCTGCCACCCCCCTCTCCCAACCCTGCCATGCTGCTAATGCAGCGATACCCTCTCAGTCTACAGCAGAGGACCAGGAGGACTTCAGCAGCACTGGCCCAGCCGGGGGCTGCTCCTGGCCAGCAGCCAAGAGCACCAGCCTAGCAGACTCCCGAGAGGACAGATCTTACCGTGCTTCCTGGCACAACCCCACCGAGGGCTGCCACTGGGGCAGTGTTTATCATCTCCAAGCCAAACACTAAACAGACAACAGCATCTGCATGTTTATCCCATTACAGAACAGCCCTCTGAACAAGCCAAGCACATTTTGACTCTGCTTAGAGAAACAGAAACCTCCACAAGCGCTTGGGGAGGGAGGGAATTACAAACCTCACTTGTCTGTTTTGTTTTGATACTAGTGAGTCACCATCTCCAGGAGAGAGGCCAGATTTGCGATGCTGAAGAGAGAGAACTACTTGAAGCAGACACAAGAATTCACACTCTCTACTTGAACGTGCTAGCTCCTCTCCCTCTTGTCCCAAGCACTGCTGTGCAAGGGAAGAGTCTACCGAGATTGGACCCCACTCGCTCACTTTAAGACCTTCATAGCAATGGGACTGGCTTCTCCCCTTACTTGGATGCACAGCACAAGGGCTGCTTCGTTTCCTAACTTAACAAAAGATTAGGAAAGAGCTGCCGTACAGAGGCATCCTGACACAGGAAGAACATAACAGCATCCACAGAGAAACCACCATAAGCTTTACACAGCCTCAGGACTCCTCAGATCTTCCTGGGAGGAGGCCAAGGTCCCTTCATCCACTTCATCTCTGTCACTGCCAGACGGCTGACAGCCGCCACGTCCTATGGCATGGCTCCAGGTGGGATCAGGCCAGCAGTGTGGCTGAGTTACACCCAGGGAGCAGGGTAACACAGGCAAAGGGCTTCTGACAACTTAAGAGTCACAGGTACTGAAGTAACTTAGAGAGGAGGAAAATAATTCAAGAGGAAATAATTTTTCCTGCTCCCTCTCCAGCCCCCAAACCAGGAGCTGCCTGTGGCTCAGTACGAGCGTGATGACTCAGCTCCCGCACAACCCATCTGCCACTCCACTGGGTCCATTTGCATCATGCAGCGCTGCATGACAGGAGGGGGAAACAACGCCGAGCCACGTGCGCTGAGCACGTTGTAACAATCACACTCCATTGCTGCCTGCGCACCGTGGAAGCATGGCCAGCGTATCAGGACTGGGACCAGTATCTCGACTGTGTCACAACACAGTGAAGATAGGACTGCCACCTGCAAAGGAGCCACGATATGGTTCAGGGAGCAAGTGAGACCAAAACCCTCCTTCTCTTGGAAGATTTGGCCTCTCTCCACATAGCCTGCGGTCCAAGACAAAAACTTGCAGGCACAATTTCTACCAGTGCAGCCTGCATGGGTTTTTCTGGGGTGCTCAAGGAAGACACAGCTTCCCAACACAGTCATGCATGTGCATCTCATTCCCAGTACTGGTAAGCAGAAACAGAAGCCTATCCATAGAGGGCTTGAGTACCATCTTAGGCCCACAACGTCCGAGAAAGAGGAAGCAGAGCAGAATTAACAGTTCAAAAACAAAGGCGGCTCACAGCACCTGTAAGGTCAATCCAGACTGTCCCCCATCCCTCCCCTCCATCCTTTCCCCCTGCAAAAAATAAGCAAATACCTTGTCAACTTCTTTGACTAAATATTCCTGAGTCTTCAGGGGTAAACACACCAATTAAGCAGTTCAATTTAGGCATGATGTTCATTTTAATTGTGCTAATCCACCCCCACAGGGAAAGATGAAGCAGCTTCCAACGCTCTGTATCTGTTTGGATCTTGCACAGAAGCCAGAGGAAGTTGCAGGATACAGTAAGTCAGTGGTTAGCATATGCCCAAGTAGCAGATGGTGAGGATGAGCTAAGAAGAGTTTGACTAGGAGGACAGGACTGTGGACACAGCTAAGCCTAATGGTTTATCTTCAGGCTTCACTCGTGGTCTCTGCCTGCAGGCTACCAACACAGGAAGAAACAGCCTGTTTGGCAAAAATAGAGCTCCCTCGATGACAAGCTATTCCGTGCTGACTGTGGCTGTTGAGGGGTAATCGCCAGTTTGCAAGAGGGAAGATGCTTAAGTGGTTAAAGAGCTGGCAGCAAGATGACTGCCTGCTGCTGCCAGCTTCAAATCAACACTGGGGGGAAAAACAAACCTACCCCAGCATGTCCTTCACCTACAACCCTGCTAGAATGGACGAGTCTTGATAGTTTTACAGTGAGACCCCATGACACAGCTATCAGAATAGCCGCTCCTGCCACCCAGAGCTGAATCTTCACATGTAATCACGCAGGAAGAGAGCAGCACAGAGCCAACTGTTAGAGATGCGTCCCCCTCCACCCACCTTTGCAGACCAAGGCTATAAAGACAAAAATGCAGAGCCTCTCTGGCTCCTGCCTGTCAACAGCGAAAGGACGTGTTGACAAAGAGCCTCCTTGCAAGGACACGTGAGGCTCTGCCCCCGGCTTCCCTTCCTCCCTAGCAGATAATAGCTGCTATCTCTGAAATGCTGCTTTCAGGGCACTTCCCAAAGATCCTTGCAGCTCAGAGTCAATACAGAAGGTCTCTGTACAATGGGCCTAAGGATGCTCTCAGGAAAGGATTTGCCTCCCTACGATTTCAGCCACCTAAGTCTGAGTCCAGTCTGAGTTCATGGTCCTTCTCTCCAGAGAGGTCTAAACAAACCCTCACAGGAGAGCCAAGACCAAGCTATCTGTGACCCCGCACCGAAGGCCCACTCCAGAGGGACAAGGCATGAGTGGAGTGAAACAGCTGGTACCAAACAGGTTACCTCCCACCCTCTTCTGGTATGGCTAGGTGAGAAGAGTTAGTCTATACTTGTTTCCAAGTAGAAAGAACGATCTTCCTTTCTGAGGGACTGAGATACAACATACTATATGCTACTGGTGTTTCAAGGAGATCAGTCGTAGCATCTAAGGGCTAAACAATTGTCTTGCATAACCCATCCCTTGGCACTGAGCTGAATGGGGTATCACCTACCTTCTGGCTGACAGGCACAGGGAGATCCTCCTCTTCACTGCCTGAGGAGTCAGAGCTCTCCACTGGCTTCGTACTTTCAGCAGGCTTTGTGGGAGTAGCAGTCCTTCCTAGTGTGGTTTTGGCCTGCTTTGGCACTGCTGGTTTTGGTGCTGGCTTCCCTTGGGACAGTGGAAGTGTTTTTGCTGGAGCTGCTTTGCCAGTGAGCGATGTCGCTGGTGTGGGTTTCACTGGGGATGGGATGGCCTGGGAGGATTTTGGAGGTGGCTTTGCCTGGACAAGACAAGAACAGCGTGAAACAAGGCAAATCCCACAGCAGCATAAATCTTTTGCTCAGACTGTAATCAAGGGAAGAGACTTCAGAGCTCCCAAAAAAGGGCAAATGCTGAAGGAAGATTAGCAACTGGCAGGACACAAGGCATTCTTTCATCTAGCTGTGTGGGGACAGTCTCCCAAGATGAGAAAATAAATCATACATTCTTCATCAGCCTGCTGATACTACCAGTCCCCTCCAGTGAGGTACACTGCAGCACTTTGCACTCTCCCCAGCAGGGAAGCTAAGCTGCACTACAGTTTGACAAATTAGACACTATTTATTGCAATTTATAGCTGAGAGGCAAATTCAACCGTGACAATTTGCCTCTTCAGGTGGGAAAAGAATTGCTGGGGTTTTTTTATTGAGAAGTACTGATGGAATTTTTTTTTTTTTTCCAAAGAAAGGCACAATGGCTTGATTAAAGCTCAGAGCAATGACACTGAGGTGCCTTTAAACACCCCATGCTTCTTTCCTCCCACCCCCAACATGCCTTTGCTATACACTACTTGCATTTACAAAATTTTCTTTTCACTGCAATTCCTAGCCCTGGAGAGGCGTGCAAGGAGAGACAGAGTTTTGGACAGACGCACTTGGGTTACTGATGGAGGTTCCTCATCTTCGCTGTCTGATGAGTCGCTGCTCTCCGATGTGTCATCGGGCTTTGCAGCCCCAGGAACCGTTGTGGATGTGGGTTTGGCCTGGTTTGGTGCCAGTGCCACTTGCCTCACTGCATTCTTCTTGAGGGTCACTGGGGCAGCAGGTGCACTTTTCACAGGTGCTGCATTAACCTGCACTGTTTTCACAGCTGGTTTTGCCTGGGCACAGGGGGAAGAGAAGAATCAGGTAACATCCCAGAAGAAACCAGCTGAGAGCTGTAACCACACAGAATTGGTTTTAAAGAAGGCTACCTTGCTAACTTTGACCAGGATAGGCTTGTTCAGACCCATGGGCTGTGGAGTATCTGAAGCAAGCCACTTTCTCCACAGACTACCTGACTACATCCCTGGAGTTGCACACCAATCACCTCCTACATATCAAAGGATCTCCCTCAACTTCAGACACTAGGAGGAACTGGGATGGAATGGCTGATGCTGGCAGGGGTTAGCATTAGCAGGGCTCTCAGCCACACAGCGTGTTTCTCTGGCCTTGGGTTTGGGGTCCCCACACACCCAGGGAAGGGGTTGTTGTCAGACTACAGCACTGCAGCATTTCCTCACTCCTTTAAGGGAAAGGAAGTGATTTCCTAGAGACAAGGACCCTGAGTTGGAGAGGTTACCTGGACCGCTGGAGTTGCAAGCTCCTCCTCAGAGGATGTCTCATCACTTGATTCCTCACTGCTGCTCTTAGCGGCCCCAGCTGCCTGCTTCAGCTCTGAAACACAAGCAAGGAGATGTCATAGCTGCTGCCTGCTCTGAGCTCCCATAGCATGATGCTAATGCGGCTTTTGAAGTCAGGAAAACAAAACAAGCCGCAGAGAGGGCTAAGGGGATTTGCATGGAAGAGGGCCTAGCTGTGCTGAAAGCATCAGTGGCCTCCTGGGAACAGCTGCTCCAGACATTGGCCTGCAAACACCACTCCCCCGAGCACAGACAGAGATGGGAAATCCTTCCTGGCCACCCTCTCGCCCTACAGAGAGCTGCCCAGCCACACACAGTTCCCCACAGGGGTACCCAGCCTGGCTGGACCTCGTCTGGAAAAGAGCCAATTTTCAGACAGAAAGTACAGAAGGACAATTTTCAGACCTTCTGCAATCTATTCCTCACCCCCCCTCCCCAACACACACACTTCAAAGCAGTAGAAGAGATTTCCCTAAAGACTTCAAAACCCAAAAGCAATCCCTTTGCAGCTGGGGACTAAGAGAAGATGCTGCAGTGCCTTTCCAAAAAGCTGAAAGCATCTACAGCATTAGTACTGCATCTCCTCCAGATATGCTACACTGTCATCTCCAACCTTGTAGTGCTGGGTGCTGCCAGACAGACATCTTAGCACAGAATCTGATGCTTGAAATGGGAGCAAGCCTACTGGATTCATCCCACAGAGCTCCAGAGCTGGCTGCTCTGCAGTACTCTCGCAGCCTCCCCAAGGAACAAGCATCGCTCTGAGCTTTCCAGTGAGGGAGCTGAAAGGAACATGCTGAAGACATGGCTCAGACCCGATTCACAGCAAAGCTGGAGCGCACATGCATTTACAGCACCCCACAGGCTCCTTACCCACTTTGGGGACTGGGGCCTTCGCAGTCGGTGTCTCCTTTTCCTCCTCACTCTCTGATGAGGAGCTGCTGCTGCTGGAGCTTTCTGGTGCTTTGGTCGTTACTGGTGCTTTGCTTTGACCTACTTTGGCCGTGGCTGTTGCGGCATGTCCGGGCTTCCCAGGACTGGGCAGCTTCTGCCCTGCCTTGGCTAGAGCTGCAGATGCAGCTGGCGCATTGGGCTGCTGCTTATTTGAGACCACAGTTCTGTTCGCAGCAGAGGGCACCGCTGCTTTGCCTGCTGGGGTAGTGGGTTTGTTAGGAGAATGCAGGGAGTTGGCAGCTTTGCCACTCACCACAGCTGGTTTCACCTACAGGAAACAAAAGAAATTAGAAGCCTATAGAGAGATGAGGGGCTAAATTGGACACAACAAGCCTTAAACAGCAATCTGGCAGCTGGGCAAGCCATAGAGCTCTTTAGGGAAGCACTTGGGGGACAGATATCTAAGAGACAGCTTACACCAGCATAGGAGGGTCATTTAAATATAAATTCCACCCCAGCCCACAATTCTAAACATGCCGATGAGTGTGGAACAGTCCTGGCCTCAGAGTACTATCAGCCTTCAAAGCCAAGAGAAGAATTGCCTTACCGTAATTGCACCTTTTCCAGCTGGTGTCTCCTCTTCTGATGAGGAGTCATCATCTTCACTGCTTTCTACATTCACTCCTGAGTTTGTGGCCAGGGAAAGGCTGGCTGCTGCACAGGAGAGCACCACAGAGAAATTGTGAGAACGTTGTCTCTCACATCAAGATGGCCTCTGGTTTGCAGGAAGGCCCCAGCAGACAGGGCAGGGTCCTATCTCCACACCTGCCCCAACACCACCACCGCTGTCCTTGCAACAGGCAAGTGCTTTGCTCCTCCACCCCATCCTTCTCCCCACCACCAAGACAAGGAACCTGCCAAGATCTGCATGTTTCCAAGGGCTGGTCTACAGCAGATGAGACTGAGCCAAAACGTATCAGACACGTGGGGTTTTGTCAGACTACGCAAGCCAACGCCTCCCACACCAGCTGCACCAGGGATCTATCCCCACCTCAGACAAAGGGCACTGGCTTTCCAGACCAACTAACAAGTCCTTCCTTCATCCATGAAACAGGCCTGCCTTTGCTGGCCCAAAAGACACCTGGGACCAACTAGAAGGTGCTCCACAGTGGGCAGCATTAGGTTGCCAACGCTTCATTCAAGTGACAACACCCATCCCCCCAATGAATCATAACAGGTTTTTTCTAGCTTCAGCAGACATCTGTGCTCCTCAGAAACTCCACATGAGAAGGGGGTGCTAAACTAGTTGTCCTATTTTCCTAAGAGCACAAGAGAATAGCCATCACTTTACAAGCATTTTCTCTAGCCAAGCAAGTTGGGCGGCTCCTACACAACCCTCCAGCCCTACTTTGTCAACTCCAGGGACATGCAAGGCTCCTACCATTTGCAGCTTTCACCTTCTCTTTCTCATCCTCTTCTTTCTCTGAGCTCTCTGAGCTGCTCACGGGATCGGGAACTCTGATCTTTTCTGGGATGGCTGCTTCCTCATCACTCACCTTTCTTCTCCGGGAATTTGAGGGAGTTCTGAGGGAACAGAATTTGTGTCAAAATGAGGTGGGGGGGGAATCTTTAAAAAGAACAAATTAGAATACTTAACAATTCATCCACTCTCAGGTCAGGCTCAAGCCAAGTCATTCCTCTACAGCTTCTAAGGGGGCGGGAGAAATACTTCTCTAACCTGCAAGGGATTTGTCCAGTCCTCCCCAGGCAACTCCTGAGAGCAACATATCCCTGCAATACTCAGAGGAGATACTGAACATAGACATTTTTTGTGTCCTAGGCAGAGTCCTTCTCACTTCAGCAGATAAGTAAAAACGTATTTGGTCAGGCTGGTGCGCACCACACAGCAAAGGCGTCCTACAGAACAAATTCTGTCTCCAGGAGGTAGCAATAGCTAGTCAATAAATGCAGTCCCAGGGTTAGGGCAGTGATCCCCAAACAGGTCTTGGTATTCCACAAGGCCATGAGAAGCAAATTTAAAGGCTGCAAAAGCCATCTGAACTTGGGCTCACAGGCCAAAAGGACAGAAAAGTCAGGTTGCAGAGAGATTTAAGAAAGGAAGTGGCTGGACCTACAGAAGATGTGTTGAAAGAAGGGGAGGAAGAGGCCACAGACAAGCATTAAACACTTAAGCTGTTCAACTGAGTTAAAAAATTAAGCTGAAGAAAGATGTTTCCAGGCTCTGAGCCCTACCTGTACCAGCAGAACAGATGTGGCTGAAGTCACAATTAATTTTCAAGTGAAAACATAGGTAATACATTCGCTTTATTACGAGGACAACATTGGCTGGCTACACATTTGTATGCAATTCACACATGCAGTACTTCTAAGTTGGTAAAAGCCCTGAGACACCCAATTACCAGAGGCGAAAAAATCCTCTCACTTTTGTGCCAGTTTAGCTTTTTTAATTTGTTCATCCAATTTAAAAATAAGGTTAATTTAATGATTTGGCCAGTAAAGATCATGCTTATTATGAGTGTTTCAGTAGTGTAGCTGTAACAGCAAGTTTTTTGCAAGCAGGCACATTTGCTATTACAAATTCCTGTGAACTACTCTAATAATCCCTTTAATAAAATAATAGGGCAAGCCTCACAGGCAGCTAGGACACTCCAATGCCTTCCTGATTCAGTGGCAGCTGATAGCACAACAGAGACTGCTGTGAGAATTTGTCCTGAGTGACCAGGTGCTTAGGGATACTGCGTGCGACAAAACAGTGGTGTCCGCAGGCGCTGGTCCTACAGCAGCCCAGAGCATCGGAAGGCTGCTGGGGCTCCAGCTGCTCCTGGGGCTGAGCTGGTCCAGCTTCCCTCTGCACCCAGGCACCCTTCTGCCCCCCTCCCAGCCTCCTCCGAGACTAAACGCAACCCTGGAGGGAGGCCACTCTTAAGTAACCGGAAATCTCAACTGTTAAGTTCACTTTGAAAGAGCTTCTGAAGGAGAGCACCAAGGACGGCCTCAGTTACAGAATCACAGAATCATTAAGGTTGCAAAAGACCTATAAGATCATCAAGTCCAACCATCAACCCAACACCACCATGCCCTCTAAACTCTGTCCTGAAGTGCCACGTCTACACGTTTTTTGAACACCTCCAGTGATGGTGACTTCACCACCTCCCTGGGCAGCCTGTTCCAGTGTTTCAACACTCTCTCAGTAAAGAAATCTTTCCTAATATCCAGTCTAAACCCCCCCTGGTGCAACTTGAGGCCATTTCCTCTTGTCCTGTCACTAGTCTCTTGGGAGCAGAGACCAACACCCACCTCCCTGCAACCCCCTTTCAGGTAATTGTAGCCAGTGATGAGGTCTCCCCTCAGCCTCCTCTTCTCCAGACTGAACAACCCCAAGAGCCACAGTGCAGTCAGAGGAAAGGCATTTTCAGGCCAAAAGCCTATGAAGCGACAAGACGTTAGAATCACAGCTCACCCACAGGAGAGCACTCCAGCTAGGCAGGGCACTTTCTGGATAAACAAAAACTACTGGTCAATACATCCCTCATTGTGACTCCAAACCACGCATAACTCAGGGGGATGAGGAACAAAAGGCGTATTTGTGGGGTGGGACGACTACAGAAGGGTGACACTAGAGAAAAAGGAATTAAACATGATGTGAGTGCGCTGTTGTCCCCCAAGCTTTAAAAGTAATAGCATCTGAAAGGGTTTGCTGTAGCACCCAGGAAGACTAGCACAGAGAAAGGTCACCATCAACACAAGAGAGCAATAAATTGTTAGAGGGAGGAGCTGCAAGCCTGTTTTTACACTGCTGCATCCTCGCCTAGAGCCAGTCTTTCTCCTGCTCAAGTAAGAAAATCACTGAGACACAAGAGCAACAACCGGGGTAACACCAAGACACGAGGTGTTCTAGCAGAGGCAAGCACCCACTTCCCAAGGCTGCTGACACGGCCACACTGAGAAGCATCTTCACTCCAGCGCTCCTCAACACAGGCACAGAAGATCAGCTCCACAGATTCCCCAATAATTCGGCTCTGCAGCTGCCACCAGCATCAAAACAAAGTGAGCAGTGCACAGGGTGGGTGCTAACATCGTTTCACCCCGCAGATGGGATGGGATGGCTCCACGCTGCAGATCTTCACGTAGGGTACTAAGTGGGAAGGCGTTGGGCTGAACATGTAAGGACTTGAAAGGACAGGCTGAAACCAAGAGACTTCCTCTGAGTCAGAAGACCCATGATCTATGCCAAGGTTTAAGTCCCTATAAGAGCCTTGGCATTTCAGCATCTGCTCAAATTCTCTGTCTTTGGGTCAATATTTCTGCAAAGCACATGGCTTTAAAAAGAAAGTGAAATACAACTGGGGAAAAGAGTTTTGCCAGTAAAGCATGACTGAGCCCCACAATACTCCAGTATTAACCCCAGTCTGCAAGAACAGCATCATCTGCTCAAAACTAGAGTAACAACTTATCTCCAAGCTCAGGAAATTTTAAACCAAAGTAATCTTTAACATCTGAAATGAATCGGTCTGAAACCAGACACTAGGAGGAAAGTCTGCTGCGTAAAGTTATCATCGGAAATACTCTGACAACGGGAAATTCCAGCAAATAAAGATCACACGTGCCATGCAGCCTAGATGTTAACACAGTCTGGAATCTATTTGATAGTCATTTCCTCCTTCAACTCACTTTTCCCAGTGGGTAAAGATGTCCTCGAGAGAGGTCGAGAGGGAAGGGAGCAATTTCTGTGAAAGCAGAGGGAACACAAGTCAGGCATCGGCCCCGTTTCAGGATACGACCACCAGACAGAACTAAAAGCCCGTGGAGGCTCCTCCAGGAAGCCCCAGGACAACGGGAACGTGTCCTCCCCGCACACACGCTGCCAGGAAAGCCCCCCCCCCTCCCCGCCGGCGGCCCGCACCGCTGCACCCAGGGCCGCGTCCTCCCCTCGGCGGCACCGACGGCACTTCACCCGCAGCAACACGTGTTAGCGGAGCAACTGCCCCCCGGGTACGGAACGGCTTTATCCGGCGGGACCCGCTCGGGGCCGGGCCAGCACGTGTGTCCAGCGCGGGCGGGGGTGGAGCTGCGGGCCGGCGTGGAGCCACGGGCCCACAGCAGGCCCGGCACCCCCAGGGCTGGCCCGGTGGGCGGTGAGGGAGCAAGGGGGACCAGGCCCTCCGGCCCCGCCAAGGCCCGTGCTCCGGGGCCGGACCCCCGAGGCCCCGCTGCCTTCCCCCCCCCCCCCCGCCCGGGCCTTGCTGCCCGTTACCTGCCCGGTCTGCGCCTGGAGCTCGCGGGCCGCCCGGGCGTAGCCGCCGCGGAGCAGGTGCTGGTGGATGAGGGCGAGCAGCTCCCGCCCCCCGCGGCCGTCCGCCGCCATGGCGCGGCCCACTCGGCGCAGCCTGGGGGCGCCGCGTGCCGCGCGGTCACGACGTCACATCCGCTTCCGCCACGCAGCCTTCTGGGAAATGTAGTGCCGGGTTGGGGTGGGCCCCTCATGGCGGGGCCCCGCCTGGGCCTGGGATCCGTTCCACGTCGCCCGGCGGGAGATGGGGGCGAAGAGGGAGGCAGCGAGGAGGATAGGCCGCTGACCGAGGAGGGGTGGACAGGACGGTGATTACTTCGGCAACATCCCCTCAGTTTTCCAGCTGTGAAGACGGAGGCCTCACCCCTACCGCGCTCCGGAGCTGAATCCTCAGAGCTGATTTAGAGTTGGGTGGACATTAAGCTGCTCTGAGGAGCTGCTCAGGCATTTTTGGGGCTAAAACAAGCAAACGGCAAGAGGGAAGAAGGAGCTCCTGATGCAGAGCAGCTGTTGGAGAGGGGCCGTGCGGCAGAGGGACTGCCCTGTTACCACCCTCCCCGCCCCCCCGCCCCACGCTGATACTTTCCAGGAAAAATCTGGCTCCCTTCACTTTGGCAGAAGTTTATTTTTGGAAGGTTTAATAATGTCCATGGTGTGCCTGTCGTTCACTCAAAATACAGCCCCTTTATTTGTATTTATAGGCAAGATTAAATATAAAACTGGCTCGGCTCCAGCTGGCTCCTGCACCAAACGTCTTTGACACCAGCATCATCCAAAGCCGTAAAGCCACTGGCCAGGTGGCAGTTTTACAGCTCCTGTAAATGAAAGACAGACCTGGCTAGTCCTTTCTGGGGCTGACCTCCCCCTGCACAAATGGTCATTGATGCTTGGCGTAAATGTGGCCACAGCGCAGGCTGTGCCGGGGTGGCTGGCCCAGGACAGTGTCCCAGTGCGACTGCCGCTGCTCTGAGATGACCTGAGGCGCAAGGTCTGATCAGCCAGTGGCCTGGTTTGGAGACCTGGTTCTCCTAACCCGAGAGGAAGAGCCAGTTAAAAGCATCCTGGGGCAGAGAGCAGTGAAGGGTGTCTCCTGGGTAGGCTGTGGACCACGGCTGAGTGGACAGAGACAGCCTGGGGCAGAGCCTGGGGAAGCTGACTTCATGGGCCTCTGAAAATGAGGTTGAGTGGAGATTCAGCCCCCATGGTCCACAAAGGGCGCTGCCTGCTGCAGGTATATTGATGAACAGATTTGGACCTACTCTGACATGGTCTGGAATGGTTTTGTATTTCCAGGAACTGCTCAGTTTGCTTTGTCAAAAAACCCCAAATCTTAACACCAAACCTACCCTCTTCCACCCTATCTCTTCCCGCTTTGCCAGGAGGCTGGTGATTACAGGAGGTGCTTCCCAGGCCTCAGGCAAAAAGAAGCAGAGGGTCCCTCCTGGGCAATGAAGGCGCACGGCGCCAAACAAATGGCACATGGTTAAAGGAGCCCTGTGTGGTGCAGGGAATTGCAATAGCATGGTTTAGATTGGTCTGAATGCAGGGTGGATGGGACATTTAGCACTGGCAGGAGGAGGGCTGGGAGGGTGGCAGGTGACCAAATCAGCAAGTCATCAAGATTGCCAGCAGAGAGACAATGAGGGAATACATCTGACGACTCTCAGGGGTGGGTCAATACAGGCAGATGCATCAGCTCATTTTACAGGCCGGACAGGGCAGCAAAGTCCTGCAGGGCATGGTGGCAGTGGGTTGGAGGGGTCTGGGTTGGAGGTTGGCCAGCTTTTCCAGAGCTTTCCATTCTCTCCGTGCTTTACAGGGTGCCTGGGGAAACCGGGTGCATTAGTTTCCCCTAGTGTTGGGGTACTGAGAGTCCAACAAGCACCTACTGTGCTGCATTTTAAGGCCTTCTCTCCTCTCCCAAGACTCAGGACTCGCATACTCTAGAAAGCATAAAGGGTTTGGCTTTCACCACTTTCAGTAGAGCTTGGAAGGGAAGAAGATAGATGAGCGTAGATGGGAGGAAACACATTCAGGAGAGACTGCTCTCAAGAAAGGGAAGTAGAGTATGTTAAATCCCTGAGTGCCCGTGGACAAATGACTTGAAAAATTTACTCCATTTTACCCCCCAAGTGTCTCTTTGCAGGTCCGCTACAGTTTGGGGTCATTTGAGTCCAAACCTTCATACCCTCAAACCATCAATACCCTCAGCAAACCACAGCGTGGGGCCTGGGAATAACACAACCCACTTGAATGAAGAAATCTGAAAAAAAATAATATGTATGCTGCACCACAATTACAGGTAGTGAAGGTATTTGAGGTGGTTAGTAAACATGCCAAATAATAAATAGAGCTATTCAGGCAGCAAACAGCTGCATGACTATAAATAGGAAAATCTACCCCATCCCAAAGTCAGCTGAGACCCAACAACATACACTCATTAAGGAGTGATTTTTTTTGTGTGTGCATTTTTTGGAGGGAGGTTGAAAATATTTTGCCCACTCTTTATTTTAGGAAGGTGAAATATCCCTGGTGGATTTCAAAAGCTAACCTCTCGGGTATGCGATCTCCATGCCAAGACACTGAGTCACGAAGAGATTGGAGGAAGCTGTTTCAAATCCAGACAGGGGATAAAACAGCTGTAATTGAGTAGCCAGCTCAGCTCAGTCTGCTAATAACCGCAGAGCCCCGTCCCCGCCCTCAGCTGTACAAGCCGAGAGCTTTGCTCACTGCCACTTTCACATGCTCTTTGGTTATTGCTTGGGGTCAAACTTGTCCACACCTATTCCGTTCTGAATGACTGCTTGTGTCCGGGCCAAAGCCGGGTTCAGGGAGCGTGCTTGCAGGCTGGAGAGTGCTGTCCTTCCTCCGTTGTGCCCATTGGGAGCTGACAGCCTCTAGGCATGTCTGCTGGACCCTTAGGCTGGCAGGGACACTTTGCTGCTCTGCAAGCTTCAATTTAATCTATTTGTCCAGTTTCTGGCATATAGTCTGTTGTAGCAGCGGGGGACACATCTCCCATCATGGTCCAACCTTTTTGCTTGGTGCATGTGGGGTCACTTATGGCTGTGGTGGGTTTGCAGAATGAAGGGACTTTGTGATCCATAGGGATGCCAGGGTGGTACATAGCACCTGTGGGGTATAGGTATGGGATGATCCCAGGCTGTTTGCCGAAGGAAGTTTCTGCCTCCAGCTGCTGGTCTTTACACCATGGTGGTGGCGCAGAGACAGCAGAAGAGGTGCTCTGCCTGTTTCCCAGCTGGTGCAGCTCCTCACCTGACCCATTTCATGGCTGCTGGTACCAGCCAGAATGTGAGTTGCAGGCACATTGCTCCTTCTGTCTCAGCTTCAGAGCAGGCTCCCGCAGCCAAGGGGCGGGATGGGGGCCAGGGACAGGACCCTTGTTACCCCCAGCAGGTTACTCTGATGTGTTTCATGAGTCAGACTGTTGGCTGAAAGTGCAAGTCAGGTTTAGGAGGATAATCCTCATGGCCCAGTTCAGAAGCTGAGCTGAATTTCCCTGCTCTGAGTGCCCTGCCAAGAGGGCTTCGAGCTCTTTCCCTCCTGGAAAGAACCCTGGGGGTGCCACCTGGGCTGAGAGGAGGAGAGAGTATGGAGGAAGTAGGGATGGGTCAGGGTAGGGGGGGTGCAAGAGATAGATGGAGGTGAAAGAAGGAGGATGGTGAAGCATTAAGGGACAGTGAGAGGAGGAGGTGGGAGCACAAGCAGAGAGAGGAGGGGGGGAGTGGTGAAGGGATAAGTAGGGATGTAGGTAGGGGTTCTCATTTCCAAGGGAAGATAAGGCAGGGAAGGGAGGGGGCAATAGAAGATCAAAGGAGAGATGGAGAAGAGGAGGAAACGGCCAAGGCAAAGGCCAAGGAAAAATAAAGCCACAACAGTGGTTAGGTAGGGGGATCTGTTCGCTCGTGCCCCTGGTTTGGCAGTCCTTAGCTCTGGGTGTGTGGAGGGATGGTTGCCAGGTGCTGCTCTGTGGGGCTTTGAGTCACCGCCGATACCAGCATCTCTCACCACACGCCTGGGGAGCGTGTCCTGGGCTGCAGCCAGGCCCTGGGCGGCGCTGGAGGCAAAATTGTCCACAACCAGTTTCATTGCCCTCTGCCCGGCGGGGTGGGCTCAGGCTTTGCAAGGACAGGGAGCTGCTTTGGGAACAGTCTGACTCAGGAATCCCGATTTTTTCTCCCTGCTTTGTTTTGCTGTTCTTTTCCCCCTCCTCCTTTTTCTTTGTCTGCTAATGCACAGCAGATGGGAGGAAATGCCATTTTAAATGCCACAGCATCCTGATGAAACGAGATGGGTTATGGCAATCTCGGATGAATCATGGCATTGTTTTGTGAACAGGGCCCGCTGCGGCTCGGCTTGGCCTCGCTTGGGCAGCTTTCTGCCTACAATTTTGCAAATACACTTAAGGTCGTTTAGGCATCCACGCCAGCTCAGTGGCAGGTGCCCTCCGGGACCTGGGTGTTCAAGTCACATTAATTAATTAATCAGCCGCATTTGTTGAGGCAAAACGGAGCCCGCAGTGCTTTACCAGTGGCGAAACCAGCAGCTACCTTTGAAACATCTGGTCTGCATGCCTTTGGGGACATGGGGGTTATAAATTACACTCAATTCCCATGTTACATTTATAGGATTTCCGCACAAGGTGCAAGAACGGAATCGAGAGAACCTGACCAGGCGCAGCACAGCCCTCCCTGCCACCTCCAGCTTAGCCCTTGGCCCCTCTGGAAAGGCAGGCTGTGTCCCCACACCTCCCTCTTCCTTGGCCCCACGGCCCCACGGCTGGGACAAATCCACAGAGCCAAGGCTGAGGGGGGTTTTTGTGATGTGGCCACTTGCTGCTGGGGTTTTGTTTGGGGTGATCGGATCATTTCATGTAAGCTATCAGGCAGGCATCAAATAATATTGACTCAGTTGCTGGCAGCCTGCTGCCAGATGAGAAGGAGCAGCTCAGAAGTGAAAAAATCCCAAAACATATATATACACACATATCCCAACAGCTCCATCACTGAAACTCGTAGCGACCCAGCCCTGTTAGTTTCAAACTAATTAATTGTGGGGAAAAAAGTCACCTCTAAGCCTGCAGGATATAAAGCAGTCTTTTAATTTCAGTAGCTGAAAGAACAGATTTGAGAACTCCAACGAGTAGAAGACGTGACATTAAAATTTGGTTGCAATATGCTTAATTTTAACAATCTAGGTTGGAGATGTATCTCTTGCTATGTCTAACTGCCTGTGTGTCTTCTGGCGTGGCAGTTATTCAGCGCTGGCACTGAAGAGCTAGTAGCATTAAGCCATTTAATTTCTCATTTTTTTTGGTAGTAGATCTAATAAACGTCGATGCAGCGAGCAGAAGGGCTGTTATTATTAATCAACCCCCATCCCAGCCCTGCTTTCCCCCAGGCTCTTGCTCTTGTTTGTAAGCGTATCCCCATTAAAAGGCCTGGCAGCCTCGCGGCGCAGCACGGCCAACACCAACAGCCACAACAGCTCCACTGTGTTTATCTAGATTTCAGCAGCTCTACCTGGGAAGAGAGGGGAAGGGGGGTCTGCTTGCATTCCTGAAGCCAGAGGTCTGGGGTATTATTTTTTCCCCGTTGGGTGTCCTTTGCTGCTTTAACTTAAGTCAAAAGCTGTGTGGCAGGAAAAGGAGGGGATGGAGGGAGCAGGAAGAGGCAGAGGGTGCTCGTGCCAGGGTCGTGCTGCAGACGACCATGGCTTGCACCTTTCCAGCATCCTGAGCTTTCTCAGCTCAATTCTGACCGGAGCAAAACTCTTACTCCTGGTTAAGTGGCCCAATATGAGCCTGAAAGAGGAGGAACAGCCCCTTGTTTTTCAGCGGTGAGCTGCCCCGCTAGCATGGCTGTATCCTATAACTTTGCCCTAGGACAGTCAGCTCATGCTCATGCTCCCATGCAAACCAGGAGCATTTGCCCCCCAGCCCTGGGGTCTCTGCCCCACAGTCCCTGAGCATAACCACCACCCATGGCCAGCTGGTTCGCTCCAAAATCCCCCCATGCATTGTGTCTGGGAGGGTGGGAAAGAGAGGAAACCTTGCTGGGGTGGGATGGCTGGGCAGAATGGGTCACCCAGAGGAGGGTACACCGCGAGGATCATCACTGTGCGGCAGCGTGTCTCACTGCCCTCCCCTGCCAGCACTGTCCTGTCATGGGCACAGCTGTGTGCCGGTGGTGGAGACGCAGTGATGTGAAAACAGGGGAAAAAAAGAGGGGAAAAAAAAGGTAAGAACTCAGCCCTCCCTTTCCGAGGGTTTCTGCTTTGTACATTAGTGTCCCTTCCTGGTCCCCCTCGTACCTGACCATGGCTGCTGGGCACGAGGAGAGTGCCATTAATGGGCTCTTGATGTGTGTTTATTTCATTTAGCAAATTCTGAGTGCCGTGGTGAGAGCTTTAGAGACGTTCGTTACAGTGATTGCTTTCCCTGCTTATGAAGATGGAAAAAGCCGCAGTGGTTAAGGGAAAGGAGTGGACAGATGCCAGATGCATTAGTGCTCTGGGCAGTCACGGAGGGCCCGTTGGTTGGGTGCTTTGCCTCAGAAGGAGGAGGGTTCTGAAGAGCACGGCTTCCCCGTGACCTGCACCCCTTGACCAAGTGGCTGTGGGTTGAGGGCAGACCCCACAAGGGATATGAGACCCCTCAAGGATCTACCGTCTTTTGGCAAGGCTCAGTCTGAAGGCGGGGGAAACTTGCACGAGCACATCCAGTGTGAGCCTTGCCTCGTGCCATGTCGGTGCCAGCCCTTCCTGATCCTCACAGCATGAGCAGACGAGGCCGGGGCAATGGTCCTGCTTACAGCATCTTCATCCTCGGTTTATGGTGATGTGAGTGCTGAGCCAGCCTGGCTGGCTGCAGACCGAACGCCCTGGCCCTGCCCGGGACAGGCAGCCACAGCGGGAGGTGATTCACCCAGTGCAGGCAGATGCCTGCTCGTGCCTGCAGTGACATCCCTCCCTCTGGGTGCGTTTCGAGGTGACTTTCCCTCTCGTGATGGGGGATTTTGCTGTGAGGTGATACAACACGTGCGTTGATTTTCCAGGTGCCTTGTGGGAGCCCGCTCAAGCAGAGCAGTGGGTGATGTTCCACTCCTCCCAGCACAAGGAGGTCCTTCTCTGCGTGGACATCTGTTGAACCACCCTTGCACCATTATCTGACCACTCTGCCGACTCCCTGCCAGACATAGGAGTGGGCAGGATGGAGAGCTTGTGCTCCTGGTACCCAAACCTGTCACCTCCTGGGCTTCCCGGGTGGGCTGTGGAGCGCTCTTTCTCTGCTTGGGTGGGACACAGCCCCACGCTGGCTCCAGCCATATTCTCCAGATTGATGTGACTTTGACATACCAGAAAAGCTCAGATTTCATGGAGGAGCAACACATGCACACGTACTGGCATAGAAGTAACATGGGAGAGGACCAGGCTTGGACCCGTGCCGATGCTGACAGCAGAGATGGGCTCCTGCAGCAATGTTAGTCCTTGTCCTCCCTGCCTTGCCAAGGGGACATCATGGCCAGTGATGCCCGTTTATCTGCGTATGACAACAATATACGGGAATTGCAAACAGATTCTTGCCTTATCTTGCTTGAGGGTTATTGCAGTAAAGGGATTTATTTTGGCTTTTCTGCCAAAAAATGTACACAGAGATTCCACCAAAGCACATATATGTGTTTCTCTTGGAAACAGAAGAAACCCCAGCATCCAAAAAAGCCCTGCACTGTTATTAATCTCTGGGGTTTTATCCAAGTTTCATTAGGAATCTGGACATACTTGAAATGGCTTTCAGATAAAGCTGAATGAATCTCCCTGTCTTAGAGGCTGCTGTGGCCTGATTTCCGAGCTGAGATTTGGGTGGGTTGGGAGTTGGGTAGGAGATTTCCAGCAACCTAAACTGGGAAGGAGGGAGTGCCTTAAAGCAACCCAATCTGAATGACTTGCAGATGCTTTCCATGGATTGCCGGGAGCGTGGGGCGAGCAGGGGCGTCCCAATCGAGGAAAGCTCTTCCTTGGCTGGGGTTGAACGAGATGGGCAAGAAGTTGCTATTGAGATGCGTCACTCATAGGGCAGGAGAGCCAGGAGAGCTGATCCTCCGGGGGTGAAGAGCCTCCCCAAGCCCCTGGGAGTAAAAGGCCAAAGCAGGGATGCTGGAGCAAGGAGCAGGCTGAGGGCACTCCCTGGCCTTCCCTGGAGCAGGGGTCCTGGACGTGGCCACCTCAAAGCCACAGCAAGCCTGCCAGCCCTTGTAAGCCACAAGAGGGTGACAAAGTCCCATCCTGTGCTGCGGTGGCCCTGGACAAACCCAGAGATGTCCACCACTAGCAGAGGACAGCAGTCCCCCTTGGAGGTTAAGCTGGGCTGGGCAGCCAGAGGCTCTTGGAAAGCCCTTGCTGAAGTCCTAGATGGGAGAGAGCACTTGCTGGAAATGGGATCCTGGTATTGAGTAGCTGGAGACTTTTTTTTCTGCCCAGCTTTAGTTAGCATCAGTGCTGGCATCAACAAACTGTTTCTGTTGCCAAAAGAGGGAGGAACTCCCCAAAATTGCTGTAGCAGGCAGGGAAAGAAACCTCGCTGTTGCTCCCCGTTGGTGGTCTAATGCGAAACCCACGTTTTACAGTAATTTTGGAAAAATGGAGAGCTGCTCCATAACTGTCCTTTGTGCTCACCAGGGAGCTGCACAGCAAGCTGGCCCTGCACCTCCTGGTGCTCCAAAGGTGCCGGGGCTTGGGGACACAGGTTGGTGAAGGAGCCCCCCAAACTCAGAGAAGGCTGAAGGGCCACTGCCAAGGATGCTCCAGAAGCATCCGTGCCTCCCAGGAGTGGTACTGAGCAGGGAAGATGCTCCTGCTCCTGCTTGAGCCATGCTTCAGCTGCCTGGGGCGTCCCCAGGGTGCCGGCGGGTGGTGACCCTGGGCATGTCCCACCACGCAGGCTGCAGCCTCCTCCATGTCCATGCGCTTGGGCTGCTGGTTGTCTTTCAGCTCCACAGGGTATCTGTTGCAGATTCCAACCCCTGTGGCCTTCCCTGGGGAAAAGCAGTGGTCCCCGCTGCCTCTTCCCTCTCCTGCCTGCCTCCCAGGCTGCAGGATCCCCTCCACGGCACTACGTGGGCAGGGAGCACGGGGCTTCTTGCAAAACGATCTCTGCAATTCTGCTTCTAGAGGGACAACCTGTGTTTCTGAACAGCCGCCCGAGGCACTGTCCAAGGCAGAAGATTAAAGTGCTCTGGGAGGTTTCCAAGCCAGAGTCTCATCCTCCCCCCATCCCAGGAGGCTGGTGCAGCGGGTGTGGGCTTGACAGCATCTCTGGCCACGAGCTCCAGCCAGCTCCCTTGTAACTTCATCTGTTGCTGGGATGGGAAGAGCCTGCAGCGCACCAGACAGGAGGGTGGCTTTGCCAACCTCTGATCTTATCTGCTGGTGAGAATGGCTGTCGGGCTGGGAGCTGGCCGAGCCTCCCTGGGAAGGACAGGATGCCTGGCCGGAGAGCCGGGCGCTGTTTTCCCACGGAGCGTGGCTTCATTTTCCCCCTCGTTCTGTTGCAGGACCGTGTGCATTCACCAGTGCATGTATGGATGTGGTATATTGGGATGTATATTTGCAAATCCCCTCACACCCATTTGTTTCTTATGCTGTTATTGATAGATGGACGAGGGAAAAAAGGGGCAATTGCATCCCTGGGTGCTTCGGGGGGTGCCCGTGGGCCAGGGACATGGGGCGCTGGGGTGCGGCCGTGCAGCATGATGTGAAGGAGGGTGTGAGTCCGGGTAACACGGGCTCTCTTCTTGCAGCTGCAGCTTCTTCACTGAGTTTATACTCCAAGGAGATTCTTCTATTTTCTCTTTAAGTATTAGAAGTAATTAGATGCTGCTTATGAGCAATCACTTGGACTAAACAGTCTGGTTTCATTTAAGTGGTCAGTATGAAATGCCTCATGATTTGGTAGGAAAAAAGGAAGAAAGAATCCTTCTCTCTCAGGCTCCCAGGAGTTGCCATGGGGTTAAACCCCACCTTTCCTCACCCACCTGGGGCTTGTTGTGAAGACCTCCCCGAGGGAGGGGACAGAAAACATCACCTCCCTCAGGAAAGGCGGTGAAGGTGGAAGAGGGGCTGGTTATGCCAAAACCAAGGGAGCCATGGGGTTCGGTGGGGAACAGCAGATCCCACGCTTACCTGAAGTCCCACAGCAACACACAGAAACGTTTGCTGCTGTTTCCCAAGCCAGAACTGTGAAAGCCTAAACCCAATGTTAACGACTGGCTTGCAACACCCTGAATTTTACAGTCCTCGGTGAAAATTGTGACAGTAAATCTGCTTCGGGCTTCAGTCATTAAGTTGCCCTCAATACCACAAAAATCTTTGCAAATTTCCTGTTGACTTTGGCCGTGTGAACGCTGCGCTGTGTTGCAGTGTTAATGGCAAAAGAGATTTTCGAGGCCTTGGACGAGGTGGTGCTGGTTTGGATGAGCCGGCGGCACAGAGCGGATGGAGGCAACAGGCTCCGTTTGGTGCGTTCAGCACATTTTATCAGCTTATCCGATCCGTAGGCAGATGAAACAGTGCAAGTCAGGCGGGGTGAGAAGAGATTTCCCAACAGGGTAAGCAGGCATTTGGAGGCAGGAGGAGTGTGGGAACTGCAAGGAAGAAGAAGTTTTGGGACCTGGGGATGGGGAAGGCTCTGCACTCTCCCTGCCCACAGAGATCCCGGGCTGCAGGGCAGGAGCATGTGGACCTGGCTGGGGTCTCCAGCTGTGCCCGACATCCCCCTGGACAAGCTCCATATTTGCCCCGTTCCTCATGCTGCTCCCTGGGCATGGAGCCACGTCCTGATGCATCCCAGAGACGTGATGCTGAGGAGCTGGACCAGGGCTGACCTGCGCAGCCGTTCCCACGTTATCCTTGCAGCTCTGGGCTCCGGTCACCTAGCAACTGTGCATCGGATCGCACGGCAGTATTAAATAAATGGTGTTCGGCAGGACCGTGAACCCTGCTGGGCCCCTCATCCGCATCCCTGCAGCTGGAGGCTCGGCTCTGGCAGCTCCGTGGTTGCCAGCCTGCAGCCCGTCATGTGCCACCAGGGCAGCTACGTAATCCATGTACATACTTCCCCCTTCCCAAATCCCCCCCGTCATCCTGGATTTACGCCAGTCCCGTGGCACCCGGTGCATTGGGAGCCGCTTTCAGCCTGTTTCAGAATCAGCTTCTCCTGGGGCGGGATCCCAACCCCGCTTTGACTTGGATCTTGGGGCTGATCTACATCCCCTGCTTTCGTTTAGCTTGGTGTTTAGGGGACCCAAATATGGGTTATACCTTTCCATTTATAGTTTTAGCAAAGCATGATTGGATTTTGTTCCAGTCATTTTTTATCTTGACTAAAATGTCGGTTTTGAAGACCTATTATTAGCAATTTTGTATAGCTTCTGGATTACTGCAGATAATCATGAATCACCCTCTGCAGTATTGATATAGGTACTTTAAGCCTCCCAACAACCACCCTGTAAGTTATGCCTGCGACTGAGAGCAGAAAACCCTCGATGGTAACGGGTGGGCTTGAAATACCGGGACGGCGCTCCAGATCTGGTGTCTGCGGAGCACATTTATCTACTGTCCTTGCATGCGACAGGAGTCCTGGTGCACATGCCGTGGCTCAGCTTCAACTCCCAACACCATCGCTGGATTTTGCTTCCAGCCCCTTCCAACCCCTTCCCCACATTTTTCCCGCTTGGTGCCCACGTTTTCTTGCAGGGTCCCCCAGTGCTGGGTTTGGTGCCTTCTGTTTGGGTAACCGTGTTTCTTTCCTTGATCTGGTGGTTTTACTGGTGCCTGGTGAGCAGCTGCCTGCGCTGGAGTAAATACACCTCGCCCTGACCCACGGTTCCAGGAGCAGGCTGCTCCAGGCCCCTCTGCTTTGAAATGAAGTTATTTCCACGTATCAATCTCATCCTGCAGAATTTAGCTGCAAATGCAATGTGCTGCCCCTGAAGAATTACTCCTGGAGTTTTCCATTTGAGTGAAATACTTTGGTGTGCTCCCCAGTAAATTCAGCTGATGGAAACTATTTTTCTTTTTATTATTTCACTCTGTTTCCCATCAGGAGGGAAGAATCCAAGTTCCAAAGTTTAATCCTAGATTTCTCTGCAGATTGAGCTCATTGCACAGCTAGGAATGGAAGCTCTGGCAGGCTTTGGGCACAACTGATGCAGCAGCATGGTCATCCTGGACATCTCCTCTTCTGGTTTAGGTCCAGAAGTCAGACAGGTCTCTGGGTTTAAACAAGGACTTTCTGGTTTGACTCATCTTGAGGAGCAATAGCAGCAACAAGGCTGGTGTGTTACAGACCCAGGGCAGAGGGGAACGCAAGCGCTGCGTGTTCGAAGCTCCATCCCTTCGTTTCTTGCTTTCCACCCTGGTAAAATAGCTGTGGGCACCCTGGGCCTTCGAAGAAACTTCAAAGGCGGCAGCACACCCTCTCCTGTTAGCAGTGAAGGCTGATGAATAATAGAGTGGACCAACCCACTCGTGCTTTAATCTGTCATGTTCTATGGAAATTAAGCCTTTCTCTTACAAGAAGGCAATTTGTGCTCTTGGCATCCTCGGCGAGAAAGAGCTCTCTCATCTCTCCTGCTGGATTATTGATACCTTTTGTATTAGGTAATGCAATGTCTAATTGGGCTCTTTGCCTGTTCTGAACTGCTCCCCAGCCAGCGCTCAGCAGAACAGAGACCTTTTGAGACGGCGGGCGTGGGTGCTGCCAGCACCCGTGCCCAAGGCTCACCGCTGCCTGTGGAGACGGGGTGGGCAGGGGAGAGCCGTGGGCACCCGGGGTCTGACCGGCCGCACTCCCTGCCCTCTTCCTGCTCCAGCAGCTTGGTTGTGGCCAACCTTCCTGCAAAACCCTTTGAAATGCCCCTCCTGAGCTTTCCACCCTCCTCTCCTGCCAGGATGGAAAACAACCCTTGGTGCTGGGGGAGAAGCAGCCCCTCCGCGCCAGTCCCCCGGGGTGCTAAGGAAACACGTCCTGGGTAAACAGTTTGCCCTAATGGGTTACAGGTGTGAGCCCGGCTGGCGTGGGCAGGTGTGTTTTCCTTGTGCTGAAGCGGGGTTATAAACAAGCAGGGCGCTCAGGCCATCCTGCCCTGCCCTGCTGTGAGCTCCCCCGGCGAGAAAGGGCTCCTTGTCTGGGGCAGGCACCTGAGCCAAGCCGGGGAGTGCCGGGCTTCATCCTCCTCCTCCTCCTCCATGCCTTGGCTCGGGGCGGCGGGCAGAGCTCCGGGCAGGCAACCTGCCCACCGGCCGTCGCATCTCCTGCCAGCCAAAACCCACCAGCTGCCTTTGAAGAGGTTGCACCTGAAAGGGGAGATGGAAGCTAAGGGCAGACAGGAGCCAGGAGGCTGCCCAGCCCTGGGGAGCGGATAGACGGTCCCCCCACTGTGCTGTGGGTTGGGAGGGGAGATGGGACCCTGGCAGGGTGTTAGGAGGAGCTGGAGGGGCTGGGGCTGCTCCCATGGACCCAGGGGGGTGCCGAGTCCCCGGGTACCTGCCTGCCACGGCTGCTTCCAGGAGGAGAGCAACCTTCCTGGGGGCAGCCATGGCGCGTGTCCCGTGGCGAGGGGGGAGCAGCCCTCACCTGTCCGGGGGCTCTACCGAAGGCACTGGGGTGCAGCACGGTCTGGCTATGGGATGGAGGAACGTTTGCCAGGCGGGTGCTGGGAAGAATTGCTCTTTCTTCCCCAGCCCGGGTGAGGCTGGAAGTGATGCCAGCATCTTGCATACTTTGAGGATTGAGGAGTTTCTGTGTATCCCATGATAAATCGTGTTAGGAATGAAGGTGGGGGAGTCCAAAATCAATAGGCTGGGGAAACCAATGTCAGGGTCACACGACAGCGCTGCCAGAAACCAGGTATGCTAAATGCTTAAATCCTTCCTTCCGCCGCCTTGGGACCTTCTCTGCTTCAAAGAGAGCCCTTGGAGGCCAGGGAACCGCTGACTCGTTTTTTTATATATTTTTTTTTAGCAAAGATCAGTCCTTCTGGATGGGGTGTGTGTGTGTTAGGGGCAGAGCAGCGTTCACCCCAGGAGCTTGAACCGTGAGAGCCTGATGGGACTGGGCACAAACCCACCTGCCCCCCCATGCTCTCTAGCTTTCCATCAAACGCCGCTGCACTCAGGCAGGTTCCCTGCCTCCAGCCCATCCTGCCTGCAAAGCCAGACTCAAGTTGCTTCCCCTGACATCGTTCCCGAATCCTGCGGGGATCCATGTCCCAACACATCCCTGGTTCACATCAAGTGGGAACTCTCCACTGAGACCACGAGCCCTGGGGCTCTGCTGGGAAGCTGCAGCGGGAAGTGCCTTGCTTCCAGGGGGGGCTGGATTTTGGGCTTGGGAAGGGGGGGCAGGACGAGAAGGGAGAGCACCCAGGCGATGTGGAAAGCTTGCCATAAGGCATGGGAAGAAAGGAGCGGTGCCAAACCCACGGGCTCCTCTCCAGCTCTTCAAAGCAAGCACGCCAGTCGTTAGAGAGAGGAGAGGAGAAGGCGGTGAGCTGCAGTTTGCCGGGAGGTGGGGTAAGGCGAGGGGAGGAATATTATATCATGGAAGGGGAGCCGATGGACTGAAGTCTCCTGAATGAAGGGGAAAGAAGAAAACAAACGTGAGCAGGAAGGCGTAGAAGTCGTTTCACGGGAGAAGTTGCAGAATCATTGAGATGTGTCATCAGTGACCAAAAACAGAAGAAAAATTCCTTAGCCTAAGAAACAAAACGACTCATATTTAGGGCTTTTATTTCATATTTTGCTAGTGCTGGGTGACCAGGAGAGAAGGAAGGGGAGCAGCAGTGTTTTGATTAGGAGTGAACCCTGGCCAAGCCCAACATGTGTTGTTAGAGGCTATGGTTTACATTAGAAAAGGCTCTAATATAGTGCTACGGCTTCTAAGTGCGTTTTGATGATGATGATTATTTTCAACTGCGTAAATGGCACGAAACACGGGCAGGGTATTGAAAAAAAGGCCGTTTGGCTCCAAGAACAACATCCACTGGTGCTGCCGAGCCCTTGTCAGAGGGATGGCTGATGCTCTCCTCTCTGCCCCCATAGCGTGCTACTCCCCATGGCTTTGGCATCCTACGTCATGGCTGCTGCTGCAATGCACCTCATTCCTTTAACGATGATGATGAGGGTTGCATAAGCAGGAACCAATGCAGATTTGCTGTTTTCTCCTCCCCTGGCTCCAGCTTCCAGAGAGCGAATTATGGTATGTTCAAAAACCTCCAAGTTCCCCCAAACCAAGACCCATCCCTGTAATCTGGTTGAGTTTTTCACTGCAGCAATTGCTGCTGGAGAATCAGCTTCTACCCACAGGGTCTGTGCGGCTGGAAGCAGGGAGATGCTGGGCTGAGGGTGGGGAAAATGAGGTCCTGGAGTGGGGAAATGTGATTTTGGGGGCTGGTGGGGAGGAGGCAGGTCCTGACGCTGCCTGGCAGAAGTGCTGCCTGACCACTGTGCACGAGGAAGGGGAGATGGTCCCAGGGGATACCCCTGGATGGTAAGACACCAGGGGAGCAAAGAGTGCTCATGGCAGGGAGAAGACTGGGATACGACTGTGGTCCATCCCCAGGCCAAGGGCATGATGTCCAGGACCTCTTGGAGGCTCCCAAAGTCAATGGAGAGGCATTCTCCTCCAGACCCATCCTCTGCTGGGCTTGGGACCAGCGATGCCTCCAGCCTCCTTTCTTCCCTGCGAATCACCTGGCTGCCCTCTCCTCTCAGCCTTTTTTCCCCCCTTCTAGACAAAATAACAAGTTCTCTCCATTCCCGGGACTGCTCCCTTCTTTTCCAGACTTGCCTAGGCTCTTTCATTGCACCAATAAAAAAGTAAATGCATCACACGTTGGCCGGGGAGAGCGGAAACCCTTAAACATCTAAGAGGCGAGAGCGACGCGCTGTGTTTTTTCGAGGCCGGGCTTGGCTCCCCAATGCCCTGTTAGGTCAAATGTCTTGCTCTGAAGAAGGAGAGAGGGGACTTATTAAAAATCTTTCATATTTCTTATTTTTAAGGTCCCGTTTTGGCAGGCCGGAGGCCGAGGCGTGAGCTGGGAATAGGGCTGCCGAGGGGGAAGGGCACCAAGCCGGCGGCGTGCAAACAGATTGTGCAATATTTGCCTTGCACAGAGCTCCCATTGTAAAGCCTGGGAGTTCTGCTTTCAATAATTCTTCTGCCATAATGCCCCATTGATGGGGAGAGAAAGGCAGTATTGAAGGTTGAAGGGGCTCCGGCCCCAGGAAGGGTTAAAAAATAAAGAAAAGGGGAAAAAAAAAAAAAAAAGATTTGAAGCTTAGTTTTAAACTTTGCTGTGTGGCCCTCGTGGCAGATCGCAGCCGCTGAGAAATATGTGGAGCCTGTTTGCATAACCCTGTTTGCAGCGAGGGCTTTTGGAGCCAAAACGCAAGTGCGGCCGGAGCTGGGGGGCCGTGGGGAGAAAAAAGCAGGAAGGGCTGTGATTATTTTCATTCTTGCCCCAGGCCACATAAAATTAATAATAATAATAAAAAAGAGGTAATATTCAAATATTTGGTTAGAGAACCAGCTGTGCAAATGCGAGGAGCTGTGCCTGCTGCAGGGACATGGAGGGACCTGGTCCAGGCTCTGGTCAGGGTTTGCTGCCTCGCAGGTCATGCCACTGCGCTAAAAAGACCAAAAAGGAGGATATCAGGCTTTGGCTGATGGCTTTACCCTGGTTGCCGCCTGATTTCTCAGCGTGGGGGCTTGGTCCCAACTGGAAGGGGTCCGCAGGCACGTGGAAGTGCTGGGTTGGGGTGCGGGTGGGTGATGCTGTGCCCATGGAGCCGCTGCCGGCCCTGCAGCCAGCACCGGCTCACCCGATGGGGCTCCCCATCATGGATTCGGTCACGGATCAGGCTGGGAGGGAGATTCGGCATCTTCTGTTGCAGTAGCTGATGTGACGGGGAGCAGCGGGGCTGTCCTCGCCCGGGCAGATGCAGGACCGAAGCAGGCAGGGTCCGCTGGCTGGCTCAGCATCCACGGCCAGGCCGGCTGCCAGGGGAAACCTCCCCATTGTGCAATGTGCCGGAGCTCTCCAAGGGAGCTCCTGGCTCTTGAGACATCTTTGAGCAAGGCTGGACGAGTCACTGCCTTGAATTAAGAGCGGGTGAGGGGGGTGGCTGCAGGCCCTGAGTACTTTTTCCATCCCTAGACCTTATGACGCATTAATCACCCCCAGAGCAGCCTCCCAGACGGCTGAAATCGTCCTGACCCTGAAACTCCAGAGTTGTCATTTCTTCCTCTCCCTCCTCCTCCTCCTCCACCTCCTCCCTCCCAGCCGCTCCCACCTCCTGCCTCTCCTTCAGATGATTTCAGTGGGGCTGGTTTGGGGGTCCCATTGCACCCCATTTCTCCTGGGGTGTAGAGCGGTTTCCCCGTACCCCTCGCTGCTTTTCACCTTTTTATCATTTCTTGGAGGAGAACCCAGGCTGTGCATCCCCCTTCCCCAGGAGGTGTCCATGTGCTGCTGGGATGTAGCCGGCTGTCCCCGAACCATCAGAGCAGGGTCGCTGCCAACAAATTCACTGTTTATTTACCCTTCGGCTCTTGGAAAAGCTCCCTGAGCTGAGTTAACCCCCCTGTTTCCTCCCCAGACCTGGGGCCAGCTTGGACCCACCACTGATTTCCCTGAGCTGGCTGCCTTGGCCGGGCACAGAAGGTCCCCTCCCCGTGCCAGCGTGTGCCCACGTCCCTGCTGCCGGCTCCTTCCCTCCTTTCAACCTTCTGAGCTCCGGCCATCGGCAGCAGCTTAAATTCAGGGTGACTCTCCCAGCCTGTGCTTCCTCATCTTAAGGCGTGAGCAGGATGCAACCCACCACATGGCTGCAGAAGCCGCTGCAGCAGCAAAGCCACACACCCGGGGAAGTGCTCGGTGCTGCTCTTGCTCCTCGGAGGTGGGCTCCAGCCCTGCTCCTGTGGCCGGTGCATCCCTTCTGCTGCCCACCTCCCGCACCGCCCTCCCCGCTCAATCCTCCGGCCCCAAACAAGACAGTTTATCAGCAGTCTGTGCTGCCTTAAGCACACTTTCTCTGCCGCATCTCAGCCCCGACATCTCCAATTTCCTCTCTAATCTGTAATATTCACCCAAACCGAGTATTATTTATTATTTGGAAAGAGCTATGATTATAATCCCTGACTCTGTCTACAGTCCGAGGTGTGCATGGAGCCATGCGTATGGGGCCGCAGGTTGGGATGCTCGGTGAGTTCTACAGCCCCAGGTAGCTCAAGGGGGACAGAGAGGTCTCCCCGGGTTGCAGGGGTCCATCTGGAACAGTGGAGGAGCACACAGGACCCAGGAGTCAGGGGTCCCAAACCACCCCCCACCCCTATTCCCCTTCAGTCAGGTCCAGATTTTTCCAAGAGGAAGGATTTGTTCAAAACTAGAGATGTCAGGGGAGAAGAGGGAGAGGTGCAGGAGGCAGGTAGGTGGTGGGAAGGAGCGAGGGGAAGGGAGAAGAGGAGCGGGTGGAAGAAATGAGTGATGAACCTCCGGGGATTAATCAAACCTCGCTGAAGGGCTCGACCCAGCCCTGCTGCTCTCCTTTGAGCGAACAGGGGTTTCTGCCAGTGAGGAAAGGCAGAGAAAACAGCTATCCATCCCTGCCTCCTGCTCCTGTCCCCCCGCACTCCTCCCTGTGCTCCTGCAACAACCCCCCCCACCCCCTGAGCCTCTGCTGAAACGGGCTCTCTGCCTGTCCCTGTCCCTCTCCCCTCTGCCTGTGTCTAAAGCCAGGAGGGAGAAGACCACCCTCCCTTTGCCTTTCCTGGGAGTCATCCCTGTCCCTGGGAGCGAGGAGCCTTGTGCTCCCTCCTACCCGCTCCTCCACAGCGCTTGGGGTCCCATGGGGCAGGCTGGCATGGAGCAGTGGGGAGATGTGGGACTCAGGGGGCTGGAGGCATCAGGGGAAGGGCAGTGCCTGGGGCAGGGAGTGGGGTGGGGGCCCAGGGAGGGGACCCAGGGGAGGGGGACATGGAGGGGACCTGGCAGAGGGAAGCCTGGGGCTGGGGACCAGGGGGGACCCCAGAGCAGGGGACCAGGAGCCTTCTGGCTCAGCTGCTCCTCTGAGCCCTTGCCTAAGCGCAGGCAGAGCCCTCCCAAAGCCCCCAGCGAGCCCTCCGCCGCTGCAGCCCCACGGACCTAAAGGCAGGCAGGGTGCACGGCTGTGGGGGCTGTGTCGGGGTGCCTTGTATGCTGGGAGCCCTTGGGTCCCCGTTGGTACGGTGCAAACAGCCACAGGGCTCAGCTCCCGGCTCTGCCGGGGTGGGTGAATATGGGTGGGTTTGTGCTACCAAAATCCCCCCTCCTGGGCCAAGTCCTGCCCTGGGGAAAGTCGAGGGGGTGGGATGCGTGCCAGGCGTGATGGCTTCCTGATGCCTGACGAACGCTGGCCCTGCAAAAGGTATTACACAGGAGCATCGCTCATCTCTCCCAAAAGCTCCCCTGAAGCATCAGGGCACCAACCTGGCCCCTTGTCCCAGTACCCCAAGATCAGACCAGTACTCCTGCATTGGCAGAGGTCTCTAGTTCACAGCAAACCTTGTCCCTGGCTGGCTGTGGCCATGGCCAGTATGAATGGCCTCTCTCTGCCTCAGTTTCCCCACTTGGAAGATGGGTGCAGCAGCACCCACCCCACTCTGTTACTGCTCTGCGTGCCCCTGGGTGGTTTTATTCAACACTGGGGGTGTCCCGACAAGTTTTTGCAGCTTCTCCTTGCCCAGGATTTATTTGGATGGTGATTCTGGCAGCGCAGGCAGCTGGCCCCAGCAATCCCTCCTGGGGACCCAGCTCTTCCCGCTGCCCTCCCCGGCTGGATGCTGTGGGGGGCTTCAGCTGAGCATCCCACCAAGGGCCCTGGCCCACGCGTCACGCGTCTCAGGGCAAGCGGGGAGGGAAGCGTCAGCGGCTCGGGGAACGCCACGCTTAGGACCCTGCACGCTCCGGGGCTTCCCAGCTTTTTCCTGGAGCTGCTGAGCTGGGAGGGGCCGAGCCTGCAGCTCCCCATAAACCTGGCCGCTTAGCCCACGTCCCGGGCAGATGTTGGGACTCTCTGCCTTGGAGCGGAGGGTGGGAAAAGGAGACGGCGGCTCTTCCCCGGAGAGCGAGGAGGAGAGCTTGGCACCCCTGGGCTTGAACTTTAGCACCCTCTTCCGCAGGAGTTTAAAGAAATGGATCGTCGTATCCCGAGTGAGCCGTCTGGACAGCCAGGCAGGCGCAGGGCTGGAATGGAGGAGAAGCCAACTACTTTCTCCAGCGAGGTTTTTATGGGGTTCTTCATAAAGAAATATCACCGGCGAGAAAACGCCAAGAAGTGAGGGAGTGTTTCTAGCGCTCGGGACGCTTGGTGAGCAGCTCTGGGACTGCTGTTAATCACTGCGAGGAGCCCGTCCTGCCGTGCAGATGTGTTTGATTGGAGCGGCGCGAGGGTTATTTTCTTTTGACTGAAGGCAACCCAGCCCCGGCGGATTAAGCTCTTTGTGTGCGTGCGAGTGTGCCTTCATGGGAGCTGCTCCCACAAAACCAGCTGCAGGGGTTTGAGGGACGATCCCCTAGCTTGGGGATTCTCCTGGAGGAGGGGGAGACCTCCTGTTTCCGTGGGTCTGAGACGATGCCGGGACAGTAACTCCCTTCGCAGGCAGTGCAGTGTGCTCCGGGATGGCCGTCTATGCCCTCACAGGCTTCTCGCTCGTCAGCCTGCTCAGCTTCGGCTATTTGTCCTGGGACTGGATGAAGCCCAGTTTGGTGGCCGATGTGGCCATGGACCCCATGGAGAAATCGCTGCGTCCTGCCTTCGCCAGGCCACCCCACATCATCTTCATTCTGACCGATGACCAGGGTTACCACGACGTTGGGTATCATGGCTCAGATATCCAGACGCCAACTCTGGACAGGCTGGCAGCGGAGGGCGTTAAGCTCGAGAACTACTACATCCAGCCCATCTGCACCCCGTCCCGGAGCCAGCTGATAACTGGCAGGTAAGCCAACGCCTGCTCACACCCCACTCGTATCCCCGCTTCTGTCCCTTCCTTAGCTCTGAGGGGCTTAACCCCAGCTCACTGCTAGACAGATGCCCAGGTGTATTGGCAGATGATGGAGATCCTCCAGAGAAAGTTGTCCTGCTGGCTTTCTCTGGAAGGCTCCCTGGGTAAATGGTTGATTTTTCGCATGGGATAAATAACAGCACATGGCAAGGCCAAAAATGCGTATGCCATTGAGTAACAGATGTCACTTTGGGAGAGGATGGTCTCTGGCTAGGAGGTCCTTTGGTGCTGGGCGAGGAGCTGTGCCCCCAGGGCAGTCCTATGCTGCTCTCACAGTGGCCTTTGGGGGTTTGCTGCTGAGTGGTGGGGTTGAAGGATCATTTTCCCCTGCATCTACGAGTCCTTTGGACTGTGCTTTTCCTTCTTGCTGTTCAGTACTGCACTGGCCAAGGCAGGCTGGATGCTGGTCCATCACCCTCTCCCACGGTGGCACAGTCAGGTCTCCTTTCATCCTGGGCCCTTCTGCCTCCTGGGACAGATGGGGCTTTCCCTGGAGCAGGGTTGGGAGGTCAGCACTCACCGTAGGAGGCAGATTGCATCAGATCATCTCCTGCTGAGGAGTGGGCCCCGGGGATGTGCCTATGGATGTGGTCAGCTACTGCCTGGGGGTGGTGGAGCCCACCGGGGTCCAAGCAAAGGCCTCTCTTCTCTCCTGGTGGCTCTAGAGGGATCCCAGGCATCTCCAGGGTGTGCAAAGCAGGGGAGGGCACCCAGGTGGGGCACTGCAAACCCGTAGGGATCAGTATGCAACTCTTGCTTGTGTTGCCCAGCTCTGGCAGAGCCCAACCAGCTCCTCTGGGCTGGCAGCAGCTGGGCCAACTGCTGGTGGCATCCTGGGAGAGCAGCCCAGTGTGCTTTTGAGATGTCTGCTGAGCCCCTTTTTTTTTTGCATCTGCTTTTGGTACTTTTGGATGGATGAGGAGCTCCCTGTCTCTGGCATGAGGCTTGCTCCAAGGGGTTGGGCTGGGTGACACAGAGCGCTGCATGCATTTGGGGTCTCTGGTACATAAAGTGCCACCATGCCCCCACCCAGCGCTGCTCCCCATCACCATTGATTCCTCCTGGCTCTTCCCTGGCAGGTACCAGATCCACACAGGGCTGCAGCATTCCATCATCCGCCCTCGGCAGCCCAACTGCCTGCCCCTTGACCAGGTCACCCTGCCCCAGAAGCTGCAGGAAGCCGGCTACTCCACGCACATGGTGGGCAAATGGCACCTTGGCTTTTACAAGAAGGAGTGCCTGCCCACCCGTCGGGGCTTTGACACCTTCCTGGGCTCCCTGACAGGCAACGTGGACTACTACACCTATGACAACTGCGACGGGCCAGGCGTGTGCGGCTATGACCTGCACGAAGGGGAGGATGTGGCTTGGGACCAGAGCGGGAAGTACTCCACCTTCCTCTACGCCCAGCGCGTTAGCAAGATCCTGGCGTCCCGCAGCCCCAAGGAGCCCATCTTCATCTACGTGGCCTTCCAGGCGGTCCACACGCCTCTGCAGTCACCCAAGGAGTACATCTACCGCTACCGCTCCATGGGCAACGTTGCTCGCCGCAAGTACGCTGCCATGGTGACGTGCATGGACGAAGCGGTGAAGAACATCACCTGGGCCCTCAAGAAGTATGGTTATTATGACAACAGCGTGATCGTGTTCTCCACTGACAACGGCGGGCAGACCTTCTCCGGGGGAAGCAACTGGCCGCTACGGGGCCGCAAAGGGACATACTGGGAAGGGGGAGTCCGTGGCATCGGTTTTGTCCACAGTCCCCTGATCAAGCGCAAGCGCCGGACCAGCTGGGCACTGGTTCACATCACAGACTGGTACCCAACTCTGGTCAGCCTGGCCAGGGGCAACCTGAGCAATGTCCCAGGCTTGGATGGCTACAACGTCTGGCCTGCCATCAGTGAGGGCAAGGAGTCGCCACGAACCGAAATCCTGCACAACATCGACCCCCTGTACAACCACGCCAAGTACGGCTCCTTGGAGGATGGCTTCGGCATCTGGAACACAGCTGTGCAAGCCTCCATCCGGGTTGGGGAGTGGAAGCTCCTCACCGGCGACCCAGGGTACAGTGACTGGATCCCCCCGCAGACCCTGACCAACTTCCCAGGGAGCTGGTGGAACCTGGAGCGTCTCACCGACGGCCTGAGGAAGTCTGTGTGGCTCTTCAACATCACCGCTGACCCCTACGAGCGCTACGACCTCTCGGACCAGCGCCCAGATGTGGTCAGGACCCTCCTGATGAGATTGGTGCACTACAACCGGACAGCCATCCCAGTGCGGTACCCTGCAGAGAACCCCCGGGCTCATCCGGACTTCAATGGCGGTGCCTGGGGACCTTGGGCCAGCGAGGATGATGGGGAGGAGTGGGAAGGCGGCGGGGAGCCCCTGAAAAGTAGGAACAAGAAGAAGAAGAAGTGCAAGATCTGCAAGTTGCGCTCATTCTTCCGCAAGCTGAACACCAGGCTCATGTCCAACCGCATCTGACGGGAGACTCCCCCAGCATCGACCCAGCCTGGCCAGGGTGGAGCTCCGGACGGCAATGCCGCGGGGTGGGAGCGAGGGAGAGGGATGGATGGGGAGGTGACCAGAACCCTCTTGCTTTCCCTTGCTCCAGGGTTCACCCCAAAACACTTCTCCTCTCCGGCTGGACTGGTGGCTGCAGGGAGGTGGTCCCAGTGGACGAGGAAGGGCGATGTGGGCTCAGCCGCACTGCTTGGCAGTGGCGTACAAGTCTGCTGAGCTGGGCTGGCCCGTGCACATCCCTTTCCAAAGAGAGACACCCTGTTCTCAAGGACTCTGCAGGCAATCACAAGCTTTAAGTGTTGGCTGTTGCAACGGCAGGAGGAAGCGGGGGACCCTGGGGTGGCAATGCAGAGGGGCTGGCCAGCCTCAGCGGCTCTGCCTGCAGCTTGTCCCTCATCCTTTCCCTGTATATAGGTGCTCCTGACTTTCTGCCTGCTGCCAGGCAGCTGCCTTCTTTGTTCTTGCTCTCAGAACTCGAGGGTCTTGCCCAAACCCAAGACCATGGCGTTTCCCTATTATACTTCTTTGTGGAAGGATGGATTCCTGACCGTGGATGTCAGACCTGAGACCACCTGAGACCACCATGGCAGGACTCAGCCTTGCTGCTACAGGGACCTCACATGGGGCCATGGCTTCTCCTCTCCACTGGCTTGGGTCGCTGGGAGCAGCCCTGGTGAGGAACTATGGCCCATGGAGACGTGGTTGGATGCACTCAGAGGACAGATGGTTCTTCACGGCCCCACATTTGGGAGGCAGGTTTTCCCCAAGGTCTGGTGGGCTTCGCATGGGTCAGCCACCCAGCAGACCCTTTCATCCACAGTTCTGCCTGGCTGGACCACCCATGTGCATGGCTGTAGGCACCCATGTTCATTCCCATGCATCCTATGCATCCGACCAGCCAACCACCCCTGGCTGCCCTTTCCCAGTGCTGGGGCTGTCCCCATCCCCATGTCCCCACTGCTGAACCTGGGGCAGAAGGAAGATCTCAAGAAGGTCTCTGCAGAGGCTGATGTGCTGCTCTGTAGCTGCAGGACTTCGAAGCCGTGGTGGGGACGGGGATGACTCCCGCCTGCCAGCGCCACATGGCATTGCGTCGCCGCAGATGGGCACCGCTCTCCCAGCAGCGCACACGTGGGGGGGAAACACCTCCCCATCATCCGCCTGCCATGGGGAGCCAGCCCATGCGATTGCTGGGAACCAGGCAGCTCGGGAACCGGAGCAGCCAGCAAAGCGCCATGCCCCCGCGCCTTCGGCAGGGTGTGAGCGTGCGTACGTGTGCTCGGAGGAGAGCTGGCGAGGATGAAAGAGGGTAAATAGCTTTAAAAGCATTTTGGATGCATGGTGCATTTCCATTTACACAATGTGTTTTACATTTCTCCCCACAGGTTTCTCTTGGTGCAGCGTGTGTAGGCGAAGGCCCTGCTGTGAATTTTGAAAATAGTTATTTTTGTCTCTGGAAAATGAGGCCCGTTAGGACTTGTCAGCTCTTGGATGAGCAGTGTGGGCTTTCTTTTTTTTTTTTTTTTCCCCTCTCTCTCTCTTGCAAAATAACATTCATTTAAAATCTGTCATTGAAAGATGTGACAATTGGCAGCGTGCACGCTGAATACCTTTCAGTGTGCTTTCAAGCCCTGTGTGTGAGAGGGGGACGGGGACGGGAAGAGAATGCAATGACACGTTTGTTTTTTTTTTTTCTTACTCTTAGCTGGATTATTTGGGGGAATTGGGATTTTCTGTAGAAACAAAGAGAAAAAAAAAAAAGCTGACAGCAAGGCAGAATAGAGGAGGCCTCTTGTTGTAGAGATCGGAAGGAGTTTGCAAAGCCAGAGTGTGCCAGTGTGTGTGCTGGTCCCAGCTGCGCTGCGCACGCCCATCACCATGCCATCCCGTCAGTCCCCTGCATCCTTATGGACACATCCCCTGCAGCGGCATCAAGGACAGGTTTCAGAGGGGAACTCTGCTCCTCCGTCAGCCCCATCTCCATCCCTGGCTGTCTTAGCATGTCACTCCATGGGGACTGGCCGCTGTGGCATCACCCCGGCTGAGGCGAGCCACGGGAGGATGCTGCACATCCTCGAACTACCTCAACTGCGCAGCCTGGTCGCCTGGGGTGCACATCGCCGGTGTGCCCGTTGGCAGCAGGGCTGTGGCGCCGGCTGCCATTTGGCAAAGCCAACCGCTTGCTGAATATAAAGCAACGCTTTGCTGAAGAAGAGGAGGCTGCTGCAGGCTGAGCCGGAGCCAGAGGAGGGCAGGGGGTGATGGCTGCGGGGGGCTCGGGCACGAGTCACGGCAAAGGGGGAACTGCCGAAGGGAGCGGGAGAGCGGGGCTGGCCATGGGGCGGCGACAAGGCTCGGGAAACGGCTTTAATTTCCATATTTATATAAATGCATCCAAGTTTAGTCCTTCTTTTATTTTTTTTTTCTTCAAAAATGGAAATTTCCATGAAAACATGTTCGATTTTTCTCCCTTCACTGTTACTAATATCCCTGTGAAAAGGTTCGGCTGGTCTTGCTTCATTCCCAGTGTCTGACCTGCTGGGCCAATGCTGGGTTTGTGCAGTCAGTCTAGCCATAGCATTGGGTCTGCATTCTTCTTTTTTTTTAATTAAAAAAAGTTGCATTCTGAATTTTTACAAAAAGAAACAGTTGAAGGAAAGTCTTAGTCCCTCAAAAGAAAGAGGAAAAGTAGGCAGGAGCATCTCTGGGTGCTTGGAGAGCGTGGAGCCTCCAGCCTGAGGACAGCAGTTGTCCTTCACTGCGTTTCCAGTCCCCCTGTATCTGAACGATGGGCTGGGAAGGGGCAGGTGGTGGCCACTACAAGGGCTCCCCACCCACCACTGCTCATTAATGGTCTCTGGGGGGAAAAAACGCAGCAATATCCTGAATTCCCGTGTTTCCCCACAGTTCAAGCCCCTTGGGAGTGCCTGTGAGCTCTGGCTGCCAAGGGGTTAATGCAGCTGGTGAGATGCTCAGGCGGTGGAGCTCCCTGCCTGGCCCTGATGCTGCACCCGGGAGATGTGTTTGCACGCTCAAGCTGAGCGCTCCCCTCCTTCCCAACCGCCCTTCCAAGAGCTGTGCAAGCCCAAGGCTGCTCCAAACCCCAGGCAGGAGCTGCGTGCAGGATGGGGCCCCGCGGAGGCGGTGGGACGGGGGATGCGTCTGGAGCCATCGGGGCTCTGGGCTGGGAGGAGGCAAGAGTGGGGTGGGATGGAGGGGTAGCGTCTGCCTCGTCTGCCTCTCCTCCCTCGGGATGGACTCTGCCTCCACCCTGCCGGCTGGAAGAAGTTGGGATGGGGATGGGATGGACTCTGCCTCCACCCTGCCGGCTGGAAGAAGTTGGGATGCGGATGGGATGAACTCTGCCTCCACCCTGCCGGCTGGAAGAAGTTGGGATGGGGACGGGATGGAGATGGAGGAGTTGGGATGGGATGGAGATGGGGATGGGGGTAGGATGAGGATGGGGATGAGTATGGGGATGGGACACATGGGATTGGGGGTACCTGGGAGCCTCTCCAGCCCCACAGGGAGAGGGAAGGGAAGAAGCCCAGTGGCAGGAAAGAGGATGGACATCTCAGCAAAGCGCCATGGTGGGAGGGTGGCAGGGCACCCTGGGTGCCTCATGCTAGGGAGAGGGTGCTCTGGACAAGGGGCTGTATCTCACGCCAGGCGGTCACGTCCTTTCACCTTCCAGGGGTCCAAGGGTGTGTGGTTTTGCAGAGGTTTCTCCCCCGGCAGAGCCAGCGTGCGACGGCCTCAGGGAGCTGTGTGGTGGCTGCGGGGGGTCCCCCTGTATCCACAGCCATGTCTGCAGGAGGGTCCCTGCCCACAGACCCTGGTGTCGGGGAGCGTGTGGCCTGGGGACACCCTGATGTCAGGGAAAGGGTGGCCCTAGGGACACCCTGTCCCAGCCAAAAGCAGTTTCCTGTGGCCGCAGGAGTGAGCTCTAGGGCCCGCAGGGACAGGGCACATTTGCAAACACAACCCTAAATGTAAATCAGCTCTCCTTACCATGGTATTTATAATCCTTATCTAAAAATAACCCCAAATTCAGCTTCCCAGAGGACAGCAACTGAGCATCCCCCAGACCCCAGCTTGCGTGTGAAACTGTCCCAGTAATTTTGGGATCTCTGCAATATGTAATTCACAGCCCCGCTGGTTCTGCGTGCGAGGCACTGCTGCAAGCTCCCTGAGACCCATGCAAGCCCTGTCCCCTGGGAGGAGGGGGGACCTGCTGCAGCCCCCCCAGGGACACGCTGGTCCTCGCCGAGCCCCGTGGGGCAGCTGCCAGTCCAGTGCGTTTGGGATTTAGCATCAGACCTCAGGTGCCCATCCTGGGGCAGTCCCATGCTGGGGTGCAGAAACTCAATATCTGCAGGTAGAGCTGGAGAAGGCGGGGGGAGAGCAGGAGGCATTTCTGGAGAGGCAGGCCGGTGATGGAGAGGAGCTGCTGGGGATGAAGGTCTCCATCAGGCGGCCAGAGCCGGGCACGGCAGCAGGAGAGCAGCTTGGCTTTCCAAAGCCCTGCAGGAGCAAATCTTGGGGTAGCCAGGAAAAGAGACATCCGCCAAGGAGAAACATCCGCCAAGGAGAAACATCCGAAGAGGATTCTGAGGCTCCTGGGAGAGGGCTGGGACTGCTCCCCTCCCCTGGGAGCTGGTGGGAGAGCCCCCAGCCCGGAGGGGGAAGGTCCCAGCCAGAGCTCCCGGTCCTCTTGGGTTGTCCCCAGGCACTGGGGAGCGGAGCCATGCAGTGGTTCCTGCTTGGGAGAACATCATCGGCAAAGCAGAGCATGTTCAGCACCCAGAAGCCTGACACCCCCTCACCCTCAGAGAGGGAAAAAAGCCAAGGAAAAGGGAAAAAACTGAATAGAGGAAGGCAGGGAGAGAGAAACCCTTGCTGGAGAACCGTGGTGGAGCCAGGGACCCCATGGCAGGCTTTGCCGTCGGTCCCTGCCACGGGCGAGGTGTTTGGGGTGCAGAGGTCAGGGGTGCAGCAAGGGCCCTGGGGGAGGAAGGGACAGATCCTTCCTCCCGACTACGGGTGCACGCCGAGTCACACGTGTGGGGCTGAACACACGTGCCAGCGTCAGGGTGGGCGTGGGAAGGGGGGGCAGGTCATACCGCGGCGCCCACGGGGACACGTACGTTAGCGCAGGCGGGAACGTGGCAGGGGTGCGCCACCACCCACGGGCATCCGTGGGTCTCCGGCATGGGGGGCTCTTCCTCTTGCCCTGCGGCTCTGAGGGGCTGCTGGGGGCTGGCAGCAGAAAGCTGGAGGAGGAGAGCACTCCCTTGAGCATCTGGCTGCACCGGCCCCCATGGCAGCCCCCCGCCTCCAGGCACGGCTCTAGGGGTAGCAAATGAAGCCCCCTTCCATGTGAGAGTGGGATGGGGAGGAGATGTGCATGGGCAGGGAGATGTTTTGGGGACCGTCATACCCCTAGGGCACAGATCGTTCACGTGCATCACCCTCACCCCAAGTGAGAGTGCCCAGTGTGCTCTGGCTCTGCAGTGCATGGCCAGCGTGGGTCTGCAGGCCACCAGCCCTTGGGGACCGTGGCCCTGTCCCCTTGCCCATGGGTGGGAATCGGGTCCCTGCGCTGCCACCAGCGCTGCAGGGTCCCCTCCGGCTGGGCCACGAGGGAGCAGGAGGCTGGATGTGGGGATGCAAGGTGGGGATGAAGGTGGGTAATAGTGCAATTAATGGAAAAGCCATTAGACCTTTCTCTCCTCCCCCTCTTCTTCCTCACTCCACCACTTGCTGTCCTCCTCCACTTCCACCTCCTTTCTTCTCTCCCTCTCTCTGCTCCTCCTTCTCTCTCCTCTCAAAGATTTCTCCCTATTTTTGTCTGGTTAGAGCCTTTTCTTTTCCTTTTAACCCTTCCATGGCAGCCTGAAAGGGAACTCAATCCATCTCAGCTGCCAAAGGCAATGCTCTCCCGGCCAGCGGTGGGAGCCCCTTCTCCCGGGGTGGCGGCAGCTGCTTCTGCTGCAAAATCATCCAGAAATGGGACAAAAGCTTAGAAGAAAGCTCTGATGGGGGGTCAGAAGGTGGGAGGGTGCAAGGGGTGGTGTAGATGGAGGAGAGGGTGCTGGGTGCCCTGGGAGTGCTGCCAGGAGTGCCAGCAGCAAGGTGGGCTGAGAGGGAAACTTCTCCCTGCAGTCTTGGACCATGTTATGCTACTTGTATTGCCCTTTTTGTGCTTTTTTATGTTAAACGCAGTGGAGAGGTGACTCGGCAGCAAAGAGCTCAAGGAGGGGGACAGACATTTCTCCTACCCTCACTCTGAAATCCCCCCTTTCTGCTCCGGTTTGGGCATCACAGGAAAACGGCAGCCCAGGACGCAGACTTTTTGCTCCCCCTCTAGCTGTGCTTTAGGCCAAGCCGCTCGCCCTGCGGCAGGGGGGGACCCATGGGACCTGCTCCCTTGGCAGCCCCGGGGTCCGTGGGGAGAGCAGGCGGGCAAAGCGGGGAGCAGGGAGCGGGTCCCCGGCGCAGCCAGCCTTCCCCTGCAGAGCGATCAGAGCCAGCCCCCCAAGGGACCCTGGCTGATGGCAGGCCAGTTTGGGGACCTGGGGACCTGCCATGGTTTCTCCAGCTTCTCCTGACACAATTCTGCTCCATCTGCTCCCACCTGCCCCGCCCCAGCGTGTCCCCCATTCCGCAGCCCCCCAGAGGAATGCCACTGCGGGCACCAGCAGCGCCTGTATTTTGGGGGGGGGGGGAAGCAGTTGCCAGGGTGACAGCATCCTCCTGCAACATGGAAAGCACGGTTTCCATGGAAACCTTTTTTGCCCCAATTATTCTACTGCTGCCACGTCCTTTCATTTGCCTTTAATATGTGCATTTCAGACTTCCCCCCACGCCCCACAGCAGCCGGGTGACCCCCGGGCAGCCCCCGGGGCCGGGTCCCCAGCGGGGCCCTGATCCCCACGGGCGGGCTGCGGGTTTGGGAAGCAGTTGCCCCGGCAACAGAAACAGGGCGTTTCTGGCAGCGGTGGTCGCCATGGGGACGGGGATGCTGACGAAGGCTTGTGAGGCTGAGAAGACAAATTGCCCTCATCATTATCTCCGGGCTTGTCAATCAAACATATTCCCTTATTTACCTCGGTGAGGAGAGAGCCCCGGGAGCACACGGAGAGGGAGGGAGTGAGAGGAGAGCTGCTTGCCCCAAACTCCGCACTGGGGAGGGAGCATTTCCAGCCCCTCGGGATGGCCACCATCACCTGCAATCGCTTCACTGAGGAGTACCAGCTCTTCGAGGAACTGGGCAAGTAAGTTGGAGATGGGGCTGGGATGCTCGGAGCTGTGCCCCGCTTGGGGAAAGAGCCTCAGCGGTGCTGGGAATGGCTGGAGCCGGGGGAAAGGAGACAGGCATGGAGCAAATGCACTGGGGAGCAGTGGGGGGGACTCAGGTTAGGATGGGGGCTGCCAGCCCCAGCCCTGCCTGCTCTGTCCCTTCCCGAGTTCAGGTGGCTGCTGATGGGTGCTTGGCTGGGGGCTCAGGTCACCCCAGGGGGCTGGAGCTGCCCAGGGACGGGGCGGCTGCCCCTCTTATGGAAAAGCCGCTGCTGAAAGAGGATGCTGCTGGCTCCCCCGGGAACTTCTCCAGCTGGGAGGAGGGACAGGACAGCCGAAGAGCAAAGCCGAAACAGTGGGCGCCCCTCATCTTCCTTTAGGGAATTTCTCTGTGTAGATTCACTGGAGTTTGGCTAGTCCTGCAGGAGACTCAGCCTGCCTGGCAGCCCCCGGAGAATCCCGGCGGCTCTTGGACAGACCCGGGGTGTCTCCCACCCCTGCCCCTGTCCCAGCACGAGTGTCCTCTGGGTGAGCCACAGCCCCGCCTGAGCCGGCTCTCCTGCTGGGGAGGGCTCCGCTCGGCAGGTCTGGGTGGCATCGCGTGTGCCTGGATCAGGGGGCATGTGTGTGTGCGTGTGCGTGCAAACAGAAATGCCTGTGCACAACGTGGCGATCCTGGGGGGCACTGAGCACCCCAGGGGGGAGCAGGAGATATCAGACCCTCCGTGCGGGGCAGAGGGACGCTCCGTGTCTCACCAAGCGTGTGGCTGTTAAAGAGGTGCAGAAGTGAGCAGGCGTGTGCCTGTGTTTTGGTTTCGGTGCCTATTTTCAGAGCTGGCATGTAAATCTGGGGCGTGTGGCCGCATTCCCCTCGGAGTGGCTCGGCGGCGTGGTGGTGGGCTCAGGGTGCTGTGCAGGGTGGTGGGGTGCCTGTGCCTGAGACAGGCAGCTGTGTCCACCTGTAGGCACGGGCACTTGCTCCAGCCCCACAGCCCCACATCGCCCGGGCACAGGGCAGCCCGTGCCTAAATGTGTGCCCACGCGCGTGGGCATGCGAAACGGGGGCGAGGGAGAAAGGAGAGGACAAAGATGGAGAAATTGAGAGGCTGAAACAGGGGAGGACTTTGCGCCAGGCTGAACGCTGCTAATATTCCCCAGCCAAACAGGGGGACCAGGCTGCTGCTACAAAGTGCAGCTCCTTGGAGGCGAGCAGACCCCTGGTCCCAGGACATGCACATCCATCCCCTTGGCGTTGGGGCGGCTGGCAGGGACCAGTAGCTTGGGGACCAGGTCCCTGCAGTGGGGACAGTCCCAGCCAGCGTGGCGGGTGGGAGGACGGGCACCCGCCAGGGAGCTGGTGGCAAGGTGGGGTTTGGGACCTGCTTTTTCCAGAGGTTTCTCGGCTTTTCTGGGCTCTGAGGCGTTGCGGTGGTGGCAGGGGGTGGGCAGGGGGTGGGCAGGAGAGGCAGTGGCTGCTGAGTGCCTGCGGGGAGGCTGCTGGGCCCTGGCTGGGCAGAGACGGCTGCGGGGAAGTGGAGAGGAGCCTGCAGGCCAGGCATGATGGGGGAGGATCAGGAGGGCTCCCAGAGGCATTTGGGGTGCGATGCTTTGCTAGGTGGGCACCAACACGGTGGGCTGAGTACCCAGACCCGGGGGTTGCCCACACCACCCGGCATCACGGTGTAAAACCAACTTGTCAAATGCTTTTTAACACGTTCATGAATAAAGGAGCAAAGCTGGCGCAGCGGCTCGCCAGCCCCCTGCCAGCATCGCACCCGGCCAGCACAGCCCACCCGACCTCCCGGGGTGATGCAGGGGCAGCGCAGCTCAGGGCAGGGTCCCCAGCCTGCAGCATTCCACAGCTTTCCCCTCTGCTCCAGCGGGGCAGGTACCACTGCAGCACTGAGACATGTTCACGAGTTAGGGGCTTCACTGGGCTGGTCACGGCGCCATGGAGCTGGTCGGGGATTTTCCACCGCGATGGTTTCCAGCACATCCTGGCACATTCAAAAATCAGCAGTTTCACATAGGGAAATTTCCTCTTCATGGGTTTAGAGAGGGAAACCAGGAAGAAGCGCTGCACCTCTGCTCTGCTGCAGCAGCTGCTCGTGGTGGGAAGCGGCGTTCCTCCTCCGGCAAGATGCTCCCGGTGCGGCCGGGATGGGGGTATCCCCGCAGGGGCGAGGCAGGGTGGGCAGCACCACTCTCCCCCATCCAGACCTTGAAGGGGAGCAGCGTCCCGCAGGGGCTCAGAGCAGAAAGGCTCCGTCTTGACTTTGCTGTCCCTAAGGGACTGGGATGGTCTGCTGGGGGGGCACGGGGCATCCCTGAGCCTGGCTGGCAGGAGGGGAGGTGCTGGGTGCCATGCTGCTGCGTTTACCATGCTCCTTTGCCATCTCTTTGGCTGTCACCCATCCTGCCACCCAGGCAAGCCGGGGGTTTAAGATGCCACACACTTAATGGTAGCACCACGACGGGGCTTTGTGGGGTGTCAGAGATGGGGAGGGGGGTCTGCAGAGCCTGTCCTGTGGGGCACGAGCCCTTGGTGCATTCCTGCACCTCCCAGGCACGGGGAGGGCATCTGTCCCGAGTGGAGGACATGGAGCTGTGGAAAACCTGCTCCCACAGCAGCCCCTGCAAAGCCAAGCAAGTGAGGGGCTGCTCCGATCCCCACTGCCACCCCACGCTTGCAGGAGCAGACTGGGACGAGGGCAGGGGGCAGCGTGGGGGGGACCTGCCCACGGACCCCCGGAGTAGGACAAACATGAAGTGCAGCTCCATCAGCGCCTCTGAATCCGCCCCCACGGCAGGTTCAGGGAGAGGCTGGAGACAATTACCGTGCCGAGCGGTACCATCAGCCCCTCCGCTCCTGGATCTGCAGGAGAGGGGTTTTATTAAAAAGGAAAAAAAAAAAATATATATGGAGGAACAAAAAATCCCCAGCCCACACTTTTCTCTCTAGAAAGGAGATAAAATGCCTCGGAGGAGGAGGAGGTGTTGAAGAGAGGGAGGGCGGCAGCAGCGCAGCCCGACGCTGGCGGGGAAGGTGCGAAAAAGGGAGAACTGGAGCATCCCGGTGGCAGAGCCGCTGCTTGGGCTGGCGAGGGGAGGCCGTGGGGACAGGGCACGGGGGCCACGCCTGGCACGGGGGACCAAGGGACAGGGGCTGCAGGGCTGGGACCCAGCAGTGCCAGGGCTCGGGGCTGGAGGGACAGGGCTGGTTGCTGGGCTGTGGGTCCAGCATCACCCTGAAATAGCAGCCGTCAGGAGGGACACGGGCATGGTCCCTACCCATGGCCCTGCAGGTGATGTACCCACCCAGTGCTAAAACTGGGACGTGCTGTCTCACCTAGGATGAATGCCCCATCTCCAAGCCAGGCAGAGACGGGGGCCCCCAGCTGTCACCAGGGTTGGTGTCGGCCCCATCCAAAGAGCCAGTGCTCCGGGAGAGAAGGGACCCGTGCCGCTGCCCACAGCCAGGGAACAGGACACGTCTCCTTCCAAAGGGGTTTCTTGCACCAAGATGGGGCTGAGCTCCCTGCCTGGCACCCCCTGCACTGCCCGCACTGCCCTGCGAGCCGCCGGTGCAGGGGGGATGCCTGTGTTGTGGGGAAGGAGATGCTGAACTTAGGTGGAGCCAAGAGGGGATTTTCCCCTCAGGCTGGGAAGATCCCACATGGGACCGGGAAGCATGGGAGCAGCCTGGCACGGGAAGCATAGCCTGGCTGCTGTGAAATGGCCAGCGAGGTCAAACACCCAATGTGGGGGGGTCCTGACCAGCGCAGACCCCCGAAGGACTTGACTGGGCCTGGGATGGGGCTATGGCAAGCGTGCTGTACCCCCGGGTGTCCTGCACCAGCGCCCAGCGCTTCGTGTCCTCCCTCTGGGCTCACAGGGTCTCGCTTGTGTTTCACGGAGCACAGACAGACATTTGATTTCTGTTAAAAAGCCCCGGAGGAGCCAAAAGCCACGAATGCAGCCGGGGGTGTGAAACCCTGTGCTCTGCCGGTGCGGTGCATCCCGTCCTCGGCTGCTGCATCCCACTTCCCACAGCTCCCCCTTCCCCGCCGTTCTGTTTAGCTTGAATACATGGATGAGCGAGTGGCTGGGGGCAGTGGGACCAGGGGTGGCCGGGGGTCCCCAGACTCCAGGGGGTCTGGGACACCTACGTCCCTCCAACCCCACGTCAGGTCCCACAGTGAAATCCCGTGGCTGGGGTAGAAACCCTGAGCTGAGGTGGTGGGTGCTGGGGCTTCCCTGCTTGCCGCGCTGCTGCAGGCTTTCCTGGCACTGCAAAAGCAGCACACGTGTCTTTAGGAAAAAAATAAGAAAGATGGGTCACAGGGACTCACAGGAGCCCCCAAACCCCGGGCAGTGTGGGGTTCCTGGCGGGATGGGGAGAGTGGCACTGTGGGGCTGGCGATGTCTCTGGTCTCCCTCACCCATGGCAAGCTGGATACAAAGCATTTTGGACCCCCTTTCCAATTAATCCCCCCCCAGACTACAGGGATCTTAATGGCTCAGCTCTTCCAGCAGCCAGGAATAAATGGCAGGACGGGGAGGCCAGGAAGTGGCGGGATGCTCTTCCCCTGGCTCCTGCCCGGCACGTGCCACGAGCAATGGTCTGCACGGCAGCATGGCAGCGCTGGGCGCGTGGGCCGCCGTCTCCGCCGGGGCTCCAACCTCATCCCTCCGTACCCCACCGCTCGCCTGTTCTTCTAAAGATCACATGCAAACCCAAATTGCTCGTCTCCACCCGCCCCCACCGGTAAAATCAATTATCCGCCGCCGCTCGCCAGCCTGCGGCCTTTTATTCCGCGGCAGGGAGCAGGAGCGGGGTGATGGGGAGCGGGTGGAAGGTGGGGCAGGAGGTGGGATTGCTTTTGATAGTAGTTATTTTAGTGATTGGAAGGGTTTGGCAGGAAAGAGAACCTGGTACAAAGGTTGTGCTCAGCAGGGCTGGAGCGCGTGTGTGCGTGTGTGCAACGCTGCAGCTCCCAGCATTGCGCCGATGTGCCTTCAGTGCAACGAGCTGCCAGGTCTCAGGAGACCCCCGCATGTTGGCTCACGTGTGTGCAAGCCACAGCATCGTCAGTCCCCGTCCTGTTTGGCTCCAGTGGTCCTTGCTCGCAGGGTCCCCTGGGCTGTCCCCACTGCCACAGGTTTGTAGCTGGGGGGGAACCTTGCAGCGCTCACCTGCACCCACGGCTGGTGCTCGCACTCGCTTCTGCAAAGTGCTGCCGTGATTGCAAGGTCTACAGCATGCAAAGACACATACATGGATAAAAGTGAAGTGGCCGAGTGCTGCGTGGCAGCTGCAGCCATCCTGGTGTCCCTTGGGAGCCAGCACCCCCGATAAATCACTGCCCCTTCTCTCCCAGGGGGTAGGTAGGGCAGAGCTTGGGAGGGAGAGGACGAAAGGTGCATGATGCCAGGGGTGTCCCAGGGGAGCATGGAGGGGTGAATCCTGCATTCATCCCCAGGTCTACGTGTGCCTGCTCCCATCACCCCCCGAGGACAGGGGTGCAGGGAAGCTCACTGAGAGCCCTCCGTGTTTTCTCCAAGCCCCTTCCCAGCCAGGACACATCTCCATCCCCATCCCTGTCCCCCATTCCCCTGCCTGTGGCTGCCCCTCGCCCCACAGGCGCGTCAGGGCTGAGCCGTGCCCTCGCCCATGCCGAGCCCTTCATCTCTCCTTCTGGCTTCTTGTCTTCCCAGGGGCGCTTTCTCCATTGTTCGGAGATGCGTGAAGGTGTTGGCAGGACAAGAGTATGCGGCCAAGATCATCAACACCAAGAAGCTGTCTGCTCGAGGTAGGTGCTGGGGGCGTTTTCGGGGAGGCGAGAGGCGAGCAGGGTTTGGAGAGCGGGGAATTTGTCCCCTCTGCATGGTGCCAGGATGGTACCTTTGATGTGTGGTGAGGTGGGGGGTGTTTGATGTGCAGTGGGGGACCCCCTTATTCCACCCCAGCTCCACTGCGGTACACACTGAGCTCCTTGACGGATGGGGCGAACGTCCCGAGGAGACATCTTGGTGGCTGCTCACTGCATCCCCTCTGATCTCAGGGCTGCACCTGCAGCTCAGCTGTGCCAGGGCTCTGGGGGGCTCCTGGACCCCAACCTGCCTGGGGAGGCATAGGACCCCATTTCTTTCCCTGAGCCCCCACCACCACCCTGCACACCATGTCATGGCAAAATCATGGTCACAGCCTTGCAGCAACTCAAACTGCTGGCCTCAGGCTTTGGGTAGCACAGTTATTTTGGGAGCATCACCTCCCCGAGAGAGCCCCCACTGACCCCCCATCCCTGCTCTCAGGGGCTGTGGATTTCCGTACTAGTGTACCTACATCAGTGAAACGGGAAGGTGCTTTGGGTGGGGGATTGATTTCATTCCTTTATGGAGATGAGCCCTCACCCCTCGCTGCCATCCAATTAATCACTCCAGTGGAGCACGCTGGCTACTTTGCTGCTGGAAGAGGTGCTAGTGGGTCTGTCCTTGGGGCAAGGCTGAGCTGAACTGGCACAGAAAAACTTCAGCCAGCCCTTGCCCCGAGGCAGGGACCCCTCTGCCCCCAGGCATCTGCCAGAGGAGCTATGATGAGGAGTTTGGATAGGATGGGACAGCAGCTGCCCTGTCCCCGGCTCCGGCTCCTCCTGGCTGGGTGCATTGGGGAGCGCAGGATGGGTGCCGGGAGCGAGAGCCCTGCTGGGAAGGTTTAATTAACTCCCTCCCTCGGTTTCTCTCCCTGACGCCACTGCTTACCTCCGAAGGCAAAAATGAAACACAGAAAACAGTGACAAACTCCTTTCTGACCTCAAATTAAACCAGTGCTTTGCAATCTCCTTCCCACAGCGCTGCCAAAGTGGCACAGCACTGGCACTGAGCTCTCCCAGCTGCCCCCCCTCTTTGGGGATGCAGACCTTCCCCTTGCTCCGAAGGCAAAGGCTCCCAGCTCGGGGCGGTGGCCGGGCTCCGGGCAGGGTGTGCAGTGCTGGCCTCGGCACTCGGCTCCTGCCTGCGCACCCCAGCTGGCAGCGGGGCGGGCAGCAAACGCCTCCCAGTTTGCAGGGCTGCATGGAGGAGCAGACTGAGCTGCCTTCCCTCTGCTCCTCCCTGCCTCCGCTTGCCTGGTCCGGCAGTTTGCCCCTCTCATAGAATCGTAGAATAATTTAGGTTGGAAAAGACTTTTCAGATCACCAAGTCCAACCATAAACTTCTCCATCCTCTTCTCTTGAACTCCCCCTATTTTTACAGTGCTAGCACGGCTGGGTGGCACTCCCCAGGCTGGGAGCAATCCCCAAAGGGACACATCCCCACCGGGATGTGCCACTGGCTGTGTCACACACAAAGAGCAGGAGGGCAGGTGTGCAGGGAGGAGAGGGATCGGGGGCAAGGTGAGAGGAACTGCGAAACATCCCCATGGTCTCTTCAGACATTCTCCCGGCTGCCAACATGGGGAGCCAGCAGGAGAGAAACTGGGGTTTTTGGAAGAGAAATGGGTTTTAGGTCGAGGCAGCAGCTGGATTTGTGGGGCAGGAGGGGCTGTGGCCATGGCTCGCTACCCCCAGCAGCATTCACCGTGTGGTGTGGGTGGGAGGATGCTTGACCCACGGCAGCTGCCCCGCAAGCTCTGCAGGACCCCTCTGCCTGAGGGACATTCCCATCCTTTCGTCCTTCTGTCCGTCTGCCCCGCTGCTTTGGCAGAGCCGTCCCACCTACGTGCAAAGTCCCTGCAAGCCATGTCCTGGGGACTTGCACGCGCAGGGGGATCCCCTGCCAGCCTGCAGCCCCGTGCAGGGGTTGTATCAACGGGATGCTCAAAGAAAACCACAGACCCGGAGACCCAGCCCTGGGCTCTGTCCCCGTGCCCAGCCTGTCCTTGCTGTGCAGCGATGGCAGGGAAGCTCTGTCCAAGCGGGACCCACGCAGCCTTGGAATGAGCAGAGCCCCCAGAACACGCACTGCCCTCGCTCCCTGGGTGGTGGGATGGCTCATTTCAGGCAGTTCTTCCCCTTGCATTTCGCAGCTGAGCCCCTGGCACCGGGGGGAGCGATGGCCACACTCCCCCGGGACCTTTCCTTCCAGGTGCTCGTGCTCCAGGGTGTGCCGAGGGGAAGAGCTGGGCTTACCGGGGCTGCGTCCCCAGGCGCTGCAGCCTCGCAGGCACGGCAGCCTCCTCCGCACCCGCATGGCTTCGCCCTTCGAAGGCCAGCTGGATGCGTCGGGGTTTGTCCTGCCAGGGCATCGCTGCTGAGGACTGCCTGGGGGTCCCCGGGCAGGGGTCCCTGGCCCTCAGCCCCTAGGGATAGGCACCTTTCCCAGCCTCTTCTGGGTGCCGCTCTGTCCCCACTGCTGTCCCCTTCCTCTTCAGAGTGACCCCATCTCTGCCCCCCTTTAAACTCCCTGATCCATTCTCCATTTCGCTTGGTTTTCGCTGGTCTCCCACCCCCTCCCCGTGCTGTTTGCAGTTTATCGAACCCCACCAGCCTCCCAGCACTCCCCGCCAAGCTGCCTGTGCCGGGTTTTGCCTTCACAGGCATTTTGGTGGCAACAGATTGCGAGGGTACAAAGAGGGGGGCAGCGGCTGGGGGGAGCCGCACGGCACTGCTGCTGCTGCAGCTAAGCCGGAGAGCCAGAGCCGAGTTGGGTGGCTTGTGGCAGGGAGGGGATGGGGCAGCCTTCTGCCCCCCACCAGCGGCCACGCTAACCCCTGTGCAGCCGAAGGCTCGGCTGGCAGTGGTGTGCAGGCACACAGAGCGGTGCTGGGACCCGCTCCATACTTGGGGTCGCATTCACCTCCCTCTCCTGTGATCTCTAGCGTCTTCTAAGCGAGCAAAGGAGCTTTACTGGACACCAGCAATGCTGGGCTTCCCCGTGGGCTGTTTGGCCCCAGCCTCCATGCTGCAGATGGGGAAACTGAGGCAGAGAGTGACGATCGGTGACTCACCTAAGATCACTGTCAAGCAGGAGCAAAAAGGGGGCAGAAAGCAGCTCCCCCATTCCCGAGAGAAGTGTTTGCCACACTGGTCACATTGTCCCTCCATCCCGTCCCTGTCCTCCACCCCACAGTGGACTTTGGTTGCGAAAAGCAACAGCCTAAATCCCAACCTCTCCCTTTCGCCGTGTCCCACCCTGGGGAGACTGTCCCCACTCGGGGGGAATGCCGTGGGGAGCTGAACGAGGCCACCAAGGTTGTCCCAGCCTTCGGCTCATGGATCCCAACACAGGCTGCAAAACTGGTCCCAAGCCCTGGGGTGACTCGCCCATGCTGAGCCCCGCGGTCGCTGGACCGGGGATACTGAACCCTGGGGAAGGCTCCAGCCCCCGCAGGGAAGGGTCTGCGTATCCTTCGTGTCTCAGAGGTTGGAGACACCCAGGTTTGGTTCGATGCAGAGCGAGAGTCTGCGGTGTGAACCTGCAGGTAACAGCGATAGCGCTGAGAGACGAGCAGCCCTAATTATACCGTTTCTCCTGACTGCTGGGTTCCTGCTAGCACGAAATGCCTCCAGACAAGGCACCTCCAAGCAGGGTGGCTGGGTCAGGTATAAGGAGGCAGAAAAGCACAGAGGCAGGGAATAAGAAGCAAAATTATTTGAAGATTCATTATGAGCTGCCCCAGGGTGGAAGCTTTTTTGGCTCATCTCAACTTGCTTTGCCCAGAGCTCCGTTGCCTCACATCCCCGAGCCTGGCGAAAGCCGGGGAGAGGGACCCGTGCTGCCTGTTTGGAGACAGGCACCAGAGCGAAGCAAATTTTGAGACCCAGGGTTTTGCGATGTCGGAGAGCAAAAACCTGACGTGAAATGGCTGGGGATGGAGAAGGGGAGTGAAGTGGATAGCCCAGATTCATTCTTGACATCTCTCGCTGGTTGGCTCTATCTTCGATTGTTCAAATTGTAGCATGTGGGGCCAGAAATGTCCTTGCTGATTGCCTGTGCTTGGCTGAATAAGAGAAAACGGAACAGGCACTGATGGCAGTGATAACCCAGGCAGCTCCGGGGTATTCGGGGGGTGATCAGGGGTTGTTCAGCAAAGAGAAGGGAGAGAGGAGGGTGAGGGATCATCCAAAGCCCGGGACTGCCTATGGAATGGGTCTCTGGGGGCTTGGCTGGGGTCTGCATCCGTGCTGGGACACTGTCCATCAGACCCTGATGCTCAGCATGTCCCCAAACCCTTTAGCAAAAAAACCCCAAACGGATGGGTTTGCTCCTTGCCAGTTGCTCCTTACCCCAGGTTTCCCGTGCTGGCAGCTTCTCCCAGAGAGCACGGCAGGAGCTGAGAGCGGTTTATTCCCTTCCCCAGACCCTAATTTAGGACCATTGCCTCTTTCAGATCACCAGAAGCTGGAACGAGAAGCCCGGATCTGCCGCCTCCTGAAGCACCCCAACATTGGTAAGTGCATGCTGCTCTCCGCTGCGTGCCAAGCCTGGAGCTGAGCAAACCTGCCCGTGCTCCGTGCCCAGTCCCACTGCCCGCCTGCCCTCCCGTGCCCCCACCAGGGCTGGGGGGTCCCCATCAATGATTCAGCCCTGCCCGCGGCAGCACTGGCTGTTTGTCCTTCCCTCGCGCGCTGGCCACCACCCCGGAGATGGAAAAGGGGCTCGGTGGCAGCCCGCCCTATTGATCAGCAGAGCCATCCCTTCTCTTCCTCACGGGGAGGCAGCATCTTCAAACGGGGTCATGGGAAGAAAGGCCTCCACCGAACACGGGGGAATTGAAGTAGGTCCTAACTAACCCACTTGGCCGTAGCTCCCTTAGGGAGAAGCGGGGCCCCAGTAGGCTGCAAGGGACTATTTTTACTCCCCCCCCTCGGGTGCTGTATTCCTCTGCATGCTCCAAAAAGCGACTGCAGCTCCGAGCAGCAGCAGCAGCGCAGGGCGTGTAGGAGGAGCGATGGCGGGGGGAAGCGAAGACTTTCCCACCGACCGTCCATCTGAGAGTAGCCTCCTTCGGAAAAGCTGTTTCAGGAAAACTCCTGAGCCCCTGCAAAGACAAAAATAGGCCAGAAGGAGAGAGAGATGGGAGGGGAAAAAACTGCAGTAAAAAAATCCCGAACCCCAGCCTTGAGAGTGATGCTAATGCAGGCTGTCGGTCCCTGGGGATGGTCCGGCAGCAGGAGTGGGGATGAACCCCCGCTCCCCTCCGCTGCACCCTGGTATGTGTTGACCATGGTGGGATCCTGCAGCTTTTGGGAAAGCATTTGGGGGTAGGACAAGAGCTCTGCAGCCCTCGCATCCCGCAGCCAGGAGCTGGGAGATTTCCCCTTTGGCTGAGCTCCTCCCTGGCCCCCTTGCTGCTCCGGATGGCCTGGATCCATCCCTCCCCAGGAACCGCTGCAGCAGATCCAGGGAGCTGGACCTGGGGCCGCTGGGACCAGCCATGCAGCTCCCGCTCCATAAATATTTCAGTTCGGAAAAAGCCTGTCAGCTTCCATCTGTCTCAGGCACATGGCAGCGTGGCAGGTCTCCCCTGCATTGCCGAGGCGCCAGACCCCGCAGTATCCGGCTGCTGTCCTTCCCCCTGCCTCTGCTCCGGCAGGACGATGCCCCGCACAGGAGCTGCCCTTCTGGGGTCCCGCGGGGAGTCCAGCTTCCCCCGGTCAGAGCAGAAGCCGTGGCCTTTCCTCTGCACCAAAATACACGTGGGGATTGCTGACAGCCAAAGGAAATGCGCTGTAAAGTGCGTGAATAGCAAGAAATGCTAAAACTGGAGGAATCCACCCCAGGAGGACTTGCAGGACGGTTGCTGGGCCATGCAGCCAGAGCTCCCCGGGCTCCCAGCCCGACCCCAGGTTTTCCCTACCACTGTCTTCCTCCCTTCGCTCTTCATCACCTGCCTGTGGGGCTGGCAGGGTCCCTGGGGCCAGAAATACCTTGTCCTGTGGTTCAGCCTCCCTGTGTCTTCCCCCCGCATCCCTGCAGCACACCTCACTGCTTGGCCATGACCTGCAGAGATGGCGGGCTTCGAGCAACCCTGCTGCACAGGGCTGGAAGGGGTTAACGGCATGAGATCCTAATGAGTCCCAACCTCGCTGCTATTTATACCCAGGAGGCTCTTCTCCACCCTCCACCCCACACCCTCACCCCCCCACTGCTCCTGCTGCCTGGAAACTTGGGCTCACAGCTTCCCTTGCACGCAGCACAAGCTGGCTAATTACCGACCCAGGAGCTGGAACTGAGCTGTGCTGCTGCAGACCAGCCCTGAGAGGAAGAGGAGCCACCACTGCCAGGGGCATGGGGAAGGCGAGGCAGAAAACCCCTCTCCATTCCTCCCTGGGAGAAGCACACCAGCTGCCAAGGGGCTTTGCTGGCCCCGCGCTCATTTTCTGCAGCGAAGTGGGTCCCTCCGTCTCCCATGGGAATGTGGTGCTGCTGCTGTGATCCTGGAGGAACCAACCTGTGCTTTGCACCGTGCCTGGAGGAGAGGCTTGTGTGGAAAGGCACGCACAGGCAGTGAAGGGCAGGTCCAGGTCCCTAGGACCCCACAGCACATCCACGGCGCTGGGCGATGTATCAGGGAGAGCTGCTGTTTCCCCAAGTTACGTGTCCTTGCAGGGAAGTCTTGCTTTATCGAGGAAATGTTGGCTACACCCGGCCCTGGCATTTGAACTCCGAGTACCCATCATCTTCTGACCCTCAGTCCTGAAGCTGCGTCCCGCTCCTGCCTTGGCTCTCGGCACTGAGCTGGAGTGGTTTGGCGGCGCAGCTCTTTCTGACTATGGTCAGTTACAGATGCTTGTAGGATCAGGCTATATTTAGAGCGGCTGCTCCTTCTTATAACTTCTTGGCTCCTGGCAGCCATGGGCATTGGGACTTCCCCAAGTAGGGGATGTATCCGGACCATCTGCTTATAGTTATGCTGGCCCTATCTGTGCTGAACTCGCCTAATACCCCTTTGAACCCTTTGGCTTCTGCGGGGTCCCAGGCACAATACCCCCAAATCCCTCTTGGGTGAGATGAAACGGGAGGAAAAATGTTTCCTCTAGCAAAGGAAGGCAGAAAAGCTGGGATTATGTGTCGGAGAAAAACAGGGAGCAGACACCGGTGTCGAAGCACAGGGGATGTCTGTGGAGACCGGTAGCGGGGAAGGATAACCAGGGAGTAAGATGAGAAAATTGTGTCAATAGTCAAGACCGGAGGAGACACCAAGAGGAAGGATGCCGTCCAGCTCAGCAGACCTCCTCTGCCCCTTGCCCTGGCCGGGGTGAAGCGATGCCGCTGGCAGCTTGCTCTTGACAGCTGCTGGATCTGTCCGCTGAGCTTGGGGGGAGGGATAGGACCAGCCAAGCGGCATTTTCTGGCCTGGGAGATAAAAGCAATGCAGCGCAGCATCTGCACTCGGCGGCAGGGCTCGTTATCTCTCCCAGCTCAGACTCGAGTCTGGAGGATGTTTCCATACAGGGCTCAGCTGATTTAGCTGCGGTGAAATGGGCTAGGAGCAAAAATTCCCAGAAAATCATTTATCTGAATGTTTCCTTTTCCTCCCTGGTTTCCGAAGATCTCAAAGATGTTGAAAGTTGTATCAGGCTGAAATCAGGTAAGCAGAGAGGAAGGGTTAAATATTTACAGCCTCAGGAAAATCGGAACAAAATATGAGGTGGGGAGCAGAGGATGCTGGACCAGTCTCTGTTTATATGTCCTACCTGTTTCTGTGCCTGACCCCTCGCTGCACATCTGCCTGCTAAGCTGTGAGCAGGGTTCTGAGCCTGAATAACCAGAACCCTGCTGCAGGGTGGCAGGTTTGCATCGGGCTGTATTTGACAAGACATGCCCAAGGGGAGAGGGTGCCCCTCGGCATGATGAGCGGGGCGAGATGCCAACCCTGCGGGAGGAGATGGGGAGAGCGCTTCCTCCGAAGGAAACTCATCCTGTGGTGATTCCTGGATATCCCTGACTTGAGACCTCCCAAGGAGAAAAGGAAGGTCACGAGCAGAAAATAAAAAAAGCCCCGTCGGTGCCAGGGCTGGCAGCCCAGCACCCTGGCTGAGCTCTCCCTGTGCCCGGGCACCTCTCCTGATGGGGCAGAGGGCTGGGGGCACCCACGCCTGCAGCCTGCCCAGCACCCAAGATAGCCCAGCAGCTGCCCAGGACCTCCGCCAGGCACCAGCCCTGGGCAGTCCCTGATTTGGATGTGACCTTTGAGCCTTGCACCGCTGCCAGAGGCTGGGGCCATGGCTGGGGTCCCCTCTTGAGCAGGGACCCACCCCCCCACTGCCAGCGGCAATAGCAAGAGGAGGAGCGAGATGAAAGAGCCCTGCTCTGCTCTTCCCCAGCTCCTGCTTGTGCCCAAAGGGGAGTAAAGGTGTTCCCGGGGAGCGGGGTGGGATCCAGGCATACCCCATAACCCTTCTGTCTCTGCCACAGTGAGGCTTCATGACAGCATCTCCGAAGAGGGCCACCACTACCTGATATTTGACCTGTGAGTAATGGTTAAATGCACCTCTTAATCCACCGCCAGCTGCATGCTTCCACCCTGGGGAGATGTGCCCTGCACCCCAGCAGCCCCCCCCCCCCTCCCCTGTCCTCCACCTCACCCAAGTCCTTCCCACAGGCTGGGTTTGAACCAAGCTTGGGTCCCCCAAGCCGGGCAGAGGGCAGGTCCCTGCCCTGCACCCCTACACTCCCCCCATGCACCGTGCAGTGGCATTTCGGGGGGGTTTGCCAGGGCTGAATGTGCTGTCAATCCATCCAGCTCCCTTGCGTGCTGCGCTGACATGGCCAAGCGTGACTCCCCCCATTTTCTCGCAGGGTCACCGGTGGGGAGCTGTTTGAGGACATTGTGGCCAGGGAGTACTACAGCGAAGCAGATGCCAGGTGAGCACGGACACACGCTGGGCCATGGAGGGGACAGCAGTTGTCCCCTTCTCCCACGAGCTGCTCCCTCCCAGGGTCCTACGTGGCTGACTTTCTGCAGCATAAGCTCCTTCTGTGCTGGGAGGTGTTTTACAGCTGCTCCACAGTGCGTATTCATAAACCAGATGTGTAGTGCAAAAAAAAAAAACAAAACCTCTTTTTAACTCACTCTGCTCCTGTGCCAAGAAGTGCGTGTGTTACCGCAGGGTTGGTCCCCCTCCTCAAACCAGGCAGTTGCCAGCTATTGCTTGTAGCATCCTCCTTCCCCGGACTGATGGCATAGCCTACATCTGACCTCCCCACATAGGAGCGGGGACAGCGGGGCTCCCTGGGCAGGGGACAGTGGGGGTCCCTGGGCTGGCAGGGAAGAAGCCCAGCATCAGGCTGGTGCCCCAGCCAGGAGCGTGATAACACAGACACGGGGCAGTCCTCACCTTTTCCCCTTGCAGCTGCATTACAGTCATTTGCAAGCCTTTCTCTGGCATTTACCACTTGAAAGCACTAAGGAGGAGCAGTCAAGACAGGCTGGGTGGGAGGATGTGCTGGAGCTCTGCTCCCTCCCACGCTCCCGCTGGCGCTTTCCAGGTACCCTACTGCAGAGGCAGAGGGCTGGGTACCATTTCAGCCACCCCTTTGGTCCTTGCAGCTCAGCCAGCAGACAGCATTAGCCTCATTTTATTGAGGGGACGTGATTTGGCCCTCTCCAGTCTCCAGATATCACTGTGCTTCTTGGCTTTGCCCCCAGGATAAGCATAGCCGGTACTAATGTCCAAGGAGGTGGTAAGCTCTACGCTACCTCTGTCTGCATGGAAATATCCCTTATTTCTAGGCAGAAAGCAATCTCATTTAATGGGCTGCCCGCACTGAATCCACTTACAACCCATCCACTTACTAGTGTCATACAAATAAAATAAAATACATGTAAATAAAGACCTTCTGCCTTGCACACAACTGTTTTGGAGCAGAAGTGATCATCGCCTCAGTCTTTTTTTCCTTCCTTTCTCACGCATGCAGCAGACCTGAGGTTTAATGAACTAGATATAAAGTGAACAGATGCAGCGAAAGCCACCCGTGTTAGAGGAGGCCAGGGAAATGGGGCCGAAGCGAAGGTTAGCTCTGCGTCTGAGGAGCGCATCTGCTCTGCCTGGGCTTGGAGACCAAATCTGGGCTGGCATTGCGACTCCACCGCTGGTCCCCAGCTCCCCAGTATTGCTTCTCTGGGGACCCCATGGGCTCCACCATAGCCCCCGTGCTCCTGCTCACCACGGCGGGGTCTCCAGCAGTTCTGGTGGGGTCTTACTGGGTTACAGCTGCTCTCCATGGGTGTGTGTGGCTTTCGGTGGAGGGGGACACTGACCTGTGCTGCAGGGCTGCTGGTGGGAAGCGCGATGGGTAGAGGGGCAGGAGGGATGAAATGCAGCCAAGTAGAAGTGTCTAAGTAAACTCTGCCTCGCTGGACACTTCTGTGAGCTTTCTCCTCTCTCCCGCAGCCACTGAGCTTTCTCCTCTCTCCCACAGCCACTGCATCCAGCAGATCCTGGAGGCTGTCCTGCACTGCCACCAGATGGGGGTGGTCCACCGGGATCTGAAGGTAGGAGCTGCAGGGGAAGGGCCTGAGTGTGGGGAGGATGTGGGGACCCCATCTGCGATGCAAAACCCTGTGGAGCAATGCCCAGCATCCTCCAGGGCAGCTGAAACACAGCAGGGAGGAACACCGTGTAGGGCTTCTGGAAAGCCACAGAGCAAAGACCAGCTTTGGGGTGAAACAACACAAGGGAGAGGGGGTAGGGAGGTCCTTGCAGTCCATGGTCCTCGAAGGATCCAGGGACGCCGGGACACACAGCAGGATAAAGCAGTTGGGGAGCACATCCAGAGCCCTGACCTTCTGCTGTGCTGTGCTGGGAAGTCCCCCCGCCTGCAACAGCAGAGCACCCGGGGGTGGGTTTTGCTCCTCTCCAACGCCCGTCTCCTTCTGCAGCCCGAGAACCTGCTGCTGGCATCCAAGCTGAAGGGTGCTGCTGTCAAGCTGGCTGACTTTGGCCTTGCCATTGAGGTGGAGGGGGACCAGCAAGCGTGGTTTGGTGAGTAGGACTGACCTGAGGTGGGGCATCCTCCAGCCCTCGTTGGTGTGTTTGGTCAGGGGGGGCTCCAGGAGGGACACGCATCCCCAGGATCTGAACCCCAGGCTGTGGGAGTGCCCCGGCAGCACCAGCCTAGGAGGCATGGTGAATGAGTAGGAGTTTGATGGCTCCAGCTGTGCCCCTGGAAACACGCGGTATTGATCCAGGACACAGGCAAGCAGCTTAGTGGGGACTCAGTGAGTCACCGAGATGTCCTGGTGAGCTGGACAAGCTGGTGGCAGGGGCAGACCTGGGGAAGGAAAGCCTCGTCCAAGTGCTGGAGGTGCACGCCAGAGCACCCCAGCCTTCTACACCATGGGGCTTGGATGCTGCCGCTGGCAGAAAGCCATGGTTTGCTCTGCTCTCAGGAGTTGCAAGAGGTTTCTGGAGGGAGGGTGCCCGTCCCGCCAGCTCGGCATGTGCCAGGGCTCTCGGCTCTCGTGGTGGCTGGCTGGGCACCAGCGATGTGTGCGGGGATGGGGGCTGCCTGCCAGCGGTGCGTGACGGGCTGTCTGTCCCAGGTTTCGCTGGCACCCCGGGATACCTCTCCCCCGAGGTGCTCCGGAAGGACCCCTACGGCAAAGCTGTGGACCTGTGGGCTTGCGGTAAGTCAGACCGCGGCTGAAACATCAGGAGTGAGCTGGGCTGGGCTGTGTGGGATGAGGCAGGCTGTTGATCCAGCATGTCCCAGGTCGCAGTCCCTAGACACATCTCGGGGAGGTCAGGGTGGAGGATTTACCCAAGAGGTGGCACATTACCCTGGGCTGTCCCCAGAGCAGCACCCTCTTTCCCAGTCCAGTAGCACCCTTCTCTGAAGGATCAGCCTCCTTGCTATGCACCCAGAGCCCCCAGGCAGGGGAGACACTGGCTCTTTTGCCCTGCTGTGCCCTTGGAGCCAGGCAACACCTCCATGTAGCTGCAGCCAGAGGGGAGCCTTCTTCCACCCGTGATGGGGAGGAGGCATCGCCCAGCCCTAACGCATCACCTGGCTTGAGGCTGTGCATGGTGGCTGCCAGAGCCATGTACCTCCCCAGCCACTGAGCACATCAGCATGGAGCTGGACCCACCAACAAGCCTTTTGCTTTTTAATCAGGGAGCAAATCCTCCAGTTTCCCTAATTTCTCAGTTTCTCTGCTTGAGTTGGGCTAGTCCCCAGGCTGGGTCGGTTCATACCTCCAGCAATTAATTCTCTCGCACTGATCCCATGTCTCCTCTCCCGGGCAGGCGTCATCCTCTACATCCTGCTAGTTGGGTACCCGCCCTTTTGGGATGAAGACCAGCACCGACTCTACCAGCAGATCAAGGCCGGGGCTTATGATGTGAGTGGGTTTGTCTTGCTCCCCCCTTTCACTGTCTCCCCTCTCTCCTGCTGTCCCTCTGTTGCAGTCTGCTGCTCCAGAAGAGCAACCAGGACAAATTCAGACAGACAGGAGCAGGTTTCTTTCCTCTGCTCTGGTCACAGAGGGTTGGCCAAGTTGCCGTGCCCAGGTGGACATGCTGGCATATTTCAGGTCCACTTTGCAGGACAGATAGGTCTTGTCCTGGGCCTTCCACCTTGCTCCCTCCACCCCTGCTCTCCAGTTTTCCAGCTGGCAGCTCTTTCCAGTTGCTACTGTCTCTCCAACCTGTCTCACGGGCAGGAGAAAAGGGTTGCAGGAGAACCAACGCAAGTGCAAAAGGGCTTCTGCTCCCTCCATTGCTCCCTGCCATCTCTTACCCTCGTCCCTTTGCTTCGGCAGTTCCCCTCCCCTGAGTGGGACACGGTCACTCCTGAAGCGAAAGATCTCATCAACAAGATGTTGACCATAAACCCATCCAAGCGCATCACGGCAGCGGAGGCTCTGAAGCACCCCTGGATATCGGTGAGTTTGGTGGCACTCACCGGTTGGGGTTGAAGGTCCAGAGATGTGGGGATTTGCAAGGGGGGAACATCTCACTGGGGAACACGTGTTATCAAACATGCTGTCTGGCTCTTTTTTCCATCCTGGGAAGATGGTTTCCTGGCACGGTTCCTCCAAGTGCTCTCAAAGCAGCCTTTTCCCCAAGGCTTTACAGCAGAGAAAAACCTGGAGTGTGAATGCAAACAGCGTGTCCCAGGGGAGCTGGTGATGGGAGGGACACTCGCGTTCCCAGCCCTGGTGGGGACACGCTGGTTTCTTGGTGTCATACTGTGCTGGGGGGGGCCTTTCCTCAGGGGGGTGGGAGCAGGCTCATGTTTATCCATCCATACATCCCAGCAGCAATCCCCCCTGCCCCGTGCTGCACCCCGCTGCGCTGGCTGCCGGTTCTCACTCTGAATCAGCTCAAAAAGGCAGGAGGAGTCCATGGGCTTAACCCTGGGACACCACACCACGTGCAAACCCTGAGCACATTGCTAAATGTGGCCGGTCAGTCGAGGGGTTAACTCAGGGGGCAGCCAGCTCTCCCTGCAACCCCCCCACCGCCAGAGCAGATCCTGCTGACTCCAAAGCTGCGATCTCCCGCTGCCTATTAAAGTTTTAGCTGCTGCTGCTGCTGCAGGCAGCTCTGGCCCATGTCTTGGCCACAGGAGACCGCACATGTGTGCATGCATGTGAGAGCGGGACTGGGGGACCCCCTTTCCCCTTGGCGCCTGCTCTGACCTGGGTCTCTCTCCTCCCAGCACCGTGCCACCGTGGCATCATGCATGCACAGGCAGGAGACGGTGGACTGTCTGAAGAAGTTCAATGCCCGGAGGAAGCTGAAGGTAACTCTCATACTCTCCAAGCTGGCTGCAAAATGCATGATGAGGTCAATTGGGGGTTTATTCTGAGTGGGAAAGGAAAGGGTGGTGTCTCTGCGTTAGGGTTATGGGGATGATGACATTTGGGGATGCCCGTTGTGAAGAAGGGAAAAGAGATGGAGTGGTGGCTGCATCTGGCTGGGGTTCCCGAGTGCTCGGAGAGAAGCCATGGTGAAGGAAAGCACTGAGTCACACAGCTGCCCTGGACACTGGAGCAAGGACTTTCCCACTGGAGTCAGCGTCAAGAAAGCTCCTCTTCGGAGCAGGACGTGGATCTGAGAGGCACAGTGAGACCCCTTTGCCTGATGTCCAAGCCACCGTTGCAGCCGGAGAACAAAGTGATCCCCAGACGGGCAAAAGGCTCTGGCTCACCCCCACCAGCAGCCCCACAGGCTTTCCCTCTCGGCTGCTGCAGTGTGCTTGGTGTGCTGCAGCCTGGACACCCTCTGAAATCACCACCCCCCCAGGCTTCACCCTTGGGCTGGAGCAGCTCCCTGAAGCACCCATCTCCCGGGTGCTGCTCAGCCCCAGCCAGCAGCATGGCGCTGGGAACAGGCTCTGGAAATCACAATGCCTCCTCCAGAGCCGGTGACACAGAATGGGACGGCGCTGATCTGTACCGCAGTCAGAGCCATCAGCGCTCCAGGCCTGAACGCGATGTGGCACAGAGCAGTACAGCTGCAGGCTACTAACAAGATTATCAAGAAAAGAGACTGGTTATAAACTATTATTACTTTTCAGCTAGACAAGTAATCAAATTAGTTCAGGCATACACTTCAAAATAGTAATCCATTACTGTAAGCAATTAGTCCAAAGTAATCTCATTATACGCTGAGCAACTAGTTAGTAGAGTCAGCTGGAAAAGGGGAAGCATTTTTATGAATGTTGTTTTGCAGTGGTGATCTTTGCGTGACTCCCATGAAAAATCCCTGCCCTGCTGCTCTTAGCTGGCACGGCTTTAATTGCAATTAAATCTGGTTCCGGTCCCGGAGGCTCCCCTCACCGCCAGCTGCCGGCCCCGGTCAGCGGAGTCGTGCTACATCTAGGGCAGGGTAGAACAAGGCTGATATTTAATATCCCTTTAATCTTGGAGAGAAGGCAGTTTCGGAGAATGCAACCCAATGCCCTGGTGCTGGGGATATGGCGTTGGGTACCAAGGGCTGCTTTTGATGACAGGAGGAGAGTATCAGTCCGTGGGCCAGTTTCCTTCCAGCGAGGTGGCCGGGGGACAGGTGACATGCAGGGCTTTCCTCCCCAAGGGCTGGGGGGAGTGGCAGGGATGTGGGGGGCCGGGGCCCAGCATGCCCTTTCCTTCTGCCTTCTGTGTCTTTCAGGGAGCCATCCTCACCACCATGCTGGCCACCAGGAACTTCTCCGGTAGGTGCTGTCTCCGGGGCTCGTCTTCTTGCCTTACAGGGTGCCCAGGGCAAACCCACAGGGTCCCTGGAGAGTTGGCTTCGCCCCCAGGTCTCATGGGGGATCTAAGTTTGCAGTCTGGTGCCTCTGGGGATGTGTGGCATTAGGTGGTGGTCTGGGCCAGGTCACCTGGCACCCCCAGGTTGGCTGCTGGCTTAGGATACAAGAGAAAAGGTGCCTGGCTGAGGTGCAGCGGTCCCCAGAGGTTTAGGTTTTTGGGGTTTGTATGTGCTCACCCACCTGGATCATGCCAGGGTGGGGATGTGGGTGCTGGGGGCAGCCAGGGCTCAAGGCAGCTGGTTTTCTGCCCTCCTGGAGATGTTTGTGGCTCAGGGAGAGCATCCTCTGCACCGGGAAAGTGTCGGAAAGGTCCCTGGGTGCCACTGCAGCCAGATGGCAGCAGGGTCCCTCGGGTCCCTCCCCAGGCAGGAGGATACTGATCCTGCAGGGCACCCTGCTCTCCTCCTGCCTCCCTACATCCCAAGGGCTACATGGAGACACAGGAGCAGGGACAGAGCACGGCAGCCCAGCCTTGTGCACCGGGAGAGGTCTCGGTGCAGCCACAAGCCCCCCTGCCCCTGTGCCCTTGCTGAGAGCTGTCCCTTCTGGGGACACCCTGCTGCCTCAGAGCAAGCCATGCAGCTGGGATTTCACAGGCAGGGATCAGCGGGTCCCGTTGATTCCCAGGCACAGAACCAAAAAGGAGATGGGTGACTGCAGAGCTCGTCTGCTCGCTGTCACCTCCAGCCCTCCCCAGCACTGGGGATGGCCCCGCCAGAGGTGGGACAAGCCAGCTAAGCCCGGCACACCAGCTGAGTGGGCTGGTGGCAGCTGTTTGGTGTTAGATGGGTGTTTTGGGGTGCTTCACTGAGGCACCTCAGCAGTCAGGTGTAGCAGGTGGGCAGGGGGAGATGGGGGCTGCTGGCCCAGCCAGGTGCCAGCGGAGAGGGCCACGGCCGGGGTTGGTATCTGCATTTGTCGTGGGGGGATCGTGCTGACACATTTAGCACTTGTGGGCAGCATGTGGCGGGGCTGGAGGAGTCCCAACAGCTGGGGGGATCTGGTGTCAGGCCCCACGCCGGGAGACGTGGCGGACACGAAGCATCAAAGGGCAGGAAATTCAAAAGCATCTCTTGAAGCGCTGCCCGTCCCACACGCAGCCCAGGGGCTCGCATGTCCCCCCTGCCCGGGAGCACAGCGGGGCCGGCAGGCGATGGGGTCCCACGTGGGGCTGAGCCCCATCGATCCCACCCTGCTCTGGGGTTATGGGGGGAGTGGGGTGGCTTGAGCAGCTTGGGGGGCTGGGGCAGTGCCGGCAGCGGTAGGTGGGCACTGGGGAAGGCGTCTGCTTTTCATCATTGTCAAAATGTGGGCTGCAGCTGTCGGGCCGGCAGGCCGGCAGCACATGATCCCAGCAGCATGGGGCTAAAATTAGAGGGCGGCAGGCGGGCAGCCCATTCCACTGCGCTGCACCAGGCTCAGTCGCCAGCACCCCCCCAGCCGGAGCCCGCCTGCCGCCGGACGGCCCCGCTGGCCCCCTCCGAGCCACCCTGAGGACTCGGCGTGACGTTAGGAGACGGGTCATGCCCCTGACCGAGAGCCACCGGGGTAGGACGGGACGGTGCCAGCAAGGTCGCCCCTGAGCTCCCGGGGTTTGCACTGGGGGTTGCTGGAGAGAGGACGAAACCCACTGGCTGGTCCCGCGGGGTCCTGCTGCTCTGCCGCCTGGCACCATGCTACTGATCCTCGGCCTCCTGGTCTTGGTGCCCTGCCTGGCTCTCCTAACCTCCTTCCTCCTCTCTCCAGGAGGCAAAAGCGGTGGCAACAAGAAGAATGATGGCGTGAAGGTAAGCCCCCCCCGCCCGCCACCCTCTCCTGACTGCCCCTCCACTGCTGGGGTAGCAGTGGGGGTCTCCGTGCCATTCCGGTGCTCCCCACAATACCCTGTGCTTTAAAGGGCAGCTGTTGGCCCGGCTGTCCCGGTGTGTCCCCGTGCCGCTGGCTCAGCTCCTGCCAGGACAGGCAGTGCACAGGAGGCTTTGCAGCGCGGTGAGCAAGGGGAGCGGGCTGGTGTCGGAGGGGTGAGCGGCGGGAATTCGCTGCTGTTTCATTGCCTGCGAAATGCGCTTGCTCCTTGCTGCCCCCGGGGAGGGGGAGAGGCAGAGGCTGGACCAGGAGAGGGGACAGGGGGAAGCAGCTTTGCAGCCCAGAGCCACGGCTTCAGCCTGGAAGCAGCCGTCCAGCGAGATGGGCAGCTGCATCTCCTGCTCACCCCGGCGTACTTCCCGCTGCGGCTGGTGTGGCTGGGCTTGCCCCCCAACTCCTGTCCCACCCCGTCCCCAAGGGCTGGTGTGCTGCTGGGTGGCACACGGGTGCCTTTAACCCTCTCGGCAGCACTGCCAGCCCTCTGTGCCCAGTGCAGAGAGAACAAAGGAACTTGGTGATGCTTGACAGAGCAAATGGCTTGGTGATGCTTTAAAAACAAGCCAGTGCTGGGTGGACGTTGTTTCTTGGGCTGCACAGCCCTCAGGTTCGCCTGCCCCTCCAAGGTGGGGTCACAGCTCTTCTCCAGGACAAGGTGGCTCCTGGAGGCAGCAAAATCCTGCTGCCGAACAGCTTCTGATGATAGGGAGACGTGGTGGTTAGCGAGCTCTGTCAAACTCCTCCTGCAGGAAGGAATGGTCCATGTGAAGGTCTTTCTCTCCTTACCTGTTACCTTCATGAATACAAGTGATCACTCAGCAGGGGAGAGCGAGCGTGATCACATCCCCCATCGCAGGGCAGGGGTGCAAGCTGTCAGCAGGGCTTTGGGAGCCCGACTGCAGCACGGCTGCTCTCCTTCCTCGGGCCCTTTCGTAGGGACCCAGCTGTTGTCCTGTGAGTGGCACAGGGTTTCGGAGCAGCAGAGCCCTCAGCTGGCCTCTTCCCTCCTCAGTCCAAATGGTCAGTGGAGCCAGAGGTCTAGGGATGGCTTGTCTTTCTCCCACTCCTTCCAGATCCAGCAGCTGGGATAGGACAAGCCTGGAAGGCTTGAGACCATGCACAGCCCCCCAAACTCGGGCTCAGCTCCACAACAGACCATTCTGGCCATGCAGTGTTCTTCTGCAACATGAAGCTGATGGCCTGCATTGCTACGAGAGGACATTGCTTTGGGCCATGGTGTCAGGGTATATCACGTGGCTTCCAGAACAGGATTGCTAGGTTTGGACAACAGTGCTGGCACAGAGCGGACAGGTCCCATGGGAGTCACAGTAACCCATATGCCAGACACTGCTGGCCTGTCCTTTGCTGCTCTGAGGTCCTGGCTGCTTCTGGGAGTCACCTGAGAAGTGACACCACAGGTAGAGCTGACTTGGTACAAGTTGCAGGTGCACAGGTCAGAGCAATCATGAGCTGCATTTTTAAGCTGTAAAAGGAGAGATTGGTGGATGGAGAGGCTTCATCAGGCACGGTCCTGAATCTAATTTTCCAGCAGAAAGGGTCAGCCTTGAATTTCACCTCTAGCATTGCCAGGATGGTGTGGTGGTAGAACACCATTTGCCAGCCCAACTTGCCTAATGATGCTCCTTCTTGGACTTCAAAGTAGCTTCGAGGGCAGATGTTATCCTGGGAAAAGGAGAACTTGCTGTCATAGCAAAATAGCTAGTTTGGGTAAACAGCCTTCTGGCCTATCACTGAAACTCAGCAAGGAGGGTCTGGGTTCAGAGTGGGGTCAGAGAGGCTGGTCTGTATCCCCAGTCCTCAGCCCCTCGCTGGTGAGTGGGGAGCAGCGAGTGAGGCTTCATCCTGAGTGCAGTCCACCAGCCAACACTCAGCTCAAGAGGGCGTATAAGCTCTGGAGAATGAGTTTGCTTTTTTTATTGCCCCCTTTCCAACAAGTGGAGGTGAGACAGCCTGGCTAGATGGCCAGGAAGGTAGAGGAGGAGAAGACAAAGTAGACACAAGCTCATTCCCAACAAGTTGCTTGTGTTGGCCACCTTCAGCGTTACCATTCCCACCTCTCATTCCCATGCTCAACCTGGGGGCACTCGCAGCATAACCCGCTCACGGCGGCACAGGGAGGCTGGGTGCTCCAGGCGAAGCTTTAATGTCCCACTGTGGGCAGCTGGCAGATGTCAGGGTGTCGCTGGGTGGTGTTCATTTCTTTCCATCTTGCTGGAAAAGCGAGGCAGAAACTTGGAAACCTGCCTTGGGCGGGTAGGAAGGTGGGAAGGGAATGGTCCTGCCTGCTCAGAGCAGGGCTGTAAGTCAGGCCACGTGGTGTGGTTCACTGTCGGAAGAGTTGTGTCCCCATTTGGAGAAACCTGCTGGACTGCCTGTCCCCATGAGAGCAGGCAGGTCCCAGGCAGTCACGTCTGCCGTTCCTGCCCCAAGCTATGCAGGTGGGCATCAGGGAGCTGGTGCTGCCCTCCAGCCTGCTCGCACAGCCCTCTGGCACCAGGATGGTGCCAGCCCAGGCTCATAAGGCTCGAAACTCGCTCTTCCAAGGAGACTCCTCCCCTATTAAAAGCATTCACAGGACTAAAAATCCCCCTCGACCCCTGCTCTGGGGTCTGTGGGAGGTCTTCTGGTCCCAGCAGCTATGATACCTTCACTGCCCTGTGTAGTGTCCCATCTCGTCACATTGTAAACTAATGAAATCACTGCCCCATGTCACATCCTGTCCCGTCCTAAATTAATGAGCTCACTGCCCCGTGTTGCATCCTGTTACTGTATGTCCAGACTCGACGCGGTCACTGCTTTGTGTTGCATTCTGTTGCGTCTGAAATTTCTGCAGTTTACTGCCCCGTCTCATGTCCTTGGGTAGCAGAAGCTGTCAGCCCTTCCTGCAGACAGCCCAGCTCCGGCAGCTCCATTTCCCATGAGGTTCCTTCCGAAATACTGCAGCTCAGTCTGCCCTTTAGGACATCTGTTGTTTTGGTGAAGGAGGGGCGAGGATTAACGTAGGACCTAGCGAGGGAGGGGAGAGCTGCACTGGCAGAGGGGGAAGCTCAGTGACGATGCTGGTGGGAGCCAGTTAGGATGTGAAAAGAGCAATGAGGGGAGAGGGATATCAGCAGTTTTTACACTGCAGCCCACCCACACACCCTAATGGGTCGCTCCGTGGACTTCTCCAAGAGATTTGCACTGTGGGTGCTGCTTTTCCCTTTGCAGGGCAGGCAGAGCCGGTGCCTCGTTAAATATGCTGGTAAAACACTTTGGTGTTTGGCACTGCAGCTTCTGATTCCTGCACACTGGTGTTCCCTGTCGCCCGCTGGGATTCATCCCCTGGTAGCTGGAGGTGGAGAAGGGGCATGAGGCCAGCGTGCACATCCCCCTGTCTCCTAGATAGATTAAAGGGAGATGGGAAGCAGAGCACAGCAAAGAAGAAGAGTCCAGAAGTAGTTTGGGATTGCAAGTGGAAATGTGGCTATGGGGTCATCCAACCCAAAAGCCTTAAAGCCTAGTGGTAGTGGTCCAGGATGGAGATGAATATGTGCGTGTGTAAGGTCTTCTTTTTGGAGGAGACTTGTCCTGATTTGAAGCACTGGAGCTGTACTCAGGACAGCTTCCCACATGGTGTGTCTGCCTTGTGGGGTGGAGAAGCAATAGCCATGTTGGCTTTAAACCAGCCAGCTTAGTACTGGTCTAGGTCCAAAGCTAATTGAGCGTCTCCACACTTGGCAGCAGCACGGGCAGATGCACCAAGAACAGCTCCCGAGTCTGTAAACATCAGTACGGCATTCACATCGGGCACAGGGCTGTACAGGTGGTGGAGCTGCCGTAGGTTTTCAGCATCCCACTCCTGTTCCTGTGAGCTTGCTGGCCTGGTCACAAAGCCACCAGAGTGGTCATTGACTTCTAGGGGACTCCCTTTTGGACTAGCCAGGTCCTTGGGATGAGCAACACCAGAGATTGTGGCAGGTCAGGAGAGAAAGGTGCCAGCAGGAACGCGGGGAGGGAGCTGGCATGGAACCACCAGCACTGCAGCCAGCGGCACGTCCCTCAGGAGCACCAGGTTGCCCACCACCCCGCTCCTTTCTTTGCCCCTCCATGAGGACCACGAAGGGTGGCTCAGGAGCTGCTGCCTCTCACGTGCTGCTCTCTGCCTTTCTCACTCTGTGTCTCTTCCTGTTCCATCTCTTCTCCTTGTTTTTCCAGAAAAGAAAGTCCAGTTCCAGCGTTCAGTTAATGGTGAGTGTCCTTCGTCTTCCTCAATGCCAGTATTGCTGGGCCTCTCCACATGTTCCAGCTTCCCCCATTTTTGGAAGTTACCTCGGGGTAGGGAAGAAGGGACACCGGGGTTGGAGGGAACATCCTCAAAGCCGTATCACCCACAAACCCCATTAACAGGGTTGGTGCAGGCACTTGCTGGCCACCAGCTGGTGGGAAGCCAGCCCTGGTTCTTGCTGATGGGTTCTCATGCCGTTTCTCCCAGTTCTCCTGACTCAGGTCTGCAGGCTGCATCGGTCCAAGGAGCCTTGGAGAAACACCTTCCATGCCTCTGCGGGGACTGTATGGTCATGGGACACCTTGCCAACCTACATCGGGGTATTATGGGTAATACATAAGCAAGGCTCTGCTGGGAAGAGCTAGCAGAGCCATTGCTCTAGCTCCGCTAGCAGAGTCGCCTTGATGGGGCTCCTGGAGAGAGATGGGGGGTCAGTACCCCCCTCCCCCCCAAATCTGTGTAGTGCTCAGCTGTTTCTTGAAAGAGCTGTGTCTCAGCCTTCGGTGGTCCATGTGGGTCTTGGAAGCACTCTGTTTTATTGTACATTTCTCTCCCTACTCTGCGGTCAGTGTGGTCTCTCTCACTCCTGCACAGTCCCCTCTTTCTCATCCCAGCTCCTCCTCGCTGTTTAATTTGTACATCTCTCTCTTTATCGTACAGTCAACATGGTGTCTTCCACCCCTGCACAGCCCCTCTCCCTGCCCCTTCTGCAACGCTCCTAGGAACCCACCAACCTCCCCTGGACCTGCCCTGTCTCTGTCCCCACAGGTGTCGGTAGGAAAGGCAGCACCGTTCCTACAAGACCCTCCAAGCCCAGCTCTTGTGCCCTTGGCTACAAGGAGTGGAGGTCAGGGAGGGCTCTGCCAGAACTGCCCTAGAGCTGTGGTTGAGGACGGGTTGGACCTGCTGGCGTTTTCCTTGGTTTCTGTCCGTCGGCACAGTCGAGCGCTGTGGGGTCGGACTCGGGGGGCTGTCGAACACACGAGCTCCGTCTGGCGTGGGGAGAAGACCCCTCTCACCGCCCCGTCTCCTTTCTGTTCTTTGCTCAGGAATCGTCGGAGAGCACCAACACCACCATCGAGGACGAAGACACCAAAGGTACCGGTGGGGGCATCTGGGAGGGCGGGCAAGCTGTTTCGGAGGGGTGCCCTGGGGTCATTAGTCTGGCCACCCCTAATGAGATATTGGCTATGGCGAAACCCACCACCATCGAGCTGCCTTGGGGCCCTTCAGAGGTTGCTTTAAGTCCTTAGGTGGTTTCACTGCTGGGTCGCTACCACGAGCAGCTGGGGCACTTCTGGCAAGGATGGGGGGCTCCCAAAAACAGGGATGTTCCCTGAAAGCAGGCATGGAAATGGCAGAAATATGCAGGGATAGCAGCCCAGCTGCCCGCTCCTCCAAAATAAATGGCCCTTTGGGAAAAGCCTCCAGGGGAAATCCCTGCCTCCCTCCTGACTGCCTGCCAGAGCCGGCTTTCTAAGAATAACTCAGGAAATAATTTATTGGTGCTAATTTGTAAAGTCTCTTGACGAAGCGATCTCAGCACAAAGCAAGATGGACTTTGGCCTGACGTGAGAGTTAATGGGGCACTTGTCCTTCCAGGGAAGGGCTCCCCGAGACTTGACGCGGAGGCAGGTGGTGCTCGGGAAGTGATGGGTATCCCTCTCCTCCTTCCCGAAGGACTCTCAGGAAGGCGCTCCCTCTCCTTTCATTAGCCACGATACAAAAAAAAATCAAGTCAGACATGATGCCGATTTGCATTTGAAGCAAAGCCTCGTTAATAAGCCCAGGGTTACCTCTGACAGCTCCTCCCGCATCCCTGGGAGCCAAACCCACTTTCACAGCCTGGTCCCTTCCCAGCTGAGCCGGCAGTGCCGGGGGTCCCCAGCAGCAGCCGCACAGTGCCGTGCCCTTCGTGGGATCCCTCCTTGTGTCTCCCGGGGTGGATGGCCACATGACCCAGCTGTCCTGCCCCCCACCCGAGACCCTCTCCTCCCATCTCGGAGGGAGGTGAGAGCATCCTTGGTCCAGCCTGCCCTGGCTGGCCCCTGCTCTGAGTTCACGGGGTAGAAAGTCCTGGCCCAGCAAGACTTTGCAGCCGAGACCAGCCTATGCCACCTTTTTGGGCCGAGGGCAGCTCACCACTCGGTGATTAACCCTTTTGCTCTTTAGGAAAATACAGGGCTTTTCGGTTTCACCCTGACTTTGGAGGTCTTTCCTCTCCGGGGATGAAGAGCCCTTTCCCACATCTCGCTCCCAGGTTCTTCTGCCTTTTCTCCAATGGCCCCCAATGTCCTGCTGTCTGTTTCTAATGAGAAAAAGATACCTCACCGATATTGCAACGCCAGCACTTTTGGTTTGTTTTCTCCTCATATTTTCTTTTTCTCTTTAAACCAACAGTACGAAAGCAAGAAATCATTAAAGTCACGGAGCAGCTGATCGAAGCAATAAGCAATGGCGACTTTGAGTCCTACACGTGAGTGTGCCCGGTGCGGATTTGGGCTGGGGCAGGGGCTCAGCCCCCCGGAGCAGGGGCTCTCGCTGTGACAACACGTCCCAGGAGGTTTTACTGCTGCCCGGGGCAGGGTGACCGGGTTGACGTGATGGGGGGGCATGGAAACCATCCAAGCGAAGCAGGAGACATCATTTTCCAAACCTAGTGCTTCTCTCACACTAAGCTGACCACATCTCTCTGGTCTCATTATCATGGATGAGCCCATTTCCTGGTTTGCAGAAATATGAATAACTGTAAACGTGATTTATGGTGGAAGAAGGAACATTGCATCCATGGTATCCATTATATCCAGATCGACACAGGCTGCTTGGAAGCCTAACTGCTTTCTACTCGCTGAGCTGATGCTCCTCAGAGTACGTTTCTTCTGTGTCCAAGTCCGATTTAATTAGCGATTTCTGAGCGAGTGCAGGTCTTCATCCCTGCCTCGGAGAATCGCAGCAGGGATATTTTTATACAGAGCAGAGAACATGAGTTTTTCCCTGCTGTTTTTCTTTATTACAAAGAAGATGGCAGTGTTCTGGGAGGTTTAATTGGAGATGGTGACCGATGGAGAATTCACCCTGCCTCGCTGGGGTCCTGGCTGCAGTTGGTGGGCTGGAGGTGAGGCGGGGTGGGCTTCAGGCAGAGTGCAGGGACGAGGTCAGACTTCTGCTTGAATTGCTTACTGGTGCAGAAGCTCCTTGGTCTCAGGCTGAGGGGTGGTCATCCCGAGCAGGAGCCATTTGGATTTTGCAGGCTCCCACACCAGAAGCAGTGAGATAACCTCTCCCTTTTCTCTCCCCTTCCCACCTCCCCAGGAAGATGTGCGACCCTGGGATGACTGCCTTTGAGCCGGAGGCTCTGGGCAACCTCGTGGAAGGCCTGGATTTCCACCGATTCTACTTCGAAAACCGTAAGCAGTCCCCTTGCCTCCTGAGGGATCCTTCCCACCTCCCATGGGCCCAGCTGTGTCCTGACCTCCATCAGCTTGCTGGAGAGAGGAGGGTAAGGGTGGCTTTGGGAGCATCTCTGGCTGATCTGGAAGATCCCAGCAGGAGGTGAATCAAGCCTGTTAGGTCAACTGGGGCCGGGCTGTATGCAGTTGAGTTGTTTAGTTAGCTGCTTCCTATGTGGACCCATCCTGAACCCACCCGTGCAGCATTTACTCAGCCCTTCCAAGCAGAGAGCTTAACCCAAGCATCTCCCCTTCCCACATTGTTGCCACCCTGAGCAAGAGCCACCTAAACTCCTTCCCCTGCCTAAAGCTGCCTGTACTTGTTCCCTCTCCAGTGTGGTCCCGAAACAGCAAGCCTGTGCACACGACTATCCTGAACCCCCACATCCACCTGATGGGAGACGAGTCCGCCTGCATCGCCTACATCCGCATCACGCAGTACGTGGACGCGGGAGGGATCCCCCGCACCGCCCAGTCCGAGGAGACCCGCATCTGGCACCGCCGGGATGGCAAATGGCAAATCGTCCACTTCCACAGATCCGGCGCGCCCTCCGTCCTACCGCAGTAAGCCCTGTGAGGCTCTGGGGATGGGGCAAGGGGGGCATGGAGGGGACGGTGTGGGCTCCTTGCAGTGTTGAGGCTGTAAAATGGTCAGGATCCTGCCCTGAGGATCTGTAGTGGGGAGGAGATGGCCGATGGCGTGAGATGGTGATGGGGAGAGGGATGCTCTGCCAAAGGGATGGTCGAAGCGAACTCCCTCTCTGTCCGGTTTGTGTTTTGCAGCTGAAGCGCGGTCCTGCCCGTGTGGGGTTTGTCACTGACTGACTACCAAGGGGAGACCTCCTCCAACATCTTCACCTACGGGACTTTGGCTGTTGGCTCTGCTGCTTGGTTCCCGCTGGAATAACCCCTTGCTTCTCACCGCACACACGCAATGGCCCTGCCGGCGCCGCGCAAGCATCCCATCGAACCTCCCCACCCCGCCGGGGCCGTGGTGCTGGGCCCCCTTCCTCTGCATGAACCAAGAAAAGAGAAACCATGAACCTAAACCCGAGCATCTGGCCAGAGAGATGATGCGTGCTGGGGTAAAGGCCTCCCTCCTCGGCTGCATGGAGTTGCTGGGACCCCCCACCACCCGGCATGTCTCCTGAATTGGGCTCGGACTTGTCATCTGCCTCCATCCCCACCTCTGCTGGGAGCCCCCCAAGGAAGAGGAGAGCAGGGGGGCAGTTTTGAGTAGCTCTGTGCAACACCCTCCCTGCGCGCCAGTGGATTTTGCTTTGCTGCTATCGCGGTCCCCATCTGCCACCGTGGCTCCCACCCACTCCCGACCCAAGCTCCCGCTTCCTGGCAGCCTCGGCCAGGGAACTGCAGTTTAAACCCTTTGCAAAGTCCAGCTTCCATGTGCCCTTGGGCGAGGAGGGCAGTGTTTGGACGGGTGAGTAAAGGCTATCCATTTATTTTCCCTCCCCAGGAGTGTAGGCTGGCTCCTTCCCAAGAGGGCAAGTAGGTTTGCACCCTGGCTCTGGGCGACTGCCGTGCCGAGAGGGATGCTCTCCCTCCTTCCTCCCTTCTCCCCTTGGAGCAGGGACCGGCGAAGCTGGGAGAAGGGAGGAGGAGAAAGGCGACTGCTTCCCGGCACTGCGTTGGCACAGCCGGGAGCCGGGGCTCTCCCAGCCATGCCATGGTCCCGCACCCTCCTCCCCACTCACCACCCAGCCTGGATCCTTTACTCCAGCACCCAGCTCTGCCAAGCACCCACCCCTGCCCCTCGCATGCAGCACCCAAAGCTCCCCCTGCGCCCGGCTCCCCGGCTGGGACAGGGGTGGCCGAGCTGGCCAGCGATTCGGGGCACAAACCTCCATCGCCCACACGACTCCTTCCAGCGACGACGAGGAATGCAAGCTTTATAAAGTAACAAAACTCTGCAGAATCTGATCGTGCTTCGAAGAAAACAAACAAGCCTTTAGCTGTCTTCTACTTTGAGCGCATGCCTTTTTATAGGGAAAAGAAAACAACCTACCGTGTATTTCGTAATTTGATTTTGAGTATTTGCTGAAATGGATCTTTATGTAATAACTAGAAACATTCAACTGTTTAGGGCGGGGAGGGTGGGGGGATTTTGGGGCGTTGCTGGTTTTCATTGCGTTTACATTTGGAGAGGGGTTGTGCTGCCACGATGCTCCTACCAGGGGTCCCGCGGCTGCCAGCCCCCGCCCCGTGCCGCGGCGGCTCATACCATCCCATCCCGCAGCACTGTGCAGGCGAAGGCACCCGCCTCCCTGGGGCACCCACTGCTATGGGCACCCACCTCCAGGGGCACCCCCTCCCCGGGGCACCTTCCCGCACCCCACGGGTCTTCCTGCAGGGCAAACCCAGGCGGTGGCTCCTGGGGAGCCACCGGGATGTGGATTTCAGGACAGAAGACATGGCCGGGAAAGGAAGTTTTGGTCTCGCCTCTTTGCCATCAGATAGAGGTCCGAGGGTGGGTATTTTTCCGGCAATTCTTCCATTTCTTGTTCTCTTTTTTCCAACTGGAACCTCTTTGCTTCTTGATGTGAGACTCCAGCAGCACTGCTGCCCCGGGGGACTTTCTAGCTGCACTCTCTTCATCTGCATGGCGTTTAACTTTCTAGACGGTGTGTGTGTTGAAAAACAAATGAACAAAAACCCACTTGTTTTGGACATAAAAAAAAAGAAAAAAAAAGAAAAAAAAAGGAAAAAAAGGAAATGTTTTCTCCATGTAAATTCTGAGCGTGTATTTTGCCTTTTCTGTGGTTTTGAATGCTTTGCTCTTTGTCGAGGCAGGGACGGCTGCTGTGCGAAATGCAGCCACATCCTTGCAGACTGCAAAAATATTATCCCGCTGGATGGAGGGGTAGAAATCCAAGCTGTTGGGGCATGAACAGGCCTTGAGAGGTGTTTCGGTGTGTCCCGCTGTGCCACCAGTGCGATGGTTGCTTGCTGGCAATGTGTGTAGGAGATGCCTTTTTGGGGGCAAATCACACAGGTTCTCCATGGGTACAAATGCGCATCCCCATGCCCTCCGTGGACCTGTGCTGTTTGACCGTGGAGCTGTGCTGGCTTGCAAGACATGGCCCCAAAGCAGGGAAATCCCTGCAGGGAGGGGATTAGCTTTTAAGGTAGAGTTTGGGTGTTTTTACAGATCTGTTTTTCTTCCTGTAGTCGCGTAGTGCTGAAGTTTTTTTCATTTTTGAAGGAAGGACTCAGCTCTTTCATAGTTCTCTCTCTCCCTCTCCAGAGCTGACTCTGAAGCCAGCCATGGTAAGTGTCTCATCCACCTCCTGATGCCCAGGCTCTCTGGTTGTTAGTAATATTTTTGGGGATCAGTATGAGAGGGATGAGGAAGGAGGAGGTCACAGCAGGGCTCTGAATGGGGGCTGTAGCGTAGATGTGATTTCAGCCTGGTTTTGGAGCTGCCTGTAGCTGTGGACCTCAGGTGGGATGTGAGGGTGAAGCTGCTCCAGCAGCTGCTGCTGGAGAAAAGCCTGTAACAGGGGGTGCGGTGGGATTTGCCGGGGATGACGGATGAGATGCCGGGGTAGATACAGTCTTTTTTCACCAAGAGCCCACTTTGGGCAGTCGCTGTTAGGGAGGAACATCTTGGTTTCCAGGGAGGTTTTGAGCTGTCTTCTTGGAGGTGGTTCCTCCTCTTTGAGGCTTCCCTACTGTCATCTCTGCAGGGACAGGTTCCTCTAGAGGGAGCTGGATGTCCTTGAAAAACCTAAAATGCTCCCTATCCTTTCCAAGGGAAGCAGAGTCTGGGGTTTTAACTCCTTTCTAGTCTTCCAGTCAAGCTGAAGCCTGACCAAGGAAGACCCAACTTCCCAACCTGCCCACGTTGGCAGCATTAAGCACCTGCACTTTAGGGGTCTGTTCTGCCTGGTTGCTCTTCCCCACCTCACCCTGCTTCTCCAGAGCAGGTTCCTGTATCCCCAGAGCATCTCTGAGCAAGCACTGATAAACCACCACCCTTTCTTTTAGTAGCCATGGTGAACAGCTTCTGCCTCTGTCTTCCTTCACATTTCCTGATTTCTCCTAAACTTGCAGGAAAACTAAAAAAAAAAAAGAAAAATCACCAACTGCCACCATCCTTCTTTGGCTCACAGAGCCAGGGACGCTGCCCTTACGTCTGTACTTCTAAGCTGTTGGCACTGTCCCTCACATGAACTAACTGGCATCACCCCAACAATCCCACCATGGTTCTGGGAATGACAAGGTCCAGGGCATGTTCCCAGTAAGCAATATGGATGAGGCCAGCTTGTTGGGATGGAGTTCACCACCACGGACCTCCTGTTCCCATCAGGCTGTGGCACGTTTCATCTCCGAGTACAGACACAGCCCGACCCACCTGGTCGCCTGGCTGTCAGGGTCAAACCAAACTCAGAAGTCCTCCGAACTCATCATCTCTTCCACCTCTCGCAGCCCACAGGGGATTTCTGAGTGGAAGCACTAGCTGTGGTGGTCTCAGGCTCCCAGCTCCACAGGTGGGCTTGGGGATGGCCTGTTTTCCCTTCCTGGCTGCCAGGGTCCAGGTCCAGCTGCAACATCGTCATTTCTCAGGTCTTGGTGCTGCGGCTGCTCTGGAAGAAAAGGCCACTCCTGGGCCTCTGCTCTTTGCTGGAGGAGCAGGCACTCCTCTCCTTACCCCAGCCAGGCACCAAACCCCCATCTGACCCCAAACCTGCCTCCCCTCCCTTTGCCCTCCACGAGTTGAGGCCCCCCATGGAGCCCCAGAGGTTGGAGCAGGCAGCAGCAGTCATCTGCACCCACTTTGAGCTCACGGTCTGCTCCGCAGCCCACGGCAGGATCGCCGGAGAGGACCAGCAAACAGCAGTGCTGTGTTTGAGAGGGTACCCACATAGCCCCATGGACAAAGAGGTGTCTGTCAGCAGAAGATCCCATAACCATCTCCTCTGATCATCCCAGGAGTCAAGCCAACCCTTCTTCCCCACCGCAGGACACATCGCATGGTATACACCGCTCTCTTGATGCAACCACCACCCTCTTGATAGCAGGGTAGAGACCTCACCATTACCCATTTCCAAAGGTGCAGGTCCCAGCTCATCCATACCAGACAGGGAAACCCAGATGTGAACAGGCTGTGGGAACATCAGGGGAGGGGTTGGTGGCCCCTCTGCCATCCGTCCCCCAAAGGCCACCCGATGGCTCCCTGCCCCTCTGCTGAATGTTATTCCCACCCGCAGGTCGACAGGGAGTGGGAGGGAGGGCGGTGGAGGGGGCTATGTCGAGCAGCTCCTTCCTTCTTTGGGTTGTTGTCCCTTTTTTCTAACTGTTGCACAATTTTAGGGCTTTTGTAACATTTTTTTGGACAAGCAGGGAAAATATGTTAACAGTGGTTTAAGAAAAAAAATGAGATCTCTCTCTCTTATATATTATATATAAAAAATATATATATACATACAGGAAATCTCTATGGAAATATTTATTTAAGATGATTGCAAAAAATATATAATAATTAAGAGTATACCAAGCTTTGTCACGTAACAAAAAATCAGGCCCCGGGGAGGGGTAGCTGCCTGTCCCCTCATGTCTGTCAGTCCGTACGGTTGCAGCTGAAGCCTTTCTCTTATCTTTTTGTAAGTGCACTCAAACTGTCGAGCAGTGTGACCGTGTTGGATTCGGTGGGAGCTTGATGGGGGGGAGGGATTGGTTTTGTTTCCTTTTCCTTTGTTTTTTTGGAACCTGTGGCTGTGAACAGAATGATCACTGCTCAAATTGGATGCTCTATTTGGGGAGGGCGGTGGGGGGGCCTGGGCGCGGGGTGGGTGCGGGAGGGGGGGCAAGTGTCAGTTTTATTCTTGGTGTTCAAGTGCAATAAATAGCTACCAACTTCTGAGCATGGAAACGGATGATTCTCCGTCACTGCAGTGACTCAGACTGTCTGCCACCGCCCTGTCCCTCTGTCACCGCGCTCCTGTCCTCGAAAGCGACAAGGCTGGGATCAAGCCTCGGGCAGCGGCTGCAGGCAGCAGGCGCTTTCCTCCTGCCCGCAGGATGCTGGTACCCTGGGTGCTGCCTGTCCCTGGCCACCAGCATCCCTGGGGCTTCGGGAGAGCTTGATGTCACCCCCAGACCTGGCTCACCCCAACCTGGCCCTTTTCCCAGGGACAGGCCTCCGGGGGCTGCGGGTGCCGGGAGACACCGTGAGCTGCCCGGGGCTGGCTGGGCGGTGGAGACCGACTGTCACCCTTGCCCGGTGGGCAGCAAGAAGAGTTTTGGGGAGCTGGTGCTGCAGCAGGGTGCAGGGCACAGAACCCCCCAGCCGAGCCCAGGATGGGTTTGGGGGGGCTCCCAGGGGCAGCTGCCAGGTGTTGCCCATGCAGGCAGACTGGTACCCTGGGGGGGGCTGGGGACGGGCTGCGACAGTCCCCGTCCCTGCCCCGCACACCCCAGTCCCAGCCGCCGTCCCGCTGCTCTCCGGGGGTGCCCCCCGTTGGGGGGTGTCCCCCCCCGCCCTGCCATGAGCCGCGGCCCCAGCAGGTGTCAGCACCAGACCGCTCCTGCCACCGCTGCCACCCGCTTCCCCAGCGCGGGACAGGCAGGGACCCCGGACCCCCGGGACCGCCCCTGTCCCCCGGCACCCCCCCCCCGCCCAGCCCGGCAGCCCCGGCCGCGCCGAAGGGTCTTGCGGGAAAGCCTGGGAGAAAGCCCCGGGATCTGCGGGAGAGCGGCGGGACACGCTGGGAGGGGAAAGCGGCAGGAGAGCGGGGGGGTGCCCGTCTCCGGGGACGTGGGGAGGGTGGCATCGGAGCCCAGGCCACACTGCAGTGCGGGGTAGGGATGCACCGCTGGTCCCGGGAGCAGGGCGTGCTGCCACCAGCGAGCCCCACGCCTCCCCGAGCACAGCGACACGTGGCCCAGGGGACGTGTCCTCTGGCTGTGCCGCTGCCCTGGCACCTTTTGCCCTTGGTTTCCTCTCACCGCCGTCAGCTTTGCTCCCCACCACATCCCCGGTGTAGTCTCTGCTCCGTCGCTCTGCAATGCAACACTGATTGACAGCAGCTGCCAAGGAAGAGCCCAGAGGATCCCAGGATTACAAGGGGGATTTGAGGAATGTGGCAGGACCCCATGCGGGTAGGAAAAGGTCAGAGACAGGCAGAGGCCGGAGCAGCTTGCTCAGCCCAAGGCACCTTCATCTCCGTGCCATGGGCGGATGTCAGTCTCTCCAGGTTGCTCTGGCACATTGTGGCCAGCAGCGACATCATGAAATGCCTGAGTCCATCACCCACTCCATCACACCATGCAGACCCCCGTGTGTGCCCCTCCTGGGGCCAGCCCAGCCCGGGGTCCCCGGCCAGCCCCCACAGCAACGGCTGGGCAACACCGTGACCTCCCCAGGCCTCCTGCTCGGTAAATAGTGTCAAGGTTAGAGCGAGAGATTCATTGGGGCCATAAATGTTTATGGCAGGCCCTCCCTGCTCCCCAGCCTCCCCAGCCTGAACTTTCCATCAGCGACACTTTTATGGCTGGCCTCTAATGATTAACCCGGGGGCTAGCGGCCAGAAGGTGCTTTGCAGCGTGGTCGTGCTGCCAGAGCTCCGCACACCCGGAGAAGCTGGGGCTGGGAGACCCCCATCATCCCTGCAGGCTGCAGCCGCAGTGGGATATGGTGAGGAGGACATGGAAAGCCATCGGTGTTCCTGCAGGGAAAAGGAAGGGCAGAGCTGGCCAGGGAGGGAGCTCGACATTCCCGGGCATGGGGGGGTGGGCGGGCAGGAGGAGAAGGTGTCAGAGCTGGCCCTACACTCTCAGAGGGGCGAGGGCAATAATTATATCTCCACCACCGTAGGGAAGGGCCATTAAGGAAAACCACAGCCTCATGCCAGGATTCACCCTGGAGGCTCAGCCCGTGACACTGGACCCAAGGCTGCATGGTCCATGGGGCTAATAGCCCAGTGCACTGGGGCCACATGCATAATCCAGACTTAATCCAGACTTAATCCAGACTTAAACCTTAATTTTTCTGTTTATCCTGGGTTTTTGGCTTTTACCTGAGCAAGACAGAGATTTGCAGGGCAAAGCCCAGAGGGGCTGTGCCCCCCATCCCTGGAAGTCCCCCTAGATGTGCCCTTCTTCCATGCTGAGGCCCCCCCAAGTAACCTACGCAGAGGCTGTGTCACACACCGCTTTTTATTGGCAAGCCAACGGTACATGGGAGAAGGCGTACACAACACCGGGGTGATGGGGACTGGCAGCGTCAGGTCCAAACAGCCCCATCCAGGAGCTCACTGGCACCCCCCAGGCCAGCAGTGATGGCAGGAGATGGGGTCCCTGGGACATGGGCCCTGGGCTGAGCTACCCCAAAACCACATGCAAGCACTAAAACCCAGCCCTTTGCCTTTCCCTGGGAAAAGCAGCACCCAGGGCTAGGGAAAGCCCTCAGATCCCCCTCCGGGATAGACACGGGTCCTCCTTTGGCACTGGGTCCAGCTGAGACCTGTTCCTGACCTCCTGCACACATGGGGAACAGGTCACCCAGCCTCTTCCCTTCCTTCAGCTCACCCCAGCCCTGCCAGGCACCGCAGGGAAGAGCTGCCCTGACCCACTGAGGTCCCTTGGGCATCTACAAGCTTGGAAAGGCCCAAGCTGTTGGTTTTATAAAGCTTTTTTTTTTTTCCCGTTCTAATTGTTTTTAACTGCTCATTTATTAGGTCAGATTTCTTTAGCAGGACACTGATTTGTGCTGGTTTTGCTGGGGTACCTCTGAGCTGGCACATACCGTCCTCAGGGCACGGAGCATATTACAGTCCTTTCTCACATATGTTTGTGGGTTATTGGAGTTAAATACATACGAGCAGAGAACACACCAACGCAGAGGATGTCCTTCTCCCCCCCACCTCCTGCAGCCTGAACATCCCTGCAGCCCCAGCACCCCTGCAGCCTGAGCATCCCTACGTGGGGAGGGCAGGGCTGGGGCCGAGGGTGGGAGCGGGGCAGCCCAGACGCTTGAACCAGACACCGTCACATGAACGCACGGACTCATCACACAGTTTGCCACACTGAACAGGAACACCCTGGGGGCACCAGGATGGGCAGCAGCTCCGTCCTGGCGGGGCCAGGGCAGTGGTGAGGAGGCTGGCAGGGTCAGCACCTCCCGACTGCTCCCCGAAAGACCCCCCCCCGAGCCATCCTGAAGTGCCACAGTGCAACCTGTGCAAATTGTGGGGGTGAACCCCCTCCCAGCCCATGGGGTGCTGGATTCCCTCACATCATGGACTCCTCCTCCTCCTCTATCTCCCGGTCCACCTCGATGGCTGTGTTCTCGTAGCTGGTGATGCCCCCATATTTCCGCATGTGGACCATCAGCGGCTTGGGGGACTGGCTGCCGGCCAGGCTCGCCACGTACATGCCGGTCCGGTTCTCCTCCAGCGACGGGCCCCAGTCCATGGTGGGCCGGCTGGCTTGCTGGACTCGCTGCAAGGAGACAAGCGGAGGGAGCACGGGCACCCTGCACGGGCACCCACTCCGGTCCCCGGCTGGCACCCCCACCCAGCAGCTCACCCACCCCTCCTGGGGGATGGTGTGCTCTGCCATCCCAGAGGGACTGGAAGAGCCCCCAGTGAGGATGGGATGGGGCCAAAAGCATGTCCTGAAGCTTTTTGGGAAGACAGCTCTGTATAAGTGCCCTGCTGCGGGCTGGGAAGGTATTATGGTCTGTGGGTGCTGGTGGCGAGGGCTTGCGGGAACTAGGGGCTATTGTAGGGTGATGGCCCTGTGGTGTGGGGTTAGAGTCACCCAGGCAAGGGGTTAGCCTCAGTCAAGGTGGTTCCTGGCCATGCCACTGTGCCCACAGCTGTGCCAAGCCAGGTTGCAGCCAGTAAGTGCTCCAGCCGGTGAGTTGCTGCCTGGGGAGGGCAGCAAGCTCTGCTGCCTCTGCTTTTAACAGCCTGGGGAGAGCAGCAAAGCCCAGCTGGGGCTGGGAAGGCTGTGAGCAGCCAGCAGCTCCATAACCTGCTCCTAGGCGAAACCTTTCAGCAGAGGGATCCCACCTGTGCTGCCTGTGGCTGCCTGCATGGTGCAGCAGCTGCCTTCCTTGCTCTGTCATTGCTTCTGCAAAATGGGTGCAAAGTCCCACATGCCCATGCCCTTCCCATGCTAGGGACAATGTATTTCCCAAGGCAAGGCATAGCAGGCTGGTTTTGGAGGGGGAAGCAGCATGACTCAGTGCCTGCCTGGCATCGCGGGAGCGGACACTGCTGGAAATGCCCTGGGACACGCCGTCTCTTACACTCCATGGGCAGCAAGGAGGCACAGGGACACACACCTCCAGGAGAGAGGATGCAGAAATTGTGGGAGGATGCAGGCTCAGCAGGGGCTCATGGTCACCCCTGCACATTTCTGGGGTGTTCCTCAGCAATGCCGGGCTCCAACACCTCCTACCTCCCACAGCGTCCCTTCTTCTCGGAGCACAGCGACCACCATGCCCACAGGAATCATCAGGCAGGAAAGGACTCCCATGAGGATGCCCAAGACCTCAGCCCAGGCAGGGAAGCGGTAGCTGCCGTACTCGGAGGGCTGGTACTTGACAATGTTGTACACCAGCAGAGCCTGTGGGATGGGAAGAAAGCGAGGTCAGCCCAGAGCCCTCTGAAGGTCTCATGCTCAAAAAAAGGCCTGGAGACCTTCTAGCAGAACCAGGATAGTCCCTGGGGGAGGAGACGCCAGCAGAGCGACTTCTCGCAAGGGGAGGTCATCCAGGCATGCTGGCACCACTGCAGCTCTCCAGCACCATCCAGCACCTCAGGCTGAGCAATTACCATCATTGTTGCCGGGGACAGGACCATCCAGCAGGCTCTGAAGTAGGGCCCTGGTTTGAAGCCCAGCATCATGTGGATATCTCGGCAGAACCTCTTCATTCCTGGAGGAGGGAGAGGGACTCAGAAGCCGTGATCCCTCCCCCAGAGCCAGGTGCTGGTGTACGAGGTTGCCCTGCACTGACCAAAAGCGGTGGTTTGCATCCTCTACAGCAAAGAAGTGTTTCCCCTCCCAGCTGGGAGATGCAGGAAGAGGGGCACAGCTGGTGGTGTCTGAGGGACCAGGCTCAGCACCCCAGTTATCTCTGGAGAGGTGAATCCAGTGATGGCCAAGAATAAGAGGTTGGAGGAGAGGTGTTTCACGCTCCATTGCGAGGCTGCTGGCTCCCCTACCTCTCCCTCTAAATCCCTCTCTTCACACAGAGAGTCCACTCCTCCCTATGCCCCTGTGGGGACAGACCCCCTTACCATAGACACGTGTCACCACGAGGCAGGTAGTGATCACCACCACCATGAGACCAAAGCCAGCGCTGTAGTCATCTAGTAGGACCAGCCAGTACATCCCACCCTGTGGAGGCAAAGCACAGTGGCCAGCATCCCTGGGACCAGCATCCCAATAAACCCCCTCCCGTGTTCTCCCACTTTTGGGCACACATCCCCTTAGCCCCTTTGGGAACACTGGGGAAGACGGTGGTCAGGCACCCTCAGAAGACATGACTCTCCTTCTGGCGTTGGTGCAGGGACAGGAATAACGCTGTGTCACTCCCCTTGGACCTCACATCCCCAGGAAGCCCAGGTTCATCGATTGTCTCTCTTCCACCTTGTTAAGTGATGTGAATATATGTGTCTCTGCAAACTCGGTCCCTGCCCTAAGCTCTCCCTAAAATGAGGCCCTAGCTGGTCCCCAAGATGCATCCAGCCCCACACCCTTACCTCTGTTGTGAGGATGAGCCCCATCAGGAAGAGAGCAATGCAGATGACAGCCGAGAAAGAAGCTTTCTTTGGCCGCAGGTAGTAGGGAAATTCATCGGTCACTGCCGTAACGATGGTCTCCATAAAGGCAAACTGCACACAAAGGAGAAGAGGGTCCCCTGAGCCCCCCGGGCTGCCTGGGCACCGCAGCCGGCTTGGTGTGCTTTGTCCTTACCTGGCTGTCCAGGCCCAAGGTTAACAGCATGAAGAAGAAGAGGAAAGACCAGAACGGAGAAAGGGGGAGCATTGTCATGGCCTGGGGGTACACCACAAAAGCCAGGCCAGGACCTAGGGGAAGCAAAGAACAGCAGGGTGAAAAGAGGGTGACAATGCTGGGCACGGGGGGATGGAGGAGAGAAGAGGCGAGCCCAGCAGAGCGGCACCATGGCAGGGACCTGCAGGGGCTCTTGGAAGATGGGCAGGAAGGGTCCTGCACTGGAGGGTGGGGAGGTGCAGGAGAACCAGCCTGCTCCTTGCTCAGGGCTTTATTAGACATCACTTGGTGCAGCTCAAGGTTTGCATGGCAGGAACTGGTCTCCCCTCTTCCCTCCCTCGGCCAGCTGAGCATACAGCTCCAGCTCTCACGCTGACACCCTCGGGTGCCTTCCATCCTGGAAGAGATGCTCCTCAGTGCAGAGGGTGAAGGAGAAAGGGTCTTCGTTTGGCCTCACCTGCTTTTGCCACCTGGTTAACAGGGACCCCAAGCTCCTGGGACATGTATCCCAAAACGGAAAAGATGGCAAACCCTGCCAGGATGCTGGTGATGGCATTGCCCAGGGTCACTATGAAGGTGTCCCTACAGAGGAGAAAGAAGATGCTCTGAACATGCCCACTTCTTCCCACCCCACATCAGTGCACGGTGGCATTGCCAGCCCCAGATGCCACAGTAAGGTGACCCAGTGTCATTCTCCTCCAGGGCCTCTCTTGGCATGTGCTTTCCAGGGTCAAAAGGAGCATATATCTAATGCCACGGGTCATTTTGTGGAGTTCCTCCCAAGCTTGCTCTCCCCAGTGGAGGGGATCAGCCCAAATGTCCAACACTCAGACTCTCCTCTCTGCTGGTGACCTGTAACGGATGCTGGGGACAGGACAAACATGCATAACTAGCCTCAAATACTCTCAGCCTTCAGCACCTGCAGCCCAAAACTTCTGAACCAGGCACTGTCTTGATGCTTAGGAGAATTTTCTTCCATGTTTCCCTCTGTCCCTCTCAAGCCTGTGCAAGCTGCCAGGTACCTGTAAGGTGCTTGGGCAAGGAGCAGCACTGGGTGACCGTGTGCTGCACCGTGTGCTTCTGCTGACTTTGAACCCACCAGCTGAGATTTTCATGGCTCCCCTCAACCCATGATTTTTACAAGACAGCAGCTGGCTCCCACCTGTAGATATTTTGATGGAAGGTGTTGTAGGAGGCAAAGGTGAGGAGGCCCCCAAAGCCTACCCCAAGGGAGTAGAAAATCTGCAGGGCTGCCTCGATCCACACCTGGGGGAAGGAAACAGGTCTGAGGAGAGAAGGGGTTTGGAAACCTCCCCCAGAGGAAGAGGCAGTTGGAAATATGCTTCCCCAGAGCCACTGGCACACCTTCCCCAGCCCTCCAGGCATGCAAAGCCCACAGGGTCTTTGCCTTTCCTTGCTAACGCGCTCACCACTCGTAGTGGGTCAGCTGGGTGGTGGAAGGGTTGATGAGAGTGTTTTAGAGCCAGCCCAGCGTGGCATTAAATGCCCTTGTAAAACTGGGTGGTCATTGCTACCAACACTGCTGACCCAAGGAAACTGCCCGCTCCGCACACCAAGAAAAACAGAGCAGCCAAATCCACCACGGGCACCCATCGCCACCACCCAGCCAGTCACAGGAGCTGGGCTAATCCTGCCCATGGTCCTGGTACCCAGGGGATGTGGTAAGCACGTCACACCCTGCACGGACAGCCAGAAACGCAGGCGCAGGGCTGGGCCAGGTGGGAAGAGCAGTATAGACAAGGTGTGGAGCAAAGACAGATTGCTCAAAGACAAATACTTTTGATCTGGGAGCAACGAAGAGAGAGGACTTTGGGTCGGGGGGTGGCCAGAAAAGGCACCTGAGTAAGGGAACCACCTCTGTTGCATGCTGGAGGCAGCAGGAGAAGGTTCACTTTTGTGCCTTGAACAAATTGCACAAGATCCTGCTCACCTTGGAAGACAGCAAGTGATCAAACTGGGGCGTGAGGTAAAACCGGATCCCCTTCCAGGCCCCTTCCAGGGTCACGCCACGAATGAGCAGCATCACCAGGATGAGGTACGGGAAGGTGGCGGTGAAGTACACGACCTGCGGGAGAGCAGAGCCAGCTGGGAGAGCCGGGAGCGAGAGCACAGCATGAACGCTCCTCCCCAGCCCCGTCCCGGAGGTGGGACACCGCATCGGCCGGCATCACCCTGCAGTGCGGGGGTCCCTGGGATGCAGCAGGGCTAGCGGTGTCAGCCCTGCCAGTGTCTGGGTGTGCAAGCCATCCCTGAAGCGGCCTGTGTCCAGCTGATGCTGTTTATGGGTCTCACTTTCCCAGATGTGCGGAGAATCGCCGGCACTGGCGAGCGTCGCTGTAGATTCCCCCAAAAGAGACTCTCCAGCCCTTACCTTGCCAGAGGATTTGACTCCCTTTAGGATGCACAGATAGACGATAGTCCAAGAAAGGAGCAGGCACAGACACAAGTTCCAGCGGATCCTCCCGGGATCCCCGATCCCAGAGCTCCCTTGGATGTGCAGGACGTACCGGCTAGGGATAAAAGGAGAACCGCTGGTGAGTGGCCACGGGCACCCCCCGCCTTCTTCCAGAGGCCCTCTCTGAGCCTAGCAATGCCTCTGCTGCAAAAAATAACCTTGTCAAAAATCCCAGCAATGAGAGAGCAACAAGACACTGGCAGCTATTTGCTGGGGAAAGGGGTGATTGGTGTGATTTCTCCACCAAGCATTAAAGATCCCAGAGGGGATGCCTGGCAGCTTGAGAGCAAATTCCCAGCTGGTCCAGCATGGGATGCATTGCAGTCTAACATATCTCCAGGCCAGCAAAGCAGTGATAGATCATGGACACCTCCCACATCCCAGGGACATGATCCCAACAGCTAAACTAAGATATCGCCCACAGCTGACCCCGAGAGCCATCACTGCACCCACAATGCCCACCATGAGTGCCCACCATGCCATGAGATGTGCAGCACAGACCTTCACCCCCATCCCATCCCCATGCTCTCCCCGGTTGGATGCCAATTGTGTCCCCACAGCCAGGTCAGGCTGACCTCTTTACCTCCAGTACTCCTCGCTGGGGCTGACGGTGTTGGTGATGTTGATGGGGAAGGTGGTGTTCCCCGCCTTGATGACATGGTGGTCCAGGCACAGGTCAGTGTTCCACCAGTTGCCGCAGTGCTGCCAGGGCAAATCGCTTGTGAGGGATGCAAAGAGGTAGAAGAGAACGTAAGCAATGATCATATTGTAGTAAATGGCCACCAGGGAGACGATGAGGATCGTGCCCATGCCAACGCCTGGAGGAAGGAGAGGGTAAAGAAGGAGTGAGCCATCTCTCTGGAGCAGAGCACATCCAAAACCAGGGTCATACACTGGATCTCAGCAGCCAAATGTTTAACCAGTCAGAGGTTCACCTGGTGGGGGGAGCCTCTTATTGCCATTATACCCTCCAGACACACCTTCTCTGAACTGATGATCTATTGTATCATACAGATGATTTTACTCCAACTTAATGTTGAGAGTAAAAGTATTTGATCTGACCTTTTTTTGAATGCTTTATTCTTACCTTTGTCTTTAACATTTATTGCTTAGCTTTGCTGCTGTATTTTGTATACTAGCTGGCTTAATAATTTTCATACAATTTCTAGAGCTGATCATGACATCCAGAGTCTCCAAAACTGATCATAACTTGCAGCTACTACAACAGCTAACCAAGAAGTCCAGCCTGCTCCACCTTCCCCTGGGATTTAATCTTTGATTCTAACAAGAGCTTTGAGGACCATGGGATGCTGCTGGTCCATGTCCTCATCAAGCAGCTCTTCCAGAGGCCCCACAGAGGGTCTGGGTTTCACTCACGCACCTTTAAAGAGAGGGCTTATCTTCCAGACGGCGAGTGGCCCCAGGCTGGAGAACTGGCCAAGCGACAGCTCCATGAAGAAGATGGGGATCCCGCAGATGGCCAGCATGATGAAGTAAGGAACCAAGAAAGCTCCTGCAAGAAGCAAGAAAAAAACCCTAAAAATTACACAGAGCAAACACCTAAAGCCCATCTACGACAGGGAATAATGTTCATTCAATGTCTGTGGCCCTGAGGGATCTACACCAATATCTGGAAGACAGCAAGAGGCGGCAGCTCACCATTAGTGCAGGAGGAAGGGGCTGTGATTCACCCAGTGCCGTGCTTCCCCCCTGCCCCCAACTCTCTTTTCTCCTTGAATCTTTCACAAACACTGTGAAATTCTCCAGTTATTATTGCATGTGACAAGCAATTACTCTGGGAGCAGTTGAACAAGCTGGGCACTTTGCACCATCACACTGGGCTCTTGCATTGCAAAAGGTTCGCTCCTCTCCTTCGATATCTGGGAAGCATTTGCTGACCCCGCTGAGTCCTGGAGGACACCAGGCCAAGAAGCTATTAGAAACCAAGGGGAATGCTCAGGTGGTATGCAGTCCAGCATGGACCTGGGAGTGTCTCCAAGGCCATGAGTGCAGAGATGGGCTACTGAGTCCCTTCCACACATGGGTACGGGTGGTTAATGCCCTACAGCAAGCATGGGGGGCAGGAGGAGGCTTCACCCCACAACAAACGCTACTTCCCAGCCCCGAGAAGGGGAAGGGGCATCTCTTCAGAGACACGTCCCACCAGCACAGCTCAGTGAGGGGCAGACGTGGCCACTCCAAAGGATGCCCAAGTACCTCCGCCATTGGTGTAAGCCCTGTAGGGGAATCTCCAGACGTTTCCGAGGCCTACGCAGTATCCGATGCAGGAGAGGAGGAAATCCAGCCGCCCTGTCCAGTTCCCTCTGTCTTCTGGGCACTCAGAGCCCAGGTCCCCGTCCTGGCTGCTGGGGCTCACCAGGAGCTCTGGTGTCACCGGCTGAGCGAGAGAGCAGGGGATGGGAGAGGGCAGCCGGGGGTCAAGGAAAGGAATAAAAGCCAGGGTGGGGAAAAGCAGGAGAGAGGGAAGGAGTGCTGAGAGCTCAGGTGTGAATTTGTGACCCCCAAGACATTTGTCCCTTGGGGAAACCCTGTCCCAGCAGCTCTCTGTGCACCACCCCAGCTGACAACCTGATGAACAAGGAAAGGGGATAAATGTGATCCCACATGGCCAGAGCTCCCCTGGGAAAGGCAGCATGGCCCCAGTTCACCCTGGGAAGCCAGGACCCATCTTGCAGCCCCAGTTTCCCAAGAAACCCTTTCCAGCAGCCAAGATAAACTTTCCTGATCTCCTGCAAAGCATGGGCATGAGGACAGCAGGGCAAGAACCACCGCCGGCATGCCAAGGAGTGCGACACCCCAGTCCCACGTGCCCCTGCCATCTTGGGCACTCAGCTACCACTAAATGCTCCATGCATTTTTCACGCTTTGCCAACTGCCAAAAGCCTCCACTGTGGGGATTTAGTGACGCGCTCCCACTTGTCCCTGCTGAGAGAGCTCCTTCCAGCTTTCCTAATCTACCCTGGATCAGTGAGGCACAAGCAGCTCTTCAGCAGGCAGGGGATTAACCCATTCCCTTCCTCCCTGGAGCTGCCTCAGCAAGAAGGAGGTGCGAGTCCTGCAATACATCTAGGTTGGGGTGATGCACTGGGAGGGCTCCTTGGCATCTACGTGTGTACATCAGGTCTGCAACGAGATGTTCGGTCTATCTGAAGTTCCCCAACCTCCTGATTCTGGGAGAGTGGGGAGGGAATTCCCACCAGCTTCCATCCCACCATCCCACCAGCAGTCATCAAAGCCGAAAGCCTCAGCCAGCAGCTGCCAGGTGAGATCCCATCGCAGATATATTCTCAGCAAGACCAAGCAGCAAAAAGGGGCGGGATGCAGATCCTGTCCCTGTGCCACTGTGTGTTGCTGTGCCCCTGCCTGGGTGTATGTCGGGTTCGGCTGGTATTGAGGCACAGGGACAGAAGGATGCTGGGGTCCCTGCTGACAGGGCACCAGGACCAGGGCAGAAGGAGCCCGTTTGGGAACCTTCCCTTCTTCCTTGGCTCTCAAAAGATAAAAGCAGTTACCTCCGTGTCCCTGAGTTCATGCAATTATAGGGAATAAGCCCATGGGATGTGGTTGAGGGAGAGGGGCCTAGATTCGGAGGGATGAGGCAGAACGAGGCGTAGGTCCCCCGGCCACTAGTGTGCTCAGAGCCCACAGCAGACCTCCGTCCCCCAGGGAGATCAGAGCTGGCTGGTGAGCAGAGCCCAGGACTGCCCTGCCACAGCCCCAGGGAAGGTGGCAGCCACCTCCTCTCAGCCTCCTCCTCCTCTCTGGCCAGACCGCAGGATGCTCCTGCTGACAGTTCCCATGGAGACAAGGAGCCGCGCTGATGATGATGATGGCTGCATACTCCCACCCTTTGCAGGGTGCACCCCGCTCCTCCAGCCGAAGGCACCAAACGCAGAGGCGAACCCATCCCCACCCGGCGTGCAAACTCCTCGAAGGACGGGACAAACCGGGGCAAACTCTTTCCAAAGCCAACCTGAAATGCACAGCCCGAGTAAAGACGTTACACTAAAACCCACCATTAAAAGCCCATCCCCGCTGGATGCCACCGTCACAAGGCAAGGGCCAGAAGAAAAGCTTCAGAAACACAGGCTGAAAAGTCAAAATGTGACCCAAATATAATACTGTTGCTATAAAACCGTTGCTACCTGGCAGCCCTCCTGCAGCTGTTTAACACAGCTCTCCGGCTTAGCAACTTCTCCAAACCGTGGCCATGCCTGCTAATTAACCTAGCGTACACAGCGGGCGTGACCTGCAGCTGCCTGTGTTTGCAGGTGACAGACAGACTGCTCTGCAACATCCCTCCCAAAAGTTTCAGCTGCTAAAACCTGTATTCACAAAGGTCCCTGCCAGGTGGGGACAGGAGCTATGGGGACGTCACAGTTTGGTCTTCCCCAAAAAAATGCTTCCCAGTCCATCACACTGCCTGGGGAGCTCTCACTTTCCAGGTTTGCATCACAGAAAAGCAGCAAGCAGGGATGCTGGGAGATCATTAAATCCTCTCGCCTAATTCCTGCACATCTGCCTGAATCCTAAAGAGCTGCAAGAGGGCACCGGTGGAGCTGCATGACCTGCTGAAATGCAGGTGCCCATCCATCAGATGTAGCTTGGAAATCAACACAGAAGCAACACAAAGAGAAGAAAAGAACCAACCAGACCTTTTCCAAGTGGTACATGGCCCGGTCCCATCTCAGTCACCCTTTTCAAAGGCCATGGAACATATTTTGTCACCCATGTCTCAGTGATGACTGCCCTCCCTTATTAATATCTTTAGGTGGAGCTCTGCAGTTTAGATCTGGGACCCCAGGGCAGAGAGCAGAGACTGCTCAGGAGTCAGATAGACCCCAAGGATGGTGACACTGCAGTCCCCATCGGGCAGGTTGGGGAGGCACGGGCCAGGGATGCTGCTGGAAAACACACACAGAGGCTGCTCCATGACTGCGATGCCCAAAAATGCCCCAAATCATAGCCTTTCCACAGAAATCACAGAAAACCTGGCCTATTTGCCTGACTTAAAATGAATTGCAAAATGCAGTATTTAAGGATTCCAGCCAATCTTTGTCCCAAATAGCAGAGAGATGCACACCTCTCTATTTGATGCTGCTGGAAATCTCACACGCCAGCTCAATTCCAGCCCTTTTTTTAGGATTAATGCTCCCTTTCAGCCTTTGTCATAACAGGAATTTTCTTTTTCAGCAGCAGCTGAAGTGCTCTAGCACTACAATATTGCTCTAGTGCTTTCCACCGTCAACTGCCATCTTTCAAACCGGGCTCCCGTCTTGCGGTTATAAACAGACGGGGACTAACAGCTCCCTTGGCAACCACATCCTCTTTGAACACAGCATCACTTTCCATTATTCACCAGAAGATGCTCCCAAAGAAGTCAGCAAAGCAAAGGTCACCAAGAAGAAAAAGCACTTTAGTCTCTGCCAAGATAAGAGCTGGCTTCCATAAGGAAATTGCCCTACGCTAATTATTTTCTGTAAACCAATTTACTTAAACCAGTGCAAAACTCAGCTGTGCCCATGAAAAAACAGCCAGATTAAAGTTACTTTTTTCATCATATTTTGCCTCCATTCAAACTGGCATTGTGGGGTTATTTTGTCAGTGTTTTGTGCATGGAGCACAGCCTTTGACTGGGAGAAATGCCACCCGACGCCAGATTTCTCCCCTGTGGATCGGAGCCGTGTGCGAGCACAGCGTGTTTGTGAAGTGTGAGTCACTTCAGATTAGTTTGAATTGCTTGTTAATCTCTTGGAGAAAAAAACCCAAACCTAAAATTAATTCAAATGTAATATCACTTAGAAAGAGAAGTAAATACATCATCTGTGGAGTGTGGAAGAGCCCCTTGGAGGGCTGCGCTAACCCCAGTTTCCCCCAGCACATACCAGGAGAGGGAGCAAGTGATGCTGGAGCCAGCACAGGGGGTTTGGGGGCTGGAGGTTGCTGAGGCTGAAGCAAACTCATTACAGTAATATTACAGTATTTGCATGCATAGCTGCAAATGCTTGCAGCCTTTCATCCGAAAACCCCGGGGAAGGAGCAGGGAAGGTTTGAGGCAGTTTGTGGCAGGCAGAGGAGGGCAGCGGCTCAGGCAGGAGGATGCTGCTCGGCAGCCTGGCCGTGTACGGGAAGGGGCAGCCCAAATCCTGGCTCCCACCACTGTCCTCTGTGGGCTTTAGCCTGTTTCTACCAAATAACCCCCCCAAAGCAAATAAGCAAACAAATAAAAACCATCCGCTCAGGTCTTCTGGAAATACTCTTATGCAAAAGCCAACCTGAAATCCTTAGAGCCTGAGAAAGATCTTCTCTATTAAAGAGGATTTTCCATATGTCTAAAACATGTCTGGTGAGAAGGCTTAAAACTCGTGGCTCACTGATGGGAAGTGGATCATAACGAGAGAGGAGGCTGTCGGGGTCCCAGGGCGGGCGCTGCAGCCGGGGCTGTGCAAACTCCTCTGTCGACCACCACTGCTCTGGGCAAGCCTGATGTCAGCATCGGACATGGCATTCCCAAGGTGCCGGGTGGCTGCGAGCACCAGGTTCTCCATCTGGAGCTCAGGAAGAGTATTTTTGGGTAATGAAGGACAGCAGGGCCCTGAGCAGCACCGTGAATGGGGAAAATAACTCTGAGACATCTGCTTTTCATTCCAGCTGATCTCTGTGGGACTAAATGAATTCCTGAATAAATGTTAAACAGGATCACCAGCAGCAGAGAAATTCTTTCAAGTATCTCAGAAAGCCTTTGGAAGGGACAAAGACAGCTTTTAATGCATCTTGCAGTCACAAAGTCATCTGAAAAAGCAATTTGTAGGAAAGAGGAGGAGAAGGAAGAGCCAGACCATGCCTCCAAACAACAGCGGAGAAAGGTAGGCAGCCCTGAGGCTGCCAGGGCCATCAGATAGCTGCTGGCTTTCACCAGGTCACTGATGGCTTTTTAACATCATGTCCCAATATCCTAGGAATTTCCTGGCAGGGATGAAACTCTCCTGGGTTTTCACTGATCTAAAGGCTGGCACAGGTTGGAGTCGCCCTGCCCTGTAGTTAGTGGGCACGGTTTGGCAGAGGGCAGACCCCAAGGGGCTCACAGCACTGGGTCGCTGCCTGGCATGCTCCGGGAAGGGCTGACCCGCCAGCAGCTCCCCGTGAAGGAGATGTGGCTTCCAGCCTCTGCCAACCCACACCACCATGTCTCCATGCAGGACGGGCACGAGAAGGGGCTCAGTCCCCAACGCGGGGCTGGGACAGGGACACAGAGAGCCTGGTAAGAGCAAAGTGGCTGTGGAGGGGAGCCTAGGAGCTTTTTTAAACCCTGAAAGCTGGGTTTAAAAAGGGTTTCCAGCAGGATATAAAAAGGGTTTCTAGCTCTGTCAGCTGCCAAAGGGCAGCAGGGGAGTTCAGGGTCCAGCACTACCCAGAACTCTTTAAATCCTACGGAGAAGGAGGCAATCCCAGCTGCAGGTGGGAAAGCCACTGCCCAGCTCCCTGTGCTCATCCCAGCAAAGGGGGGAACCCCTCACCACCACCCCCCGACACTGGGCAGTCCCCAGGGCTGGTGGGAGCAGCGTCCCCGGGGTGCCATGCTGAGGGGAGCCAGCTCTGCCCCCGGGTGCCCACCCACAGCCGCCCGGCCAGACACAACATGAATCATCACCGGCAGCACCTGCTCGTAGGAGAAGGATGGGAGAGAGCATCCAGCCAGCCGGAGCGGGCAGCAGGCAGCTCTGCCTGCAGCGCAGGGTCTCTGTGGTCTGCTAATTGCAACGAGGCAGGAGCAGTCGTTACAAAATGCCCCCCATCCCTCTCCGCACGATCCCGCTTTGGCCCCACGCACGCACGCTATTCCCGTTTGCAATCCCTGCCAGGGAGAAGTCTGCCGGCTGCACACAGAGGCTCCCCGGGGCAGGGGATCGTGGGGCGATGGGCATGTCTTGCCCCCACTCCCCGGCTCCCGGCCCTGGGGGGCACCCCCACTTCCCGTCTCTCACCTCCCGGAGATGCTGCTGCAGAATCTTCTTCATCCCAGAATCCTGTTGCTATGCGCTCCCTGCTCCGACACTTTTTCCTCTCGCTTTCTCCGGCGATAGGGAGGGAGAAGGGGGAGTGGGCGAAGCGATAACAGGCAAGGAGGGGTGCCACTTTCCTGCCGGCTGGGCTGGCGGGGCAGAGGGAGGCAGGGGGGACGGGGGGAGCAGGGCTGGAGGAAAGGTTTGTCTGGAGTTGAGGATGTCTGCGTGCTGAGCAGGGAGGGAGGGAACGGCTCTCGGCAGGCTGGAGAAGGGCTGTCTGTCAAACACACCCCTGCCCGGGGGGGTCCGGGACCTCAGCCCCCCACTGGAGCAGCGAGGAGGAATGACTGCTGCCTTACTCGTGCCACGAATGCATCAGGTCTCCCTAGGGGTGGACCTGACTTTGCAGGCACCCTGCCACTGGGCACCCCGAGGGTCCCATGTGCCCCGAGCAGCGGTGGCAGCAGTGCAAGTGTAGAAGCCAGAAGCTCCCAGCATCTTTCTGTCTGGCTCTGAGCTGATTTTCCTATGGCAGGACACGGCTGGAGCCTGAGCAAGTGAGAAGTGACTTCTCCCCGTGCTGCCTGAGCCCAGTCCCCAGCCCAGGGGAGGGGGATACTCAACAGCCAAAGGTCCCTTTGGATAGGACCAGTGCATCCCACCATGCTGAGGGCAAGAGCAATCCTCGGGCAGGCCCCAGGGTGAGCAGCTGAGTCCAGCACATCACAGGCCCTGTGCTGGAGCACAGGTCACATCTCCAGGCTTCAGATGTCCCTGTTGAGTCAGCAGTGGGATCCTACAGCCCCAAAGCCCAGGGAGATACGGGCTTTTCCCTGTCATGCTCAGTCAAATCCTCAATGAGGTGGCAGAGGGCTGATCTGTGGCTTTTTCTCCCATTTTCATGGTGGGAAATGTCCCCTGTGGGGCTGCAAGAGGGGACAACCCCATATGCCCCAGGGCCAGTGTGGTACCAGGAGAGCTGCTGTCTGCCTCAGGACCCACAGTAATGCCTCTTTCCCTTGATAATATCCTCTTGTCCTTCACTGTCTCCCTGGACTGTGCCCAGTCCATCAGTGTGTGTGCCCCTTTTCCTTGCAAATGGCCTACGGTGCTCCAGCCTGCCCCAGACCTGTCCCCAGCTGCTTTGCTCAGGTTTAAGGCTGAAGCGGCAGCACTGGGGATGTGGAGGACAATGACAGTGCTGGGACTGAGAGGACCCAGCCTGCCCAATGTAAGAGCAAATCTCCCTGACAGCTAACGGCAGTCATGCTCCTACAGCCCTCCAAGCACTTCTGAAAATTTTCCCCGAAAGGAAATGGGTCCTGAGCATAAAGACACATTTCTGCAGAATCCAGCATGATGAAGTGGCTCAGCGTTTGCACTGTGGGTCTTTCAGAGGTAACATTTACCCGGATTTCCCAGCAGGAAACGAGGAAGGAGCGAACTATATAACCCAACAAACATCTTTTTTCACACACTCAGAGCTTCCTCAAAAAAACCCCCAGTCTTTAGGAATTCAGCCATCCAGGCTTTACCTGCCTTGGACTTAGCCATCGCTTCTCCCTCTGCCGGGATGCTGGCGGGGAACACTGAGCCCGGAGGTGGCCAGGCTGGTGGCTGCGTCGGGCCCTGTTCCCACCTCACCCTTCCCGCTTGGGGCAGGGGTGCTTTGTTTGCCTGTCGTGCCTGTGAGATCTGAATCACCCCTCTAGCTTTTTCTGTCAGGATCCCCCTAAAGGGAAGTGTCCCATAGCCACCGCTGTGGCATAGGAGGGGAGAGGCTGGTGCCACCTTGTTACAGCTGTCCCAGCCCCGTGTCACCAGCATGGACTCAGCCCTGCACAAACCACCCAGCCTTCCCTGGGTGGACTTCAAGCCCCCCTCTTCTTGTCTCCGGGGCAGTATTTACCAGCAGAAACATCCAGGGCTGATGCTACCGTGAAATGTCCGTGTTGGTACTGCTGCCGGCGGGATGCTCTGTGTCTGGAGCTCCCTTTTCTGGTTTGGCTGGTGCTGCTCCGATAGCACCATCAGCTCTCCATCACCTGGGACCGCCTGGGAGTAGATGCCCCACCCCGGGCATCTGGGGGGCTCCAGCATCTCATTGGAGAGCTGGCTCTAGTCTGGCATCGCCCTGGAGCCGGCAAGAGACCCACCTCATGGAACAGCACCCACCAGAGGCAGTAGGAGCCAGAGGGGTGTTCCCGTGAGGAGCGGTGCGGTGCAGGGACCCCAGAAAACCCAGGAGGGCTCAGGCGGAGGACGGCAGTGTTGCACGGCTGCCCCTGTGCCCTGATCCCCAAGGCCCTGGCACTAGTGAGCACACACAGGGCTTGAAAGCATTTTCTAGCAAGCTTTCCCTTCTCCCACCCCACCCCTGAGCCACCCCTGGGACAGCAAGTAAACCTTTCCCTTCCCGTGGGCTGAAGCACGGGTGCAACGGGGTGGTAGGGCTGCAGGAAAGTAAACACGTGTCTCTCCATCTCGATGCAGTGCCCGATGGGCACTGGCACTGCCCGCGCTGCCTGCCATCGGTGGGAAAAGAGAGGGCAGCACACAGGCTGGGGAAACACCTTTGCCCACCCTGCTCTGGCAGCCCACCCGCATCCCAATGGCAACCGCCCGGGAAGAGGCGAGAAGGTGGCTGACAGCAAGATGGGACCGTGCCCAGATCCGCTCCGCGAGACATGAGAAAGGCAACAACGGCAGCGGCGCTCCGGTTAGTCACTGCCGGGAAGTGTGCCATGCCGGAGGCTGCTGGCAGGCCGGCGGTGGTTTTGGCCACCTGGTGTGCGTGGCCTTATTTTGATGATGATTTCAAGATTTCTCCGAGAAGGGGTGCAGCCGGGCAGCAGGAGTGGTGGGAAGCGCAGAGGAAGGAACAGGATAAAACTGCGGGGACTTGTTGGGGACAGTCCCCAGGGTCCCCTGGCCATGGGACCAGGCTGTCCCCATAAGGACAAGGCTCCATATGGGGCTGTGCGACTCGGGAGGCAGCTGCTGCAGGTGCTAAAAGTGGGTGCCTGGCACCTGCCAGGGGTGCAACCGTCAAGGTGACACATGTCCAGGAGGTTTGGACCAAAGGTCCCAAAGCTGGTGGGGACATGGGGTACACCAGCCCCTTTGCTGGCACAGGGGGGACCCCACAGGGCTCACCCATCCCTGCCCAAGAAACGGCTGGAGGGAGGCAGGGGAGGACATGGGAGCGGAGACAGAGCAGATGCATTTCGTTACCTGGCCAAGGGGTGTGTGTGTGTGTTGGGGGAAGGGGTGGCTGGGTGTGTGGGCGCATTTATTGCCTCTTCCCGCCAGCACCGGCTCCCTGTGCACACACGGGCGGCAGGGACCCAAGGGCACAGCCCACAGCTCGCTGGACTTTTACCCTGCTGTGCAAACAGGCAGGCGCCAGATTAGGGTATCAGTTGGAATTTCATCCTGTCAACGGCACCCACAGCCTCTCCAGGTGGGCAGCGGAGCATCTTCCCTCCAGCCCATCCCTTTGCCCACCCATGGGCACCCCAACACAGTGAGTGAATTTGGGAGAGGCACATTTCATCCCCTCCCAGGGCTCTGTTCCCCTTCAAGCTTCTCCCTTGAGCAAGACATTGGAGGCGATGGTGGTGCCCGGGGCTGCGTTGCCACCACCCCGTCCCCTGCCAGGGCAGGATCCCACCAGCCAGTCCCCATGTGGCAATGACAAAATTGGATGTCAAAGGCAGGCGAAGCCCAGTGAGGGAGGAGGATGCGTGTGGAGGAGCCAGTCCATGGCGTGGAGACCACGCTGCAGTCTGCACGCAGAAGTGGACCCCAGTTGCCCTAGTCCGGCCCAGCTCTTTGGGCAGGTGGCCCATCCAGTCCCATCCCTTTTCCCATATTGCACTGGCTCCGTTTCCTTTGCATCCCCCAGCTTGTTTTAGCTCCTGATGCCCCACATCCCCTTGCAGGGATGCAGGGAGGCAGTGGTCCCATGCCACAGGCAGTCCAGGCGCCGTGCCAGTGAGCGTGGGGTCACCAGGGTGCAGAGGTAGGTGCAGCCGCTGTTGCAAGATCAGGAGAAAACCCTTTGCTCTGTCCCTCTTTCTGCAATGCCACCTCATCCTGCTCTTGCTCCTCCATCTCCTCCACCCATGAGGACTTTATCCCGCATCAGGTGTCCCTCCACAGCCACCTGTCCTGCCCGGGCACCTCAGCACACATGTCCCCACCTCTTTCCAGGCAATGCTTGGCACATTTAGGGGCTGGAGGAGTTATTTTGGTCAGGGATTCAAGGGCAGCCCCTTGCTCAGTGCCTCAGGACCGGGGGGACCTGGCTGGGATGGAGAGAGGAGAGTGTTGGGCACTGATGCCAGCTGTCCCAGGCACTATCTCACATCCTCGTTCTCTGTTTACTCTTCTTGGACAAGGAGGATATTCAGCCCGTCAACAGCCATAAAACAAGATTAGAGGCCAGGAGGCACCAATGGGAGGTGGCCACGTCCATGGGCAGCTGGCCTTGTTCTTTGGCCTCCGCCAGCCCAAGCCTGGCCTCACCCTTTCCCCGGCTGCCCCCGGGGCTGTGAGTTTGCAGCCTTCAGGTTGCCCGGCATGGCCAGCCCTCTCAGTGGCAAAGGCCATGCCACCCCCAGCAACGCCCCTGCGGGACAGGCACACTGCATTCTACAGGGGCAAGGCTGCTGCATCAAGACATCCATCTGCACCGGTTTTGGTGGGACTGGGCAGGACCCCTCGCTCCTGACCCTGGCCGCGCTCGGGGACATCGGCACCGGTGCAGCCCCAGAGCTGGCATCCCTCCCCTGCTGCAGCACCGCAGGCTGGGAGGAGACAGCAACAAACTCGTGGCGCGCAGGAGTCCTGCTCGCTTTTATTTTCACTGATGCCTAAAAAATAAAAAGGAAAACCAGTTCTGCCTTATATATATACAAAAACTGAGCCAAAGTCCTGAGCCAATGCAAACATTCGTCCTCGCCACCAAGCGCAGCTGGCAGCAGTGGCCGAGCGAGGTGTCAGCAGCCCCCGCAGCAAGGAGACCCAAATCCTACAAACGCTGGAGCGGGGCGGCGGGCACACTGCTTGTAAAAGCCCGGACTTACTTGTAAAAGCCGCAGTGTCCCTGGGCACCTTGCTTTCTGGGCCAGGAGGGGCTGGGAGTGGTGCGAGGCTGGCGGCGGACAGGGCGGCCAAGGGATGCGATGCACAAGCAGCGTTGGGTGTGATGTGAGGGCTTGGTCGGGCGCTCTGCAGGCAGCTGGGGACATGTCTGCTGCTCCACCTTTCTGGAGCTCAGAGAAATGGGGCTGAGAAAGGCTGTGCAAGCTGCTACGTGAGGCCCGTGCACCCTCATCCCTGTCTTGGTCTTGGGAAGCCGCAGCCCAGGAGCATCCGGCGCAGCCCCAAGCAGGAGCCGCAGACACTTCTGTGTCCCAGCCATGCCCTGCTGGCCTTTGGGGCATGAGAAACCCGAGCCAATACAGTGGTCAGGACTCAGCAGGGTGAAGGGACACTTCAGCTGCAGTTCACCAGCAGGAAAAGAGGGCTATCAGTTACTGGCCTAGGGCACAGAGTGGGCGAGACGTGGTGCAGTGCATGGAGGAGGGGGGAGACGGAGGGCAAAACCTGGAGTCCTTTGGGTTCTGAATAAAACAGGAAAAACCCACTTCTCTCTCTTTCTGGAAACCACCTCTCCATCACCTAACACCAGGGCACGCGCCAGCCCTTCCTCTGCCTGAGACAGTCCCTGTCCACCCCGGCAGCAGCTCCGGGTGCCCACGGTGGCTGCACTCCCTTGGAGCAGCACCATAAAGCTCTCCCGGTATTGGCCCTTCTAGACGGCCTGGGCCAGGTTCTTGCAACCCATCCCAATGGCAAACCTTCTTGTTCTCCTCCCCTTCCCCAGTGGAAAGTGGTCTCAGAGCTCAGCAGGGTGGTCCATCTCCAGCGCGCCCATGCCCAACTGTCTCCTCTCCTGTCCCTGTGCTCCAGGTGGAGGATGGCTGCAGTGCTGCCTTGCCATGGCACAGCTGGGGGAACCAGGGCTGCCGGACACATCTCCGTGTGCCTTTTTGTGGCTGCAGGGGCAGAGCTGGGGGTGCAGGAGCAGGCACTGCCGGGATGGCAGGGACTTTCGCCAAGGGTGTGCTCCAGTTCTCCACCATTGCCGTGGTTTGAAGGAGTCCCCCCTCGGGTCCCACGGCCAAGGGTCCTGCCTGGCTCCTGCAGTCCAACTCACTCTGCATTTGGCACTCCCCTTCCCAGCATGGCAGATCCAGGAGACCAGCTTGGTGGGAATTTCTTTTGCCCTGAGTCCAGCCAGGTCTTTTTTCTAGTTCAGTCTTGTTCGAACTGCCCCAAAAGCGCCAGGCGTCTGGATCGCCAGGAGGACCGAAGGAAGTGTCCTACCAGCTCCACCTGAAGCACTGTAGGAAAGCCATCCTCCACCACTACTCGCTTCCTTCTGCTGGCATTAGGACCTTGCTTTGGGCTACAAATACCAGAGATCAGACCTGTGCATGTTTCCTACAGGAGAGCAAAACTACATAACCTATGTTTTTTACGTAGGAGAGAGCCCACCAGCCCCTTGGGAAGGTCCCGGTGCCACCTCACCCAGGCTTGCTGGCTGCCCCGTTGGTTCAGCCAGGGACCATCGTGTCTTTGGGAAGGGGCTGTCTCTCTTCAGAGCACACGGACTGGCTGGGCTCTGCTGCATAGTGCTTATCTCTTGGTGTCTATAGCTGGTGAAAGGGGTTAAGGCATGAATTCCTCCTTGATCGTCAGCGGAGACGAGGAGACGAGGTTTGGGGTGCTACTGCTGCAGAGGCCTCCGATGGGTCCTGGTGTGCCGACAGCCGGCGGGGTTGGCGTGGTGGTGCTGGTGGGCTGGCTTTGCTGCTGCATCTTCTTTTTGTTCACCTTCCTCTCCTTTGCCCTCCGATTTTGAAACCAGATTTTCACCTGCAGAAAGACAAAGGCTGCGATGCAGAGATGGGGACAGATGCAGCCAAGGATGACAACCCTTGGGGTCCCCCTGGGGCAGGGGGAGCATCCTGGAGTTTGGAAGAGAAGGCAGAGATGCGGAGCAAGGTGGGACCACCTCTGCCTGCTTGGGATGCAGCCCTTCCCCTCCCCAGCCCCATCTCCACCCGGGATGTGGGTTTTCCTGGGAGACCGCAGCACTGACCTGCCGTTCAGTGAGCCCAAGGGCAGCGGCCAGCTCAGCCTTGCGGCGGATGGTGATGTAGCGGCTGTAGTGAAACTCCTTCTCCAGCTCCAGGCGCTGGTGGTCTGTGTACACCACCCGGTACTTGTCTTTCGTCCTGGTCTTGCCTGGCAGAAAGAGCAGAGCGGGGGTGAGCTGAGAGGTTATGGAAGGGAGGGGTAGGAGCATCACTGAGGCCATGGAGGAGCTACAGAGCCACCCGTGGAGAGCTCAGGAGAAACATGGCAATGCCCTGGGGATCAGAGGAAAAGAGAGTTGTGAGGGTCCTACTGAATTTAATGCCCATTCTGGGTAGCACCAGGGTGTTTCTCCATGTTGGAAAGGACCTGGGCGTTGGGGAAATTGCTTGGTAGAAAGAGAAGGGATTCAGAGGCATCCCGAGAAGATGGACTATAAATCCCATGTGCCATGACACACTGTCCCTGAGAGGAGCAGAGCTACAAGTGCTGCGGTGGGCTGAGGACAAGCTGCCTGCAAAAATACAGCCTGGGAGGGCTGAGGGAAGCCCAGCTCTTTGCCAGGGAGCCCAAACCTAAGGTGCCATCACTCAAAGGCACATGGATCAGGACAGGGGAAAGAGGCAAAATCCAGGGATGACATAATTTTTCTGCTGCCAAGAGGGTTATTTTCCTCCTCCCAATACCGAGCTCAGACAGAGGGCAGTAGCTTATTCGTTTGGTGCAGTTTTTAAAGATGCACTGAAGAAAGCCCCCATGGTGCACAAGCACTCCCAGAGACTGGGTCCGTGGGCCAGTCACGTTTGACCAAAACCAGCCCAAATATTGCCTTGGGACCCCCATGTATGGACAGAGCTTGGGGCCATGGAGCCCCACATCTCCTCGGTGCACAAGGCAGCACTGCCACTTTCTAGCAGAAAAATACAGTCAAAAATAGCCCAGCCACCTTCTCCGTTAGCTCCTTCGTTAAATCGCACACATGCAGGGCAAGCTGCAGAGCAAGAGCCAACAGCTTGAACTCTGCCTGGCCCGAGGGCAGCGGGTGGCACTTGGAGGAAGGGTGCCCATGCCCAGCAGTTTGCTGACAAGTCCCCGGTGCTTTCTTCTGCAGAAGAGCTGATGGGCGGGGAACAAACACAGATGTGAATATTTGCTTCTCCACCCAAAATAACAAAATCCTGTTCCAGGGCATCAGGAGGGACGGAGCCGTATTTTCAGCTGAGCAGACACTGTCCTTCCAACTGGGAACCCAGCCATTTGCCTGGCAGACACATTTGCCCAACTTCTCCTGAATTTCTGCTTCTGAGAGTGGTGCTGCAATGGGAAGGGGCAGGAGCAAGCCCAGAACAGCTCCATGGATTTCCCCAGGACTGCCCTGGGTGTACCAGCGTGGACAGGATACTGCCCATCACTGCTTCAGATGTGCAGGGAGGGTTTTCTAGTGACCCAGCAACCCACATAACCTCACTTGCAGCCTGCTTCCCCCAGGAAAGGGGATCTTTGTGTGTCTGCCATCCTGTTCATCCATTCCCCCTAACAAGTCCTTGGCACATCCGTCACTTTGAGCCAAATCTGATCAACATCTAGATGTCTCAGCAATATTATTAAACTCTGACCATCCTAGTGGAAGCAGGCGTTTGGGTGGCTCAGAGCTAAACTGTGCTTCAGAGACTCCAGAGTAGCCTCAACCCTAATCAGACATCAAAGAATCTCCACACAACAAAACCCCAACCCCAGGCTGCAAATCTGTTTCTCAACCAACTCAATTTTATTTTTAAGGGTGTCTCTCCCCTGCTTCCCCATTTCAAGGAGATGGGGACTTTCCTAAGCCACCTCTGATGTTGAAATATAAATGTAAAAGAGGATCGGAGACAGGACAACCCACGGCCACGGTGCGCTGCGAGTGGGAGAGGAGCTGTCTGGAAGTGAAAACCTAATCCCTCTTCACCACTGCCAAGAGCAAACCTGCCTCTCACCACAGAGGGTGACTCTGCAGGTAAAAAGAGGGTAAAAAGGGTAATGTGATTGAGCAAGATGTGTACGGAGACGTCTGCAGACACACAGCTGAAACACAGCGATTTAGTGTGCGAGGGGTCTACGCCAGCATTCCTGGGCATTTGTCTCCTCTTTGGCACAGTGCAGGGCTGGAGCGATGCCGGGGCACCTGGCGCACGTGGGACCCCACGCTCTCCCCTCACTCTCCCACGGCACCCCTGCCCTTCCTATGGGGTCACTGCCACCTCTCACTGCCCCGCAGGTGAAGAGTTCATCAGCGTGAGAAGGACTTGTGCATCCCAGCCCAGGAGGGACCTGTGCTGAATTTGCAAACACAGCAATTCCCGGGGAGTTACAGAATAATCCAGAGGCACCAGCGGAGATTTATGCAGGGTTTAGCAGCTCCGTGAGAAACCGAGCTCCCTCTGTCTGCTCTAGCCTCAGGGACTCCTACAAGTCCTTTTCTTTCTCATATAAATTTATCTTTTTTTTATTTGAAAGCAAAAATCTTTCTGAAGAGGTAATGACTTTAAAATGATCTTACTTGCAATATTGCTGTTTGAATGCCACTGATTAGAGAAAAAACAGCTGGAAAGCAAAGGAACTGACAGATAAAGTGAAAAAAAAAATAAAGAATAAAGAAATAAGGTGGTTTGTGAATACCACATATGCCATGAATTTCAGCAGGAATTATTATTTCCTGCTGCAGCTGTAAACAGATCCATCACAGCTTGTTCTTTGTTATTCTCTCTTCACCGTTCATCCTTGATGAAGCCTGTGCTTTGCCTCAGGTCTGGCAGATAGCCGGCCGTGCCGGTGAGCCGCTGTCGTGTGATCCGGGCACCAGTCTCTCGCTGCCCAATATCAGATAGCAAAGACTCAAAGCAGAGGGCTCACGACCAAGCCAGAGATGGAAAGTTATTCATCTCGACTAATTGCTGGTTTCATCAATGTTTGCTGAATTCGGGAATGTATTGTGGGTGATTCACAAGGAAAAGAAAAGGACTCACAAGAAATACTATTGACAATGAATAATTCAACTACCTTGAATATGAATGCTGGGTTACACTTAACTGTCTCCTGGAGACTTTTTATGGCTCTGTGAAAGGAAAGAGGAAATTTGGTACGAGCCAGCCCAGCTTCTTATGGGGAGCCCTCATACCTATGGGGAAACCCCAGCGCCGCAGCGGGGAGCACGGCCAAGCAGAGGGATGGAGCCACTCCCGCATTTCCAGGGAAGCCTGGCAGCAGTGGACCAGGCTGTCTCATGGCCGGGATAGCCCGGAGCTGCTGCTGCTGCACCGGGAGGGAGTGCAGATGGGGTGTATGGGGTGCAAAGGGGGTGCTGGTGATGCCTCCTAGCACAGCTGCTAGCCCCTTCCAGCCCTGCTATGCATTTGAAGTCCCTTCTGCTTGTCCCCAAAGGACCAGGTAAAGGAATTGCTTGGGCATCCAAATGGAGTCATTCGCGGGGCCAGTGGGAATGGTTTCGGCTTTGGGATCAAGGCAGGGCCAATGGCTGCGTGCAGAGAGGGTATCGTTACCACTGTTAATGTATAACCCTAATAGCACTCACCTGAGCTGTGATTAGATAAGGGAATAGCTTTAATGTGCTGTGCAAACCCCAAAGGACACACTCCTGAGTGTTCATGCACATGCACTAGCACACACGCGGAGGGATGGGGTCCTGACCCGCAGCCTGGATCTGCTCCCCACGGCAGTCCTGGCCTGGGGATGGGGATGCTGGAGCTCCTGCCCTGGACCAGGTCAGGAGCCTGGCAGGGAAGGGAAAAATCAAACCAGATCCCTGTGCCCACCATCCTGGGCTCTGCACTCTCACAGCTGAGGCAGAGGCTGCCAAGGAGGGGGTAATTCACTCTCTCCAGCCCTGGCCTGCCCAAAGAATGGCTTTCAATGAGAAGCTGTGCCCCAAACACCCTAACAGATAGCTAATACGAGGTATTTTGAGGCTGTTGTTGAGCTGCTCTAAGAACAGCTGGGAAGAGGCTGGTTCATACCAGGGAGGAAAGAGACTGTGGGGTAGCAGCAGCATCCTGGGAAGAGGCGGAAAGTAGTGAAGGACCCAAAGCTGGCATGGTTTTTTGGAGCTTTTCTTTTCCCCAGTCCTACAAAACAACATAGCCAGCCCAGTGTGCCCAGCATGGCTAAGAGGGATCAGGCCATCTCTGAATGGAGCATCCTCATCCATGGGACACAGCCCTCCCATCTGCGGCAGGAGCAGCACGGCTGCCAGCAGTGAGGAGCATAAACCTGCATGGTTTTCTAAAGGTCTCTGTTTCACAGGTCAAAGCAGCTCCAAATTGCAGCAGCGGCAAACCCTGGCTCCGTGGGAAGATGCTATGCAGCCATCAGGGCTCCGATCAGGGCAGCCGGGGTACCTCAGCCCCAACCCGCTCACCAGAGCTGCCTAGATGAGAGCCCACCGTGGTACCGGCTGTCGCGCCCCAGCCGCAGAGGTCCTGGAGGCCTGGGGACGCGGGCACATTGCACGCTGCTTTGCAGGGAAGGTGCTGGCATGGGGGACGGAGGCGTTGCTTCCAGACCGGCCGGCCCCGTGGCTGCTCGGTGGCTCTGCATGCCCTGCTGCGTGGCAGCTCCTCGCATGACTGGCATGAAAAGCCTGGGCAACGTGCTTCTGGAGCAGCCCTGCATGGTCTCACCTTCCTGGCGATGCTCTGGCCATGCACTGGCTCCATCTGTACAGTCTCATCTGCCTGTCTGTCTGTACTGGGTGCATTTCCACACCATCTGATGGCACTACAATATTTTATTGCTGAAAAACATCAGGTGTGAAGGTCCTGTCACCAGTGAGCACCAGGGAAAGAACTTGTCTGCACTGGAGTTACAGTGCAGCAAGACGGGGTGCAAGGCTGTCCCCCGGGGTGGGTGCTTTCTCTCCATGACAAAGCTGCTTTATTCTGAATGAGCAGCATCTACATGCAAAGAGGATAAAATCCTCTTGTCCCAGAAGAATCGGTGTGCTATCAGGATTTGCCATTCCTCCCCAGGGAAAGCATCAAGGAAAACTTCCCCCCACCCCCGGCATAGCTAAGGCAATGCTACGGATGGAGAAACTGAGGCACAGAAGCAGTTTCAATCCAGAGTGAAGTCCCAGGGTCAGTGCCATGGGCTCTGGCTTCTGGCAGGACTCCCTGGGCAGCTTAACCCCTGGTCCTGCAGCTCTATGGGGGGAAATCCCACCACCACTGCAAAGAGGAGGGCAGCTGGCAGAGCGATGCCCCATGACAGAGACCCCAGGCCCAGGAGAGGACTGGGATCGGCTTCTAGCACTCAGGAGCCTCCAGGCTGGCTGTAGTCACCCCATCTGGCAGCCAGATGTGCTCCAGCTGCCTCTGTGAGGAGGGGCCGATGCTCCCTCTGCCGAGCAGAGGCGACGGCAGCCGCGCTGCGCAGCAGTAATGCTGACGCTTGGAACATGCAGCCCAGCTCATTTCACTGTCCCTAAACCTACTGCAAATGGGACTCCCAAGGTCTGCACTGACAGCGCAGGGGCTGAGCCCCCCGAGGCCCTCCCTCTGCCCCCCCTGCCCCACGCTTGCTTGCTCCCTTCCTTTTCCCTCCAGCTCCAGCAGCTGCTCCAAAACACGCAAGCTCCTCTGTGGCCAGGGAGGGGGGATAAACCCGAGCCACCACCCCCTCCCCGAGTGCTGGGAACCAGAAGGTTTTCACAAGCCTTCCCATGCATGCTTCAATATCGTCAGCTAGTTTTCCTCTGCCGCAGGAAGCAGGGGGGTGATGGATGGGACGACCAATGTGGGGCAAAGGACCGGAGCCATGTGGCTTGCTTCATCACCGCCAGTGAGAAAGGAGCCCCTCTGGAGGGCAATCCTTACTGAGATCCCTGCCTGAGATCATTCCTCTGCCAAAGGGCGTTGGATTTAGACAATTGATGGGTGTCAGAAATGGGATGAGAGGAACCACCCCCCCTCATACATATTTAATGTCTCTGTACAGCAGAGTGGGGGGATGCTGGATGAGTCCTCACCCAATGGACCCTGCCAAGGCTCCTCCAGCTCTGCTCCGGGTCTGAGAAACGGGCATTTCAGAGCTGCCGGGCTGAAGGCAGGACTCATCTGTGCCTGCGGGCGCTGGTGGCCCCTCTAAGGAGCCCAGTGACCCTCCTGCCCCCGGGGTAGGTCCTTGCATGGCTGCTTGCCTGACACTGACACAACCTGGGGATTTCTTCCTGGTGCCAAAGACTTGAAGGCAAACGGTAATGCTCCTGTGGGCACCCACCGGCAATAAAACCTAATTCAGCTTGGTATGTCGTGCACTCTATGTGTTTCACTTACAAAACCGCACCACATGTCCTGATGGCTTTCTAGTCTCTTGCACACAGAGGATTGAGCTCTACATTTCCAAAAAAGCCCTACAGCTTTGCTAAAAGTGAGTGCGTGTGGCTGGGGATTGCTTGCCTGGAGGTTATGGGACTGGCAGAGCCAGGAGGCAGAGACCAGGTCTTGGTGCATGGCACAGCCGCACAGGGCAGCCCAGCTGCTGGGAAGGGGCAGAAACACCTGGGAAAAGAGCTGGATTGGGAGAGCACAGACTGGTACGCAGGAGCACAGGCTGGCCCTGGCTGGGCTCCACGCTGCCAGCACAGCAGGATGGGGCCAGATCTACACCCACACCCACACACGTGAGTGAAGGCACCCCTCCTGCAAGCCTCATCTTCCTCCCAGGAGGTGCAAACCCCAAGGGGATGAAGAGCAGGTTGCTGGCGGTTGCAGTGAGCTGGTGGTTCCCCATAACAACCCCGCGTTCTTGGACACGGAGCAACGTGACAGGAGATGCTTCAACCCCAGGGGCAGCAGCCTGAGGCTGGGCATTGGGGCAAGTATTTCCCAGCCCTTTATTTTGGCAGCTGGCAGATTCCTTCAGTTGCTCCCATGGTTTTATGAGCTCTGAGCCAAGTGCCGCCAACCAGGCTCCTGTGCCGGATCAAAGACCGCACCAGCGCGGGAGGGCAAGGGGTGCCGGGGTGGCACGCGGGCTGGCCAGTGCGTGCGGGCTGGAAACAGCCTGTTTCAGAGCGTCACCTTTACACCAGCCCCACAGCACTGAGCCTGGATCCAGCTCACTCGGATCTGCCACCTGGATGGATTTGGCCCAGCTGCAGCATGAGGAGGAGGACAGCAAAGCGGTGGCAGTGCCGTCTGGGCACTGGGACTCCTCTCCCCCTTCACAGCCCCGTAGGTCTCAGCCCATCCTTACCATGGGGCAGTGTGGGGGAAGGATCTGGCCCCTTATCCGGGTGATTGCAAAGCTAACAGCACTGGAGTGGGCGTCCTTGAAGGGTCCTCTGTAGGAAACATCTGCCATTGGCCAGAGGTTTAGAGTGTCCCTCTGCTAATCCCAGGGTATTAGCCAGCCAAGCCCATCACGTAGGTACTGCCAGCGCTCCAGGGAAGCCTTTTTTGTTCAAGGAAAGTCAATTCTAGGAAAGTTTGAAAGGCCTGTACCTTGGCCAGCAGGCTAAGCAGTCAACAAATCCCAGCTGGGGCCAGGAGCAGGTTGTGGGTTAATAATTCAAGGGGAGAAGACCGATGGAGCCCAATGCACGCACACACTGAGTGACCCGGGGGACCAAAGGAACTCACGGGGCATGACCATGTCCTAAAGAGGGTCCCCCATGCAGGGACTGACCGGGGAAACGCACCGTCCTCCAGCCACCACCATCACCCCAAAACGTACCATGCACGGCATGAGCTCCACCTGTCCAGGGGAAATGTTTCTGTCTCATTATTGGGGTTTTTACTCTTTCCTCCAGCTTTCATGGACCTCACCAGGGCAACAAATAGAGCTGGTAAACTGAGCTGGAAATAGTGAAAACTGAGACAGAAAACTCCACACCCAGCAAATCGCCACTCGCCCATGCTCAGAGCATCACTATTTGCTTTCTATCACCCCAAAACCTGCCAGGGCACCACAGGCACTGATACCACCTGAAGCCCCGAGCACATTCACCTCCCCAAGGGATGCCCCAATTGCACTTTCACTTGCAATATTTAGCACTGCGGCCCTGGCTTGATTAGTGACCTAAAAGCCAGACCAGAGGCAGTATCTGAGGATTTGCATGACTAACGAACAGAGGGTGAATTTCAAAGTTCAGCCAGCCACCGTTTCCAGCCGCCTTCCTGAGCTTTTTATAGAGCCGGGGTGCAATTCACAGGGAAGTTTGCAAATAATTGCGAATAAGGAGGAAGCATGAGGCTCTGACACGCTGCTCGTGAAGATTTTATGAGCAGAAAAAGAGGTGACATCGGAGAGAGAAATGAGGCCTGGGGACATCTTCCAGCTTGGTTCCCTTTAACTCCCAATTTCCAGTGACCAGCCCTCTGGCATCGCAATCCCTTCTGCTGCAGGGTTATCTTGACTCAGCCGGGTGAAGTGAAGCACGCACGTATTTAGCAACAGATATATAAAATCATCCCCCTGTAAAGCCTGACTCTGCAATGAGTCACTGGGAGATTTCTCATTGATTTTTCTCTGGATTGCATTTGCAGAAGCCCCCAACACACTCATACTCCCTGTGTAACATTTTCTCTTACCACCCCACAGCTCTTTCCCAAAAGCTTTCAAACCGTGGCCAAGAACTGTTTATACAAGGCAAGACAGGGAAGGAACCTTAATTTACAACCCTCTGAAGTATTATGATTTATAGCACTCCTAATGAAACTGTTGATATTTATAGCAAAAAAGTCCGTGTATTCATTTCCTACTCGCACTGCTGTGAGATGGGTAGTTAATCAATCCAGACTGATTAAAGTCCCATGTATGGATTTCAATAAAATGATTCACCTAAGAATTTCACCCTTATCTATGTCAAACCCATCTATGCCCTGCTCTCTTTCAAGCTTAATGGAGAAAGGCTCTTTTTTTTCATTTAAAGGGCAGCCCTGGAAAACACGGGCTGCATCCCACCATCTCCCAGCACATGGTCCCACCATGGCCAAATCCTGCAGCCACTCGGCACCGGCAGCGCTGGGCTTGGACCCAGCAGAGACGCAAGGACAGGTCCTTAACCTGCAAGTGCCTTAAAAAGGGACCTTGCTGGTTGTCTGACCTGGGGAAACACCACAAGAAAGGGGCTTTCACCCCAGCACCCATCCCCGCATCCCTGGGGCTGGGCTGGGGCAGGGCTGGGGCAGCTCCTCCTCTGCGTGCAAGGGGAACAAGGCTGATTTCTCCCTTTGTAAGTATTTAATCTAGGAGATACAAACTAAGAAACTAATGATATTTTTCCAGAATTCAATCAACTCAATTGTCATCTAACTCAATCAGAGGCACTTTCAAGCCCCTGTTTTATCTCAGCCCCACTGCTGGGTGTAAAACTGTGCCCTTGATCCAGAGGAGAGGTGTGGTGATGTCTTTCTCCCCTCATCAGTCTTCCCTCCCACTTCTCTCCTCAGAAGAAACCGAGACTTTTGGACCTACAAAATCTGCAGGAGTGGTGGGGTCCCAGTTGCATGGGGGGAGCTGCAGGGTCACACCCCCCTTCCACCCCGAGGCAGAGGGAAGCCCTTAGTCCCAGCACGCCTGTGGGTCTCCATCACTGGGTATGGGGGGAGGCATTTTTCCTAAATAGGCATATTCAGTGCTTAAAACAGGCCAGGAAATACCAGCCTGCCTCTCCCCTCCTCTTTCCAGACCGGAGCTGGTTTTTTTCCATTTATCAGGATGTTCTGCCTGCTCCACCACAGCTACTGGTCCCGCTGGGACAGCCCCATCCCCAACCTGCCACGTGGATCTGGTGAACATGAGGAGCTGTTTTCCATGCTGGAAGACCCCAGGCACCTCTGCACCAGCCCCTTGCACTCGAGTCTCTCCAGGGGGCTTGGCCAGCCCCACGTGGGGACAGCGGGGAGCCAGAAACAAGCCTAAAATTGGAGACGCTTTGCAAACAGGGAGGCCTGGCCCCGATGCCGGGGATATGGGGCCACCGAAAGCAAACTCGCCCCCGAGAGATGCACAGACCACTCCTGTAGTGAGTTTGGCCCCAGCAGTGCTTTGCAGAGATCATGGCCAGCACGGGAGAGGGAGAGGGGTGGTGGGTCCGGGCAAGCCCAGCGGGCAGGGGGTCCCGCTGTGGGCAGGACGGGTCCAGGCTGGGCTGGCAGCGGTGATCGCAGCCTGGAGGGGAAGATGAAAGGGCGCGGGCAGGGCAGGACAAAGGGCCCCCGCACCTCACCTCGCTGCCAAAGGAGCCGGCCACCATCTCCATGACAAAGCGAAGTCCTTGTCAATTTGGGCTGGCCCCAAGGGGGGATCTGCCCACCGCCTTTGAAGTGGGCAGCAGGGACCCCCTGCCCAGCTGGGGCAGGGGGCTGGGGTCACCCAGACGCTTCCTCCCCCCCTGCCCCCAGGTCAGGAGTTCAGCGGGGACAGGACCCCGAGGACAGGGGGACAGAGGGACAGGACCCTGGGGACAGCACAGCCGCTCGGTACCCAGGCCAGCGGCAGGCCCAGGAGTGGGGGCACCCGCTCACGCAGTGTATGGCACCCACACACTGTGCACTTGCACACATGGCGTGCTGCACCCGCAGCACCCACATGCACCCTCCACGTGACACTGTCCCCAAACGCACCGCACTTGCACACACATCACACGTGCACACACACCACGCCTTGCACACACACCACACATGCACGCACACACTGCACCTTGCACGCACACAAGGTGCGCACGCACACACACTGCGCACGCACACACACACCGCACACACACACACCCCCCCACATGCACGCACACACTGCACATGCACACACACCAGGTGCACACGCACACACCCCGCACACGCACACACACACCGCACCTTGCACACACCCCACACATGCACGCACACACTGCACCTTGCGCACGCACCACACGCGGCACTGTCCTCAACACACAGCGCCTTGCACGCACACAGTGAGGATGTAGCATCCCTGGTACACACTCACTAACACTGTCTATACAGCAAGCCCCATACACATATGCTGCTTATGGCGCCTTGCACCTATAGCACCTCACACGCACTGAATACACCTTACATACATACACACAGTGCATGTAGCACCTTCCTTCCTCATATATACATATGGTACCTTCCCTGCACACATATACACACACACTACACACGCACGCAGCATGAAGCACCTTGCACACACATATGCACACAGCCCCTGCACGGGCTCTCACATGCAGCCACAGCCCTGCATGCTCGCCCTTGCACCCCGTCCAACACCCCCTCGGGCCCTGGGATCCCGGGGTGTCTGGCTCTGCCCATCCTACCCGATGGTGGCTGGCGAGGGCAGGGGTGCAGGGCCAGAGACTGGCCGGAAAAAAGGACTTTCCAACCATATAACCTTGGCTGCCAGCAATGCAGAAGCAACCTCCCTGCCCATCCTCAGCCCCTGCCACCGCGGCAGTGGGGTCCCCCTGCTCTTTGGGGGACAGGCGCCATGCTGAGGGCAGGCCAAGCATGCTGTCCCTCCTGGCAGTCACCATGCAGGGAGAGCCACGGAGCAGGATCCGGCCCTGCAGGACTTCAAGACCAGGGTTCCTCTGCACCAAGGAACGCGCAGGGGTGCATGGCTGGGAGGTTTCCTTACCGTTGCTGCTGGTGCTGGGAATGCTGCGTCTCATCCACTCGTACGGGGTGCGTCTCTGGGCGTTAGGGGAGAGCTGGGGGACCGAGCTGCTGATGGGTGGAGGCAGGAGTCCAGAGCTTGGGGGTTGGATGGGGTTAAAATCTGGGGGGCTGAATCCAAACTGCCCTGGGCTGGCAGTGGAAGGTGCAGCAGCGGTTCCGTAGGAATGCCAGTCCTCCTTGGCAGGGGTGTAGGGAGAGCCCCAGGCGGCTGCTGGCTGCCCGTGGTGCGGGTCGTTGTTAATCCCCGGCACATGGTGGTAGCTGGCGAAGTCCGAGTACTGGGGTGGCGCCGGCACGTAATTCTGGGGGTTGAGGTTGAGGCTGGGATGCCGGACAGGGCTGGGATACATGTTGGTGTCCTTATCCAAAAGATAACCTACATACATCTTCCCCGGCCGTCTCCACGCACATGCTGCACCGCCGTGCCGCCGGCTGCAGGCCGGGTTTGGTTTGGCAGGGAGGCGTCCGCCCCTCCTTTACTGCCGCTCACCTGGGCGCCTTGGGGAGCTGTGTCCCGGGGCCAGGCACCTCCCTGCCCACAGGCTTTTATTGGGCCCAACCTCTCGCAGCATTTGCATTGAAAGGCAGGTTTGCATTTCAAAGTGCAGGAACCCCAGCGGTCAGGGGGGCGAATTCAAATCTCCCACCCTGGCTGCAGCGGGGCCGAGGCAGTGGGTGACCCCGGGGAGCACCGAGGACCCCGTGTCCCTTCTGCTGTCACCATCCTGCAGCTGTCCCCACGCCACCAGCCTTGGTCCCTTTGTAGCAGCCGGCTTTGGGGACACTAAGGCATGGCGGGTGTTGCCCATGAGGATGCCCCAAGGAAGCCCACCCCGTCCCTGAAGCCATCTATACCCCAGGAGCAGGGTGCCTTGGTCTGAATCCTCGTTTTAAAGCCTGGCTGTGGGCAGTGGACAAGCTGGGCTGTGCCTGCCACAAGCCCTGTCCCCACGTTGGGTGACACCGAACCCTCGCTCTGGGGTGGTGCTCTCCCACACCCGGTGGCAGCATCCGCTTGATTCGGAAATGGGGGGCTGGTGGGAAGAGAAGGCTCTGGGTCCCGCTGCATTTACTCCATCTGGGGGCAAACCCACCCCTCCAACCCCGATAGCAAAGCTCAGCCCGGCCCCGGAGAGTGGGACAGACGGACAGACAGAGCCAGCTGTGTGCGGGGGGAATGCCCCCACCAGGGACCCAACAGGGAGTCCCTGCGCTCCGACATGGGTCCAAGGGGCTCCTGACCCTGCAGCAGGAAGAGTTTCTCATCTGTTTTCTTTCTTAAAGAAACAAGAAGATCCCCATACATTTTCTGATAGGGAAACCCAAGCAGAAAGTGGACAGCCGTGAAGCCATGTCTGCCTGCAAGGTGGGACGTGGGAGATCACCCGCTCGTCACCCGTCAGGCCAGGCACACCTCTGCTCCGGAGGGGGACGGAGGACTGAGGACCAGCACTGCGCCATCCAGGCCAGAAACCCCCATCATCTGCAGCCAGGAGCCTCCTCCCTGCTGACATCCCCCTCCCCACCAGTGTCACACTCCGGTTGCGTCGGCCACCACCACGTAGTCACAGTTGTCATTTGCAGGCTAACTTTTTCTCCTCAAACCAAAGCACAGCCCTGAAGAGGCTCCAGGAGGGTGTTTTGACACCTCCCCAAGGCCACGTCTCCCTTTTCTCTGCACCAGCCCCTTCCCCTGCTGGAAACACAACAGAAACAGCCTGGAATTTGACAACAAGAAACAGAAACAAACAAACAAAAAGGCAGAGAAAAAAGGGATTTGGAATGAAATTGAGAGGAGGGGATAAAAAAAGAGACTTTCAGAGCTTTTTCCTGGTATGGACCTGGGAAGTGTTTCCAGTGTGGGATTGCCTCCCAGAATCATGGGGTTAAAAGGAAAATGGGGAAAAAAACAGCAAAGCCTCTCTGACTCAAGGAGCTCAGTGCATTTGATGCACGACCATTTCTTGATTTCTTCCCCTACAGCCGGTAGCAGATGTCCCAGTGTTACAGGTGGGTCAGGAACAGCACCCGGCTATGGGTGCTCCCTGAGGCCAACGGTATCCTGAGCTCTCCCATGTGCGTGGAGGGATCGGCATGTCCCTGAGCCCCTGCAGCACTGCTGTCATCTGTTTGCTCACAGTGGACTTTGTGAGAGCTCGCTGTACCCATCTCGCAGCCCTCCCAGCCGCAGCCAGGCCAGGCTGCTGCCGTTCCCACCTTGCAAACAAGCACAGCGTGCTGGAGCCATAATGGGGCAGCACTCCCAAGCCCGGAGCTGTGGACCCGCAGTGGCTCTGCATCAGCCCTGGGTGCCTCACCCCATTGCTCCAGCCCCAATTCCAGCTGAAACTGGGTGAAAATATTACACGGATGTCCCTGTGCCACATCCACTCCATGCAAGGAGGTGGGAGCCAGGATGAGATCAAAGGGGGACGGTAAGAGGTAAGGGATCTGGTTTGCAAGAAGGGAGCAGAGTAAAACCCCAGCAATGGGAAATCACCCCCGGAGCTGGCATTGCCCAGGCTCTTGCCTCCTGAGACCTGGCATGGCCAGAGGTACCGCAAGAGATGAGCAATTTGGAGCATCCTCCCTGTTCCCCGCAGCGTCCCCAGCCCCTCACCCACCACTGTCCCGGCTCCCTTCCTCGTGACAAAGGTGACTGTCATGACTGTCCCACCCAGTGACGATCTCAGCTCACACCACAGCGCAGATTGATTGATATGCTGTATAACCCCATCTATTCTGTTTTTTTCCCAAGGTCTCAGCACAGCCATGGCTTTGTTTAAACAAGAGAGCCAAGGCCTTCTTCCTCCTCCTCCTCCTCCTGCCAGCAAAGACGCGCCGGCTCAGGCAGTGGGAAAAAAAGAAGAAAATCCCCCCTGAGCAGATGGTGGGAGGTACAGAGGGACGCAGGTGGCTGCTGGGTCCCACCCCAAGGGCGACTGCATTTCAGGGACGGGGGATGCTGGGGTTCTTCCTGCTGCTGGCTGTTTCCCGCAGGCAGTGAAGGACAGCCCAGGCCCCCTTTCCCTTTTCCCAGCCCATAGAGCCAAGGCCAAGGGCTCTGGGGGTCCAGGGGTGCGGGGGCAGCACCCCACACCTGCATTCTCCCCATGGCAGGTGAGGGGCTCGGTGAGGCGCAGCATCGCCAGGTGCCTGCTAACAGCCCTGCCGCAAGCACCCTCAGCACAGGGAGAAGGGGACAGGGGAAGACAATTGGGCCATAAAGATCCACTGACGATAACTTCCCTCTTTTCCTTTTCTTTGGCCTGTTTGCTGGTGAGGATTATGGTTGGCAAAGTTTATGCTGGGGAAGAGCCAGCTGAGGAGCCCTCCATGGCCTCCCCTCCATTGGCTTCCAGAGGAGCATCCTAGCTGCTAGACTGGGGCTGAAGGGTGCTGCTGGGGACCCTCGGTGCCCCAGGATGCCACCCGCACCGGGGTCCCATAAGTGAGCAGGTCAGGGGCTGCCAGAGCCCCCGGGGGTCCCCAGCTGGATGAGAGGAGGTGGCAGTACCCTCTCCATCCCTCCCAGAGACTCCCAGCACCAATCCCAGCCCGGGGAGCTCCTGCTAGTCCTCCAGACCTGAGATTCCTGGTGGAAACCAGGTGGATGCAGCAGAGAGGGAGAGCGGCCAGGGTTCCCCCGGCTCTCCCCGGGGCTCGGTGCTGCTATCCCTGATCGAGTGATGCCATCTCCTGGAAGCAGGAGGGCTGGGGAAGGGAGGACAGGGAGGTCCCCAGGGCCAGGCTGCAAGCAGCTATCACAGATGGAGCAGGTTTGCAGGGGAGACCACCCCACCACCTCCCATGGAGGAGACACTTACCCCTGGAAATCAAGCCCTACCTTGTCCCCCGACTTGCTCTGAACCCCCCCCATGGTTTCAGCAGGACAGGGAGATGCCTGCAGAGGGTTGAGGAGGTGCCTCCCCTTGCTCCCCTTTTCCCCCAGAGCCTCCTGCCCCACCACCTCCCCAGCAGCCCCATGGACCTGTGGTCTCCCCACTCCCCCCAGCCCCTGTTGCTCCCAAAGGCAAACCTGTGGCCTCAGACCAGCACATCCCAGAGCTGCATGGCCCCGCGCACACCCCATCCCAGCCAGCACCTTCCTCCCATTCCCGAGCTTCTCCTGCCGCCCTCCTGCAGCAGGAGGAAAGGGAGAGCAGAGCATGTCTCCTATGCATCACTCCTGCCATACACCTTTGGAGCAGCATCCCAGAGAGCAAGGGACGGATGGGGCAAGCACAACCGCCCCACCAAATGCCCCGAGAGCATCCCCTCCTCTCTGGCAACAGAGACATCAGTGCAATTCTATTGCAGAGGACAACCCCCTGCCCCAGCTCCATCAGCCCCACTGCAGACTCCCCTGTGCCCTTCGGCTTTTCTCAGGTGCCTGAACCATGTCTCTGCTGCCACTTGTGTCCCCATGCTGAGGAGGGCTCTGCAGAGCTGGTCCCCAGAGAAATAGGTGCTGGACCAGGATAACCCAAATTGATGTGCTGCCAGCACTGCCATACAGCCCCCCTCTCCCCTCCCCAGGGCTCCGTGTTGCTCTTTGGGATCTGGATCAGCTTTCCTGGCAAAATGCAAATGCCACAAATCTTGGGACTATCCTCAAGAGGGCATTGGGGACAGGGACACACGCTGGCATCTCTCATTGCTTTCCAGCGTGTGCGGGGCCCCTGCTCTCACTGTGTTGGTGATTCCCCCTGCACCAGCACAGAGCTGGGTGCTCGCGGTGCAGCCCATGGGTGCTGAGCACAGCTTGGCCACCCAGCCTGCAATGGGAGATGCAGGGTCTTGAAGGTGGCTGGGGCCTGGCGGGGAGCATCCTGGCCGTGCTTTGCTCCTTCGCCACGTTTCAGGCACTGCGTAAGCAGAGGGTTAACCATTCCCACATTAAGTGGCTGCAGATGTGTGGGAAAGTCTGGGGCGACCGGACGGCATCGCTATTAGTATTCACCCAGGAGCCTGCCGCTGCCTCCCGGGGCTCCGCCAAGCACATTTAATACCAAGGCTTGTCGTGGGAGTTAGGAAGAATGCGTGGGACGGGGCGGAAAGGCCCTGAGGCAGGGAGAGGCAGTGGGCTAGCATCCTCTGCTGCTGGCTAGTGCCTCCTCCAAGCACCCGAAACTGGGGGATGTAGGGGACAGGCCAGCCTCTGTAGGGACACAGCACCATATGGCGTATGGCTCAGTGCTACCTCCTGACTCCACCGTCACCCTGCAGCGTCCGTGACCAGCGTTCACGGACGCTGCAGGATGCTCCCCAGCCTGGGGTGCTCCCCAGCACGCTGTGCTCGGCCGTATGGTCACTCTGGAAGGAGCCCAGTACTTTCTCCCTCCCCTTACTCCCTGGCCACTGCTGTCACCCACTGCCACTCTGGCAAAGCAGGACCATGCACAGGGTAGTGGTTCCTCCAGAGGATGGGCAGAGCTCTGGAAAGGGCTGGATGAAGCCTCCGTGCAGCTCTCCCCACAGCCCAAGAGCTGGATCCAGCCAGGAGCAAGTGCTGGCTGCTGCCGTGCCAGATGGGTTGCCCAGATGTGGTGCCGTGCTCCTCGGCACCAGCCGCTCCTCTCTTGTGGTCTGGGGCTCGACACCACATCAGAGTGATACTGAAATTCCTGGGCTGACTTGGAGTTGATAGAGGCTCCGAGGAACCGAAGCCAGGGGTGAATCTGGCCCTCGTTAAATCTTTGGAGAAGCAGGAAAGGCTGACATCTGCTTCTTCTTTCCTACCTGCCTCTCACCTGCTGCCAGGTGGGACCTGTCACTGACTCCAGCACAGCCATTCCTGCCATCGTGTTGGATCACCTGGCTCTGGGATCTCTTCTCCATGTCAGGGATATGGGCTTTTCCCTGTGGTCCCAGCTCTGCCTGGTATGGGGCAGGAGGTCAGAAAGCTGCTTTCATCCAGGTGATGCCAGAGCAGTCCAAATACCCTGGAGTGTCCCTATCTCAGTGGCTGCTCTCCCCACCAGAGACGCTGTACTACATGACCCCAAGCCCCTGCTAGCACTTCATGATGCTTATCGAGGCTGGAAATCTCAGCCGAGAGCAGCTCTGGCAGCCCACACTGCAGCTGTCCCAGCCCCGGGGGAACCACTAAGTCCTGCAAGCGCCACGAATGGGGGTGCAGGCACCAAAAATAGAGGTGAGCAACAAAGTGAGGGTGAGGCAGAGGTAGCTGAGCGGCTCCCCTCCGCCCATGCACTCACACAAGCGAGTCTCTCTGGCTTCGGTGCTTCCTCCGAGCTGGCCTTTCCCAGGAGCTGCTGTAACCCTGACGCGCTGTTCCTAAACAAACTGCGCGGCCCTGGATGCTCCCTGGGGATATACAGTGTGGGCCGCCCTGTGCTTGCCGGGATGCTGTGGGCTCTCCAGGGCTCTCCCAGCATCCCAAAACAATGAACGCTGGCCTTTGCAGGCTTCTCCTGGGAGAGGGTTTTGTTTGCCCAGATTGTCCCTGCTCCCAGCCCGGGAGTGAACATTGGGGTCATCCGTTTGCAGGGGAGAGAGGGGGCAATATCGGCAACCTCGGGATCAGGATGCTCTGTCCTCAAGCGTGGTCTGTGCTAGCTTTTCTACCCCCTGCTCACCCCAGGTAGCCCATCCCCAGGGCAAGGGGGCCAGCAAGATTGTATGAGAGGGTTTTTCCCTCTCCTGGTGTGTTGGGAGCAGCAATACCGTCCTTGGAGGGGGGACGCTGCCGGGAAATAGCTCTGCTGAGCTATTCCCAGCAGCTCACATGTCCCCATGCAGGGACCTGTCAGACACATCTTTATCCCTTGGGAAAAGTGTCGGGAAGAGACATGTGCACAGCACGTCCCCTCTGCCGCCTGCCCCCCATATGAGCTGCTCTCACGCTCACCAGCTCCTCTTCTGAACGACAGACCATCTTGACTCGGGGGGGGCTGCCAGGGCCCCCCAACATGTGTCCGCCACCACATCTGGAGTCGGGGAATCCGGCCAGCTCAGCGCAGGGGAGCAGCGGAGTCTCACCCAGCCATCACCGCTTCACCCCCCCCGCCACGTAACCCAGAGTAAGAGCCCCTCCAGCTCCTGGGGAGCCGCCTCTCCAGCATCCTTCCTTTCCCCGGCCTCCCTCTCCTGCCTGGGCTCAGCCACGTCCGCATCTCCCCGGCCCTGCCCGCAGCTGTACCTGCCCGGCTGCCTGACCCTGCCAGGCACGGAGCCGGCACGTGAACCCCATGCAAAGTGCTGCTCATTGCATGTGGATAACCGGGGGTGCCGCAGCCCGGCTCTCCTCGCCCTCCGCGGCTGCACAGAATAAAGACCTTCCCCTTTGGTTTTTCATCGGTGCAAAGAAAACACCCAGATAATGGCCGATAAGCGGCAATCTCTTGGGCTAGTCCAGCCGGGGAATCATTAGCCGTCCCGATTGTGCAGGCGTTCGATAGTGAGGCAGGAGGGGACGAGTCTGTCCTGCAAACAAGCCAGGAACACAGATTTCAGCGGTGTTGTCTTTATGGGCATGGCTTTTTCATTCTTGGAAAGGGAAAAAAAAAGAAAGATAGAAAGGTATCTTTTCAGGGCAGCCTCCTTTTTCAGGATAGCCAGTGCATGTTTGCAGTTGTTCTTGTTTGGATCAGACAAAAGCTCATCCCCAAGATGGAAATGGTGGCAAGAAATGATGGGTCAAAAGATAGTTTTGATCCAAAGAGCTTCTGCACCTTGTTACAGTGCCAAAACAAATTGCAAAAAAAATCCCCTTTTAGACAAACAATAATGTTTTGCCTATTGAGAGATTCTCAGAAACTTTCTTTGAACTCGTCAAGGTGTGGGGAGAATTTAAAGCAGGTTCATCAGCTGCCCAGGGCAGGAGGGGTGCAGGACATCTGAGACGAGGTGGAAACTCCTGCCGCCTCTCCCAGCTCCATGCCCCTCGGCAGCTTAAACCGCCCCAAGTCCCCAACCAAACCCACCCTCTGCTGCAGCATCCCAGTTGCACAAGACCTTTTATTCCCCTTCCCCCCCAAAAAAAAAGGACTGGGAGGGTGCGTTGGCGGTCCCCGAGCGGCTGCAGCCGGCCGGGGGTCAGCAGGGCGGGAGGCGCAGTGCCGACACGACACGGCCCGGGGAGGCGTCCGGGGGGAATACGCGGAGTCGGTTCAGTACAGGCCTTCTTTAATAAAAACATGAGTCAGCTGCTGGCGTGGGCAGCGGATTTTCTAAACATCCCCTCATATCCTGAGAAAGGAAAAAAAAAAAAAAAAGAAAACGGGAGGGGGGGGCTTGAGGGGAAAAAAAAAAAATAAAAGAAAAAGAAAACAGGGAAAAAGGCCAGAATTGAAAGCAGACACAGGGAGAGAGCAGCTCCTTCTCTCTGGTTTAAGGAGGCGAGAGCCGGGCTGGTCCGGGCTCCTTTTGTTTCCCGTTAGCCAGGCCCTCGCTGCTCCCCCTCATCGGCAGCCTGCGGCAAAACTCCCCTCTCCTTGCAGCCACTTTGGCTTCTCCTCCTTTTTAAAATTTTTCCCCCCCCCCCGTTGCACTCGTCTGCCGGGCTTTACTCGCAAGTTTTGCTCTGCAAAGGGTCCCCGCAGAGGGTGGAGGGAGGAAGTCAGAGGGACTCCGCTCCTCATTGGCGAGGCAGCCTCCCCCCTTCTCCTCCTCCCGAGGTCTCTTTTATTTATATACGCACACACACGCATGCACATCCCTCCAAGCCCCACACCGGGGCCGAGGCAGCCGGACCCCCTCCCAGGTGGGCTAGGGGCTGCCCAGGGCGCTGCTGAGATGCACTAGAGGAGCAGAGCAAGGGCTTGGCTGCAGCCCAGCCCTGGCACAGCCTTGCCTCTCCTTTTGATTTGATTTTATTTTTTTTCCCCCTCCTCCCCTCCACTTCATTTCTTCCCTTCCCTCTCTTTCTCCTTTAAGTGGAAAAGCCTTGCCAGCTGGGGAAGGCTGGGAGGGCAGCGAGAGCCTCAGCAGGCAGCAGATAAAGAGTGCGGAGGAGGAGAGGAAAGAATTTCGGGGCGGCCAGCGCCCGTGGGACGTGCAGCACAGACGCTCGCCTGGTGGGACCCTCCCCAAGGTAAGCCCTCGCGTCGCCCACCCGGGTGCCAGCTCACCCTCTGCTCTGGCTCCCCGGCTGGGAAACCTTGTGCTGGAGGTGGTATGGACCTCAAGGACCCTCTCCCCGAGCCAGCCCGGTTGCTCTGGAAGGGACTTTGCTCCCCTGCAAGGGGCTGGCACCCGAAAACATCCCACCAAGCCCTGGGGAGGTGGTGTTTGGTGGAGGGTGGCCGAGCTCTGCAGCACCCCATGGGAAAAGCCGTCTCATCAGCTCTCGTCAGGTCCTGGGCTGGGATGGCTGCGGGGAGCCATGGCGATGCTGCGGCTGTAGGGCAGGAGGTGGGACCCCACTGCAGTGGGAGCAGGACCCAGGGGAACTCTGCTTCTCCCTGGGGAGCTCTTGCTCCCTCCCTGGATCAGGGGGTTACCCTGGCTCTCCCAGCCCAGCGGCTGTGGGAGGACTGGGGTGTGCGTGGATAAGGGGCTGCTCACCATCCCCAGCGAGACATCATCCAGAGGCGTGATTGTGCTCCGCTGCAGAGCAGCATCACCGCAGCGTTAACACATCCATGGTCATCCCTAAATGCAGCATGCTCCTAGGACCACACCGCTTCGGTCTGTGCACTTGGCAGGACTCCTGTCCCTGTGGGCCAGGCCAAGGTGAAGAGGGATGTCTGCAAGCCCTCCTCAGGGCCTGCATCCTGGCGTGGAGGGGGGAGAGCCTGGTAAAACCCTTCTAGGCTTGCATGTGGGCAACTGCTCTGCTATCCCAGGAGCTGAGGGCTTCCAACAGGCTGGAGCTGGTCCGGAACGAAGCTGCGCTGCCTCAGGGAGCCCCGACAGCCCGGGTACAGGGGGTTGCATGACCTGCGGGGATTTGGTGCTCACACTGGGACCATTGTGGGTTCAGAGCATCCAGCTCCTACACTCACCTACCAACAGGGAGACTTTCAAAGCAGGACTTGTGGTGGAAAGGGATGTTGTGCTTCTCCATTCTTGCCCCAGAGCACCTGGGGCTTCTGCTGAAGCAGTGGGCAAATAGCTAAAAGTAGTCGGTGTGGTGTGCAAACCCCGTTTGCAGGGGCTTGGCAGTCCCAAATCTTTTCAGAGGGTCTCCCATCGACGAGGAGGACCAGCAATGTTGAGCCCCAGTGCTCCCCAGGGGCCATTGAGGGGTTGGTTGAAGGGTCATTTCCCTCTCAACACCCTGTAGGACAAGGTGCCTGTGCACCTCGTGCTCTCGGGACAGGGGCACACACGTTTTCTTCAGACAGACGGAGCCAGTGACAAAGATGTGGCTCTGCCTGACAGAGGGCACATGTTGGGCTGGCTCAGAGGGGGAGCTGCCAGGTAGCCGCCCTGGTTGGCAGCCAGCCCTGGGCATGGTCTGACATGAAGCTTGAAGTCCCTCCTTGACATTGATGTCACCCAGGCACGGTTGTGCTGTGATCCCGGTAGCAGTCACCAACCAGGGTCCAGGAAATACCCCCGAGTCAGTCGATGCATCAAGAGGGATCAGTGTTTTGGAGAAGCATCAAGCCACAGTGACCCATTTGCAGCACGCAAAGGACTTTTCTCTCTCCCTAAAGCCAGCTGTCCCTTCCCCCAGCTCAACAGCATGGAGGGTCCTTGCTGAAGGAGCAGGCAGAGGGACCGCAGCCACCCAATTACCTGCCTTTGGCTCATCTCCCACATCCCCATGCAGGGCTGGGGGTTCAGGGTCTGCACACAAGCACGGCCAGCTGTAATGCTGCAGTCAGGGAGAAGTTAGCCATGGCTTGTTGTCCAAAGTCCCGGGCATTTCTAGTGGGGTCCCACAGGGCTCTGGCCTGGGCTTGGTCCTCTGCAATTTCTACACTAACCACCTGGGCGACCGACGAGCGCACATACTAAACTCCAGGCTGGCACCAAGCTGGGTGGGCAGCTGGAGTAGGGACAGATCAGAGCGCAGGAGGATCCCAAGGGCTCTGGGAGGAGTCCAGCGTCAACCAGGCAACAGCAAGCTGTGACAGCATGCTGCCATTGCGAAGGAAATATTAAATGTCTGTGTGTGATCTTGGGAGCTAACAGCCCAGGCAGTTTGTGTGGTGGGAAAGGATCTGGCTATAGCGGACACAAACCAGATTGCAGTGTGGTGCGGGGAAACACGCAGCTCTTCCCGTGGGATGTGCTGAAAGGTGCACAGCCAGAGGCAGCACGAACAGGCAGGGCGGAGGGAGTCGGTCCTCCCCAGCGAGTGATGCCAAGCGCTTCAGCAGGGATGCACACAGAGTGGAAAGGCTTGGGGAGAGCAGGGAGGGGGATCAGAAGCCCAGAAGAGGCTGCAGAGGACTGGGAGAAGGGTTGATGGGGCTTGTTGGTCACCGGGTGTTGTGGGGAGGTAGCACGCTGTCCTCATGCACAGGAAAGGTCACTGAAAAGAAAAAAGTTAGCTTTTAGGGGAAGTCTGTAGGTTTAAAGACATGAGGCTGGGTGCCCTCAGCCCCACAGGTTTCAAAGGACATGTTGGGCAAACCTCTGGCTGGGGAGAAGTGGGCACTGCAGCAGGGCAGTGACCCCACGATCTCTTTCAGCCTCATTTTTGATGGGTCTGTGACAGGATTTCCAACGCACTCAGAACAACACTGTTAGGAAGAGGAGAGCACTGAGCCCTTCTCCAGGACTAGGGCAAGACGAAATTGTCTTAGTGAGCACCAGAGGAAAGCTGAGGTTAAGAAATGATCTCTAGCTGCGAGAGCGATGCCATGCAAGAAGGGACCATGTTGGCTGCCCATGGCATCTCCCGAATGACGGACAGGTGTGACCGGGCACTGCCAGAGGGTCCGGGCAGAGACTCCTACGCTCAGCTCCACGCTGGGGCCAGGCGGTCCCCGAGGTCCCTCTGGCCCCGGTGTCTGAGGCCATGCTGAAGCGGGATAAGACTGCAATGGTGTTCACAGGGTCAGCCCCCGGTGAAACGCCTTCCCGGGATGTAGCAGCAAAGGGCAGGGAGCGAAGGAGCTACACGGTGGCCGAATCCCGTGGGAGCACAGCCGCTGGTGCTGGCAATGGGGGCTGCCTTTGGCCCAGAGCTGGAGGGAGCTGGGGACCGCGTGGGCTCGAGGCTGGCTGGACGCATCCTATCGCTGCAAGGGAGGATCCGGGCTGAACACTTTGTGGAGTTTGTTTGTTTGTACTTTAACCAAGGGAAAGAAATCCCCTGGAGAGGAGCTGTGAGGGGAGGGTATAGACCGGGTATTGTTTCCTGAGAGGCTGGAGCAGCTCCAGGAGGCTCCTTCCGTTCTGCCAGGCAAATTGGACATAACAAGGCTTGTTTTAGGGGTGGCTGTTTCCCCTCCTCCTCTCCCCCATTGCCTAATTAGGCTCCCTGAGCAAGCACACCTCTGCCCTGCTCCGGTCCCACCAGGACACCTCCTCCTGGAAGTGCAGGACTTTCCCGGCACTGTGGGGGACACAGAGCAGACCCGGCCAGGACAGGGACAGGAACGTGTGCCGGGGATGCACAGAGGGGTGCTGGGATGGGTCATGCGCCGAGCAATGGGGTCGCCCATGTCCATCGTCCCCCCAGCCTGGTAGCAGGAGACATACGGTGATGCGCTGCCCCTCACACCCTGGCTTTCCATCATCCCTGGGTGCACACCTGGGGCACAGGCTGGGGCTTGACCTGGTGTGTGTTTGTACCCTTGTCCTGCAACCACTGACCTGCAGGGCCAGAGGACCGCAGTGTGGAGAGCCTGTGCAGGGAGCAGGGAGCTCACAAAAGCTCCCACAGAAAGGTTGCTACCAGGAAAGCCAGGTTGGTATAGTGCAAGCAGTGTATGTCCCGCACCCATGGATGGACTCATCCTCTCCAGGGCATGCCTGCTGGGGCACCTGCTCTTCTGTCCACGTGTCTGCTAACACCCATCCTACACTCTTCCCTGGGCTCAGCGAGAGACGCAATGGGGCTCGCAGGAGGTTTTGGGCTGCAGAAGCAGGAGCAGGGAAGGGTTGGAGACTGTGGGGGTGTAACCAAGGGCACTGCGCTCCCTGTCAAACCCCAGGCTGCAAACCAGGAGACAGATGGAGTAGGAGGTACCTTCTCCCCGCTATGGAAGGGGACTTCTCAGCACGTCCCCATGGGCAGCACCAGGGCTGCTTGGTGGGACGAGGCTCCCAAAGCAGGCAGGAGACTGGCAGGCGACAGGCAAGCTTGCCCCTCGGTGTGAGGCCCCATCCCGCCGGTCCCTCTGCTTTCCCCTTTCTGGCCCGTCTACCACGCGAAAGACTCTGTGACTGAAATCTTAATGCTACCGAGACACAGTAATTGGCACCAATTAAATTGCTACATTCATGTTTGAATTGCTTTAACTGGCGAGACACACTGTCTTATTTATACAAAAAAATATGTTTGCTTGTGGGTTTGACTGAACTGGGGCCAGCAGAAAATACACCATTTCGAGCCTCGTTCTCTGCAAGTGCATTCTCCGCTCGCAAACTGGAAGTCACCTCGGTTTCAGCCTTTGCTGAGCAAGTGGTTGCAGAACAGAAACCCTGCTTTCCTCGGGGCCAAGCGCTGCTGGCATCGCGAGAGGGGTCCCCTCCTCTCTCCCCGCAGACAGCTGCCAAGTTTCCCTCTCCAGCCTGGGGGCTGTTTGGGAGAATATGGTCTGATTCAGGGAGGCGAATTCCTGGTGTGGGGAGCGGGACTCGGTGCCCATTTTAAAGCTGTGCTCAGGGGAGGGCAGGGGGTGCTGGCAGCTGCCAGCCCCAGCACTGAGTCCTGCCTCGGCTTCTCCTCCGGAGGATCCGTGGGGTTTTGGGGGCAGGGGCTGTTTGCAGAGCATGGGTGCAGAGGGGAACTGATTTTTGCTCCGTGACTGAGGGCAGAGGAACCCCTGAAGGTTATAAAGGACCCTGTGTGCAGGATGGCAAGCGTAGCTCATGCTGCCTGTGCAAGGCTTGTAGGAAGAGGTTTTCCAAGAGGGAGGCATCCCTTGTGCAACCTGCGGTTGCAGAGGGGATGTGCTTGGCTTTCTCTGCACCCCCCCTCACCCCCAAAAAGCTCCATCGCTGCTCCCAGGTCCTCTTGTTATAGGGAGGTGGGGGCCAGCCCCTCATCATGTGTGATTGCCTGCTGGGGGTCTGACCCCAGCTTGCCAGCGGGGGAGGCGTGGGGTGAGGGTGGCTGCCCCCAGCACTGCAGTTCGGCTGTCTCTGTGGTGCTGGCGCTGGGTGCCACCACCCTGGTCTTCCTGCCCCACGGGTGGGCTTATGGAGGAGGGGGCATGATCAGACCCCAACACCAAGAGCTGCACCAGCAGCTGGGTTTTACTCCCTCTCAGGGACCCAGAAGTAGCAGGGCCAAATCAAACACAACCCCCCTCTGAAAAGCAGCCTCTGCCCTTCACATCCCAGCGCTGCCTGGCCCCATCCTCTCCCACCTTGGCCGTGGTGCCAGGCTCCTCTCCAGGTCCCATGGACGGGTGAATGGTGCCCTGACCGCAGAGCTGGTGAGTGCCTAATCCCGGCCACGAGAGCCTAAAACCCAGAACAAAGCGATTAAGCTTGGGTCCCTTGCCGGCAGCCGAAAAGAGAAGAGCCAATGTATCCACGCGGATTATCTCCTCCTCCCCGGCAGATCTGTGTCTCACGGAAATTTTCAGAGGATCAAGTTGCCTATCCTTTGCTGGGACATGGAGATGGAGAGCCCACAACACTCTGGCTGCTCCCAGGGCTTCGCAAAGCTCCTGCATCCTACTAGGGGGAAGAGGAGAGGAAGATGGCTCTATTTTTCCTCCTGCCTCCATCGCCCTCCCCTTGCAGCTGACGATTAGTGGTTAATTAGAGCCAGCCGGGACCTTCGGCCCCAGCCCTGGCCCCACCACAGAAGCCACCCTCGAGCAGAGACTGTGAGTAGGTGATGGAGATGCTGATGTGCTGGGGACTGTTTTCCTCCTTGTGTATAGCCTAGCAAAGTGCTTCCCTTGAATCTCTGCAGGAAGGCAGGCACGGCTTTCTGGCAGCTGCAGCACCAGACCGAGGAAAGCCCTGGGGGTGGCAGGGCATGGGATGAGTAGCCTGGATGGTGCCCAACCCTTGCTACCACATCCCCTGCTTCCCCTCTCCATTCCGCCCGTGGTGGGGAAAAGCATCAAGTGAGCAGATAGGCTCTGCTCAGAGAGCCCAGCCCCATCCAGCCCCACGCGGTTGGGAGCTGGGACCCCCAGATATTCCAGTTTGGGGATGGAGGGGCCAGAGAGCTCTTTGAGCAGCTGCTACCAGCCAGCCCAGAGGCATTGCTACCTGGTTGGAGCTGCTTTTTCCTAGGGCCAGGTGATGCAGGGAGCTGCAGGGGTCCTGGCCCGTGGTTTGGGTGTCCTGCAGCCATGTTCGTAACTCACATTGGGCACATGCTCATGAAGCAGCGTGGTGTGTTCTCCTAAAAATGTCTTTGCTGTCAGGGGCAATGGAGAAGTTGGGGGATGGTCATGGGCAGCCCTGGCTGGGCTCTGTTTCATCCTTTAGAGCATCCTGCTGGAGAAGGGCACTGGGAAAGGCTGAAACGCTCCCAAGGGGCACACTTGTGCCTCCCCAGGGGGGTCATCGCACTGCAAGGGGTGAACCCCAGGACTGAGCAGAGCCCTGCTCCCCACACCTGGCATGAGCATCCCCAGTCGTGCACAATGCCAGAGTTCAGGGCTGTGTTCTGAAATGCTGGCCAGCCCCCAGCACCACCACGGACCAGTCCCAGCACCACCATGGGACAGCCCCAGCATCACCATGGCCCTGACACCCACCAGCTGCCCTAGGGAGACCAATGGGGACAGGATTCGGCTGGGGCGAGGAGCGGGGTATACAGCAAGGGACAGCCAGGCACCGTATCGGTCTTTCCCGGCACGTGGCAGCCATTCCTCCCAACACCCCTGTCCCCCCTCCCCCAGCCCCAGGTGAGCCCTGGTCCTCGCCCAGGGTTTTCCCACAGCCTGGGCCAAGCTCGCACGCTCCGGGGAGCAGCCCCACTGGCCCCGGGGTCCGGCCTTTCCTCCGAAAGCGGAAGCGGGGGAGCACGCGCAGCCGAAAGGGCCACGAATACCAACACTCGGGGCTGGGGGATTATTTATAACGCTGGCACCTCTCCAAACAGATGTTTCATTTTATTTTGAACTTGCACTAAATAGGTCACTCGTTTCCTCCGTCTCCCATGGGCTTAAAATGGAGGGGGGAAGCGGGGGGGATTAGGGGTGAGAGAGCAGGGCTCTCCGTGGTCCCACGTCCCCCCGAGCCAGCTCCTTGCAGTGATGTGTCACGGAGAGCCCACGGCTGGAGGTTTGCTGGATCACGCGCATGGATGTCGCGGTCCCCGCATGCTCGGAGAGGGAGGATGGCTGCAGCCAAAACGGGGGTGCGTAGGGCTCGCCACCCCACCCCATTCCTCACATGTCTGACCCCAGGGCTGCTGAATCATGCCGCCGGGGCTCAGTGTGGACTCATCCTCCCTGGCAGCCTCCCTCCCTGCTTTGGAGTCATGGTCCTCACTTTCGGCTTTCTGACAGATGCTGTCAAAGCCCGCGATAGCCCGTGGCTGGCCCAGAGGAGGCTGGCTGTGCGAGCTTGTGTCCTGCCGTCTGCTGCAGGACCAGTGTCCTCATGACGATGCAACCACCTTCTCCAGGCACCACCGAAGCTGGGGACCAAGGTCTGGGGTTCTGGGCAGGGGCTCCGGTCGCACCAGCCCTGCTCTCTGCAGCAGAGTCGGGCAGGAGAGCTGTGCCTGCGTATGGGCACAGTTTCCCTGAGCTCATACTGCCCCAGAGGTGGCATCTGCCCATGCTTTGACCATCTCCTAGAGAGCTTGTGGTTGTGGCTTTAATTACGTATTCACAGACGAAGGAGCTCTGGTAAAACTGCTCAAAGGGTTCAGGCATTTGCCAAATGAAATGCCAAAACCTCACCTCTGCATGACTAAAAGAAACCCCCAAACCCAGGCACGTTGCAAGCAGGCACCCAGGGCTCTCAGCATCCCTTGGTCTCACCAGCGCCTGGGTAAAGCCTCAGGACCCCCTTGGTGCTGGCAGGCAGCTGCGCAAGGTGGGTTTTGCCCCCAGGCATTCATCCTTTGGGCAGGGATGGCCTGTGGGACCCCGGGGACTTCCCAGCCCCTCTGCTCCTCAGCCTGGTTTCAGATTTCCTACCTCTGCTGTTTATCAGCAGCTGTTTATGGGCCTTGGGAGGACAGGCTCCCCATGTGTGTGCCCTGCGTAATTCTAGCCATGTGCTGGGAAAAAGAAAAAGGGCTCTGTGATGATAATCTGGCCTGTGAGTAAACGCGGTGTCATGGGAGCCGAGGGACCCCAGAGTAGAGATGTTGCAACTCCGGACGGTTCCAGCCAAGGGAAAAAAAAAAAAAACCCAGCTCAGTTTTATTTAGATTAAAGGGTGGGAAAGAAGCAGTCACGGAGGCTGGGGGGAGGGTGGCAGAGCAAAACAGGACAAGCCAAGGAGTTTTGCTGCCGGACAAGCGAGGCTTTAGTTTCAGGGGTTGCCAGCCTTTGCTTGGGGAGTTTTTTGCCTTCGAAAGCAGGGGACATTGTCTCCCCCAGCCAGGAGAAACCCTCATTCCCTGGCTGTGAGCAGCATTGATCATGGGATCCATACGGGTCTTTTTTTGTTGCATACGGGCACCCATGATCTCACTTAATGACTCAGATGCACTTAGACAAAGAAGAAATAAAGTATATTTTACTTCCCGCTAATTTGCACCAGATGTCCCTGGCCTGCTTGGCAGGACGGTGGGGCCAGCGAGCATTGTGGGAGCGCCTGGAAGCACAGCCCCAGCAAGACAAGGGGCTAGAAATAGAAAGCCAGAGGAAGAGAAAGGACCAGCGGCTGTGTGAGAGGCCTGGCTTCGCTTCTACGCTTCTTCCTTTGCCACGGTCATGCTGCTGCCAGCCGAGATGCCTTCATGGGCTGGGATGGCAGCCAGCACCTCTGCCCAGCATCGCAGGAGCGGGGAGGCTCAGGCAAGGGGAGGACGGCTAGGGGAGAAGAGCAACATGGGGCAACGGATGCAGGAATTGCCCCTGGAAATGCAAAAGGGGGTTGCTGAGAGGGGGCTGGGTGCCCTGATTTCCAGCGGATAGCACATCCCCTTGCTGGTGATTGATGGTCTGTATGGACTAGAGCTCCTTCCAAGGTGGCTGTCAGGGCAGCCGCAGCTGCTTTCCCCCTCCCTGGCACACCAAGCCATCCCATTCCCGGTGCACCAGCTTTGCAGGCTGGTTCCCAGCTCCCACAGCTCTGGGGGTGCTTGCGGGACCCCCATACTGGTTCTCCGCAGGGCATTAGTGGTTGTGGAGGAGAGGCGAGAAACGTGGTCTAGGCATGCTTAGGAGGAGGGCGGTGGACTGGGAGGGCCTCCTTGGTGTGGATGCCTATCTGTGTAGATCTCCCATGGTTTAAGGCATTTGCAGGGCTGGAAATGGTGCTGTCCCACATGATCTGTGCTTGGGCATGGGCAGTGCCATGCCATGCTTGTGCCAGCAGTGGCTGCCATGCGTGCTGAGATGCTCTGCCAGCAGCACTGCACATGCTGGGAGCAAGTACAGAGGGAAGGGGGCTCAGAGGTGTGGCAGGGCACGCCGAGCAAAGTCAAAGGAAATTCTTGCGTCGTTACCCAAGAATAGGCAAGACTGAGCCCACACAACACATTTTGGGTGTTAGCAAAGGCATCTTCAGCTTACTAGCATCCTTGAACAAGAGATAGGTCTGGACTGGGGGAACGGTAATAAATCAATAAGGTTTGGTGATGCTTGAGCTCCTTAGCAAGGTACTGCAAGGTGGGAGGAGTGGCAGAGATGGCTGAAGGAATGGTCCTCCCTAAATAAAGGTGGGACCATACTCAGCAGAGGCTGGATACGGCTCTTCCTTGTATCCAGAACCTTGGGTGTAGCCCTGCTCCCGTCACAGAAATTCCTGTCCAGGTTCATCAGCCACAGAGGCATCACCCCTGGCCGCTGCTCAAAGCAGCGAGCAGGGGAGTGGGAGAGGAGGCGGAGGAGAAACCTCAGCTGTCATCAGACTTGGGATGCAGGAGAAATGGGAGCAGGCTGCACTGGAGAGGCTGTGAAGTCATGAGACAGGGAATCATGAGACTTGAATCCCGGTCCTGGCGCAGCTGTGGTCCTGCTGCGTGGCCTTGGCCGTGCTGTTTGACCTCTCTGATCTGGCCCTCTCGCCTGTGTCCTGCCTGTGAGAGCATGGCTCTGTGGGCCGTCAGAGCCCCGGGTGCCCTCTGCACAGCCCTGCTGCTGCTCAGGGATGTCAGGGGTGGCCCCATTTATCCCATCTTCCCATGCAACACGCTGCAAAAGCAGGAGGCCAGAGGTGTGCAAATAGGCTTTCAGAGGTGCCTGGCCCCAGCCGGCTATGGGACGCTTTCCTTTCACCTGCACAGCAGCAGTCTGGGAAACCCAACAGCCCTGGAGCTGGGACAGGTCTCCCTCATCTCGCCTGCAAACACTGCTCGCTGCTCTCGAGTCCGGAGGAGGAACAGCCAGCGGGTGCGTCCCTGCACATATCAGCAGGCCGGGCTGATGTGATTACAGAGGAAAGATAAGGACAGACAATGTGGCTGTATCACCAGGCAGGGACAGTCGCCTGTATCTGCCTCTCATTTGGACTCAAAAGCCTCCCAGACATTCACGGTCCCGCAGTGCCCAGCTCCGGGCCCCGGTGCGCGGCAGCGTGGAGGCGAGCAGCGACGTGGCGTGCAGGCTGGTGGTGAGCCGTCCTCTCCTGCGGCACTCAGCGGATCCCCAGCTTGGCCCCAGGGACCCGAGCCCCTGGGACAGCGCAGCCACCCCACAGCCATTTGGGGCTGAGTCTGCGTACAGGGCTGCATCGTCCAGCCAGCCTGGCCTCCCTGCGAGCCAGCTGACCTCCTGTCTCCTCTTCCAGCCAAATTCTTCTTTTAGAATAATAAACAGTGCAGCTCAAGAGAAAAGCTCGCTGCCCTGCTGGGCCAGGGATGGCTTGCCCTCATATCGCAGCGCTGGAGCGGGGCAGAGGGAAGGTCTGTGCTGGTGGGGAGGAGAGGATGGTGAGGGGTATAACACGGGGATGGAGAGCTAGGACTTCACTTCAGGGGCTGCAAGGTGGGAGGCTGCCGCAGAGCTGCAGGGCTGAGTGAAAGGCTCTGGACATGGCATTGCTGCAGGACCTCCCTGGCTCTAGGCATGCGCCAGGATGGGTGGAGGCAAATGGTCCCATGGCTTGAAAAGGCTCAGGTCCTGGCCCGTGGGAAGGATGTAGGAGTCTGAGGGGTCCATGGCACCCTGTTAACCCATAGAGCTGGGAGGAGACAATCCAAGGCACTGAGCATCGTGTAGGTGCCTGCACTTGGGTCCCTGGGTGGAATAATGTCTGGGTGCCTGCTTTTGGATCACTGAGTGGGGTTGCACCCACCTCAGCTCCTCCTTGTGTAGCATTCTTAGGATGCATCTTATTGCTCTTGCTGAGAACAAAAGCTGAGATTGAGGAGGGAAACAACAAGCGCTCTCAAAGCTGGCAGTGAGCTGGGTGCATTTGCATCCTTTGTGAAATGCCTGTGTGCATCCACGTGTGCAAGCACACTTGTCCCCCGTGACAGGGAAAGAAAGGTTTTTCCTTCTGCTAGCCAGGCTGTGCGTGCATCCTGCAGGACGGGCAGAGCTCAGCATCTCTGAGCGTGCCTCTCACCCTGGCCAGAGCAGACAAACAAGGGAGAGGTCACCACCCTTTGCGAGACGTTGCCACCCTCCCACTCTGCTTGGAAAGCATCTCCAAGAGAAATGTCTTTCTGCAAAACCAGCGACTTTATTAAAACCAGCTATGAACACATGGGAGGAGGCCAGAGTCAGCAGGCAGAGGCTGCAGGGCTCTCACTGCTCACTGGAGCAACACCCATGCTAGCCCAGCACCAGCGTGCACCCGCGTCCGGCTACCCAGCTCCAGCAGAGCCGTGGTTTGCCCCATCAGTGATCCTGCAGAGATCACTGGTGGAGTGAGGCACCTGTCTGTGTGGGTAGAGGAAGCCAAGATCTCGCCTGCAACAGGACTAACAGTGACAGCCATGAAGCTGGACAGGCAGTTAAAAGCTGGGCATGAGCTTCAGAAGACCTTAGCTGCTGACAGGCAGATATTTGGCAGGGGGCAAATACAGCCTGGCTTGTGCATGCAGGCAGGGAGGGGTGGAAGGAGAGGATCCCAGTTGTCCTTACAACCTTGAACATTGAATGATGGATGAATCACACACCTCTGTAAAGGAGAATTGGGAAACAAAGCTAATTGTTCTCATGGCAGTGCCTTGGGGGGCAGCGAGATTAGGTTGTCCATCCTCCTCCTCTCTTCTGCAGGTCGGTGCTCTCTGAGGGTGGGTGCAGTGAGGTCACATTCATTTACAGCCTGAATTTCACCTCGGTCCTTTCATCCTACCCACCCCCAGCTCTTCCCTGTAAGTGCTCTCATCCCCTCTGGCAAATGCAGAAGAGAGAAGGAGTCACTGGAGGGGTTTTCTGGAGGGGGGAGAGGGAAGCTGCTGAATAAGCTGGAGACCTGGAAGGATTTGTTGGTAGATCAGACATTTGTTGAGCCAAAGCAAGAGAATAATAAAAACATCTGACAAGCGCACGTCATTTAAAAACCATTTCCTCCTTAACATCAAGCAGACCAGGAGGCCACTCCAGGGCCAAGAGGCAGCAGAGCCGCTCAGTAAGAGACAGTGCCTGGGCCAGGTCAGCAAGTCCAGATTGCCACTAGCCATCCCCTTGTCTGCCGAGCAGCTCCCCAGAGCACTGTGCCGGCATCACGGGGGGCTTCTCCTCAGGGTCTGCCTTGGGAGCAGGTTCAAAATGCCTCTTGCGCTGGGAGAGGGGAGGTGGCCCAGCGGCAGGGCAGGAGCTCAGCCCCGGATTGCAGCGTGGCTGAGCCGTGAAGTTCAGCTCCATGCGGGAGCATCCCCAAGTTCAGGACTACTGAACTCATTTCCCCCCAGCTTTGCCCAGGCACAGAGGAAGCCTTTCTGCTTACTCTTCCCTTTGTTAGCTTCTTCATTTTGCTTTTCAGAAATACTCATCTCCGTCCCTGCAGGCGTGATGGGGAGGGTTACCTGTCACCCCGTTACACGGGGGACAGAGCCCACTGCTGTTAGGGACCTCTGGCCACGTCTCTTCTGGGCTCTCAGTTTGCACCAGGGAGGGCTGAAAACACTCTGTGGAAATGATTTCTTGAGAAATGTTGATAAAAGGGATTTTTAACTAGAAAGTCCTCTTAAATATTCCCTTTATATATATATATATTTAAAAGTTAAATACAAGAAACTCAGTTTTTTGTGAGATTTCTTTGGGCTTGTTTTATTTCATTGGAAGGAGCAGAAAATGTGGGAGGGTTGGGGGGGGATCTGTTTTCTAGCAAGTTTTATCTCACTGGGACTGAGGGAAGCAAAAACTAAGGGAAAAAAAGGCAAGCAGTAGAGCAGAGGGAGGGAGAAAGGCAGGGCTCTGCAGCGGGGGGAGCGGCATTTCGAGCAGAGATGAGCAAGAGTTGACACAACTGCTGGAGCCTCCAGCAAAATCCCTGTTTACCAGCAGAAGATGCCTTAGAAACAGCTTCTGCAGATCCAGCGTGGGGGGGAACCAACCACCCCACCGGGAGGGAAAGGCTGAAAACTGGAAAGATATGGGAGGTTTCTGAGGTGGAAAAGGCAGCCCAGGGCTCAGGTGGGGGCTCAGGGACCCCCCTGCCTGGGACAGCCAAGGAAACCCTCCTCTGCAGTGCTGTGCTCATCCCACTTTGCTCTCGACAGGATTAGGTCACCGAGCCACAGAGCCTGCCATGCTGCGCCCCTCTCTGAAGACATCTCTTTGGCTCCTCATCTTCACCGGTGAGTGCTGTGGCTGGGGAGGTGTGTGCAGGATTGGGCCCTGGGCGGGGATGCTGCCCCTGGTTGCTCACTCCAGGGCAGGGAGGAGGAAAGGGGCAATGCCGTGGGGAGGCACAGGGGTGCACAGTGTGCTCCAGGCACATCTGTCCCTCCTAATGACTCGGGTCCATGGGCTTATGCGGACCTAATCCTATGGCGGGGTGGATGTAAAGTCCCCACCTGCTTCGTGCTGATGCACAGCTGGGTAGAAGGAGGAGACCTTTGCAGAGGGAGCACTGCCAGGTGCGCTCAGCCCTTAGCAGACACCTGAGAATCCACATTAGCTAGATGTTGTGCACACCCCTACAGCAGGAAGGATTCGGTCAGACCCCATATATACAATAATCCCCCAACAGCAAGGCAACAGGGCACCTGGCTGCATCGGGGCTGTTTGCAGCATTGCTGCAAGTCCCTGGGGGCTGTCCCCAGCTGCCCTGACCACCCGTGGGGACACCGGGGAGGAGCACATGTCCCAGACCCACTGGGACATCTGGGCAAAGGGTGAAGCAAGGAAGCTGGGAGAGACATGGGGAGTCATTCAGGAAGACCTTGCCTGTTCTATTGCTTCCAAAGGATTTCCTGTGAGGTTTTGCTTTCATTCCTTTTTCACTTTCTTGTAAACTGACATTGTTTCAGCCTAGTCTGTGTCCCGTCTGACACTGTCCCTGTGGAGAGGCAGCCAGCAGAGCAGGGAATTGCCTCATGTCCTCCTGTCCCCCTTGCCCACTAAATGCATGGCCTTTCCAAGCCTTTGAAGGCGCATTTGAGACCTACCTCTGCCTTTATAGTGACAGGGTCATTTTGGGGTCAGCAGTACTATTTATACTGTCAGCCCCCCAGGTCATCTAGACCAGCTCACAGGATGCATAAAAGCCAAGAATGTGAGCAAACATGTGGAGGAGGCCCAGGTCATCCCCATTTCCAGCGCCGTTCCTCACCGAGGATGCCCCTTGGGCTAGTGCAACACCATCACAGCATGGGTGGTCCCAACACAGCTCTGTTCACAGCCACAGTTTCAACGGCTGTTCCAAATCCCTGTGAGCCAGCCTTCTGCTCCTGACCGCCCGATGACGCTGGGCAGCACTGGGTGGCACTGAGGGTGCAGTTACCTCACAGAAATGTTGGATAGGGGCAGACATAGTTAAAGCATAAAATGGGGGGTTCTTCACCGAGCATTGCCACAGAAAATATGGGCAACTTTGAACATCGCTAAACCCCATGATGTCTTATTTCCTCTCTAGTAAGAGTTTCAGGAGGTACAGGGAATGAAGGGTGACCAACCAAGGTCTAGGTTGACAGGACATTTCTGAGGAACGCATGTGTTTGTCAGCAGTGGCTATGCCAAGGAGGACAAATCCAGGAAGGTTGTTTTTCAGTGTAAAGGTTGACATTACAAACCAAATGCATTGGCATGAGGTTGTGCTCCAGCGTGCTTCTCCTTGGATTTCAGAGGAATCCGATTTGGTCTCATCTCCCTCCTCTCCCAGGTCTGCTGGAGGTAACGTCTGGGGGCAGCGGGCTGCACATCGAACCCAGAGACACTGAGCTTGTCCTCGGCCTCCACAGCACCTTCTCCCTCTTGTGCTATGGGGATGGCGTGCTGGTCTGGGAACGGGAGGGTCAGCCTCTCGCTGCCTCGCTGGAGCACAGGGATGGTGTCTTCGTCAGCAATCTCACCCTCAGTAACGTGACGGGCCGTCACACCGGGGAGTATGCATGCACCTACAGCCCTGACCACGCTCCAGAGCCAGTGGAGAGGAAAGCCCTGTACATCTATGTTCCAGGTAGGCGACAGCATGTCCTTGTCTGCATTTCCACGGGGTTTAGCAATCAGGAGAAAGAGGGCTTTGAATTATCATTCTGTCTCCAAGCACCTGGCCTCCCAAAATCCTTCCTCCCATTGCAGGAGAGCCCTCATGGCAGGTCATCTGGCTGTGGCATGTCTCTGGTATGCCAAGTCATAGGAGAGGCCCCTGTGTGGTGTGCTGGGACAAGTGGTGGGGAAGGCAGTGGTGCTAGGAGGCAGCCTTTGGGTCTCTCTCACCCTCCCGGCAGAGGTTTGGCAAGCCCACAACATGACAGCTCTACTTTGCAATGGGGAGTAAGGGAAGAAGCATACCACCAGTCTGGAGACAGGGCCCTGTGTTGGAGCAGTCCTGGAGGAGCACAGAGCAGCCCTGGTTCAGCTTCAAGCATCTTTCTGGAACCACTGTTCCCTCTCTCCCACAGATCCCTCCTTAGTCTTCCTCCCCACAATTACCTCCGAAGAGCTCTTCATCTTCATCACCGGCTACACAGAGGCTGTCATCCCATGCCGCGTGACCAACCCACAGATGCAGGTGACCCTCTATGAGAAAAAGGTGGAGAACCCCATCCCAGCTGCTTATGACCCACAACAGGGATTCAAAGGCTTCTTTGAGGATAAGACCTATTTCTGCCGGACAATCGTGGATGACCAGGAAGTGGATTCAGACACCTTCTACGTCTACAGGATCCAGGGTGAGCTGCCACTGTCTTAGCATACCTGTGCACCTGCTGTGGCTGTTCCTTCGGTCCAGTGGCAGGGAACATCAAAGCTCTCCCCCTGTCCCCTTAGCAATGCCCTTGATCAATTTGGAGGCTGGATTTAATCTTGTCTCCATTAGAAAATGGATTCTGCCAAAGTGTCAGCTCCATCCCTCAGAGAAGAGACTTTCCAGTGGACCAATACACCCAGGATAAATGGACTGGGTGCCCACTCATCCCTTCCTTCATGATTCATTCCTTTCTTTCACCTTTCCCACAGTCTCATCTGTGAATGTCTCCATCAGCGCAGTACAGACCATAGTCCGTCAGGGAGAAAACATTACCCTGCTGTGCACTGTGAGCGGCAATGAGCTAGTCAACTTCAACTGGGATTATCCACGCAAGCAAGTGAGTGCTCCAGCCCCACAAGCTCTGGGCAGCAGCTCCAGCCTTCACCCAGGTGTCTCATGGCAATCACTCATCATACCCTAGGTGAAGCTTCCTATGAAGCTTCACCCCATGGCAGAAGCTGTGGGATGCTGCTGCTGCCACATAGGGAGGCTTGATGGGGAGATCCTTGGATTAAGCCTGTCTGTCTCAGTGGCCTCTGATCGGTGCACATTCCGTGTCCCTGTGGAAGCCAGACTGGGGCCCGCTACCTCCTCCCTCCCTGTGAGCCTGGCTTTGTAGCTCCAATGGCAGAACATGCTTGTGACTTCTCAGACCGTATCTCCTGTCCCCATTGTGCAGGCAGGGAAGGCTGTGGAGCCAGTGACTGACTTCCTGCCTGGATCCACCCACGAGATCCGCTCCATCCTCATCATCCAGAACGCGGAGCTGGAGGACAGTGGGACCTACGTCTGCAACGTCTCTGAGGGCTACCATGAGAAAACGGACCGGAAAGACATCACAGTCCATGTGATTGGTATGTTGCTGTCCACACGCCCAAAGCCAGCAAACCACGTGGGCATGCAGGGAGGATGCCCCAGAGTGACACCCTCCTCTCTCTGCACAGCCTCCAGCTCTTCCCCCTCCTCGCCTCTGCCCTAAGTAACCACAGCAAAAAGCCAGTCCTCACCCCATGTCACCCCTGCCCACTTCCTGGCTTCAAAATATCCCAAATCTCCCACCATGGCTTTTGTGACCCTTTAAGACACTTGAGGGTATGGGTAAGAGCTCATACGCCAAGGCAATGTGAGGTCATATTGTCACTTCCCATCTGCATCTGTCCTTCTTTTGTGTAACTTGAGAGAACCTGCCCCATCTGCACAAGTCAACAGCCTTTTCCCTGCATGCTCCCTGCTCCAGGGTGGCTCTGCACCCGCACTCCCCTTGGGCACAAACCTGAAGCCTTGAGGGATGGATCTGGAGCTGCCCCACCACTTCTGGGTGTTCAGAGTGTTTTATTTCAGATCCACGTTTGTCCAAAGGGCTGGAGAGGGGGTTGTTTCTCTCTCTGACCCCCCTATCCCTCCTGCCCCTTCTCAGAGCATGGCTTTGTGCGCTTCCACACCCGCCTGCCCAGCACGGTGTATGCCGAGGTCCACAAGAGCCACACCATCCAGGTGGAGATAGAGGCCTACCCGCAACCCAGCATTGTGTGGCTGAAGAACAACAAGACGTTGACCATGGAGAGCAGCAGCGAGTTCACCATCACCAGCAGGAACATGTCAGAAACCAGGTGAGGGCCCATCATTCCTCATCAGGGTGCAGGGAGGGGATAATTCGCAAAGCAACCTCCAAAGTGCTGGTTGGACACAGTTGGTGGCTGAATGCCTTTCCGTGAGTGGATTTCAAGTATGCCTCAAATGGGTGGGTGCTGGTTGCCTCTGAGCATTGTCAGCCCCCAGGTACCTTCCCACACCCATCACTCTGGGACTGTGTCTCCTCCAGGTACCAGACAGCTCTGGTGCTGGTGCGGGTGAAGCAGGAAGAAGGAGGATTTTACACCATCCGGGCTTTCAATGAGGATGATGAGCAGGAGCTGTCCTTCCATCTGCAGATAAATGGTGAGGATGGCCATGCAGACATGGGGCTGAGGAGTGTGGGGGCAGTCTCAGGGGATGGCTCCATCCTTTGCCACAGGACCCTCAGGCTGAAACCCTTACTCCTCTGACTACAGCTCCAGAGTGGGTTTGGTTAAAGGAAGAGCATTCAAGCAAGAAAAATGTTCATTTGAAATATCTTACACTTGGTCTCAGAGCAAGGGGGACAGGGAGGCAGTGCAGACACCAGCAGCTTGGCCTTCATGCCCTGGCCCAAGGTAGTAGATGCAGAGATGATTGCACAGCTCTGCTGTCCAGGACTTTCCCCTGCGCTTGCCTGTGCTCTCCAAGCAAGCTAGATGGGGACAGGTCTCCTCCTAAACCGCTTCAAACCTTTCTCTTTTTGCTGTTAGCTTTCAAAAATAAAACACGATTGATGTGGTGAGTCCTCCCTCAGTGCCTCCTCACCCCCAGGCCATGTTAGGGGTACAGTGGAATCATGTTCCCCTTTCGTCCTGCAGTCAGAAAGGAGGATTAATTCCCATCGCTGTCTCTTGGTTTCAGTGCCAGCCAAAGTGGTGGATCTTAAGGAGAACAGCAGTGCCAGCAGTGGGGAGCAGACTGTAACATGCTCTGCTGAAGGCATGCCCCAGCCGGAGATCAGCTGGTCTACTTGCAGTGACATCAAATGGTAAGTGGAGTGATGGAGCCCATGAGAACAGCTGGAATCTTGCATTTATTAGAATAATAGACTATTATTTTATTGTATTCTGCTGGCCCACACGCCTGGGCATCCCATGGTGGTGCATGGTCCCAACTGCCTCTCAGGTGCCTTTATCCTTCCCCGGACCAGGTGTAGCACCAAGGGGCAGCCCACCCGGCTGCTGGGGAATGAGTCCGCAGAGATCGGTCTGAAGACCAACGCCACATACCACGCAGAGCTGCAGGTGTACCGCGTGAACAGCACCCTGCAGCTGCACAGGGTGGATGAGCCCCTGCTCCTGAGATGCACCGTGCAAAACTTCCTGGGCACCAACTCCCAGGACATCACTCTGGTCCCACACGGTGAGCGCTGAGGGAATTGTTTGAGTCAGTGGCAGGGAGCTAGACTTTTCTCTCCATGTCTCCAGCCCGGAGGTGCTGGGAGCCGGGACTGTCCTCTGATGACTTCAGTCCTCTGAGACAGGAAACCTGGGTATTTCTGCCCAAAACGATGCCGCCTTTCGGCTGAGCAGGAAAGGCTGCTCCAGGAGGACTCTGGAGCCCTTCTGTCCACTGGTCGTGGACATCCTCTTCCCACCACTGGCAGGGTCATCCCTCCAGGGAGGCAAGATGAGAGTGCCTGAGGAGGTCCCTGGTGTCTTGTTATTAGCCCGCGGGTCACTAGATGGTGCCACGGACTCGAACATCCATGCATTGAACATCCCAAATATGAGGAAGGACGGTCTAAGCCCAGGCCTGGAGCTGCCAGCTCTCCCCCAAGCAAACCAGCCCCTCTAGCTCCTTACACCCTCCCATGGTCAAACTTCTCCCAGAGTAGCAAGCCCTTCAACAGGCTGTTACAACTGATCACCCCATTATCCCTGGGGTGCTGGCCCTGCAAGTGCTGGGCAGGTCTGCCCAGGAGGAGAGGACAGGGACTGCCCCGGCCCAGAGGAGAGTTCAGGGTCAATGACCGGGGGGGGAGGAGTGTAGCAGGAAGGGGACAGTGGCTAGAGGAGGGAAGGGGAAGGGTGCAGGGACACCTCTGTGCTGCTGTCCCCTCCTTTCCCCAGGATAGTCACATCACGCAGAGGTGGAGGAGTCTGACTGCTGTCCCTGTTATCGTTGTAGCCTTGCCATTCAAGGTGGTCATCATCTCTGTCATCCTGGCCTTGCTGGTCCTCACCGTCATCTCCCTGATCATCCTGATCGTCCTGTGGCAGAAGGTAAAAGAGGAGAGTGTTCCCAGGCTGCCACAGTGGTACCCCCATGTTAAGGTGGCTGGGAAGAGCAAAGCTGTGAGCTCCTGCTGGCATGGGCTTGATGATGTCCCATCCATGCCAGGGACCATAGGCCTCCATCAGTCTCTGCATGCCCCTGGTGTCTGTAGGCTAGACGGGGAATGAGGCAACGGCTGCAGGGACCAAAGACTCCCTAACAAAGCCCATCCACATCCCCCATGCCCTCTCTGACCCTCAGCCTCTCAAATCTCTCTTTTCCCTTTGCTCCCCTTTCCAGAAACCTCGTTATGAAATACGTTGGAAGGTGATTGAGTCAGTCAGCTCTGATGGGCACGAGTACATCTACGTGGATCCCATGCAGCTCCCTTACGACTCCAGCTGGGAGGTGCCCAGGGACAAGCTGGTGTTAGGTAAAGGCTCTGCAGGTCCCACTTATGGACCCCTGGGGTCCTCACTGTCTGGGGGTGATAGGTTTGGGTTTGGGATCTCCAAAAGAGACCAATCCAGAAAAGGCACAAAGATCCCTGGAGATACGATGTGGTCCTGGGAGAGGGGGACCATCTGGGACCATGGTGGGAGTCCAGCTGCCCACTTTGGCATGAAGGACTGGGTTATTCCTGGCTATCCTTTCTTGCAGTTGGCAGCTCCTTCCCTTCTCAGCCAGATGGAAACCAGCCCCAACCCCAAACATCATAGCTCATGACCACCTCCATGCCCACCAGGATGACTGCAGCAAGGCTGCTGTGGTTTCAGACAGGGCACTTGTCTTTTCCAAGCTACTCTCCTCTCCTCTCCTTGAGGACCATCACCAACTTTGTCTCCTTGCTGTTTCTTTGCAGGACGCACTCTTGGCTCCGGTGCCTTCGGACGCGTGGTGGAGGCAACAGCCCATGGCCTGAGCCATTCACAGTCCACCATGAAAGTGGCAGTCAAAATGCTCAAGTGTGAGTTGTCCCCACACCATCCCTTTCCCCCATCCAAAAGCTGCAAGGCCAAACAGGGCCCGTGCACTCCCTTCCTTGCCCTGCCATTCACAATGGCTTTCCCCAACAGCCACCGCCCGGAGCAGCGAGAAGCAAGCCCTCATGTCCGAGCTGAAGATCATGAGCCACCTGGGACCTCACCTCAACATTGTCAACTTGCTGGGGGCCTGCACCAAAGGAGGTAGCTGAGCCCCGTGTGCCTTGTCTCCTGTCCCTGCTGCCCTGGACTGTGCTGAGGACAATAATTCCTGTTTTCTGCTTCAGAATGATTCACCCTTTCCCTAGGAAAGCCTTGTGGGGCTCTGAAAGCCTTTCTTTCCAACCTGATTGAAACTGAGAAGGCATGTTTCTGTTAACCCCCACCTCCCTCCCCAAATACAAATTTCAAATTCCAAAAATGCTCAATACCAGAAAGGTTGCTTTTCCCCCTGGCCCTGCTTAGACATCCTGCAATCTGGTAATGTCCCTGTGGGATGAAATTCGCTGCCCTGGGGAGCGAGCGGGGCCGAGGCAGGGCTGATGTGGGTTCTTTCTCCCACCAGGGCCCATCTATATCATCACCGAGTACTGCCGCTACGGGGACCTGGTGGACTACCTGCACCGCAACAAGCACACCTTTCTGCAGTCTTACGGTGAGAAGGCCCGGCGAGAGACAGAGGTGTATGGGAACACCATCAAGGAGGACCACGTGCAGAGGTACCTGGAAAGCAGCACTCTCCTCCTCCCTGGTGCCTACCCCATCCTAGCTCCCATCGATGAGGGAGGCTGGTACTGCCAGGAAGTGTATCTACATTTCCTCCAGACCAGTAAAATAAATGCTGGCCCAGCACTGGGACACTCTGTTACCTTGTGAGACCAGCTCGTGTGCCAGCCAGCCACCTCCAAACAGCTCCTGGCAGACGGGGAGTTAGCAGAGGCAATCTGTGTGTCCTGGAGGCTGAGTTTGCTAGCACACACACCAGCTGCTCCATGCCAGTTGGGAGTATTCCCTGGCATCGTTAACTTTACTGGCATAACCATGGCTATGCATTGAGTATAGAGACGAAGGGTTTCCCAGCATGTCTTAACCGTTGGAGACCTCAGCTCTGCATTTTCTGGGCAGGTTATGTTGCTACCAAGCCTAAGGGAGAAGTGCTAGAAGGAGTGCAGTTGCACAAGAGGTGCTACAAGGAAAGGGAAACAGTCCTTCCTCTGGTTGCCAGCTGTAAGGGATACAGGCACATCAGCACAGAGAAACAGTCCCATGGGAAGTTAGAAAGCAGCATTTCCTTCCAGCACACCAAAACAATAGTAAAATAGAGCAGTGTTAGGACATCAGCCTAGCTGCCTTCTGTGCCTTCCTATTGAAGGCAGCTGAGATAAGCACTAAGCGCAGTCTGCCAAGCCCGTGGGGACATGCCCCACAGCTCTGGCCAGGCAAAAGGTTTTCCTTGCTGGGAAGGTTTTAGGGACAGAGGGTTGTGTCCTGCCCGCTCAGTTCAGCCTTCTCCAGGCCAGTCCTGGCCAACCTGGGAACGTGCACAGCCAAGGTGGAGGGTTTTGCCTCCCCACTCTGGCTTGGGTCTCATGCTCTCCTGCCCTGTGGCTGCCTGTGGACCTGCATGGCCCTGGCTCCCCTTCCTGCCCTCCCCAGTGCCGAGCTTGTGTGCTGAGCCAAGCCTGTGCTCTGCCAGGCAAGGTGAGCATGAGAAGTTTCAGCCTGTGGGCAAGGACGCCTGGAGCCCTGGAGGGGAATACGGCAGGGCTGTTTAAAGCCAGCGCTGAGGACACCTGAGTTGTTAGGTGGTAGAAGGAGGTCTCCAGTGCCATTTGCACTTCTCTGCATGCATGACGTGGGGCTTCTTTCCCTGCTGTGTGGCACATTTCAGTGCTGGGGCTGACGGTTCAGGAATTGCAGTTCCACAAATCATTGCCCCCATCCCCTGCATCTCCTCCTCTCCTCTGGATCTGAACAGTCTCTTTTCTTCCCCCTACAGTCACCTCTCCTTGTCTGTTGAGAGCGACGGGGGCTACATGGACATGAGCAAGGACGACTCCCTGGATTATGTGCCCATGTCCGACATGAAGGGTGAAGTCAAGTATGCTGACATCGAGTCCTCTAACTACGGCACCCCGTATGAGCTCGACAGCTATTCCCCATCAGGTAACAGCTCAGCCACAGCAGGAGGGAGAGGTGCTTGCACTTTGGGCACTGGATGCCTTTGCTTGCAGAGACAGATGGTCCATATTGCAAAAGTCTTTGGGACGAATCCAACAGTGGTGGCAGATGCCCTCGTGATGGGAGCTCCCAGCTCTGTCCCTTTGTTGCTGGAGGCAGAGCAGTCCCCAGTGGGTCCTTCCACTGGTGGGCAGCCCACAAGTGTGCTGAGTAACGCCAACATCCATCTCTGCTTGTCCTCCAGCTCCTGAAAGAACAGACCGGGTGACACTGATAAATGAGTCTCCGCTCCTCAGCTACATGGACTTGGTGGGCTTCAGCTTCCAGGTGGCCAATGGGATGGAGTTCCTGGCTTCCAAAAACGTACGTATGCCAGTTGGTCTGTGGTACCTGCAGCAGTGGAGACCAACAATGCTCTGCCATGTCCTGTGGTCAGCTTCTGCTCACTGTCCCTCTGTCCATGCCAACCTCCTCATGGGAGAAGTGGCCGTGCAACTGAAGAGCTGCTGACCACTTCTCTTTGGAAACACAGCTCTGGGGATCAGCATGACTATATTTGCACGTGACAGCTAACCCTGGTTTAGATCAAGATTCAGACCCCAAATTCCCTGACTCTGAGCTCCTCCCAGGCCATGTGCAGCACAGCTGTGGTGTTATATCATCCCTATTTACTGGGATGACCAAACAGTAATGACCTCCCTGTGCTAAAGCACAAGGCACTCCGCAGCATAGCTACTACTCTCCACGGACACCCCTATCGCAGCATATGCTCTGAGCCCCCCAGGCCTCATCAGAAGTGCTTGTTTAGTGGAAATTAAGCCACCACAGAAGACTAGGCTCTTGGATTTCCTACGGTCTGGCTTAGCCCAGGGGAGGCAGTAATATAGTTGGACTGTGTGAAACATCATGCAGGACAGGGCTAAGAGAAGGGGTAGGGAGGGCAGCAATGATATGCAGGGAGAAACTCCTGGCTCTCTTCCTCCAGCCAGACAGTTTGATCTCAAAAAGTGCATGGTCAGTTCTTCCCCATGGAGCACAGAAGAGGAGCTCCCAGCTTCCCACAGCTTCCCACAGTCACGTTTTACAGCGGTGTAATATCACCATGCTCGCTAGTAGTGTCTGGCAGGGTCTTGAGCAAACCTCGGGGCTCCAACATGCTGGCAAACCAGGAGGCACAAGCTAGGCTGGTGTAACTCTGATGTCTTCAGACTGCTGGGTTGGATTGTCCAAACAGAGATGGAGACATCCCCTTCTTGCCAGCCCACCAGTCCCCTTGCTTGGTCAGGCCCTGACAATCCCCTCTCTGCTGGGTTGTTCAGATTGCCTTTGCCAGATTTGTATGCCTGTTGCTGTCAATGGGGGTAGCAGTCCAGGCAAGCAGTGAAAATGTGGTAGCTCTGCTAGTGGCTTTAAGCCATGGTTGTCCCTTGAGGTGGAGGAGATGCCTCAAATGATGTGAGGTGATTCCTGTCCCTGCAGCCCCAGAAATGGGCTGCTGCTGGAGCTGGGCTGCTTCCTCGGGCTATCTGGGGGTCCCTCGTATTGACAGTGCCCTGCCTCCTCCCTACAGTGTGTGCATCGTGACCTGGCTGCCAGGAACGTCCTCATCTGTGAGGGGAAGCTGGTGAAGATCTGTGACTTTGGCCTGGCGAGGGACATCATGAGGGATTCCAACTATATCTCCAAAGGCAGCGTGAGTACCAGGAGCTGTGCAAGCCCCTTCTTCCTGGGGCTCTGGGCCTGGCACCCCCTACATGATCCCCGTGTGAGTCGCCTGTCCATCATTGTGCCCAGGGGTGGTGACAGGGCAGGACTCCCAGGAGATGGTGTCAACAGCCAACCATCCTGCACCTGCTGTGGTCTGCATGCTGTGGAATAGCAGGATTGCATGCCCATATCTCCAGGCTCTTACAGAACACCCTGGGCAGCAGCAGCAAAACTAAGGATTGTCCCCTGCACAGCCCATCACTGGCAGCAGCACTGCATCCCTTCCCTGCACAGCACTGAGTCCAGTCCTGAGCTGTAGGCAGGAGGAGTGCAAGGTTAGGCAGGTTGACAGTGCTCCACTGAGTCACTGGCCACTCTGGGAAGAGGTTCACAGACTTCTGCTCTAACCACTAGACCACAGGGTAAGAGGAAGTGTTTTCCTGTGAGCAGCTACTTTCCAGAAAGACGTCCCCAATCTTTCGAGGCAGGAGAGGATGAGGCTGTAATTGAGCTTCCCCAGAACCTCCCCTGTGACTTCAACAACAGTATGTCCAGTCCAGCCCAGGAGCATTTGGGAACGTGCAACCCCAAGCAAAGCAGGCCATGTAATTCCCAGAGAAACTGAGGCTGGGGGAGCTGAGAGTGGAGCCAGGCCCCTCAAACCCCAATCTTTATCTACTCTATGAACTACTTAACTTCTCTCGTGCTTTCTCCCATTTGCATAGGATGGCAGACAGGCACTCAGTGCCTGGGTAGGGAGACCCTCCTGCAGAGGGACTGGGGTTTTCCAGTCCAGCCTTGGCATAGCTGCTTTTCCTTCCGAAACGGGAAATGAAACTGAGCCCCTTTGCAATCCTTCCTGGAGATTATTTTGGTATTCATTGTGCAAGCAAATTCCAGGAACAGTACAGCCAGTGCTGCATACAAGCTGGTCAAGTGAGACTCCTTTTCGTGTATCGCTCTGAGTGAGTAAGACCAGGAAAAAGCTGGATGTGTCCTTTGGCTCTTTTCTGGTCATCCCATAGCCCTTTCCAGCCTGGGCTCAGGTTTCCAAAGTCCACGTAGGCCTGGACTCCCTTCAGGAGTGCTGTGGTCATGTTGTGCAAGTCAGTGGACTCCCCAAGAACTAGGGAACAGAGAATGCACACCATGACAGCTCATCATGACAGACAGTGATGGAAACGGAGGTAGTACACCCACTCTTTCCTTCTGCCTGCTGCGTTCATCCTGCACAAGGAAAGAGGAAAATTGTCCCTCCAAGAAGTGGCTGACAGCAGGTGTCAGCAGATGTGTTGGGCTGACAGGCAGCTCTGAAGGGTCTTTGCTGCTTGTAAATTAGGTGTCAGGCTCTCATCAGTTGAAACAAGTGCTGTAGATGCAGCTGAGCCTCTTCTTGTTCCATTTTTTTCCTCTTAGACCTTCTTGCCCCTTAAGTGGATGGCTCCAGAGAGCATCTTCAACAACCTCTACACCACCCTGAGCGATGTGTGGTCCTTCGGGATTCTCCTCTGGGAGATATTCACTCTAGGTAAGTGCCCTGGAGATCATGGTGGTGTCTATAGGTCTGATAGCATGTTAGCAGGATCCCTTCCCAGAGACAATAGAAACCCATTTCTAATCCCCAAGTCCCAGCCTTACCAGCCAGAGTAGACCTTCATTCCCTGTCTCCTTCTTTCCCATGCTGACGTTGCCATTTGGAAGTGAGATGAAACAGGAAAGGTAAAGAAAAAAGGAAACCTTGGTGTGAAATGCATGTTGGCATGGGGATGGCAGGCAATCTACCAGCCTGATTTCCTGGTCTCCCTTTATATCCAGGGGGAACTCCATACCCTGAACTGCCTATGAACGAACAGTTCTATAACGCCATCAAACGTGGCTATCGGATGTCCAAACCCACCCACGCCTCTGATGAAATGTAAGTGCTGCCCATACACATTTGCCCTGGGCCTGCCCTACACAAACTACAAAAGCATTTCTGCCTCTGTTTTCCCCACCCGCTAACTCACCAGAGTGCTCTCTCTTCCCTCTTGTTAGCTACAATATCATGCAGAAGTGCTGGGAGGAGAAGTTTGAGATCAGACCATCCTTCTCACAGCTGGTGGTGCTTATGGGAAACCTCTTGGTGGATTGCTACAGAAAGGTATGTTCAAAGTACCCTGTGCTTGAGGGACAGAGGAGGGTCAGTGCTCTGAGTAGGATGCCGCCTTGGTTAGGGCCCTCGATCAGGATTTGGAGACCCGTGTTTGGTGCTGTTGTGCCAGAGGATTTTGCTGTGACTAAGGCTGCATTAGTTTGAACAGCCAATGAAGGTGGTTTGGGCATCCTGGGGACACTGCTGAGACAAATGGCATTGCCAGACAGGCAGCTGGTATCTCAGCAACTGTGGAAATCAGATTGTCAGGAGATCAAAAACCTGCTTCCAGCTGTTTGGTATTTTGGAGCTGTGGAGTTATGCCCCTGATCTCTCCCTTAGGAAGTGTTCATAACCTGTCTTTGGTGGAATCAAGGTAGCTGAACCCAGCTAGAAGATGCCAGCCCCTCTAGAAAAAACCTAGCAGACAGGGAAAGCAAACACAACGCAAGTGCATTTATTTTCTCCACTCACAAGACCTTCCCATTTCTTTGGTAACCTGCCCTGTGAGAGCAGAGGTACCAGCAGGTGGATGAAGAGTTCATGAAGAGTGACCATCCCGCTGTTGTCCGCACAAGACCCACAATCCCTGGGCTGAACAATGCCAGGCTCACTCCCAGCTCCCATACCGGCAGCACCCTCTACACAGCCGTGCACCAGAATGGGGGCGAGAACGATTATATCATCCCTCTTCCTGACCCCAAACCCGAGGCAATCTGCGATCTCCCTCAGGAGGCATCGATCAGCCGGGCCAGGTAAGAACATTGCTTCTGAATGTCGTCCCTTCCCCTGACTGCCCAAATCTGAAAATGGGGGCCTCAAGAGGAAATGGGGATGCTCTGCTATGGGACAGAACAGGGGTGGGTTTACCAGGAGAGAAGGAGGGCAGTGTCATCCCCACCTGAGGTGCTGCGACCTTGCATGAGCCTGTAGGAATGAAGATGAATCAAAGGAGCTGGGACTGAGCTAAGATGGGGTGTCATGTCACATCCCCGTACACCAGCTGGCACAGCTGGGGACAAGAGACCCCACTTACAAGGAGTAGGGCACACTGGGGTGCATGGTCCGCAGAGTCCAACTGGCTGTATGTTTTGTTTGAGGGTTGAATAAACCCAACTGATATTGTCCGTCCCCCTGTGGAAAGCTATTCAGCTAGACTGGCACTGCTGGGAGCTTGACATGCTTCTCAGACGTTGGGAATTCTCTCCCACCAGGAGACTCGGGACAAGACACTCATGTGCCTCTCCTCCTTGTCTTCCTTCAGTTCTATGCTGAACGAGGCCAACACATCATCGACAATATCCTGTGACAGCCCTCTGGGCCTCCGGCAGGACGAGGAGCAGGAATCTGACCCACGGCCAGGCGGCCAGGAGCCGACCACAGGGCACCAAGAGGTGGAGGAGAGTTTCCTGTAGTCAGAGCTGGCCTGACTCTGCATATCCCCACGGCGAGACCAGCTGAGGGGCTGACCCAGACATCGCAGAGAGCCATGCTTTGCACTTGTACATCAGGACATCCCCACCTGTCCCAGCATTCCTCCTTCCCTCCCGTCTCCCAGTGTTGGGTGGGGAATTAAAGACTTTTCCCCATTGCCATCCCCTTCACCCTTACAAAGAGGTGGCTCAGTGCCAGCAACCTTCCAGATCACTGCCACATCCTCCTCAGTGATCAAACCACTGCAGGAGGGAGACATCTCACAGACCAACATCTTCTTTTCAAGTGGAAGACGTGGGTTAGCTCCCCACAAGAGACGCCACTTTCTGCATTGCTAAGATCATACTCCAGCCTCTTCCCCCTTCATGGCAATGAGTTTCATCTCCTCTGCACCAGCACTTCTTTGATGGTCTCAGCACCAGCCACACCATGGTTCTGTGAAATGCCACCGGGACAGATTATTTGCTTGGAACCCATTGCTGGGGTGTAGAGAACCTGCAACACCAACCTTCAGCTGCTGGAGATCAAGAGTACATTGGATAGATTCTCCTCCAAGCACAGCCAAGTCCTGGAGAGACCAGCCAGTGTCTCAGAGAAACTGAATCACCATTTTCCTTTCTTGACAGCTCTTCTATGGTGGATAGAGCGTCACAAGCACTACAGGTACCCATGGCTCTGGGGCACAGCTCTGCACCCACCTGGAAGGGCTGTCACACCCCAAACCCTTTTGTGCCCAGCATGGCACCAGGAGCCCCAAGGGCATGCCAGGAACTCAAAATGCTCTCACAATGACTCTGTTGTAATAGCAAAGAGGGCAGTCCAGTGTTGTTCGTGTTGTCTGTGTGGACATTAAGCTAATTATTCTCCATTGAAGATTTAAAGGGAACAAATATATTAATCCACTAGCCAGGGCCAGTATAAGGAAGCAATATGGCTATTCATTAATCTACTGCCACTAAGCCCAGCTCATCTGCTGGGAAATCATATAACCGTGCCAGCTGCAAAATCTTCGTGCCTTATCTTTGGGAAACAAGGGCTCCCTTTGGATAGACTGTTCACCCGAACACCCTTTCTCAGGATGGGAGGTCTCACCAGTCCCTCCTGAGTCACAGCAAGACTATGGGGAGTAACAAGGATGCCAGAACACCAACCCAGGGGCATCTCAAAAGAGAGAGAGGGAGAGAGCTGGGAAGCTGTTTGGTCACAGCTGAACTGTATCTCACACCCTACCACTTTCTGGGGGCCAGGCACAGCCACTTGTAGCCTGACAGGGCTGTAGATGAAATGTCATGGGGAACCAAGCAGAGCAAGAGGAATCGGGGAGTATTCCTCTCTCTTGGAAAGCGTTTTGAAGAATAAAAGGGCAGAGACCTTCCTCCTGCTTCTCATCTCCTTCCTTGCTTCTCACATGCAGGCCTGGGACTTCTTGTGCTCTCAGGTGGCACTTGAATGAGGAGACTCAAAGCAGGAGGAACATCAGGCTTTTGAAATCAGTGGTGAACCCCACCTCTGCAGAGATGAAAACTAGACCCCAAACACTACAGCTCTGACACCATAGAAACTAGCAGGGTTTTTTTCTGAAAGGAGAAGTTTTGCCTTGCACAGAGCTCTGTTCGCTGCATGCCCCCCACTCCCATTAACCCCCTTGTTGCCCTACTCACGCACATCTCTCTGCATCCTACAAAAAATGCACAGACAGGTTTACAAATTCAGAAATTCAACCCGCATCTTGCTGGGCTTCTGCCACCTCAGAGCCACTAGGAATTACTCTTTTTTTTAAACACGAAACTTCTGCCAGAAATCCCCAGCAAAACAGCATCTGTTTTAAGCTCTCTATCGTTGCAACGCTGCCGTTTATGCAGCTAAAAGAGGAGTAGATGTTTTGTGCACTGATGTCCTTGGTAAAATGTGAACATAAGAAATAGCACTTTTATTGGCAGCCGGTGGAGTATATTTTCAGCCCATGTGGTCAGATTCCCCACCATCCGTAGGAAACACACTGTGAATGACAACTGTTTTTCCATGCTGTGTTCCTCCTGCTTGTAATGAAGGAGCCATCTTCTGTGGCCACGGTTCATGAAATGACCCTAACTGTGGAGAAGCGGTAACTCATGAGATTGTTGGGGTCAGACCACTTTATTTTTCTAACATGTAAGGTGCTTGGTAGGAGCCATGTCACTGCAACTTGAGCCCATAGGATGGCACATCAGATCATCCTAATAGCCCCTGTCTGCACCAGCTCCATTTTTAATTTGTCCTTCTCTATCAAAGGTGAGCAGAAGTACCCAGTACTCCAGGTGAGGTCAAATCTAGACCTCGCATAGGGCATTAATAGTTGTGGTCTGTACTGGATTTGACTTGCCTGGTGTAGCTTTGGATAATGTTGGCCTTTTCCCAGCCACAACATACTGGTAGTTTGGAGTCATCCTCTAACCAATCTAAGCACCTACGTCTTTCTACTCTTCCAGCATTTCTAACCAAGATACTCCCCGCTGCTCCAGACATTGGGTCATCAGGACATTTTGTTAACAAACTGTTATTTTTGGGCTGGACTGACTAATAAAAATACTAAATGCTCCTAGCATCAAGGGCAACCCTAGAGAGCTACTTTTACTACCTCCGTCCAGCCCAAAGATTTCTCCATCAATTAACCCCTTCTTACCCTCCCTTTGGCCATTTGCTTATTTACTTCACAAATCCTGTACTAAACTCCATCTTGTACAGATTAAGCACTAATTAAACTACTATTTTCCCACTATCAAATAGTTTCCACAGTCCTGAAAGAGGAGATCTATTTCTTCTCCCTGCTGGGGGAACTCAGGTATCCTGTCCTATTAGCTGGGCATTAGCTACTTGGATGCCTATTGCATTTTGTTCCATTTGGAGATTTATTGCAATGATTCTTTGCACCAAAACCTGTCATGGCTGCGGACGAGGTGCTAACCCAACCACCCTCTTCCTTCTTAAGGTAGGTACGCCAGACTCTTTGTAAAATGGTACCGTTCTCCACTCCAGAGAGATATGACCAAATATTTGCCTTTGGCCCTGTGATTGTAAGGGCTAAGTCTTGCACTTTGTAGTACTTTCCTGTCCTTACTCAACTATTCCCATCACCATTTAGTGAGGGCATGCACACCCGCTGCAGCGAGCAGATCTTCTCAGCCAGGGACAGGCTGGCAGCTGGGCAAAGCCAGCATGTTTTTCTAAGCATCCCTGCAACTCTCCTCAAAGAGAGGACTTGGCAGGGCTGAGGCTTACAGCAGCCCCCCCAGACAACCTCTCTCCACTGGGAGAGCCAGCTCCAGACCCCCGCTCCCTCTCTCTCTGCTGCCGACATTCCAGTCCCGTGGGGTTCCGTGGCCTGGCAGGAGAAACGGTTGGCTGTTCTGGGCTCATCAGTTTTGGGGCCATAATTTCTCCGGTGAGACTCTGAAGAGAACCGGTCCCTCCGGGTTTTTAGTTTTGATGATCAGTATTTTTGTTTGGGTGTGTTTTTGTGTTTAGAGGTGGACCCAAACTAAGCCCCCCAAAAAGGGACACATGCCACAGCTTGGGCCCATCTCTAGTGCAATATCTTTTATTTGTAGATTGTATTTTACTCTGCAGCTGTTACATCGTTATCAGCACCAGTATATGCATAATCCTACTGCCAGTCACTATTTCATACATACCTAAGTGTATCCCAGAAACTAGTGCGACACTCCGGTGTCTCTTTCCACATTTAAGATGCTTCTCAGACTGATGTGTGCACAGGTTTTAATCCTTTTGTCCTTCTCGGTTTGAGCGTGTTATTGTTTTTTTACGCGAGAGTGTCACGTTTAGTGTTTGTTTATGTCGTGTTAAGAAATCTAGAGCACAGCGGACTTTACTTGTAACTAAATTGTCTCTGTTCACCTGCCAAGGGGACTGTGGTGGAGTCCCATGGGGACGGGAGGCAGAAGTGCAGTGCAGATGTGCAGCCAGGAGGAAGTCAGCCAGAAGTGAGAAATGGCTCTTCCCCTTCTTCCCAGTCAGGGCTCTGGGCTGGGGGAGAGACAGCACCACAAATACAGGATACTGGGCAGTGGGTTAGGTTTTGGCTGTGGGGAAGCTGGGCCTGTGTAAAACTGGGCAGATCTGGAGAAGGGGATTTTACAGATGTTTCTCTCTTGGGACCTTTCTCTAAAATGGGATGTCGACTAATGTGCTAAGGAGGCAAATCCCATGCTCCAACACACAGGCACGAGGAAGGGCTCTGGTCAGGCTCAGTGCTTAGCTCAGATCCCAGGATCGGTGTGGCCAGTTCACAGTGCAAACCACAGGATGTCCCACATGGACAGGAGAGCAGCAGGCTGCCAGCCAGCCCCAGGGAGCTCAGACGCTGTCTGGCTGTGCTCCCACTTGGAGAACATGAAGGTTGCCCTTTGGCAGCCCTCGGCAGCCTTTTGGCAGCCTTTGCCCCAGGTGGTTGCACAGGCAGAGAGCAGCCAGGGCAGCTGCAGGTCCTCACTGGGTGCCAGACAGCTCTTGGGCTTGGCACAGGTCCTTCCCGCAGCAGATCCCAGCCCTGCCTGGATGCTGAGTGACCAGGCCTGACTGTAACGGTGGAGACACAATGCTGTCTGCAGGACTTGCCCAGGGCAGGCCAGGTATTGTTAAAAAATCAGATTTCATGGGCCAGCACATGGGTAGCTGGGCTCCCAGCATAATTCCCACGTTTCACCCAGAGGGCTGAAGTCTCTGGGACATGCCAAGATGGATCCAGTTGGCTTTGGCAGAGGCAGGGGAACTGCTCCAGTGTAGCTCCAGTGGCACTTTGGAGAGATGACTCCTGCAGGGGTCGGAGGAGGCAGGGAAGCCAGCTCGTGCTGGGAGGCCTGCAGCGTCCCATCGTTCCTGTCCTTTCGTCATTCGTGGACTGCACCAAAACTGCAAAGCTTGCCCAAAGCGTGCCCTCTGCCCTCTCCCCCTCCTGCTGCGCTGGCTTGCTGGCATCACGCTGTTACTCTTCAGCATCTCTGAACTGAAGTAGCACCTGCCTCCACGCTGCCTGTCAGAAACCATCCTGAGGGCAAAGGAAAAAACAGAGTTCAGACTAAGGTACCAAAGAGTTAACATTTTCCTAGGTTTACAGATGTATTTGTAGGATTTGTACTATGTCACATCTATAGCCATGAGATATTATTTTTATGCTGTAAACTTTTACAAACACATTTTTAAAGAAAGAGTTTAAAAATAAAGGTGTTTTTCTTTTTGCAAAGTTCCATCTCTTCCTTTGTTTGCCTGGTTTTGGTTGCTCCCACTCAGATGGGGCTGGGAATACAGCTTAACCATGTTGTGGGTAAAGGCTAAGCATGTTAATACGCTGTGCATGACCCCAAGCTGGGAGCCAGGCAGAGAGAAGCATAGCAAGGCAACAGCTGATCCCAGAGACATGGTAAGGAAAAGGGGCTGCAAACAGGGCAGGATCTGTCCCATTTCTCTGGTAACTGGCCAACTTGTGGGTCAGGTTGCACTGGGAGGAGGTGAGTAGAGGGAAGGACACCGGGAACAGTTCCCACATGTATCCTCAGTGCCAGAGGTTTGGGCCAGCAGCCCCCAACAAGAGCTTGATGTGCTCCTTGGGAGCATTGCTGGGTCTGTGCTCAGATCAGGGTAGGGATGCAGGAGATGCTAGACTGAACAGTGCTGGGCTGAAGGAGATGGGAGACACCACAGTGCTGTTGATTTTTCCACATAGTTTAATAGCTCAGGGTGGTGGGAGAGACTGGAGGTAGCAACGGGGCAGGGTGCCAGCAGGAGTCATGCTGCAATGCACAGGGCTCACCATGTCTGGCTCTCCTCCAAGCTGGGGTCTCCTCCCCTCCATCTGGGATGAGGAATTTGCTGATACCCTTTCAAGATGCAACCCCAAAATACTGGGTCCCCACACTACCAGTCCCTCAGGTCCACGTCGCCCTGCTTTCCTCCTGGTCCCCTCACCCTTCCCCAGTTACCACTTCAGAAGTGCTGGGGTCCCCCAGCCCTATGAGAGACAGGCACCTCCTGAGTCCAGCCCAAAGTTTTTTCCTCTCTCTGGCTCCACGGAAACTGCTCCTCCCAAAAATGACCACAGGCTGCTGAACCAAGATGTTTGCAGCCAGCTCTGAGCTACATGCTTGGAAAGCCAAGGGTTGCTGCGAAGAGGGGATTTTGAACGAGGTTCAAATATATCCGTGTTGACCCTGTTTTCAGGCTGCACGATACAGCCCTGGTGCAAGTCCCCGCTGGCAGCAGTCATGCCTCCCTCAGCTGCTGGAAACCCAAAAGCCCAAGGCACTGGCTGCAGCAGGAGACAGGTCCAATTCCCAGCAAGGGTCCCCTTTCCAGCACGGCCTGTCCTGGGCTCCCGTCTTTGCTCAGTTTGCCAGAGATGAGGTTTGCAGGCTCCCTGACCAGCTCAGGCTGATTGTCCCCAGATATGCTCTGAGTCACCTGGCATGGCTCAGGCACGGCAGGCAGACAGGGCATTTTTCTCCAGGAGCTGAATCAGCAGGGGAAAAAAATAAACTTGTCTCCAGAGAGGCTGCAGCAAAGGCTTGGGGGAAAGCAGGGAGGGGGAATTGGTAGATCTCAGACCTGAAGCCAGCTGGCTCCCACTGCCTGGTCGCTGCCTGGCAGGCCTTTTGTATGTCGGGATGCACCGAGGAGGGGTCATGGGGCTGGGAATGAGTAGGCAGACATGGGGACTACCAGCCTCCCAGCGGGGCATTTTCCCCACCCTGAAACAAGTGTCCTCTCCAGTGATGAGACAGGCACCTCGTGAAAGAGCCCAGGGAAGCGGAGAAACTCAAACTGCAGAGACAAACCCTGACCTGTTGCAAGCAGGGTTTTTAGCTGTTTGGGTACCAACAGCTCACTTGGGACATGGGTGTTTCACATGCGTGCCCAGACTGCTGCAGGGCAGTACAGGCAGGCATGACACCATGGCCAGCTATACTCAGTGCAGGGGTCCTGTAGGTCTGGAATGGCCCAGCCCTGCTCCCAGACTGGGAAACAAGCCTGAGCTCCCAGTGCTCCCAACAATGGCTCACAGCAGCCTCCACTCTCACCTCCACAGTCAGCCTGCAGCCAGTGAGGCACTGAGCAAGTCTTGTGCCATCTCCCAGCACGCCTTCCGGGCCATTGGGGCCCCACAGACATCCCTGGGCTTCAAGTGACTCAAAGTAAGGCTGCAGCTCCTCTGAGAGCATCCCTGCTCCTTGCTCAGAGCTGCTTGGGCACATGAGCCCCAGCAGCACTCCTGTGACTGAGCTGCTGCTTGCAAGCACGGGATTTGGGGTGCAGCCTGCGGGCAGGAAGAGATGGCCACCAGTGAGGGAGGAATCCCAGCAGACAGCTTGTCCCACATCCCCAGGTGCATCCCCAGGTGTGCTCAGCCCAGCTTGGGGACCCGTGTGTACAGGCTGTGACTTGTCATCTGTGGACCACTGCCATCAGAGGCGCTCTGCAAGGGGCCTCCTCAAAGGGAAGAAGGGAGGCTGAGAGATTGTTTCCCTTCTCTGTATTAAACCTGTCTGGTTTAATACTTGTTCACACTGGTGAGTCAGTTCTCTCTGAGCTGGCACTTGTTCCTGGGAAAAAAAACACCCAAACTTAAAAAGAAGAAGGAGGGAAACAAACATCCTTTAAAAAGCCCCTTTGGCTCAAAAGGAGGAAAGAATAATCAGGCAGATGTCTCCTGCAGCCCAGCCGCTTGACAGCCCCCCAGCTCTGGGCAGGAACCCCCCCAGTACACCACGCTGCCTCTACTTCATGTTCTTCTTCCCCACATCCTGCCAGGAAAAACTGCTGAGAGGAAATCTTCTCTGGCCAAAAGCTGCCTTTCCTTCTCTCTGGACTCCCTCATGCTCTCCAGCCATCCTTCTGGCCAAAACCAAGAGCTCTCTCCACGTTCCCATGACTCTTACTCATCTCCAGCACAGTCAGCCATGCTCTCATCTCTTGGCCCCAAGACCTTGTCTTGCTGGTACCTCTCTAATTGCCCCCTTTGGAGAAGCCCATTCCCCTCCGGTTTGTGGAGGCATGAGGGGCACTCCTCTGCCTGGCACCTTTGCATTGCAAGTGCAGATTCAACAGCCACCTCTGTGCAGACATTTTGGACACCGTTTCGCAGCCGGTGTCCCTGTCACCTCCCCACTGATGGGTCTGCAGCTGGGTGCAGCTAAGGCAGAGCCCTCTGGCTCGCCCCAGGCAGGACCTTCCTCCCCTGTGCTTCCCAGCACTGTCAGGTGGTGGCCGTAACTTCCCACCCCAGAGCTGCTGTGAACTATCATGAACTTCTACTGCAGCATGAGGTTATCCAGAGATAGAGCAGAGAGCAAGGGGCACCCTGTGTCTGACTCGACCTGCCAACATCTTGCTGACTTGAGCGTCCCTGTGAGAGCGGTTTTGCTTCAAGACTACCCTCACCCCCCGTTTTGGAAGGGGCACGGTCCAGGGGAGGGTTAACAAAGTGCCTAATTGCTACTCCCAGGTGCCTGCCAGGTTGTCAATTAGAAAACAGCTTCAAAAAGCCTCCCCAGCAGCAAGGCAGGAGGACTGGGTGGGATGGGGTCCTGGGGAGGAGGGATCCTTGCTTGAGCCCGGTGGTGACAGAGTTGCTGTGAGCCCCAGGCTTGGCGGTACTCGGAGAGGAGGAGGGCTGGGCTCCCTGTGTGTCCCCCAGCCCAGCTGGAGACAGGGAAGGGTCTGCAGTCTGGACCCTGACATGTCTCCCTGCTGGGGAGGGTAGTGCAGGTGAGCCTACAGCTGGTTGGGCTCAGCCCTGCCTCTGTGTGGTGCTGGAGCGGGGCTTGAGGGTGATCCTGTGCGGCCGCAGGACCCCTCTGTGCGCCAGGGATGGTGCTCTTGGTTAAAACAATATAATTTGTCACCTTCGCAGGCCTCTTGCTACCTGGGAGCTGCCGTGGGCTGAATCATCTTTGTGAGCCTGTTGAGGGGAGTTGTCCGTGTTCCTGTGTGGGCCCTCAGGACCTGAAGCCAACAAGAGCTGCTGGGCCTGAGGAAAAACCTGTCCTGCTGAGGTAAAATGGAGTCCCCTGCCACCAAGGTGGGTCCCAGCCTGGCTCTTTGTGTCCCCAAGCAGCAGTCCCTGGGGGTTTGGGTGGCAGTAGGCAGGGCAGACTGGGATTCTCCTGAACCCTGGCACGGTGCAGTGGTCCTTGTCAGCCCTGGGGAGCGGTCTGGGGCTGATCCCCTCTCTGAGGCAGGGTCCGTGGCAGGAGGGTGGCCCTGACAGCGGGCCCGCAGCTGGGTGTGTGCGTGGCCCCACATCTGCCAAGGGGGTTTGTCACCAGTGACGTCTCAAAGCATCGCTTTCTTTTTTTTTCCCCTCCCGTTTCAAAAACAAACAAAAAAAAAGGGAATTTCTTAACTTGTGGTCAACTCAGAAAGGAGAAGCTCCTGCGGAGGGAGCGCTGGGGACGGTGCCCACGAGGAGAGGCACCCGCTGCTCAAGAGGATCCTTCAGCCGCGTCCCTGCTCCACACTGGGGACACCGTGGTTCCTGGGGACATGGGTCCTGCTCTCCTCCTGCTGCTCACTACAGCTGGTGTCTGGCACGGTAGGTCCACTGGCACCCCAAAGCCCTGTGGTGTCTTCATGTCACTCTGGGGTAGGTTTGGGATGTGGCAAGGGTTTCCTGGGTGTCTGGAGTGCTCTGTCCCTCCTTGGGTGAGGAGGGGTGACAGCCTCAGTGGGGCTGGGGATGGGGCAATGCTGAAGTTGGACTACTGGGCACTTGGTTTCTGGTGGTGGAGGGCGAAGCTGGGCTCCCAATCATGTCTACCAAAAGCCTGCTGTGGGCTGGGATGGTCTCTGCTTCTGGAGGCTGCTTCATGAGGTGGCTGCTGCTGCTGTGGGCAGGTTCAAGGAGCCTTGGCATGGGCTGGGAGCAGGCAAGAGAACACCTGCCCCATGGCACAGCAGGGAAGAGACACCAGCTTGTCAGCTGTAGCAGATTCCTGAAGACTATCCAGAACTGGCTATCATTAGAGGGAGGGCAGTGGTGGAAAGAGGCTGTGTTGGCTCTGGAGCCAGCTGTGCTGAGAGCTCGCTCTTGGCTGCCTGCAGCACTGCCAGGATAAGGCCAAGGGGTATGCAAAGGCGTACATAGCATAGGAAGAGCCTTGGCAGTGGGGAGATAGGAGAGGGAAACTTCCCACTGTTTGGGTCTGGGCAGGGGTTAGGAGGAAGGAGAGGTTCAGCAGAAAGTGTGTCCTGAGGGAAACCGTCTCTGAAATAACCCTTTGCCCAAACAGGGCAAGAGCTGGAGATGCTTGGCTTTTGGGTGAAAGAGTTGGGAAAGCTGGCTGCATGGGCACCTTCCAATGCACCTTGTGCCTGGCTGGAGATGTCTGAGGATTACTGTTTTCTGGTGGTGCTGGCATGCACAACAGGGCTGTAGAGCCAGATGTGAGAATTTATGATGGAAACAGAAGTCAGGTAGCCAAGGAGGGAAAGGTGAATATGCCTGGGTTTTGAGGCTGCAGAGGTGGCCAAGGCGATAACCCATCAACCTCAAGAAAGAGTCACTAAGCCCGTTCTGAGGTTTGCAACCAGACAGAAACCAGTATTACTACTCTTGTGTCTTAAGTGCTGGCAGCCTCTTGGATCTTGTGTGACACTTTCCTTCATCATCCTTTTGAGCTTGTTCCCCACACAATGAGACTATGGTAGGAAGTCCCCCCTGGAAGGGGGCAATCTGGGAGGAAAGCATTCAGCATGTAACAGGGAGGCAGTGTATCCTTCTTGAGCCACTGCTGTGTTCATGTTTTCAGCCCAGGAAACTTGCATCCTTCTCGCTATTGCACTGTATGGCGTTTCACTTCAAATCACGTCTTCGACATGCTGAGCAGGCTTTTTCCAGGTCTGTTGTGCTGGGAACTGAGTTGTGAAGGCTGCAGCTCTTTTAATTTCTTATCTTTTTTAACATAATAGGGACTAGGCAGGTCTGATGTAGATTTGTGAGATATCATAATGATATCTGTCAGGATCTCTCTGAAGGTCCCTTGAGTCACTGGGCAATGCAGGTCACCAGCTGTGACATCCTATCGGGCACTGTCCACCATGTCAGGGTGTTAGACACACATTTGTCTGAGTACTGTCACTGTTGGCCATCTGCAGCACAAAGCTACAGCATGTCAATGTTGTTCAAAACAATAGCCTCAAGCTGGAGCCAGAGCCTGACTTCTTTCTCCTACCTCTTGGATTGCAAGTGCATCTTCTGCGAGTACCCAGGGCTGATGTGGTATGACCATTGTGATCTGGGCTCTTGCTGGGGGAGTGTCAGGGGCTCAAACCCCAGCTTCAGATCAAGCAGAGGGAGGATCTGAAACCTGATCAGCTCATGTCTGTTCTTGGTCATCTGGAGAGGTCTTCCTAGGGTTTCTTTGGTTTTCTTGTTGTGGATGAATCTAAACCTCTGAGGTAGTAGCTCCAGGTAGAGATGTGATAAGCACCCTTTTCCCCACCCCCTGCCTCCCAGATACTGTAGGTGACTCTGGGGAAGGTGTCCTGAGAAACCAAGCTTTTCTCTCCATCATTGAGGAGGGAGGAAGGAGAGCTCAGGCCTGGTATGGGTCCCTCCCCGGACTAGACCTTGGCCTAGTTATCCCCCAGGACTAAATCAAGGTCCTGATGACTGGCTTCTGTGGTAAGGTTCTTGAGCCTCTCTGTCTTACCAGGCTTCACTTCTCCTTCCTCACCATTTCCAAACCCTCAGCAGAGGAAAGCTATGTTTTGGCTGGCATGGGAGAGGCAGAGACAGAGCCTGCAGCTGTAACTAGAGGTCATGGTTACACAACCCAAGTGTGGTAAAACCTTTGGCCAGCAGTTACTGGCAATGCTGCGGAAGCTGCTGGAGAGCAGCAGAGAGACATCCTTGGGCTTCGTGCAAGATTGCACACTGGTCAGCAGGGAGAAAGCCTCCCCCAGCAGCCCTGCTTCCCCATTCTGGAAAAGGACCCGCTGCTCTGACTCATCCCCCAGCACACATGGAGTGGATGCTTGGGTGGCCTTCACCTGGCATCGTCCTGCATTTAATGTCTGCCTTGTCTGTCCTCACTCCACTTGTGTGGTGGTTGTGGTATTGACAGGAGTCTCCAGTGAGAGCCTAAAGACCAGTTACAACATGGTCTTTCCCTGAGCTGGTTTGAATACAGGTCTTGGTCAAAGAGCTTGGCTCCCCCATCAAATGGTGCTGAAGCCTTGGATAGGGAGGGATAGCTAAAGCAGAGAGTAGGTGAGGGAAAAGCATCCAGTGACAGAGAGTAAAAGCAACAGAAATGTGTCAAGCCCTGCTAAAAACACAGTTTAGCAAAGAGGGAAGAACATCATATCTTAGATATGTGGAAAATGTTGCTTTGCAAAGGATTCTGGGATATGTTTTTCTCTGCTCTGGGAATAAATGAGACTTTTCCTGTTTCCACAGAAAGATAAAAGCATAAAAAAAAAACCCCAAACCCAGGGAGATAACATGTCAAATATTCCATGCTCCGAAGCTCCCTGTCCTCTGCTTCTTCCCCCAGGGTCAGTGAGTTTGATCCAGGCCTTGTTTGGGTTTCCTCTGGGGAACTGCATCATTGCCATGCACCAGCAATGCTCTCCAGGGCCTCAAGTCTTGTATTCTAAACCCTTTGTTGCACAGATGGAGGCATCAGCCCAAGACTGCTTACATGATGCTTTGAGCTCTGATGTTACAGCCCAGAGCACAGCTGGTAGCAGAGGACACAATTTTACCTTGGACATAGTCTTCCTCACCAAATGAGCTGTGAGCAGGGGTGGATGAGGATGGGTGCATGCTTCTGCTGGCTGTGTTACAGGGACAGTGTCCAAGGCAGCACCTGGGAACGGGTTTGCTTTAAGCTGTCTTTGCCTCCCAAGACCATAAGCAGCCTTCACTTCTCTTCTTGCTGCAACATCTGGCCACTACTCCCCTTTCCCCCCGAGGATATACAAGAGCAGCAGGACTAATGGTGCCATTATAAGGTGCTTTGCTCTCCTCCATTCCCTGATGAGTTAGGGCTTTTATGTTCATTTGGGCAACAAATCTTTCAACTAAAGAGCTTCTGTGAGTCCTGAGCAGCCTACTGCTGAGTTTGAGGCATCACAAGACCAAACTCAGCCCTTGTTTCTGCTGCCACCACCCAAGAAGAGCACTGCCTGCAGTGGCCTCCTCTACAAAGAACAATGAATTGATAAGTTGGGCAGCTATCTTTCTACCTACTCTTATTTGAACCTGGGTGTGTGTCCCTTTAAGATGCGAGGATGGGTTAGCAACTGGAAAGGAAAGCAGAAGTGGGAGAATAGCCCTGGATAGGGGCTGGAGTGGGGTGTGGAGCCCCCCGAACACAGATAGCCATTTGCAATGTGTTTCCTGTCCTCCCTGAAGGCCTGGTGTGGGGGTGGCAGTACCACTTCTTCCCTAGCCCCGCAGCCCTGATTCATTTCTCACTTCCCCCCCATCCTAAATATAGGTGGTGACTCAAAGAACGTGCTGACGCAGCAAAACAGGGAAAAATATTTCCTTCTCCCACTAAGGGATGGAGTGGGACCTTGGTTCCCCTTTATTCAGCCAGCGAAGAAGCCATCTTCAAAGTAGAGATGGCATCAGAAATCCAGCTGGGTTGCTATGCCAGTGTCAGCATGGCCTGTTGTGCTGTATGTACAATGCAGCTATGGGATTTTATGAGCCATTTAGCTTTTCTGTGCCTCAGTTTCCCTCCCCCAAATATCAATAATGATGCTGACTCACTTTATAATGTTTTGATGGTATCTGCAAGGAAAACACACTGTTTGACTCTATGATAAGGCATAAGTAGGCGTCCTTCAAAATCCATTGCACAGCAACCAAAAAGCCAGTCTTGCCAAAAGGCATGCACTGACCTCCTGCTCTGCAGAAGCCTTCCAGGTCTGTTCTAGCTCATCACAGCACCAATGCAACAGAGACCCATCCACTAGATTTGGCTTAAACGTCACCAAATCATGTTATGGGCTAACCAAGTTCATATAGTAGCTCCAGCTCTGCCACAAAAGGAAAATTGTTGCAAGAAGAGGCAAAACCCAACAGGAGTAATTTCCAAACTAGCATCTGGCCTAATGCACTTCAGATGATTGGCTTTTTCTGTCCCAGTGCTTTAAATATTCACATGTGGGGTTTTCTCTTTTCCCTGAAATTAATTCCTTGGATTATCAGGCAATATTAATCTGGTGGGATGGAGAATGGCTGGACTGACACAAGCCAAAAAGCCAGTTTGAATCCCAAGCCCAGATTCTTCCTGATGCTGAGCTACTCCATGCTCAGTAGTGTAAACTCCAACAGAGCATCATTAGGGATCATTTTTGCATCCTCACTCTTTCTCTTTTTTCCTTTGCAGGCTCAACATCCCCAGTGATCAGCCCTGACCTCCCTGCTCTGGTTGTCAATACGGGTGATCCAGTCATCTTGCACTGCTCAGGAGAGTCTGAAGTTGAATGGAAAAACCAAAAGGTTACATTCAGCAACCACACCAGCAGCACGCTCAGTATTCCCAAGGCCACTTACAGGGATACAGGCACCTATAAGTGTGCTTATGTCAACAGCAGTGACAAGGGCATTGCAACGGTGCATCTGTTTGTGCGAGGTAACTATGCTTCCCTCTTCCCATATATGCTGGCAGAGAATGGCCTCCTTTCAGGGAGCGTGGCCATTACACAAGTCCCCTCTATAGCTGTGGATGTGTGTGTATTTGGGGGAGCAGTGCAGGCTCCTACTGGGGCAGTGGCTCACCCACAACCGTGTGAGCCCACATACAATGGGGCCTGTGGCTGAAGCACTGGGGTAGAGTACAGAGCATCTACATCTCATGCATATCTGTGAATGGCCTGGACCTCTCCCTCCGTTTACCTTGGCTTCCCTTTCTGAAAAAACAGGGGTGAAAGTCTGCTTGGTGTTGTAATGAGCAGTGAGATCTGGACATCAGAGAATTGTATTGCCAGTACCCCAGATAAGGGAAAGTCACATAAGTCACATCCTCACAATGTGACCTGAACCCCAAACATTCATTTACCCCAGAAGAAGTTATGCTGTGGTAGCTCCACCACTTGAGTTCACCCCTTCCCTTGTACCAGAGATACTGTCCTGAACAGGGAAGCTGAATAAAACTAACACCATGGTGAAAAGCTTAATTAGAAGTAAGCATATTTCTCAGTCTCTCTTGCCTATGTACATTTGTAAGTTGATTGCTGTGCTCTCCTCAAATGCCTTAGCTGGAACTGGGCTTGTCGTGTGAGTTTTTGGAGGCTGAGTCAGGCAGGCGTTGAGCAGGGCTGCCCCAGCATCGAACTCCCAGTGGGCAGCAGTGCTGGAGACTTGCCTTTGCTGGAATGCGTTTCTCAGCTTCAATACATTTCCTGATCCCATTCTCTACCCTACCTTGCCTCCTCCACAGATCCCAATAACGTGTGGTACACCCCAACTTTCCGGATCTTTGTGACCAAAGGTGCTAATGCTGAGCTCCCTTGTCTCATCACGGCCCCCGAGCATGGATCCAGCGTGACTCTGATAATGGATGACACCTCTCATCTCTCACCCGGGACCAACTATTCTTTTAGTACTGAGAAAGGAATAACACTGTACAATGTGCAAAGCAAGCAGAAGGGCTTTTACCGATGCCAAGCAGTGATAAATGGAAAAATAGAGAAGTCATCAAGAATAAGACTGATTGTGGAAGAAGGTAAAGGACTCAGGTTGCTGTTGTCCTCAGGGAGACAGCAATAGCTAAGCTGGCCACAGTATAGTTAAGGAAAAGCTCCTCACCAGTGGTAGGAAAGACCTTCTGAACCTGTAATCTTTAAAGGGTATTTAATGGAGGCAAAATTCCACCAGCTTCTGGCAAATTGGTTCCTTCAGGTGGGTGTCCATGGGTTCAGCAGTGTTCAAACCTTTGCAGGCACTATCACAGAACAGAGGAAAAAGTCCACCTATCTCCCTGATGTTCTGCAAGTCCTCAGGCCCTGATGCTCAGGATGTAACCATAGCAGAACGTTCCCCTTCCCTTTCAACCCATAGTGCTGACTGCTGTGCTCTCTCCTACCTGTACTGCTTCCCAGGGACACTTGCACAAAAAGGAGTGATGATCCCTAGGGAAGGAGAAGGCTGGGGCTAAAGAGACTCAAGAGGATGGAAAGGAAATGTAGCCAGGCCCTGGGGAGTCTCCAAAGCACACGGGGTCACTGGACCAGCTGATGTTGAGTCTTTCCCTGCTTGCCTTTGTGTAGCACTGGAGAAGCCCGTGTCAGTGATGATGGACCCTGAAGACCATGTGCGAATCGTGGGTGAACCTTTCGAAGTCACTTGCAGAGTAATTGCTCCCTCCCACAAGTATGACATCAGATGGGTGACAGCAGCAAAGAGCGTAAGTTGTGCAGCTTCAAGGGGGTATAGGGCTTTCCTGGAAACTGGGAGACATAGGGTGGTAAGAACTGCCCAGACCCAAGTCACCTGCAGCAAAGCCTTGAACTGCCCAACCAAAGCAGCTATTCAAACAAGCTGTAGGAATCTGAATACAGTCATCCATTCCTTGGGATGACATGGAGTTAAGAAACACCTACCCATTGTCAGGCTCTTGCTGCAAGAGAGAAAAGTATGTTGTTTCATACTTTGAGTTTATACAGTGAAGTCAGTATGAGTTCATTGAGTAGGAGCCACAGTACCTACTAAAGCAACATTTCTCCACCCAGCCCTGCCAGGGCTTACAAAGCTGCAAGCATGTTCAGGACACACAGTTCCCCAGAGAAAAGATATGGAATGCATTTTGAAATATCTGTTGTGGTGACTTTTAATTGCTAGATGGTTAGATAAGGTTTGCTAGAAGTCCTTATATCCAGTGCCTTTATTAAGGAGTTGAAATAACATGCAAGATATGTTTGGATCACATAATGTAAAGCCAACTTGCAGTCAGAAGGCTGACAACAGCTATAAACCTAACTGCCGTGGAATATCTGCCCTGAACACTTAGGTTTAATATGCCTCTTGGTCTCCACACAGATGGCTTTCAGTGACAGGGTCTCTATAACAAGGTTCAGTAGCCCAGAACAGGAGGGGATGGATATGCTTGTCAAATATTCAGTTCCATCCTCTGCCCTTCCAACAAAGTGCCTGATGTTTCCTCCCTGCCTGACAGGTCAGGAGAGCTAAAAAGCCTAGCTTTGAAAATGAGAACTACTTCATCAGCGACATCCTGACTGTTCCAGTGGTGACTATGGAAGATAGTGGGAAATACACTTGTATAGCCAACAATTCAGCAGGATTCAGGAATGCCTCGACAATGCTTCAGGTAGTAGGTGAGTGCTTCCCCAAAAGACCAGGAAGGTGTGGGTTGAATCACACCTAGCCTTAAGTATTTGCCATTTCTGCCTCCATCTTGTTTCTAGTTTTATGGTTGGAAACATCATTCTTACTTGTGCCTGAAGGCTCACATGAGAACTGTGGAGCTGTTAGGAAAGGAACTGGTGTTCCCTTCACATCTTGAGGATAGGAGGACATTTTTTTTGATTCTGGATGAAAAATTGGAAAGCTCTTCTGTTTCTGTGTATTTATAAACAGCTTTAAAACAAAAAATGGGGCAAGGTTATGCTGAAGATGAGGAAAGGCTGGCTAGAAGGAAGGGCAAGCCACATGAGCTGAGTATGGAGCTTTGTCTCCTCCAGTAACAGATCCACATAAGAGGATTCAGGTCTATTATACACTTGTTTGTATCTCAAGACAGAAAATTCATCCTCACAGCTTGCAGGCTGGGGTTTGCTGATGACCCAAAGCCACTGCATACCATGGCTCTGAAAGATGGCTTGGTCTGAGTTGTTTCCAAGTGAGAAGCTAGGACTTCAGCTAAAGGGCCTGTCTTCTACGGATGATCAGGAGACACAGTTTTAGCCCCATCACTTATTAGGATACAGCACATAAAACCTCTTTCCCCATGAGAGTTCACTAACATTTTCTAGCTCTCCTCAGGCTGAGTGTAATCCAAGCTGCCGTGACAAAGCAGCAACTTAAAAGTACGCTTTTTGCAACATAATGTGTGTAATGCCTCATTCCCTCCTGCAGTCTCCCAGCTGCCCTTACCAATAATGGTCCATTATGAAGCTGGTATAAGCTTGTTTCAGGTCTCTGGACATGCCTGCTGATGGTCATGCTCTCCTCCATCCTGCAGAGAGAGGTTATGTGTTCCTGACCCCAGTGCAAGCCACCAGCCAGGAGGTTGCTTTGGGAGAGAGTCTGAAGCTGCAGGTCCACATTGAGGCTTACCCAAAACTTCTCCACTGGGGCTGGGAGCACATGAACCCCTTGAAGGACTCTGGGAGTACCACATTCGAGGGCCATATGATCTCTGGAAACAACTGGTATGTGTTCTCTCTCTTCTACATTGGCTATGGTGTGTTTCCAACAATGCTTTCCTTCTGAGACAGGCAGACCCCATGCTACTGGCTCACAGAAAACTCTCTGGTTTTAAGGAGGGGAACTGTTCTGCCTTTGTCTTCTCTTTCCAGTATTACCAGCAAACCACAGTGAGCAGGTCTGATCAGGTCAAGGAGGACACCACCTCTATCTAACTTGGCAGCCTTCTCTTTAGAAAACCTTGTGGAAGGCACTATCACGTTTGTGGTCTGATTGTTCAAGTTCGCACTCTCCTCGCAAGAAAAAATTGCAGGGGTGGATCAACAGTACAAAAAAACTGAATTCCTTCCCTGCTCCTTGGATCTCTCCCATTCTCTGTGGTCTGGAGAGTGTATGTACTGAGCAGCACTCTATGCCCCATGTCAAGAGAAGTCAGAAGCATTATGCGGATAAGACCTAATGGAGGGCACAGCCCTGCTCTTCCAAAGCCTACAGCCAACTGAGACAAAAAGAAGACCAAAAGAAAGAGAATCATTCCATTTGGTGGGGAGTTTTGGCAATTCCCCTTTCATTTTCTTAGAAACCCAAAATAATCCACAAGAGGAACTGTGCCACTCAGCAAGCATGATGGCTTTAGGGCGAACTTTCTTTCTTGCACTGGGATCTGAGAAATGGGCTGGGGGCAGAGGGGAGAGGGCACTAGGGACCATGACTTGATGGGCTAAGAAATGGGAGGAATAATTCATTCTGTCAAAGGCAGGAGGACCAGCATCCTCTAGCCCTTCAAAGGCAATGATTTAGATTAAACTCTCCTTTCTTTCTGAGCATTCACCCACCTGTAGCCTTTCATAAGTGCTGTGCCCTTGGTGCCAAAAGGTCTTTCCTCTAAGGAAGATCAGACCCTCCCTGCTTCCCCTGGAGAAACAAGTAGCAGATTCCCCTCATGAGCTGGGATTAGTGCTGGGAAGTGTTCATCCACTCCAGGGCACAGGAAGCAGCAGCATATTGATGAGCAAAGACTGTGGGAGTGCTTGAGTTTCCTCAGCACAGTTTTCTTCATAGTGTTTACTCTCTCTGTGTGAGCAGGTATAACAACACGCTCTTCCTGAACCGCCTGCAGGAAGGAGAGGGAGGTCTTTATACATTCTATGCCCTCAACAATGAGACCAATGCATCAGTTACCTTCAGTATCTCTGTGAAATGTAAGTGCTTGGCATTGCCCATTATTTCACCCTGCTTGCCCTGGGGCTGCTGCCTGGGCTGGCAGCAAGCAGAGTGGGGTACCAGGGTGCTTCCAGCCCAGTGCCCACAGGACACACAGCCAGACTGCATCTGGGACCCAGCCCAAACCTATGCATAGCACAGGGGTTCCTGGTGTTTTATTGTTGTGCATGTGGAAAGTAAATCAGAGCACAGGGAACGTGCTTTTCCTCTGGTCATAGCATTCACTGTTTATCTGCTTTCCCCAACAGCTCCTCCAAGGGTCTGCAAAATCAAGGTGCCAGCCAATGACTCCAGCATCCTTCAATGCATGGCCATCGGCTACCCTGCCCCACGCATTGAGTGGTACCAGTGCCCCATTCACTCCGACAGGTAAGAAATGCCCAGAAGCCTGAGCACCTCCAAAGTGCGCACTTGCCCTTGCTATGCTGGCATTTGCTCAGCAGCACCACATGGGCTTGCTTACAGGCCGTATAGCAGAGCCTGTTCAGTAACAGCAACATGGATGTTGCCCTGCTAAAAAAAAGAGGTTCTCGGGGACTGTCTGAGGAGACAGGACAGGTACTATTCCTAAAGTCTTGAGGCTGAACTCTTCAAGCACCTGTGATTCATGTTCTCCCAATGCTTTTCCAACGAACACATGGGTCCCTCGGAGCAGTGCCCTGGTGTAGGTTGCTGTAGAGCTATGTCGTGGCTGGTCCCAGTCATCTTTCTGGGACCCCCACAGGTCTGAGGCTCTGCAGAGCACAGGCTTACTGAGCTACAGTGTGATGGGAGGCAACTGCAGCTGCCTGGACAGGGGTGGCTCTGTCTTAGTGCCAGCCCCATTCAAGGAGGGAACTGCTGCCACAGCTGTAGCCCCATAAAGGCAGTTAAGACTCTGTCTATACAGGGCTTTGATGTTCAGGGAGAGGTCTTTTAACCAGGCAGTAACATGTCTCATAGAGCTGCAACCCTAATTCCCAGTGTCATGTCTCTAGTCTGATACAGGCACTTATTCACTTACAAGTAACTGTGCTGCAGAGGAACACTCATTCTCTCTACTTGGTGTCTCTGCAGATACAATGAGGACTATAGGTTGCTGCTGAATGACTCCAGTCCCCAGGTGGTGAATGTGTTGCCCTTCCGAGAGGTGGAGGTGGAGAGCATTGTCCCGTTCCAGGAGCTGGGTGCCAATTTCACCCTCTGCTGTGTGGCCATTAACCGAGAGGGGAATGCTTCTGACATGTTTCACTCACTCACTATCACCAGTAAGATACAAATTGGTAGCCTGGCAGAGTGGGGGAGAATGTGGGGACTTTTGGGGACCCATCTTCCTATACATATATCCCTACTGTCTTGCAAGAGAGGTGGAATAGATTCCACAAGCCCTCTGTCTTCACAGGAGGTGGAAGGCTTGGGCATTTGCCAGTCCTAGGAGCCATGTGGGAAAAGCTGGCTGGGCATACCCTGGTGCCAAAGGCTGAGCCATGCCATGAACACCTTATAACTGCAGGACCTAGGTCCAGGATGCAGTGCAGCCACTGTTGCTCAGCCCACTGGAGCCCAGGGGTTGCATCTTGTGATGGGACTGTTCTTGTTGCACAGATCTTGGTCGCCAGTCAGTCTGACCTGCACCTGGTGCTGTTTGTGTGGAAATTGGAGTGCACAGGGGGGAATCATTGCGGCCTTGAGTTTGGCATCAAGAACTTCCCTCAGTTCCCAGAAGCTCTTTGGGGTGTCCCTGAGGCCAGTGCTGGGTTGTGTTGCATACAGGGGAAGCCTAACTAAACAGCTGGGCAAAATGCTCCCAGAGATGGGATTGAAACAGGAGTGTTTTACTCATCCCTGTTTTTTTTGCTCCTCCTAGGAAATGTCATGGCCCCCCCAAACAAGCTCTTCAGCCCCATTCTCTCCACCTGCATAGGCACATCGGTCCTGCTGCTCCTCCTACTCCTCTTCCTCCTCTACAAGTATAACCAGGTCAGATTCCCTGTTGCATAGCAAGGGCTGCAGGGCCTGCCCAGCCTCAGAGACCGCATGGCCTCTGCTGGCAGCCACAGGCAGGGAGCATTCAGCTTGGAGGTACCAGGCAAGCTACCTCCCTCATCTCCACTGCCTCCCAACTTCCCCCAGGAGTTTCCTGCTGCAGGGCAAGGCTCATGCACCAAACCCAGTGTGTTAACCCCTCCCACCCTGGTCCCTCAGTCTTGTAACCCAGTGGTCAATGTGGATATTCCTTGGTGCCAGACAAAGGTTCTCGCTCTGTGCTGTCAATTGCAGCTGGTTTTGCTCTGGTCACCATGAATCCACGGGGTGAATTAAGGAGGGGAAAAAGTGGTTTGTGATTTGTGTCTACTTCTTATTCTCCTCCCTGCTTTATAAAAAGCTGTCTTTATGGGGAAACAGGATGATGTTAGAAGGCATGTGTCTCCAGGAAGACTGGGTCACTATTTTTATACAAGAACTTGCCCCATTTTCTCTGCAAGACTCGTTTTCAGCATTTGGATTCCTTCTCAGTTGTTTCCATAAACTGTACCAATCAATAGCCACCTCTGCTTCATCAGTGGGTGAAAATCTCCTGTTTTTCATCTCTCCTTTTTGGCACTCTTCCTCTGACAGCCCATCAAGGTTGCAAATTTTGCAGCAAAGTTCTGGTGCTAGTTGTCAGAACATCTAGCAGAGCCCTCTCCCAAACAAGCGCCTACAGCTTTGCAGGCAGAGCTGTCTTTGGCCAGTAGTCCAGAGACAGAGGGAGGGGTGGATGGATGTGCAAGCACAGCTCTGAAGAAATAGCTTTTAGGAAGGTCTTTCAAGCCCAAGAGAAGCAGGATGTGTTTATAAATAGTCTTATCTATTTCAGCCATGGGCTTCTTGAGCCATGGCTGATTGCTGCAGTGCTAGGTGAATCGTGGAGCAGAAAGCAGCAATGCTTACCCTCTGGGAGCAGGCAACAGCAAATAAACTGAGTTCATATGGCATTCTTTGAGGGACCTCTACCATAAACTGTGCTGCTTGGACCATCCTGTCTGGGCCTTTTTCAACAGCCTGCATGGGCACGGGTGTTCAAATTTCAGGCAAAGAAAAAAGGAAGCAGTGTGGGAGAGAAAACAAACAGATGTTTTACATCAAAATGGCAGATCTGTTTGCCTCAGTTATGGTCCCTCATGCCTATGCTAACCCAGCTTTGAGCATCTACCCATACACTGCATAGTTCTCTGCAACTATCCAGGGGAAGTGCTGAGGAAAAGCATTTCGGCACACACCTCCCAGTAGCTGGAACATAACATGATTCATCACAGCCATGATCACTCCACCCATGCTTCCCTGTGCCTGCCTTGATGGACCTGAGACCACCTTTTCCACTCTGGGGTGCAGGTCCTTGCCTGTCTCCTTGTACAGGAGCAAAGGCCACACACAGTCTCAGGCCAAGCTATTTCACTGCCTTTCTCTGTATTTGTGCCTCCACCCTGGCTCCCTAGCCCTCTCGACATCAATGACAACACCCAGCACACGCTGGCAACTGCCTCTGCCCACGGACTCCAGCACTGCTTCTCTCTGTCCTTGCCTGGTTACTTCTGCCATGAGATTTGTTGAAAAGAGAAGAAATTCTTACTTCTCTTTCTCTATTTCTTTTTTTCTCTCTAAGGGAAGCGGGGCTGGGCCAGCTCCACCATTCTGCTGTGCTCAGCAACCCAGGGTACCAAGGAAGGAGACACAGTGGGGACATCTCCCTCCAGCACCAGCTGGGCCCTGTCAGCCACTGGTCTGGTGGGACATGCTGGCTTTCCCAGCTCTGCCATCCCAAGTGAGGGCAACAGGCTACTTTAAGGGAAAGAGGCAAGAGAGCCTCCCTCAGTCATGGGTGACAACCTGGGGGGACTTTGTAACAGCAAAGGGACCAGGCTGTCCAGACAAAGCCCCTCTCAGTCCAGGTTCAAAGCAAGAAGTATTTGATGGGCTGAAACCTAAGTCTTCCCTCTATACCTGCAGGGTGAGAGCTAGAGTGCATGCTGGGACTGGGGAACCCGCAGGGCTTGAGGAACACTAAATAACTGGAGTCTCTTCCTTACAGAAACCCAAGTACCAGGTGCGGTGGAAGATCATTGAGGCCTGTGACGGGAATAACTACATCTTTATCGATCCCACTCAGCTGCCATACAATGAAAAATGGGAGTTTCCCAGGAATAACCTCCAGTTTGGTAAGAAACCTTCTTTGCTGCTTGCCTGGTGGCATGCAGCTCACCACAGAGCTGCAATGCTCTAAGGGACAGAGCCAAAGCAACTGGGCAACATCCAAAGCTGTGTCTAGACATTGCAGCAACATCCTTAACCAGGCCTTGCTGCCCTCTTCCACTCAGGGTGGCAAATGTTAGGGTACAACCTCCCTCCATTCCTCCATTGCTCTGAGGAAGGTTGAGAGGATCATGTCCTTCCTCTCCCATCTGGGGTCATTCCTAATGCATAGAGCTGGTGAGCCCATGTTTGGACATAACCTCTTTCATACCATTCTTGCTCACAGTAGAGTTCCCCTCAGATGCTAACCAGCTCTTGACTAAGGGATGTTCATCTTTTCTGGGCTTAGCAGGAATCCCCACCTGCCAGACATCCTCTTCAAGGCTGTGTACAGGACAACTGCTTAATCTTTTTCTATAAAGCATCTTATAAGCACATTTTTTTCTCTCTGCAGGAAAAACTCTTGGAGCAGGAGCCTTTGGAAAAGTGGTAGAAGCCACCGCTTTTGGGCTGGGCAAAGAAGATTCGGTCCTCAAAGTGGCTGTGAAGATGCTAAAGTGTAAGCCCAGAGCAACTTGCAATGGCTGAAATCCCCCGAGGTCCTTTGGGCAGGATGTAGTGTGTGTTCACCACATGTGTTGGTGCTCCAATGCTGTAACGTCTACTTTTTTAGATGTTTTGGTGACAAGTACTGGGTGCTGGAATCACACTGCAGTCACTTATGTGGACACGTGTAGCCAGAAGCACAGGCAGAGGACACAATTTCCTCTCTGAGTGTCTCTCCTCCTTTTGTTCCATCTCTCTGCCTATACCTTTTTCTGTCCTCCCCCATCATCTCTTCCTTGTCCCTCCTTCACTCCTTCACACAGCCCTTCTCGTCTTGCAGCGTCGGCAGACACAGATGAGCAGGAGGCTCTCATGTCTGAGCTGAAGATCATGAGTCACTTAGGACACCACGAGAACATTGTTAACCTGCTGGGAGCATGTACCTATGGAGGTAGGATCCCACTGCCCTGCTTCCCCCATGGACTCCTCCCATGGCCTGCTCCTCTGAGGCTGTTAACTCTCCTCGGTCTCACAACAGAGGTAGCTGATGAGCTCGGCAGTCTTTTTTCAACCTGTAACTTTGCAAGAGCCTGTGGGCTGGCCATTTCCAGTCATGCTTATGTGCAGCGTGGGTTCTGCTGCCCCTCCCAGGAAAGCAATCCTCAGGACAGGTCATGTAACATCACTTCTTAATGAACTCTTTCTGCCTCTCTCCCAGGCCCAATCCTCGTCATCACCGAGTACTGTCGCTACGGAGATCTGCTGAATTTCCTGCGGAAGAAGGCTGAATCCATAATTATCCAAGATTCTGCCCTGGACACCTCTTTAGACAGTGCTGCTGATTACAAAAATGTTGACCTCGAGAAGAAATATATCCGCAGGTAAAAGCAGAGCTCTGGTGGCCACAGGGCTGAGCAATGCAGGGCCTGGGTACTTTCTGGGAGAAGGGTGCAGAGGGCTGTGCTGGGGAGAGATTAAGGCCAAAGGTCTGGAGACTTGCAGAATACCAGGATATGAAAGCCACTGGGGTTGCGTGTATTTAGACTTGGTTACAGTTCCAAGTTTTTCAAAGTCTTTGACAGCAGTCGTTGAATATCCCGCAATAAATCCAGGTTTCAATCCAGTCGGCCTTCCCACAGTCTGGGATCAGAACTTTTTGGCTTCCTGCACTGTTGGGCACATGGGTTTTGTAGGACAAGATGCTGAGCGCTCCCCATCAGCCAACGGCAGTCCCTTGACAAAAGGGGAGTAGTATTTGGTGCCCCATTCCACAGGGCACCTAGGTCACCTTTCTGGATCAGCCTCAACATTGACTCTCCCTTTGCCCTTAAGCCTCTAGCTAAGCCGCTTCCTGCAGGCAGGGATGTGGTTTCTTCTCTCGGAGGATGTGGAGAAGGGCAGAAGGTACTCCTGGAGGGTTGCTAACAGCCTGCCTCCATCTCTGTTGCTTCTGACTCAGTGACAGTGGCTTTTCGAGCCAGGGTTTGGAAACCTATGTTGAAATGAGGCCTGTGTCATCATCGTCTTCAGCGTCATCAGATTCTGCGCAAGCCAGGGGTGAGTTAAAGGCTCATTTCTGTGGTTTTAATTCTTTATTCTGGAGATCCTGTCTGGTTTAGCCCCAGGGAACCAGGATACAGCATAGTTTGCATTATTCACCAGATTTGCAGCAACTCTAAAACTTTGCTTTGAATTTCAGGGAAAAGCTCAGAGGAAGATGAAACCAGGGAGGAACTCCGTCCCCTCAATCTCTCTGACCTGCTACAGTTCTCCAGCCAGGTGGCCCAGGGCATGGCATTCCTCGCATCAAAGAACGTGAGTGCCAAGAGGATGACTGCTCCCAGCACCCCAACTGGGAAATGCCAGTCCAGCCAGCAGGCACCAGCCATCCTGTCTGCAGGAGGCTCAGCATGGTTTTTAGATGGGGTGGTCAAGCTCAAACAAGCTGCTGCTGGAAATGGGCCTCTCTGCTCCATCTGTTGGGTTCAGACATGCTGGGCTGCGGTGACTGGTGTTCCCTTCAGAGCCTTTGTCTCCCACAGGCTCTGGGCAGGCCATCACAGCAAGGCAGTGTTATGGGGGGGAACCCAGGGCTCTGCATCATGCTAGTCTCAACATTTCCCCCAGCTTTTATACGAGGTCAGGAACTTTGATGTGAAGTTTTCTCGCATTGGCAGCTTCCCCACTGCCCCAGGGACAAGGAAATGAAAGTGGCCGTTGAGCTGTCTACCAGAGCTGGCTTATTTAGAGTATCAGAGTAACAGTATGACTGTTTCAGATATGAGGGCACAGTGTCAACAGCCCTTGGCTCTGAGCTTCCTCCCATGGGGAAGACAACGGCCCTGTGAGTGATTAAAGGACACAGCATGAAATGTCACAATGTCTTCCAACTGCAAATGAAGGGGTTGAAAGACAGCCCATACTCCTTGTACAGGACACAGTGCCTCTTACAGGGGCTTTTCAAGCAGTACATGTTCCCCTTGCCCCTGTAAGTGTGTGTTAGTGACAGGCCTGGGGTGTAGGAATTAACTGGGACTACTGGGGGACATTGGCTGGGTCTCAGTTGTGTTCTCTTCTCCCCAGTGCATCCACCGTGACTTAGCAGCCAGGAATGTGCTCGTATCAGATGGACGGGTAGCCAAGATCTGTGACTTCGGCTTGGCCCGTGATATCATGAATGACTCTAATTATGTTGTAAAAGGCAATGTAAGTAATTGAAATCGGGACAAGAGAAGGTACAGGGGTGGTATGAGGCTGGAGCACAAAGGACAGGGTGTAAGCGTAAGCTGCCAGCTTGTCCCAGTCTGCAGGACTCTCTGCTCTTCCAGGCCCGCCTGCCCGTGAAATGGATGGCCCCAGAGAGCATCTTTGACTGCATTTACACAGTGCAGAGCGATGTGTGGTCTTATGGCATCCTTCTCTGGGAGATCTTCTCCCTTGGTAAGAAAGAAGCGAGCTTGCAAACCTCTTTTGTTTTCCATGGCTTATCACTGGCCTAATGTCTCTGCAGAAAAGTTTCCAAGAAGGAAGGAAGGTTGACAAAAATCTAGGATGTATCAGGGCTATAAAACACTGTGTTATGCTTCCAGAGGGGCCATTAAAAACAATGGATCCTGGATGATTTGCTCTAACTCAGAACTCCCTGAGAATGAGTAGCACTGGCTCAGGCCATGCTCTAGGCTGCCTCTTCCCACCCCACAAGGCTGGAGTGTTAAAGCCTCTGATCTGAGAGTCATTTCTGCTCCTGTTACTGTCACAGGTAAAAGTCCATATCCCGGCATGGTGGTGAACAGCAAGTTCTACAGTATGGTGAAACAAGGATACCAGATGGCCAGGCCTGACTTCGCTCCCTTGGAAATGTGAGTGGATGCGCTCAGATGCACAGAATGGGTGACAGGGTGGCTGGAGCTGCTTCCTGGGGGGCGGGCAGGGAGATGGCACAGGGACCTTGGTCACAGGTCTGCCTGCTGTTCCTGGGTGTGTCTGCCCTTGAGGTTCAGGTTGGATCCTACCAGGCTGCTCCTTGCTCCTGTAGGAAGGCAAGACCTGGGGCAGTCTGGTATGATGCCCCATCCAGTATTTCCATGGACAGGAAGATGGGAGAGCTCAAGTTATGTCTACATTCCTGAACTTGGTGGATTTTTCTTTCTTTCAGTCACCTGCTTTTGACCCTAGGACTGTGAGAAGACAAGACTGAGTAGGATACAGGAGGGGAATGAGTTTTGCTTAAAGAAAAAAGTACTGGAGGCATAAAGCCCCTTGTTGATAGATTAGAGAACTTTGCTCTATCTGTTTCTGTGCTCACCTTTCCCTGGCGCACTGACCATGGGTTTTATAGACAGGAAGACAAGGGACTGTTCAGTACCATGTGCCTGAAATAAAGTGCTGCAGGGAAGAGCCTGGGCGTGCAGACCCTCCAGCAGCTTTGCAGCAACAAAGTACAAGTGCCCTGTCCCTGTTTGGTTCTGCAGGTACAGCATTATGCAGGCATGCTGGAGCCTGGAGCCCACACAGAGACCGACCTTCGACCAGATCGCCTGCTTCATCCAGAAAGAACTGGAGGTGCATAAGGAGCAGGTGAGGACCTTTGGAGAGGAGAAGGGGGAAGGAAGACATGCTTTTACCCTACATGAACATAGCTCCTGGACAACTTCCCTGGTGATGTCCCTTACATTTAACTGATGGGAGCAGTTTAGTGTTGGTGGGAAGTGCAGAGGGACATCCACGTTTCCCTGTGCTGAAGGGTTAAGTCACTCCCCACCATGACCAAAGGAGGCTGGACACAGAAATACAGCTGCTTTGCAGCAGCCTCTGGGCAACAATATGGGTAGTGATATGACTACCAGTGCGGCAGCCTGGCCCTGTGCCCCTGGATTTGGTGAGCAGCTGGACAAAAGTTGTGCTGCCTGTGACTACTGTCCTGCAGCTCCACAAAAGCACAGGCATGCCTGTACTGCCAGCTAGCCCCGCCCTGTGGGTGCAAAGGGTGGTGTTGAGTTAGCATCCCCAGCTGGTCATCTGTGCAGAAACAGATGTCTACACCATTGAAGGGACTGAAGCATACTTGGGCTGCGTTTTATTTTATTTTTTGCTTTCAAGGACTACACCAACCTCCCCTCCACTGCTGAGGAAGACAGTGGCTGTGATACCTCTGGCTGCTGTGAGGAGTCCTGTGAGCAAGAGGAGAGTGGCCAGCCCCTTCTCAAGAGCAACAACTATCAGTTTTGTTAGCTGGTACCACCACCCTGGGGTCGATCCCTGTCTCCTGGCTCTGCAGAGCGCACGGTTCTGCTCTGCCCTGGGACGCAGACACCTTCTGCTTTGGCTCTCCTCTCTGTGCTTTCTGAAGTATGAGTGTTACCGACTCCCGCACCGAAAGGATAGCACTGGAGTGACACAAAACCAAGACTCACCATGGGGTCCCTAAGGTTTTATCTCAAGTGTAGCATAGAGTTGTTAGGATGATAACATGCTCCATCTCTGCAAGGTACAGAGTAGTCTTTTTAAAATACAAGTTGCAGCCAAGTAAGAAATTTCCAAAAGGCACTCACATGACTGAACACTTGAATTTCAAGATGTGCTTGTAAAATGCAAGTCCTGAAGCTGGAACTGTTCCACACACCAGCAACAGCCCTCTTTCTTGGTGGTCCTGCTCTCTTTCCTTTGTCAGTCTGATCCTAGACAATGCAGAGCGAGTGTTTAGATATAGGTAAAGCCTCTACTTAGCATTAAATATGCATTAACCTCTCCATTTTCTCATGCAATCTACCTCTCTGCAGCTGATGCTTCTGCAGGGATTGTTTGAGCAAAGTGAGCCACGGAGACAAGCCCAGGGTTATGTGAACTTGTGCCCCAGTAACAGGACAGAGGGGCAGTTATTTCTCAGGTAAAATACAGAAGTAACCTGTGTTCTTCCACATGAGCACTGAATACAACCACAATCCAGGAAAGAATGGCAGCTTAAACAGATCTGGAAATGATCAACATAATTCAGAAACATGTAGCAATCACTGCCTTTGTCACAATTACAGATATGCTCTTTTTTCCTAAGTGTATTTTAATAGTACCACTGAGGTAATTTTTCTTCATAAGCTAGGGCCTAATGCCCTTAAACTTATTTCTCACCTAGCTCTTGCTCAGGGTAACTACTGCCACAGCCACCCGGTCCTGTGTAGCTATCAGAAGTAGCTAACGAACCTTCTTGGCTTTACCTGACTCAGTGGGTAAAAGGATCAGTATTTCAGGTACAAGCACTGACAGGGCCCAGGCAAACTACAGTGTGACAGAACTACTGTATGGCAGGTGGCCTCTGTCATACTGTGAACAGTTATATTGTGGGCCACTTCTGATTATATTAAACCTGTTTTTATGCTAACACCAAGTGATTCCTTCCTCCTTACTAAATAAAAAGCTAATATTTCTATCTGTCAGCATTATAAAGAATAAAATGTTTAACAAAATAAGTCTCTTCTAGGGCTTTAAGGACTGTTCTCAGAGGGGAACAGATTAGAGCATGGGTGATGCACTGGCCCATCCCCTCATACCCTCTAACTCTACTCCAGTTCCTCAGACATACTTCTCATTACCAGTTCTCAAAACCATTCAATCTTGTGTAATGCAAAAAACCTATTAAAAGCAAGGTTTTAAAGCACTTTGCTGTGACTGACCTGTCTGTAATTGGGAAAAATAAAGTAGTTCCCATGCATAGATATAATGGGGGAGTAATTTCAATTGTAATGATGGGACATCTGACAATGGTCACTGTGTTTGAGACAGGTGTGTGGTGGTGGTCTGTGTGGGAAAGGCAGTGCAATGCCAAGGGCAGGGTAGAGGCAGAAGGGCCCTGGTGACCAGGCTTGAGCTTACTGTGGCAGAACCTCCTCTAGCAATGGCTTAGATGCAGCAGGACCTCCAGCCCAGGCTATTAAACACATCCTGAAGAGGAGTTAGTCACCTGCTGCAGACTTGCTCCTCTGAAAGTCACTTCAGGAGCTGCCCTGGGCAGAGAAATGCAGAAGAGCAGGTAGACCAGGGGAGGCAACTGTCTGCAGAAGTTACTTTCTTACCACTTATAAGAACTATTCCTTAGCTATATTTAGCAGGATAATTGTATTTGATGCTCTGGTGAGGTGGCCCAAGCAATTTCTTGAGCTGCTCCTCCCAGAACACCTTGCTTCTGAGAATACCAGGCTCCCCCCCCACTGCCATGGCAGTGCAGACTGTAATCATGGTGTACATGCGCATGCAGTGTTCATGCCCTTTCCCACTGCAGTCCTCCCAGTCTTGTACACAAAAAACAAGTCACTGGGCAACAGTTTCACCCCAAAAATTGGAGATAATTTATTAAACTTTAGCACTGACTGTAAAAAGTCACTAATGTCTCTTTAATAAGTTAATGTTCTTAACAGAAAAACCCCAAGCCATAATTACTGCATTTGCTCAGACTTAATACATTTACTTTAACAGTATGGTACTCAATAGGTTCCCCTTCACAGAAGGGAGTTTTCAACCACACCGCAAGCCTCTGAATCTTCCCCACTGCTCACTCAGACAAAATAAACACCCTGGATGGCAACTTAGCAGTCCAGCATCCCCATCCTCTCCTCCGCAGGTCACAGCAAACATCCATTCACCTTCATCACCAGCAACAGCAGAAGGGAGCTGGCAGCGGACAATGTGCATAGCTTTATAACTGCCGCCCCAGGTGTTCTTTAGAAGTGCTGTAGGGGCAGAGGTCTCAGCCCGACTCCTTTCAAGGAGTTGATAAAGCAGCATGAGACTTCTCTAACCCACACAGTGCTGTGTGGACACGGACAGGGCAAATATGACACCTGACAGAGTGCTGAGATTGCACCCGTGAATGCAGCTCTCCCAGCACCTCCTCTGAGGGTTGAACACCGAACCCTGCTCGCTGAGGGGACACTGCATTCATTGTTTCTCCTTGATCCCACAGACTGTCTTTGTGATTCTGTTCTAAGGGCAGACAACAGAAATGCAAGGCCTTGAACAGAATGAAACTGCTTTAAAGTGTCCACGGGGACAGCATAGAAATTTTCAGTGTCGTTCCCCCTTCCACAGCCACGACCTTACACAGCGCTCATACAGCCCTCCGACAAGCTTGGTTCCCCTGGGGCTCACCCCATCAATTCTTACCTTTAGCATACAGAACACCTTGCACTCACTGTATGTTTCAGCTTCTAAATTATTAGTACTTATGAGAAGGGACAAACAATTCTACCTTTCTGCAGCCGAAGCACCCACAATCCTGGACCCAGGAGTGCAGTCTCCAGGGAGGCTCCCCAGATACGGCATGTTAAAGCTCCATGGCTCCTCCTCCTCCTCGACTACAGACTCCTTGCAGCCAGTGCATACGAAAGCTCTGCAAGATTTCCAAGCAGGAGTCACTGTCCTAAACTAATCTATTCAGAATGTTTTGGGGGAAATCTTCTTAGCTGTCTGCCTTTCATGCCTGCTCCCACACCCCCAGCCCTGCCACCAATATGCACAAAGAAGTTAGCAAGCAAGATTCAGAATTAAAAAACCTGTGCGCTTAACCATGCATACTCCCCGCTACCAGAAATGCCTCTCCCTTCTCCACTCATCAGCTGCAGGGAGGGCAACGTTTCACAGCACTGAAGAGCGGGTCCATCGCACACCTCGGGAGGCAGTTGCAGCCTTCAGCAAGGGGGGTGACAGACCCATGCTCGCAGCAGCTATCATGACACTACGGAAGCACACACCTCTTTGGTCACTAACAGCAGTCAAAGCCACTGGCATCACATCCCCACCTGTAAAAATAAACTCTCAAGCCAGACAGCTGCCCAAACCTTACAGAAGCTGGCCTAGCCCACCCATCCACACGACCAGAGAGAGAAGCCAACAAGCTGTTTCATTACTCAGCAACCTCTCTCATCCTCCTGCTTCCCCTCTTCCTCCTCTTCTGTTTCTGTTTTAATCTGGGCCACTCCAAGCCGGTAGAGAGCATCGCGAATTACCACCTCCCCAGGCTGGCAGCTCTGTACAATCTCCTGGATCTGCCGATTCACAATTTCCCTGCTGGTGAGGAAGTCCATGAGGCGGTTGTAGAGGTAATAGTGTGTGGCGTTCTCGAAGGTGATGGGCCTTTGGCGGATGTTGCTAGTTTTGCTGTCGTTGATAGCAGCGATGATGGCGCTGTAAGGCTCCAGCTCTCGGCACAGGGAGATGCAGTGATGCCGAGCCGTTGGGTCTCGGTGGCTGTTCTGCTCTGAACCCGTGTGAACAATTCGGCGAGCCAATGACTTGGTGATTGGGTGCTGAACAGAGTGCTCAGCCACAGTCATGTCTACGCTGTAGTGCTGGTCTAGCAGTTCAGGGCAGGACACATACTGGGAGAAAGAGAGACACATGCCAGGTAGAACAAGAAGGAACTTCCCCACAGCTAAGGAGAACAAGACAAAACTACCATTTGGCTGAACTCCAACCAGCACTATGACCCAGGACAGAGGGAAGGCTAGCTGATTCAGGCTTCCCCTAAATGCCACAAAGGTGGTTCTGTACACTCCCTCCTCGCTCGTATGCCCTCAGAGATAATCCCAAGCCACTAGCAACCCTCTTCCTTTCCCATTTCTCAAGTAGTTTGAGAAATGAGTTGCTGTGTCAAAATAAGCGACATGCTCCAAAGTTAATGACTTGAACTGTTATAATGCACTTACAGCACAGCTCTTCCTATTAAGGAGCACGAACCTAATACAATGCCCCAAGCAACACGTAACGCTTTCTGCTATGCTCAGAAGCTACGCACTGGCAAAGCTGTGAGTCAGGAGACACTTATCAGGTCAAATTATGTTGAGGCACAGTGCAGGTTACATATACCTTTTTTTTAATTTTAAATCTCACTTGAAACTTTTCCATATTGGACTGGAATATCGGAGTGCAAAGGTGAACACAACTAACCGTTGGAGGATCCATGGGGTCAGAGAAGCAGCCCTGGTTTTTCCCCCACATCTGGGAAGTCAGGCCAGGACAGCAGACGTCTGCACACAGTGCCACGGAAGAGGCTGTATCAACAACATACACTGGAGGCCAGTGACGTGAGGAAACCAACAAGTCCACGTGATCCCGGGCATTTTCTCCTCTTACTATGTACTTTGAGCCACACACAACCTAGAAAGAAAAGGATTAACACCAAACAGCACAATAAAACTAAAACCTATGGAAAAAAACATAGTCTTAAAAAAATTAAGCTTCCTTTCAGGTATTCCGGACAATACAGTAACCAGACAGTTATCTTCTCTAAAGATATTCTGTTTCCTCCTCATACACATTCACTTTATCTTGTTCAGGAAGAGGTGATTTTCAGCTCCACCTCAGCAGCAACATCAAAACCAGGCTTCAGATCACTAGTCAATCTTGACATCTCCTGCAGGACTGCTCATACTCCAAGCCCCCAAGGCAGTGTGTTTCATTCCCAAGGCTGAGAGAGGCCCACTCCACTACTTCTGTTTAATGAGGGAGTTCCAGCCTGGTTAAGTCACATAATAGTGAACAGCAAGGTAAGAAAAAACATTGCTGACTCCAGCCTTCTTTACCTGATGTGGACACACTTTGTAGACTTTCCCTCCTGTGTGATGAGCAGAGACTTGTGTGGTGCTTGTCCCATTCTGTACAAACTCATAGAGAGCCAGGAGGGAGTAGCAGAGCCGGTCCTAGAAAAGACAGGCCCCAGAGAAAGGCTGTATGTGGCTAAAATGAATGGACTCCTCCAGAGAGGGAGAAGGCTGGAGGCAAGGTCTCCCAAATCCTAATTTGCACTTCATCCAATAACTTCCTAATCCAACACCCAGCACCCAGGATGACAAGCAATTACAAGATGCTGAGCCTGGGACAAGGTAATTACAGGCTTCCTTTCTTCTAGCCCACAAAGATTCCATTTATTTCACCATGTGTAAGTTATCCTATAATCTGCAGGCACTCACTTCTAAGCCACCCCTGCCCTTAGTGCAGTAGGATGAGAAGTTAATTATCTAGGATAGCAAGTGTGAATGAGGGAAAGACAGTGAAGAACAGCTCCACTCCTGCAGGCTTGTATGTGGGCAAACAAGCCATTACCTTTGTATCTGAAGCCTCCCAGGGGATGCCACATTGTGTCAGAAAGCTCTGCAGCTCTTCCTCACTGTAAGAGCTTATCAGCTCAAGCCTGAATTTTTCTTCCTGAAGGAGCCTCACCAAGGCACTCCCATTACCTGCAAAGGCAGGAAACAAGTCTCAGCACTCATTCTCAGGAAGGGAAGTCACCAAAATAATTTCTTCTGAAGACTACAAAAGCATAGACTGCACAACCAACTGCCAGCAAGAGAAAGCTGTGAATAGTCCTATTTCCAAAGTGCGTCACAGCCCACACTTCTCTCGAACCCTTTGCTAGTGAGGTCACCAGACGGAGCCCAGCAGAGCTGCAGACTCCATGAGCACTTGCCTATCCTGTCATTTGTAACCTTTAAAGGACGGGTTGGACTGACGTAAGGATAAAGAAGTGACAGAAGAGCACAGAGAAATGTGACTGCTGCCTTCAGACTGAGCAGCTCCAGGCTTACCCTTCACATCTCCTCCCTGGTTCTTTCTCTGGAGCTCCATGTAGCCCTTCTGCAGCTCAGCTCTCTAAAACAGCTGCAGCCCTGTCTGCAAAGCCAACTCATATCCTTATTAAGCTTGCAAAGCCAGTTTTCCTTCTTATACCTAATACCTAAACTGTTAAGGGAACCAGGTGCTAACTAAATTTAGCTCTCATACATCTGAGCTTATTCATCTCATGGTTTCTTTTGACGTGAAGTCAATGCCCTGGATATACTCCATGTTGACAACACTAATCACTACCAACACATCCACCTCCTAGTCTTTTTTCCAAGTTCTGTAAAAACTTTTTCACCCTTTATTGAGATCATTATATCGAGATACCAAGCACTGCCTGCAGCTCTCACACTCCAAGTATCAGTCTAACATGAAACAAATACTGACTGGCATTCAAGTTGTGCACACATGCCTCTGCAATCAGACCATATCTCATTTGGGGTGCAGTGCTCTCATGTCCCCCATGTCTCAAATGCATCAAAGCACACCAGTGCATTCAAGCTTCACTGGGCAGGCCAAAGTTCAAGCTGCTAAGTATCCTGAGAACAGCTGAACTCTCTCCAGTGTTCTTGCCTTCTCTCAGCAGACATTAACTTTTAAAGAGTCATGCAATCATAAATTCTCAACTCTAAACATCACCAAAAGACTGACGTCACCGCCACGTAAAGCAGTCTCTTAATAAGCACAACCTCAGCAGTTACCTGGCACTGGCTGTGCATCCACATTCTTGTCCTTCTCAGTGTTGATCACCATCGCTCCTCTCATCAGTGGCGGGAAGAAAGGAGCAACAATAGAGGCATCAAACTTTGTGATGGGGATGCTAGAAGGAAAAGCCACCTGCTCAATCACCTCTGTCTCCATCGTGGACCAGAAGTCTTCTACATTCACTTCACTTGATGACAAGAATTCTGGCCAAGTAAACTAGAAAGAGCAAGAAACACACTGGTCAAATACAAATAACCGTAGTTCATTTGACAGTTTTGTGTCCGCCTCACTCAAAACATGAGGACTACCCAGAAGTGCGCTCAGCTCAAATACAAAAAGGTGACTTCAGGCTCCTAGAGTTCCCCACAATCACTTTTCATTGCGTGATAGTCAAAACCATTTATTTGACATAAAAGCCAGACATGCTGCATACTACTAGTTGGGCTTTTTTCCCCCGTTAGAGAAGACAGCACCTCAAGGAAACTGCTGTTGGGGAAAAAAAAAAGAATGCCTTTGTGTCAAAAGAAGGCCAAGTTCAGCAACTTTCATCCAAGGTCCCTACTGTCAGAGGCTGCTGGACAAAAGCTGTGGTCCAGGGACAGAGGATCCTGTTCTCCCCAAACCATACATCAACACCTCTAAGAGGAAGTGCAGGCATCACCACTCCAGCCACATCCTCTTGCCAGGCATCAGCAGAAAACTGCTCACAAAGGTCTCGTGTAATTATCATGCATTACAAAGACCAGAGTCAGCAAAAGTCATTATGATCTGCTTTGAACATGAACAGGATGTGAAGTTTGTGAAAAGCCTACCTCTATATTTTTCAGTGCCAGGACATTTTCCACATTCCTCTGGGCTATTTCCACCTTGGGGGTTATGCCACAGATTCCACAGATCATATCATTGTAATCCCGTACTGTTAGGCATTCAAAGGCCCAGTAGCCATTGCACAGCAGTTCCTGGAGCTGAACCTGCTCATCAGGGCTCAGGCTTTTTTCTGAAAAGAGAACATGCCACTGTTACAGCTTTCACTTCCTAAAGTCAGTGGAGAGGTAGTACAACTCTCCTACGCAGAACAAAAAAAACCTCTGTCCTCCAGAGAATTGTTACAAAGAACAGGTCACAGAGGTACTGTTGGGTTTAGGAAGTGATTTAACAGAAGCATACCACACTAGAATAGGTGAGTTTTGCTTTTTTGTAACCTAACAATCATCAACAGGTCACGGTTTGGTGTAAGTGTTATGGTAAAAACAAGAGGGAAAACCCACCAGTTTGCTCCTGAACAGAGTCAAGAATATTGCCAACAGCCACTCTGGGATCCTCTCCAAGTTTAATGTGGTTTCGGATTGCAAAGAGAAGATCCAAGCTCACTAGCAACTTGTTACCCACATTGAAAAGGCCTGCAGTTAAAACAAGACAGTTATTGTCTGTAGGGTTCCAGATCTTCCTCACAAAGAAATATATTCCTTACTGATACGCAACATACTCACACGAGTACAGTTCAGAGGATAATGGAAACATGTGGATAGCGGTTCTAGAACTGTTCCCTCTGCACATTAGAGCAAGGTTAGCTCCTTCCACAGACTTGCCTTTAAATTTAAAAAGCTACAAGGAACAGCAGTCCATCCATCTCCTCAGCTCCATGCTGCCTTGCAGGAGGCCCACAGTGACTGCCACCCGAGTCTCACTAGTCAACACTGAGAAACAGCACTCTGCAGAGATGTCTTTGATTATGATCTCAACATTTACCACTTACACAGAGGAGACCTACACCGGTGAAGCTAGGCACAGTCTTCCTCATCAAAGCATTCACATGTGTTTTTCCTCACAAATATAGATTTACTTGCAGAAGAAGCAGAAGAATAGTGCAAGTCAAAAATAATTCAAGTTTAATATATTGGGGCAGGGAATAGGCTTTTCTGTGCAAAGACAATGCCCTGATACAGTCCCAAGGCTTCTGAAGGGTTTAGACTGTAGTCCTGCTGTAAGTTGGTATGCTTACATTTTTCCTACCTGTGTAAATATCAGTGAAGCTGTGGAGGGCCAGACACTGCAGGTTCAAGCACACTTTGACCTGAGCTGTAACCACCTGTAATCTATTAGCTGTCAGCAGCCAGCACTCCTGAGGACCAGCAAGGGAACTGTAACAGACAACAAAAGATGACTCAGAGTCAAGCCAACAGGTTTTTCAGTCCAGTCCTGCAGTAACTTAAAATGTTCTAGTTGAGATGGGTTCATTAATATGTCAGTCTAAGCCAGTTCACATCATTTCACACCAGAAAAAAAGTGTTACATTTTAAAATGTATTCCCCTGGCAGAGTCAGGTCACTGCTCACATTCTTTTAACAGCACTACAGCATCTCTCCAGCTCCATACATTGGGCGCATAGTATTTGAGAGGTGGAGAAAAATCTATGGCCCCAGCTGCCCTGGGAGAAGGGTCAGCCGTATTGCTGTGGGACAACAAACGGTGACTAGTGACGCATTCTACCTGACAGCCTGTCCCTGCACACACAAAGATTCAGAAAGGCCTGCTCCTCTACAGTACAGCTGCCGAGGAGGAAGTTCAGACAGGAGAATGCCAGTTGCGCTCTAGTGGCAGAAATATAGCTGTCCACCTGAGAAAATAGGAATCAAAGTAAAAGCTAGCCCCGTCCCACTGGCAGGGTTTTAATTAGAGCCTATACAGGCACATGTGAGAGTCCCACGTGCAGACCATTGCAGAGCAGCCCAGCATAGAAACAAGGATTTACAATGCACAGGTTGTTAAGTCACAAGGTGAGAGACAGAGTGTGCAAGATAGCACTGTTCTGCAAAAGTTACTGAGTATAAAAAGTATTTCTGATGGAAAAACCTCAATTAGTATAGCCTGACCAAGGCAAACATCCATAATTGGTATCAAGAAAATCTTTTTTGCTGAAGAAAAACACAACAGTAAACTACCCAAAATTTTGCCATGGGAAATGTTTCAGCTCATGCTTTTGGCAACAGGATGATGTTTGGCACACTCAGTAAGGAGATATCCTATAAGCTTTTATACAAATCTAGTTAAGGTAATCTAGCCTATACACTGGTAGTTTCTGAACGTCCTTCAGGTTTCAATTTGGATATTTGTTCCAAAAAAGGATTCACTCAAGCCCACACTAAGCCATGCAAAGAACGAAAACATTGTAAGCAAAAAGATCCACACGGGAACGATTCAGATCAGGAAGAGAAAGAAAAGGGGAAAAAAAAAATTAAAAAAAAAAAAATCACATAATGCACATCTATAATCCCACAAGTTTGCCTCTGTCAGCCTCAAAACATTAGAATGGAAAACAAAGAAGGGATGACTAATGAAAGGACTCTGTTTCAAGAAGAAAAATAAATTACATCTAGACTTAGCAGTCACTCTTTGATGAAGCTCTCCTGCTGTACAGAAATGGTGACTATGACAAACTACACTGCACAGGAGAAACAGAAACAGCTTATCGCTAACCAGCTAAACCCTTTCAACACACATGTAGCTTACTCAGTGTCACTTACACCAGCTTCAGTACCAAACAAATATTATTTCAGGCACGCTTGTAACATAGAATATCAGCACGAGGTTGAAAAGAGTCACAAGTCTAAAACAGAATCTTACTTCTGTCCCCCTTTGAACAATGGGCTGTTACAGAGGAGGCACTGCGCAGATGGAGACTCATAGTAGTTTGACCAGGAGGTCTGCTCTATGGTGACTGTCTCCTCACTCACGTTGGACAGGATGAGACGCGAGCTGTTGAGTTCATGGATGAGCGTGAAGACCTCGGCCAGTTCCGACTCATTCTCTGGGATCTGCATTACCTTGCGCAGCAACTGCAGGGTGGATTGACGCTGGATCTCCTTCTGGGATGGGGTTAGGGGCTCGCTGGTGTTCAGCACATCAGACTGACCTGGACTGACCTCCTAGAAAGCAAGTCAAACACTCACATATTCAACTAGACAAGCATAGGGATGAAATATTAAGAAGCCCAAAGTAGTCATGAAGGGTAGCAGAAACACAGTAATCTTTGCACCCAGTAGACTTGACTTCTACTCCACTGCTCAATCATTGACTCCAAACAGTAGCTTCAAGACTAAATTACTTCACCAAACTTCATTACAGCCCAGCCTTTCAGGAACTCCTGTAATACTGCTAGACCATCACAGATTTGCCACTGAACTGGAGTGTTAGTGCAGAGATAGAGAATCAAGGTGAGGACAACCATCAACAGGTATATAAACACTTCAATGATCCTGGCAATCATCACTGCCTTTCTCCATCAGTTATCAAGCACGTTCTTCTGTATAATATGCTCAGACAGCCAAGGCAGTCTGCACACCCCTCCAGAAGTTAGAGAAGACAAGTTCTAACAAGAACTAGGGGCTACGATGTGCAGAATACACTAATCAATTAAAATTGATCAACTATAGTCCTTAGACACTGCCCCCAACACACACATGCTATCAAGACAAAATGCACAAGCACAGGAGAATGAAACTCTAAGTGGCTCAGAGAACAGGGAGAATGCAAACAGGCTAATCTGTTTTATCACTTAAACTCTTCTGCCAACATTTCAACCTGTTTTTCTGTCTAGTCTAGCAATGAGATAAATGATCAGTCCAAAAGCGCAGAGACAACAATGAACTGTGTGATAGGAATGTTAAACACATCCAAAAACAGAAAATAAGAAAAAACTAAATAAGGAAGAGACAAGCCACATGCCTCTCAAAATGCAAGCTGAGCTAAGCGCGCTGCTGTTCCTTACACAGCTGCTTATGTGCGAGTTTCACAGAGGCCATTTCAGTTTGTTTTTTCTTTAAAAGCACAACACAAAGTTATGTTCTTCAAAATAAAAAAAGCAAGTGGAAGAGTCATATTACCACACAGACTAAAATGTAACTGTCTATATGCTGAGTGGGCATTTCAGCTAAGAACAGGACAGCTCCCTTGTTTTTTAAAAAACGAAACAATTATGTATGAGAAAAGCTAACCTTTGAAACTTCAAAGACAAAAAAACCCAAACCCAAACAAACAAACCCCAGAATTCATTATTTACATCCATGTAGAACAGCAGACAACTGAAAAACATCTTTTTACAACAGAAAAAAATACTACATCCAGAAATAAATTCAGGCTGGAAGTTGGACTACAAACCCCTAAAAATAGGAAGCTCTAATATAAGATGTACTAACTGAATTGACATTAGCCACGAACTGGTCACAAAGCAGAGCATACTTGGGAGTTTCTTGATGAAGTCTGAAGTTCAACAAAGCTGACACACAACAAATGTGACTTTAGGGGTGATTTCCCCTGCATGTACTGACACGTCATAAGCATTTTTAAGTTACAGAGACATCCAGTGGTAGAACTGAGTGCACTCAGTCTCATTCTCAGCCTGAAGCACCAGGAGTTGGACAGTACAAACATCATCACAAGTATGTTCAATAGGACATTATTCTGTTAGAAAAGCTTACCATAATGAAAAAAATTAACATGTTTGCATGGGCACTTGCAAACTAAGGTACTTCCCTGCCCACCCCCCAATAGCCATTTGATAAGACAAACTATTCTGAACCTTACCAGGGATTTTGCTGTTTTCTCAGCTCTGTCTTTGGCAAGACTGTATCCACAGCTTGGACAGATTCGTGGCTTGTGCCTGTTTGTATACACGTAATTACAAGAGGGGTTCTTGCATTTCCCTCTGCCACGTGATGTTGCCAATCCCAAATCCTGAATGACACAAAAAAGATGCTTGCTGACCTTGACTTTTAGATGCCAACAAGATTCTAGAAAAGTTTGCTTGAATATCATATGCTTTTTCACCATTTTATAACACCTCGTTTAAAAGTCAAATAGCAGGCCCTGTCACTGCACAGAATATTTTAACTGGCACTCAAACATTTTGGCACCAGTTCCAGAGACCACAAACACTCACGCATTAAACTCATTCAGAAACCACTGAAGTACAGATTGTCTCACATTAAATATGAGATACATTTCTGCAAGTCAGTAAAACAAAAGTCACAGAACGGTCTCATCCCAGAGATGACACTCCCCACAATGTAAAGTCAGACCATCTGAAAAATTCTCACCAAAGTTACGGTGCAGCTGTACTTGTAGGAAGGGAATATATCTGGTTTGACCTCCACTACTTTAACCTGAGATGCCCTGCTGGTCAAAGCACTGTGGAGCTAAAGATTGAAAGCAGAAAAAACAACACCCATGAGATACCTACTACTGAATATATACATCCTGTAAGCAATACCTATTAGCATCCCCCCCCCCCCAAAGAAATCAATTAATGTTCATTTAATATCAGAAGACAATGCACTGTTTTGCATACTAAGGCATTACAATTCAAACATAAGCATTCCAGCATCATATTTCACAGGTGAAAGACTCAGTACTCAGTATTGCATGTCAGATTATCAAAGCACTAGCAGATCCCAAAGCAGCCAACAGAAGGATTGTCCAACAGCATCTCTCAGTTCAGTTCCTACACTCAGCCATCTAGTGTTCCTGCTGCTTCCGGGTCATATCATAAAAACTGTCAGTTACAGATCTCACCGTCATAAGGCTGCTACATTTTTATGTTCTGTTTCTCACCACTCAGGTCATATTCCTCATCTGGGGAAAAAAAACCCAGGAAAATAATATGCATTTGAAGAACAAACCACAGGTACCTTTCGCTCTTCGGCACTTGGAGGCTGCAGAATCGACTGGCCCAATTGTTTCAGCGTACTGGGCTTCAAGCCTGATGTTCTCACAGGGGAATGCTTGTCTTGAAGGAGGAAAGGGATGCAGCAGGTTAGATATGAGAAAACACGTCCTATTTCATTCTGACATCTTTGGTAAATGCCGTTATAGTCATGTGAGATTTTTTTCTATGAACCTGAAATGACCCAAGCAGGTGTTTCATGGCCTATTTACTGCACTCTCAGAGCGAGTGAGAGAGTGCTTTTCTAGTATAAGTCACCATCTACCTTCAGACATATCTTATTATTTGACAAAGGTCACTTCAGTGTGATGAGGAAAGTCAACCGCTCACAAAGCATACCAGAGAACACTGCTTTTACCGGTATTCACATAGGCCTGTCTGTTGGTAGGCTGCTCAGCGCTGGCTTCTCTCCCCACGCTGGCTGGTGCAGGCAGAATGGCTCGCATGGGTCTTGCTGCAGCCAGCAACGAGGGCTTGGGTCTTGGTTTACTCTTTATTTCTTGTCCTTTGTGTGTAGCAGCTGGAACATCAATTCTGAAAGACAAGAGCTACAACTGGAAAAAAATTTCATGGCTTCCCCCTCAGCCTCAATTTTCTTCTCTTCCCTGAACTGTGCTTTATTAGCACAATAATCACAGCTATGGCAGTAGAAAGGGGAAATAGTGCTAAGTATACATCTGGCCTGTGACTACAATTTAATTGTCACTTTAAAAAACCAAATTAGCTCTGATGGACGAAACAATCTCAAAGGAACAATCCTGAACTGGAAGAAAACAGGCAGTAAACAGAACGGGTCTTACAGAAAGCACTGCCAACAGCCTTCAATTTCTTGGATTAGTCCCATCAGCACACAACAGACATCATAGGCTCCCATAACATATGGAAAACTGACTCACCCCATTGGCTTTTTTGTAGAGGCATTGGGACTCAGCACCTCAGAAGACAGTGGCATCCCCAGCCCTACGCTATCTTTTTCTGCCTGCTCCGAAGAAGGGTCTCCTTGCCGTTGGCTCTCTTGACCCAGCATCACTCCAACAGCACCTCCTCTGTCTTCAGCAAGCACATTGTTTGCAAGAATATGAGCCTCAGAGATGACCACTTCCTCCCACTCGGTCTCCTGCATTTGCCCTCCAACAGGCACAGCATTCAGCAGCTGGCTGACAGCTTCAGAGCTTTCCAAGGCAGACTTGGAGGTACGCTCGCTAACAGCTGCTGGTTCTGTGAATACTGACTGCTGACCTCTTTTAGCTGCCGGAGTTTTAACAGAGGTGCCTGAATTTGGCTCAGATTTGCTTTTTGGTTGCTTTTCCTGGAAACAAAGAGATAGTTGCATTTCAGAGCTTTAGGCTTTCACAGATAAGTAAGTTCCCTTCACATATGCCAGGTTTGCCATGGCCTATTTAATGCTGGATCAAAACAGCAAAATCCTGTGTTTAAGCAGTGAACTGTATGAGAGCAGAAAGACATCATCCCCTGTGACAGCAAAGTCCCTGTTAACATTTTATCTAGCCCCTGGCCCTTCACGTATTATTTATAGACACTGTTTACTTTGAAAAAATCAGTCTTTCCTCAACTCCCTGAAATATCACCATTAGCATCAACACCACAAACTCACCCACCACCCTCTGTAACAAGGACCCACCTCCTACGCTCCCCTTTCATAGCTTCAGCTCTCTGACGCTGTCTGTTCTTCCACACCACTGAGGAACCAAAGGGATAGAGAACTTATATTTTTTGGATACGTGCATTCAGAAAAGCATGCATTTGAGCAAGTCAGGAAACAGAGCATTACTCAGGAAGGTTTTTTGATTTTAAGAAAAACGTTACCTTCAAGACTAAGGCTACAGAAGCCATGTATTAGGGTCAACAAAGGTACAATGGAACACTGAATTGGTAATATGCAAAAAGATATCAGAAATGGAATCAAGAGTTTCTGGCATGATAAATACAATTATAAGCTCTCTACAGAGTTCATACTCAGAAGGATAACCTAGGCTTTTAAAAACAGACATCTTCTAACCTACTCCCTTTTCCTTCTAAGGAACAGGAATGTATGTATATATTTAGTTTCAGTTCTACTGATGTTATTACCGGTTAAAAAAACCTCCTGGTGCATGTTTTTCCCAAGGCACGACACCATAAAAACAAGTGGAACTGTTTATGCAAACATGTTCCCAGAAGAGCAGAATAAAACTGAAAGCCAGAAAGAAAATTCTCTCTAAAACCTTTCAGTTCTAATCAATGTAGGATTTAAGAGGAGCAGACATGCCGTAGTCAGGCAGAAACACGTTTTTGCAGTTAGCCATGTATCTACTTCAGCAGGTTTACAGAACAAAAGCTAAGAAGCCATCATCACTATTTGTATCCTACCACGCAGGAAGCCCAGCCATCAGCTCAGATACTACAGGGTTTTTAAGCTGCCTAAAAAAGTTCTTGCCCCTAAATGCTTAATGGATCTAGACACAAAACAAAGGAGGTTCAGAACAAATCCACATAAACCCACTGAATGTCAATGCAAATTTTCACACTGAGAACATCCTTTAACTTGTGCCTGAGGAGCCTTCTTTCAGACAGAAATTTAATGAACGCACATCTGTTCAATGCTGACTAATTACCATGACATGGCCAAAGTTTAAGGAGCAAGTGGTTTTTGCTGTATACAGCTAGTAGAGATGCCAATAACTTAAGCGGAGTATATGTATCATGTGGAGAAAGACTTTTTCCACTCAAACTTCACAACTCCACCAACACCTGGGAATTTCCTTCCAGCCAAAGGTCAGAACATCATGAATAATCAGACACATGACCATGAGTCAACAATACCCAACAGCACTTCAGCTTCCACTAGATCAACTTTATTAGCTAGCTCCCAAAGGATCATATACCTCCTACACTTGAGAATTGTTCCTCCTTTCTGTTGAAAAAATGACGTTGAAAGACCACAGAAAACCTCGATTTGTAGAAGAACTTCAAACATGGATAAATTACCACAAAACAAATGGTTCAACCAAATCCTGAGCTTAGCTAGGGCTGTAGCAGGAAGAACAGGCAATGCCTTCCAGTTACAGAAACTAAAATGCAGGCAGAGGGCCAGAAGAACGTGTGTCCTCTCAACGAGAGAGTTACCAAATGCAGCCCCATGTATTCTAACTGACACCATTACAAGTGGCATCCTTACCCAAGGTGTGGTGATTTCACGTCTGTCTCCCCTTGGCCGAGTGTCCTCTGCAATGGTGAATTGCTCCAGCACAAGCATTGCAACACAAGTGCAGGGATCAATTCTGGCATATCTGACCTCCTGTGCTAGATCTACAGGTCTAGAAATACCACACGCATTCACAAAACCAGCACTTTTTGTCTGAAAATCAGGAAAGGAAAGGCAAATTTACCTTTGGGATCCATTTCCCTCCCAGGAAGTTCCCACATATTGGGCATTTTGGTGGCTTATGCCTGGTGACGTAGGTGAAGGAACAGCCGGGATTGGTGCAATTTCCATGTCCCCTGCGAGTATAGGTGGTTGTCTGAAACGAGAGTTGTCAAGAATTTCTCTACAGAGCTGAAAAACAAAGCTGTGCTCATCGCTCCCTTTTTCCTCGTAAGCACTTCACAAACATTATTCAGCAAATCACCAGCCCTCCACTATTATTCTTTTTACTGATCAACCACCACACAGTTGGATCAGAGTGAGTCAGCGCCGTAACTACACTGAGTCTAAATGCTCAGTCTACACAAGAGCCTTTAGTATTACCAGAATTTAGATCAAATTGCAGAGCAGAGATGAACAATGCATATAACCTACTGGAGAAGCTAACCTTGCATTTACAGTGATGTAACAGTTCTCTTATGTATATGAAAAAGTCATAATAAGTTGGTATAAAAATGATTCAAACAGCAGTCCACAATGAGGCAAGATGTGATTAACAGACTCATGTCAACTGGGTGACAAGACTTGAAGACAAACACTCATGATGCAGAGACAGTTTTCATCAGTAATTTGTTGTTGTATGCAGTGGTCAAGTACTCCCTGATGCTTTACTGTAACTTGCTATAAACTACTGTAACACCAGTAGCACCACCAGGCGCTATTTATAAAGACAATAAAGCAGAACCTGTCATCTTTGCCAGGACAACTGCATCAACACATTGAGGTTTTGTCAGCACAGCACTTCTCAATATTCTGTACTCAACACTCCCGAGGGAGCTGTTGTGCCGTAAGTCCCTAACTAGGTACATTTTTTTCTAGAAATGCAAGTGCTGCTGTCAAAGAAATGAGACAATTTAAGCTAGGCACTCCTCCTCAGGAACAAACACCTGCGGTATTTCCATTCTCCCTAAGACACCTGAAGAATATCACGCTATAAATACCTGCAGTGTTCCACCAGCTGGAAGCATAGAGAACCTGGAAAACAGGATTTGATGCTAGCTTACACAACACAAGGAGCTGCAGTGCTGACTGTACAGTGAAGTCCTACAATGACTACAGAAATACAGGTAGCTGGAGTGGTTAGATTAGAGAAATAATACTATTCTTCCTCATGCAATGGGCCACACAACCTTTTACATGGGTTTTCAAAACCTTAGGTCACTGCTCCTCTCCTGTCACATGGCCAAAGTGACAGCAATCCACAAGACTGGGGACCTCACGTGTTCCTGTCACAAGAGCGGATTCTTGCTCTTAAAAGGGATGGACACTAGCATTTTATGAAGACAAATATGCACCCAAGTAGGGGACGTAGATGGCTACACAGACCCTGTAAAAGGCAACACAGAAACTGCTGTTGGCCAGATGTGTTAGGATAGCATTATCTACTCCATCTGTTCCCAAGAACTCCTTGAGGAAGAAGACAGCAGAAACAGGCCTGTATAAGACACACTAGGAAGTCAGAGACCCCCATTAGCATACACAAGACATAAAACCAGGGATAAGAAATATATCAACTGACATGATGACTCCAACTTGGATTATCTTTAAGAACTGGGCCATGATCAAATCCTTCTTACTCTAACATCTTTAAGACAAATCTGTGGTAATATATCCATACTTAAAATACCATACAAGACTCCGAATTTCTTACCAATTTAATCGATGCTGGGTTCTCCACAACAGAATGAGCTGGCAACGGTAACATAATAAACTGTGTAGCAGGTGTGGAGGAGCTACTCTCTTCAGTATCCTAAAATGAAGCCAAAGGGAAAATACATGCAGAAAACAAGAGACATGGTGACTTGTGTCCCAGCCTCTCATGAACACTACCATTGAACATATGTCTTAAGGACTGATGAGACTAGAAAGCAGGAAAGAAAAGCGATCATTTCAAAAGCAATGGCCTTACCAGGTCTACTCTGGAAATTACCAAACTTTTCACAGCTTGAAATTGAAAACAGCAGATCCAATTCTTCACAGAATAAGGTTTTCTGTAACTGATCCCTAACATCTCAACTTAGAAGGACTCCCTTCTACCTCTCTGCAACCAAGAAAACAGCTATCAGGAGCCCAGAGGTAACATTTCTTTTCCCCAAAATCTTGTAGTCCAACTGTGGAACCCACCCCAAGTATGGTCATAAGAAATAATTTTAAAAAAACCTCAAGCAGTCATCTTAAGACACAAGTGATACCAGCACACGGCAGAGTCAATCTGCAAGCAGAAACGCTGTCATCACTGAGTTACAAAAGTTGCTGTTTCTCACCACTGAGCGTAAGCACGCTGGGCAATACAGGATCTCCTGCAGCCACCAAGGATCTCAAGTAAAATGTATTAAATAGCAGTTGGACATTTCAGGTGAGACACTGACAGGAGGCTGAGTGTCACTAGAATAACTTACCCTCCCAGTCACCATGGTCACCACAGACACACCATCTGAAACCTGAGGACGGGCCACAGCGATGCTCCCGTTGGAGATGTCTGTGGAGCTGCTAACTAGAGTCTCTTCAATAACTACCCGAGCTGTCTGATACGGTTGCCCTTCTATTTCCAAAGAAGCCTCATCCAAGAGGATATCTCCAGCCACTTTCTCTGTCACAGGCCCAACATAGTGAGAGAGAACCTCTGATGCAACCACTTCTTCCACAGCATCTGGCTGACCAAAGGAAGCAGTCTCTTCTGCTAGTCCTTCGATGGCAATGCACTGCTCAGAAATGCCAACATGGCTTGAGTCCACAGAAAGGATGTTTTGCACAGCATCACGGGAGACATTTGTGATATTGGTGGAAGCTGTTAATCCTTCGGATGCTGCCTGACCCTGTGTCACACACAGTTCCAGCGACTGCCTGCTCCTGTCCTCTTGAAGAGTGGTTTTGGGAATAATTATATAATCCGAGCGAGGAAGAATCTTACGGAAACCTGGAATGTCTGGAACTACTGCAGTTCGAGCGGACACCTTGGAGTTCTGTTGGCAAAAACAGAGTACGCAATAAATTAATATGAGAAAGGTAAGAGATTTAGTTCTCAACCCTGCTATTTTAGCACCTAAAGTTCAAATGGTTTCCTGAGGTAGTTTGCTGGGAACTTCACATGAGAGCCTGCAGAATCCCTCTCAGCCGTGGTTTTATCATCCACTTTACCATCAATCACCCTGATGACAGGACACAAAAATAACTACCATCCCTGTCAGCAGGTACTAGACATATCCATCTTAAATTTCAAAACACTATCCCTTGACTGAACAGAGGCAAAAGCAAGAGGCAGTGGCCTCACACACTGCTTCTTTATAGGCTGTTATAAGCAGAAATACAAACTGGAATCTGCAGTTAAATGATTCTCCCACACACAGTGCTGTGTAAGCAGTTAAGTGCCTCTCTCTTCACATGGCAAAGAACTGCCAGAAAGATGACTTACTGGGTCCAATCCCTCTTTCTCTAGCTTGGCTTTTTCCAAGTAATAGCTTTTTTCAGCCACACTGAGCAACCTCCAGCTCTCACTGATCTTCTTGTTGATTTCAGACTGAGGGAGGTGAGGGAGCTCTTGCTGTACTTTCAAGTAAATATCATAATAGTAGAGGAGGTAAGCAGATCTGAAATGCAACCAGAGACTGAAATGTTAACATCATTCTACATAAATTCCTTTGGAAAAAGAAATCTACAAAGTTTATGTTTGTCTCAAGGTCAAATGACAAGCACACTACATTCAATTCTACTTGTAAAGGCATTTTTTAACCAAATGAAAAATAAGATTCTGAGGAGAACCTCTGAAGTAAGGAGAAAGAGCCTAAGGCAAATTATTCTGGAGCACGCAAACTTTAGATCGAGCAATGTAGCACCCATAAAGGTAAGGATGTCAGAGCAGGCCCAAAGTGTCAAGCTAATTTTTTATATATGACATTTTACACTATGTAGCCTTAGCCTTACAAGTGCACGGCAAAGTTCACTCTTATCAGAAAAAAGGAAAACTGCTCCCATACCCTAAGCAGGCACTAAATGAAAACAGAAAGAACTTACCTAGGCTTTTTAGCTTTTTCTCCGTGATCACCAGTACTTTTATATTTCTTTTTCTTCTTAGACGGCACTGGTGATGCATAAGTGTAAGTGCCCTCTATTTCCTCCATTACCACAGTTACTTCAGTGCCATCATATGGAGCCTCCATTGCTAAAAATACATATTTTATGTTACGCACTCACCAAGTTATACAACATTTCTCCCAAAGACTGCTCTCGATCACCTTTGTAAACCAAAAACATCACCGGCATGTAAGATTGACTTTAATTAGCCAAGAAAACTATGTGTTAGCTATTTATCTATTTTTAGAAGAAAACACCTTTATTACTATGACCTCAATACCACCAGTTCAGTGCAGACACACTGCATCTGCACTTAAAAGCTGCAGTTCCCCAGTTACCTCTCAGATAAGTCAGGTAATCTAGAATGACCCTTATGCCCAGCAAGCAGGTGTCCAGCTACAAGATATCACGGCCACACTCACAAAAGCAAGACCAGAGGCTGAATTAGCATGGAAGCCTCATAATCCTCTTACCCACCAGAAGATCTGCAGGGCTTCTCGCTTAACACGAATGACAGCTCCAGCCTCCGGGGCGCTGGGAGGCAGAGAGGACACGAGAAGCCTCAGGAGATAAAGGGCAACACTACCTGGGCTCAGGCGCAGCCCACGAATGACCCGCACCTCGGCCCCACGCAGTCACTAATCCCGGGCAAGCCAAAGCCCGTTAAACCGAAGCCCCGTCTCCTCCATAGCGCCCGGGGTGAAGGGAAGCGGCGGGGTCCCCTTCAGCCCTGGTGCACCTTCCCCACGCCCCCCCTCCTAGGCACCCCCCGAGGAAAGGCCCTGGCGCCTCGGCCACTCACTGGGCAGCACCGGGGACGAGCGGTCGGACAGGCAGCGAGCTGTGGTCACGTCCCAGCCGGAGCGCAGCGGCGCAGAGGAGGCAGCGGCGGAGCTACGGGCCAGCCGCATAGAGAAGAGCGGGCGGACGGGCTAGGCGGGGCGGGCCGCCCCGGCATGCTGGGCCGGCTTCTAGGCCGGGCCCGGGCCGCGGGTCAGAGCGGGACAGCACCAGACCCTTCGCCTCGGCGGCCACCCGCCGCCGCCGGAAGTGCTCGCGGCAACAGCATCCGGGTCGCGGCGTGACGGCTGGGGGGCGGGGCGCTGGGAAGCGGCTGGAGGGAAGCGGTGCGGAACGGTGGCCGGGAGGGGTCAGTTCTTCCGCGTGTGCGCGGCGTCCCCTCGCGTTGTGGCGGGAAAGAGCGCGCGGGGCGAGAGGCGGCGCGTGAGGCGGCGCCTGCGGCCTCTGTTCCCGCCAGTTCTCCTCAGGGCGGTGCGGGGAGGCGGGAGCGCAGCGCAAGGAGAGCGCGATTGGGGAAGGGCTCAGGCCGCTGGGAGTGGGGAGTGTGCTCTGCAGAAGTAGCACCGTATTCTTGGGTCCGTCAGCGGTGCTAGGCAGACTTTTTTTTGGTCTGACGAAGCTGGTGAGGGGTCTGGAGCACAAGTCTGATGAGGAGCGGCTGAGGGAACTGGGGCTGTTCAGTCTGGAGAAGAGGAGGCTGAGGGGAGACCTCATCGCTCTCTGCAACTGCCTGAAAGGGGGTTGTGGGGAGGTGGGTGTTGGTCTCTTCTCCCAAGTGACAAGTGATAGGACAAGAGAAAATGGCCTCAAGTTGTGCCAGGGGAGGTTCAGACTCGATATTAGGAAAAATTTCTTTACTGAGAGAGTGGTGAAGCACTGGAAGAGGCTGCCCAGGGAGGTGGTGGAGTCACCATCCCTGGAGGGGTTCAAGGACCTTGTGGACGTGGCTCTGCGGGACATGGTTTAGTGGGCATGGTGGGGTTGGGGTGGTGGTTGGACCTGATGGTCTTACAGGTCTTTTCCAACCGCAATGATTCTCTGATTCTGTGTGACTTCCCACAGCTGGTCTGCTTCCTGGTCTCCTCAGAGCAGCAGGTACAGGCCTGGCCCCTTCCCTTGGAAGCGGGGAGGCAGCGAGGCAAAGCCGTGCTCCCTGGCTCTAATAACATCAGGCTGCCAATGCAGCCAGTCCCAGTTCCCGTTCCCGGTGATGAGGCAGATGAAGTGGCAACCCGAAATTCAGATCCAGCTGAAAATCCAAGAAATCCCAGTGCCACTCGACTAAGGTGGTGGTTGTTCCACAGCCAGCTGGTTGTATGGCCAGCGCTGTGCCACCACCTCAGCACGAGAGCCACCAGAGATCTTCCTGTCACGAAACATGGTATTGACCCAGATGCAGTAGCCACTCCAAATACTCATGGGATCTTTGGGTCCCAGCATTTGTTTACCAACATTTCTCACCCAGTTTTGAAGAATGAAAGTTTCCATACATGACAAAGTAATTGTTTTCTTGCCCTATAGGGCTCTCTACCCATAACTCTCTTCCTTTGAACCTTTTGGAAAGCGGGATATTGTGCAGCTATTGCTTTAACACGTTTTTCAAATTACACATTTTGGCTTTTTTTTTTCCTATTCATGTCTATTTCTGTGTTTTACATCATGACTTCTAACTTTAGAGAAATGTAAACCACATCTATCTCGTGTCTTCTCAGATCTCAGAGGAGCAGAATAAGGGCTCCTCTTGTCTAATAAGTCATTAATAAAGCCCACAAAGCACTGATATGAGAGCCAGTGTTAAATCTGCAATGAGTTATTTATTCTCCTGAAGCCCTGCAGCCATTTATGTGCTCTGCTAGTGTTTATGTGCAATAATTGGTGGCAAACTGTTCTGTGTCAAACACTGCGCGGCTTCATCCAACCTGTGTACTTTTCTGAAGCTCCGTACTTTTATCCGGATCAATATATGACCGCTAGGATTTTGTTGGAATTATTACCCAGCCAAATATTTGGAAAAAAAGGCTGATTGGCTTCACAGGACTAACAAACAACTGAAAAAATAATTTCAGAGAAAAAAACTTGAAGGAAAGCAGACGTGTTTCCCTTGTTGTTCATGGAGGAGTTTCTCATGCTGTGCATGCTGTCGATGGAGTTAGAAACTCAAATTCTTTCCTAAATTGGACATTTTGACTCTTCCATGGACATATGGCTCTATCTCAGAAAAATCATATTAACAGCATGTAAATTATTTTAACTACACTGTAATAGTATTTTGAGGAACAGGGGAAGCTGCTGTGTAGCGGTACCTATTGTAAGCCCAAGGAAAGTTACAAAGGAGTACCTGCTGTGTCAGGAGGGGAAAGGCACTCTGCCCCCAGGACACTTTATGCATCATTGCTTCAAGAAATGAAAGGTAACATGGAGATTACACAGGGATCTCCCTCTTCATTTCCCTGATAAGGCCCCTGACAAGGGCCACTTTGATGGAGTTCAAAAGACAGCCAGGCACACTGAACTACAGCAGGTACCAGCGTTTATTTTTAAAGAGTTGACTTCGGGGTCTGCTTAAATAGCTGAGAAATCGTAGCAGATTATTATTAGTTTCATCCATCTGCAGCTCCCTCATCTGCAAAGCCTTCCAAGGCTCAATCCCATCTCTATTCAGTCACCATAATGTTGTCATGCAAGTAACGTGGCACTGAGGCGTCTTTTCTGAGTGCAATTTGACATCATCCCTGTGTCAGCCCTCAAACAGCACCAGGTTCCAAGAGGCTTTCATGACACCAGCCCCTGAAACAAAAGCTGTGTGAGATTGAGGCAGCGCAGCAGCGAGGAGGGAAACCTTGCCAAGAACTTAGGGGGTTCATTTTCACAGTGGAGGTGGAGGGCTTAAAACCCCAATGGGACCTACTCTGAGCCTCGTCCTTGGTGACGGAGGTGTGCAGGGGATTTAAGAGCAGTAAGGTGGACATGTTATCAGCTATAGTCACCAGGGACAGTTTTCATTAGTCCTTCTAAGTCATTTTAAACCTCCCTGAGATTCGCTAGGACACTACCCTGGTGACCGTGGGGTCATGCTTTCCACTGAGAGCAAACGCACACTGAACTAGTTCCTCTGTGGCTCTGCACACATCTGCTATAGCTGCCATTTCACCGCGCCGTTCGTGGTCTTTGTGCTGATAATAACTGCAACAGCATGATAGAGCAGCAGTCGGAGGACTGGAGACAAAGAAGGAGCATCTGTCTGTCTGTAGAAAGATAAAGGAGCCCCTTTTCCCTCAGAAATGTTGCAATAAAGATGTTACTATTTTTAAAATGGCACCAGTGGAAAAGCAAAAAGGGATTTGTTATATTTCTGATGAATTCTGGTATGTTTGGGAGCTGTTTGCAAGAACAAACATCAGGGATCTCAGAAATGTTAACATTTTCAATGTTTCAAATTATATACACAGGTTTCTGAGGGGTGGGGGTTACAAAACAACAAAACTTTGGCTCTTAAATGTGGCTGTCTTTATTGAACAGGTAACTCACAGCACAAGCAAAGGGACCAAAAGTAATATATTTGATTTAGGTAGCAAAAAGTATCTTCTTGTTTTATCCAACATAAAGCAGCCATTAAACCGAGAGTGTTATTTAATCTTCCAGGATTATAAAAATTTCAATTTCTCCATGAGGCTGCTATAGCCACACATAGTACTTGGGGTTTCTGTGTTTATAAAACAGAACCCACCTTTCTTCTTTGAAATTGCTTCGGTTTCTGGGTCGCCATCCAACAAAATCTATTCAATAGTAGTCAAACTAGCACATATTTTACAGTGAGTGAAATTTCTTTCAAAAAGGTTACATAAAACATTTTCAAGACATTTATTCACTTTTTCCTGAACAATAAAATAGGAGCAATGATTCATATTACTTCTCTATTCTAGTTATTTCAATAAAATTGTTAACAGGGCTTAGAGGTGACCTTCATATTTTAAACTAAAATTTGATCTCTACACGGTTTTCTACTAAATGAGGTATAAAAGTATTATATGTAAGGTGATGAAAAAAATGAAAGCTATGAGAAGAGGCACAGTTTAAAAGACTGTCTAGAGAGTTTATGAAGAAGAGAAACCTAGCGATACGTTTGTGTAAAATAATGAACAGTACAGAAAAGGCTAGGCAAGCGTTCCCATTCCTTCTTTATTGCAGATAAAGGAAAGGGGATAGCTTTTGAAATTGAAAATTTTAATTTCATTCAGACTTGGAAAGTGAAATTGAAACATAACCATTCAAAGCTCACAGGAAGAAATACCTCCAGCTTGGCTGCCAGTTGATCACAGAGCAGCCCAGTACATCAGCAAGTATCCAAAACCCACTCAAACTTCACATGGATAACGCACCCATCTAGAAAACTGCATCAGGATAAACAAATAGGAGCTAAATTACTTCCTGTTTAAAGAACAAACTCATCACTATCTAAAGGACTAGGAAAAGTTCCCCGAGGCCCTGTATCACCGTAAGATTCTATTAGAGAGGGTTGAATACAGTGCTGCTGGCTCTTGAGACAGTCTTGACTAGGTCTGAGCCTTTGTAGGGTCCTGAATATATTTTCTTTAAATAAACATTTTTCTTTCCCCAGGAATATCAGGAATAGTGTGTCATTGTCCCTGGTTTAGCTGGAGTTGTCCCCAGAGAGCCAGAGGAATGGTCTTGCCTCAAGAAACAGATTCTGAGTTTTGTCCCACTATCTGTAAGTTGTGTTCACTATTTGCTTGCAAAACAAAACAGTGGAGCCCTGAGATGCTATGTGGTCTTTCTGCGGCACACTTGTGACAGCACCCTGGCTCTGATGCTGCTGCAGAAGAATCAGCCTTGCAGAGAGCAGAAAGCAGGCGTCCCTGACAGCGCAGCGGCTCCGCAGCCCTTTCCAGAGCAGGCAAGACTGCCAGCCAGCATAGGGACAGGCCCTGCCAGCATGCAGCTCTGCGCTCCGGCAAGAGCAGCGTCTGCCTGAGAGGAGGGAGTCATTATCTTTGTGGTAGTAAATGAGAGTACGAGATGGAGCCAGCACAGGTCTGCACGCTGGGCCTGACAGCTCATCCCCAGAAGGCATGTGAATTCTGTCCTTCCTGCCGTTTGCAGCTGTGGAAGTGTTGTTATTTTGCAGTGTGCATGCTGTGCTGGTTTCTCTGACAGGACGTATTGCTTTATTTCATTACAGTTTTGTTAAGTACCATGTAACATTTTTCTGAAATCAGTCAAGATAACTGCCTCCTTCCTTTAATGAACATATTAATGATTTTGATCCATGTTGGGCTTTTTTCTATTATTCCCAAAACAATGTCTTTGCTCAGATCCTTTCACAGCTTGCGAAGTACCGAAATGTGTTTCACTGAGTAATAAATACATTTGTTAATAAGGAGCTGTCCCTTATGAAGGCATCACCTTGTGAAATTAGAGTGTCCTTTGTGCCGAGCCTGTTAAGTATGACAAGCTTGACTTGGTCTGTATGGTTCATGAAGGAAAAGCTACTCAAAGACTTGGCATTTGGGGTTGCAGCTCTAATACGACACTTTACCAGCAACAGTAGTGAAACCTACTCAACAGCAGTAATGAGGTCTGTGATGTGAGGCAGGTAAACGCTGCTTCTCACTCCCCATTTTAATGATGAAAAAACTGAAGCGCAAAGAGATGAAAAAGCATAACTGAATATTGATATCTCACAAACCCAGTGAAGTCACTCAGTGGTTGACACAGATCATTGATTCTAACCCCACCTCAGTCAGTTTGGGGGGAAGAAAAAAAAAAGCAGTCCCAGGCTAACAAACAGGGAATGACTATACAATAATGAAATTTGTAAAGACTTTCTCCACCTGTATCCTACAGCTTTCTGCACACCTGCGTCCCTGAGAGTCCAGAACAGTCATGAGTGACTTTTGGGATGCCCTAAAATATTCTGAACCCAAGACCAGTGAACTGGATCCAGATAAACATCTATTCCTATCCCCATGAAATGGCACCTTTCAGCACTGCTGCCCGTGTCACCGAAACAGCAGGACTCCAGGGTGGCCCTGCACCATAACTTAATTATTTCTCAGAAATGCAGAGTCAGTGAGGAAAAGGAATCTTGGAGTTAAGGTCTTGGCCCATATTTTCTGGCTGAGACTATCTAAAGTCTTTGTCTACAATGCAGGCAAAAGACCTGCAAGTCATGGCACACAGCTGTAAATTAGCCGGCATGGGTAGGGATTCGGCAGCTGTGTAGCTGCAGCAGCAAGCCCCTCTGAAGGAGCTGGCTAAGATGCCTCACTGTGTCACAGCAGTGCTGGTCCTCACCCCTGCTAGATTAAAGCTTACTCAGAAGGGTTGACAGAAGTTATGGCCACACTTTCACTGCAGCATGGATGTAGAGTAAAAAGCAGGACAGTGCCAGGAGTGAAAGCAAGAACCAACAGCTTCTCTCCTGGCATGGCACAGCTGGTTGCCTGCAATAAAGGGTAAAGCTTGATGGGGTGAGAGACAGCAGAGCCTTCTTGTATCTGAGCTGGATTTGCAAAATGAGCTCCCTCAGGAATAAACTCCACTAATTTCTGGTCCCAAAGCAATGAGGCTCTTTCTTTAATCTTGCCTCCTGGAAGATAATTAAATACATATTTTTTTAAAAGATAGCCACCAAAACAAGACACTCCTTGCACTCACATCTTTCCCTGGAGATACAATGGGAGAATGAAAAACAGGAGAGATGTAAATCACTTACTGCAATGTTGGAAAGAGCTCAAATACTGGTGCAGCTAGTTTGGGACATAAAGAGTACATGTGAATCCCTCCAGAGTCTCGCTCATTCTCCTCCTCTGCAGTGTATATGAAAACAACGAGGCTCTGGTTTGCTCTCTAACGTCATGTTTGAGGTACGTCTGGGATCCTGACAGCGCGCACCTCTGCTAGACCTTCAGTAGCGTGGCTAGGAAAGAAAACCTCCCGCTTCCCCTTCAGTGGTAGCTGATGGCTTCCACCACACTGGTGCTCTGTGACAATCACTGAAGTGCCACCCCAGCAAGGAGGCAGTTTTCTTGAATACAAAACGCAGCTCCAACTGTCAAACACAAAAGGTGCAATCTTGGTCTCTGTGATGTTAATCTGGTTTCAAACAGAGCAAGTGAGTGGAGAATCAAGTACTCTGACAGTTCATGTTTTTACGGTGACATTCAGAACAACTGCATCTCCTGGTGTTTTGAACAGGATAATACCATTACTGAGTGCAATACTGCTAATCTTGTCTCCGCTCTTTCCACTGAAGGGGAGAACATCAAAGCTTTAACATCTGCACCTCCTACCTGGTATCTGTCTACTGTCTCTCTCCTCTCCCCTCCCTGTTCCCTCGTCCAATTTGAGCTGGAACCCTTGCCTTATCACATTCAGCAGTTGTCTGTTGATTACAAGAATTAAAAGAACTTTGAGCTGTGGCTCGGCTTGCACGACAGAGCATTTCTAAATGTCTGCAAGTCTCTGGCAAGCAGAACTCAGTGCCAGGGTCTCTTTTCACATAATAACTCAGGGTGACTTGGCATATTCATCACTCTGGAGGGTGTCTGAACAGACCCTTAGCAGCACAGTTTGCATGGAGAGACACAGTCAAGCTGCCTCCAGCCTTCAAAACTCCAGGGTCTTATAAGGGTTTTGGAAATTGTAAAGTAGGATCACATCCAGGAATGAAGTCACATCCCCATGGTTCCTTCTAACAAGTGCTGGCTTGTTTATACGATCCCCTCTGATAATATACCGCTGGAAAGTCCCAGCCAAAATAATGTCTTTGTCGCACTGTAGGGGCTGCACCTGTTTGTTAATGCCAAAAGGCATCTCTCTCGTATTTATTAGCACAATCACACGGAGTAGAAGGAATGAGCTCAGTATAGCATTGTGCTAACCATGAAACTCAAGAAGTCCTGGCTATTGTAAAAGTGCTACAAACATCCAAGAGACAGTTCATTAATACAGCAGGTTGAGCTAACCTAATTCCTACAGTACAATAGAGATAAGAATTTTTAAATCAAAAGAGACTGATAAAAGAGTGCATATCCTTGCAACTCTGGATTGAAAACATCAAATCTGCACTCAGTTACAACCACTGCAACAACAAGAATATATTAAGTTCTCCTTAGGAACCTCATTTTTAACTTGCTTTTATAAATCAGCAGTCTTCTGAATGCATAACTGAAGAACTTTTGCCACAGAACTGGTATTCCAGTTTTTGAGTTGGCACAGTGAAAGGCATGCACATGAGGAAGGAGTTACTCATTTATTTCTTCTAAGATTGTGCAGGGTACCAGAAATATCAGAATACGTGGGAGCATGACCAGACCTGATGAGAAGACTGTAACAAAGGGGAAATAGCTGGGGGGGGGGGGGGGGGGAAGCTGAGAAACAGAAAGCAGCTTCTCAGAGTAGGATCCATTCATCTATGGAATGGCCCTATAAGGAACCAAGGGGAACCCATGACTTGAAACAGAACTTTAAGAGACAAAACAGTAATGAGTGCCCTGGAGGGAACAAGGAGATTCTGCCCCAGCTCTTCTATTTTACAGGACGCCTGTGTGGCTGGTGCCATGCCTGGTAGGGCTTGTTAATGAGAAGTCTCAGTCAGAGCTCAGACTTGTGATTTGTCTTTAATAGTGAAGAAGTAGGTTAAAAATTCCAGGTAGGGACACACAAGAGCCTCTAAGGAAAAAGAGAAGAAGGGGCTGCTAACACTCACATAACCACTGACATTTTTTGGGGTGTCCTGTGGTGAAGGCTAACTTTAAGATTCAGTTCCCTAGAAAGCCAATTACCCTCACGCCCCATGGCTCCAAAACTCATGAAGTACCAATGGGGTTGAAAGCCCCATTGAACTTTTAAACCACTTGATGAATTTCAACAAAATTTGACAAAGAGGTCAAGGTTTCCACGATGTTACGTTTGAAAAGTTTTGTGCAAGAACACAGCAGGTAGAGAGTGTCACTGGTATGAGCTGACACATTATTAGACACCAGAGAGACAGGCAGCAGGCATAAGGCCATTAGGAAACCTGGCTTTCCTCGTTCTGTGGCTCACTGAACTGCTTGCAAATATATTTAAGAGTTGCCGCTCACAATTCCACAAAGAGCAGTTCAAACACTTCCCAGGATAGACTCCAACGTGAACGCGAGCCACTTTGAGACCCTTGAATAAAAGGGTCACAAATGGGGGCGGGGGGCAGGGGCAGAAAGTATTTTGTTAAAAAAAAGATAAATAAATGTCTCCACTAATAATTGATGCAACATGGACCATAGATTAGTAAAGACATGACCTGATCATAAAAGCAGTAACGCAGGTTGCTTTTTAGCTTCCTAATCTGGCTGTGATAGATGTTCTGCCTCAGGAGGTCACCTCCACGCGGCTCCTAAATTTAATTTTTTGTCTTGCTGATTCCTGGGGTATGCACACAACGTTGTAAACTTGCTTTGTAGCCAGGGTGCCCCATCTTCCTCTTCAGGCTATTCACTGATGCTGCAGCGCAGAGCTTATCATCTTCCCAAGTGGTTTCAGCAGAGAAAGCTCCTTCTTCCAATTGCACATCTTAGCAATCATCAGGGAGGGAAGCACAAGACAGCACAAGACAACAGGAAGAATTGGCTAAAAATTGCTTTTTTTTAATTAGCTTCCTTGGAACAGAAAACAACAGTGTTGGTATTTCTTTAGAATCATTCTTGTCCAAACAATTCAGAAAGGCTTATGAGCAGTAGATGCTACTGAAAAATTCCAGGCACTGTAACCATTAAAAACCCTCCCACACCTGGATTCACAAATCATTACTTTTTTGAGAGCCTGGAATAAATATTTACACCTGAGAATTCAAAATTTGCTTTTCTCTGAGGATTTAACAGCACTTTCCAAGTAAGGTCTGCCTCCTTAATACATGACTGATGGAAACATAATTATTGTAAGATTTGTTCAATTATAATGGTTTTTACTGCAGTAGTGCTGTTCAGGTGGCACGTATGACATGTTTTACAAGCCTCTGGGTGCTGCACTTGTCCTGTTTCACAGAAGAGGAAAGCAAGGCTCAGCAGTTTAAGATCAGCTCATCTAGGATATGACAAAGCTGGAAGAGAAAACTAGCTGAAAAGAATTTTGCTTTCTATCCACAATACAGGGAAGTACAATAAAAGTGCTGGTCTTCGAGGCAAATTGGAAGAAGTAACAATTAACGGTCCCCTGAATGGGGGATACCAGGGACAGTGAGAAGTCAGCACTGCCCCTGTGTTGCTGGTCTGCTGGCAGAGCTGTTTGCTCAAGCACCTCGGTGGGGCTGGGGACTGCAACCTTTGTGCCACTGGATCCAAGAGTGGGGGTCCAACCACAGCCTGAAGTTTCCCTGGGCCTGTTTGTAACTGAAAGGGGGTAAGGAAGTGACTGCTGTGCTCACAAGGGGGATGGGGAGTGCAGAAAGCTGCCAGGCAGCACAAGAAATAGTCCTGAGGTTGACTCAGAGAGGGATGCATTTGCGAGGCACCAGGTTCCTTGGGAAAGGCAAGTTTGGCTACGATGACTGTGGCCTCCTGTCACTTGTGTCCCTGTGTCCTAGAGAACACATGCGTGGTCATGCTATGGACATACCCAGAGCTGCACCCGTGAGGCAACACCCACAAGGTGCAAAACTCCACATGACTGATGCAACTTGTAGGGAAACTTTTGCCTCATGTCATGGTTGGTTTTACCTGTGAGGGCTTGAATAGTGCTGCAAAGTGCTGCTGCTTTTACCCGTGTAGAAACAGCCATTGATGAGTCAGAACATGGAAATAGCTCTGCTGACAGCGAAACAAAGACCCTGGTCTCCTGCCATAGTGTAGAGGCAGTCACTGTGTTTGGAAAAGAGCAGTCCCCAATTATGCCTTCCAGTATACAGAGTGATTGCTCAGAGAACCTAACATTTCTGCAGAACCTTTTTACCTGCCTCAGTCCTTTTGTTTACCTGCAGAATGACTGGCTGTTGAACCCAGAAAGTCCAGACGAGAGCATCAAGAACGAACAGGGGTACAGCAAAAGAGCTTTGTGAGGAAGGACAGAAAAAAAATTACTTGGTTTAGTCTGGAGGGAGTGGAAGAGATGCATGATAATACCCTTTAAATATGTAAAGGTGCAGTGCAGAAGGTAATAAACTATTATCTGTGTCTGCCAGGAGACAAGAAGTAATAGATTGCAGTAAGGGAGATTTATTGGTTAGACATTAGGAAGGGCTCAGAACAGACTGTGCAGGGAGTGGATGAAATCTCCATCACAGGAGCCTTGGAAGAGGCCAGACACCCTGCGATCAGGAATGGTTTAGCCAAAGGAGTTCTGACTCCCTTCTATTTATTTCCTATGATCTTGTCCTATACTATTCTTATAGTATGTACATGATTAAAATACCCCAGAACATGAGGAGTACTTCAATAGTTGCATTTCAGAGAGAGAAGTTCTTGCCAGGATGTTCTAGCTGCTTGGGTTGCAGTGAGATTAGCTCATGTCCTTCTAATGACATAATTACAAAGACCAGGATTCCAAACAAACTATTGGGTATTAACGACCCAACTCTCACTGATTTTGCGTGAAGCCAATTGGAATTTCACACAAGGAAGGACTGTAGTGCCAGGCACACTTTACAAAGACAAAGGAACCCTATGCTGTAGTAAGACATCTTTGCCACTGTAGCAATCTCATGTTATTGCACTCCTTGAAGCAACAGACAATTTCAATCAGTTCTTGCCATGCTAGTTTTGCTCTCTTAACTTTGGTTAATTGGGTGCTGCAGGGTTATCTCAGAGAGTTGAGATCTGCACTTTGAAACCACTAGATTCTTTTATCTAACCTAGGAAAGGGAAATGGGATTTCACGTAGCAAAGTTGTCAGTAACAAAACTGGATCAAAAATGCTGAACCACTGCATAAATGCATTAGCTGGGGTCCACTTACACAGCCATCTGCTGAGTCCAACCTTGGAGGTTAGCTCCCAGCAACTGAAGCCCTAAATTATTGTTTTAATACTCATGTCTGAATTCCTGTCTGAAGTCAACTGCCACTGCAGAAAGCAAGTCAACTCTGGCCTCATTGCCTGGGTTTGCTATCACGGTGTGTACATTCACCAAGCCCTCAGGTTTGACTGCCCCCTCCCCAGTTTTCACATGCAGATCTCTTGCTGATTCCTCTTTTGAAGGTTTTTGTTTCTGGTGCTCAAATCTTGGCTGACAGGAATGCAACCGTGCTGTGCACTGATTGCAGCTGGCAGGTGGATTAGAGCACATTCAGATGGCTGTGAAATGCCTCTGTGAGACAGAAATGGCAGAACAATGGATTATTTCACCATGAAGAGCCCGGAAACTGATGCAGACAGTCACGTTGAGGAGACAAGCTGAGGAGCATGCAGACATAAAGCACTTTTTGCTTCCATGAGCCCCAAGAGATCTTCCCAGCTCAAAGTTTTGGGGATCCGCTGCCAGTTCCCTTCCTCCTCACCTAAGCTGGTTGATTTCTCTGAGGTGCAGGATGTTCTCAAATTCTTCCAAAATATGTGGGAGTGACAGTTGCCAAGTAACAAAAACTCGTCACTCTTTTCCTGAAATGCACAATTCCTCGTTTTTCTGTCCTGTAGAATGGACAGACGAAGCTGTGATTTAGGACACTAATCCAGGATCAGGATCATTTGGACCTCAGCCTTGCACCTGGATAAGTCTATTCGATAACGGAGTTCGAGGTGAGATAGGGATCTGACTGCCCTTGTGGCTCTCAACTTCAAAAATAAAACTGGGGATGCATTTCGTGATTCACTGAACTGACTCAGTGGCCAGTGTAATGAGATTTCATTAAGAATACAGCGATGCTGCAGCCAGGGAGAGGCAGCCTGACCTCTCATCAAGAGGTGTCCTTCCCCCACACATACTTAAAAGTGCTCATATGGCTGATCTCAAGCAAGGTTGGAACAAAGCTGATAGATCCCACTCCTTCATGGGAGTTATGAGCAAAATTCAGCCCTTTGTGATATTACTGGAACTAGAGGAGGTCCACAGAAGAGCTAATAAAATGATCAGGGATGAAGAAGCTGCCTTAGGAGATGTGCCTTGAGCTGAGAGAGGAGAAAGCTGGAGAAGGAGGATAGCATCAAGATTTACAAAATTAAGGCAGCACTGGGTAAGCTGAATGTTCAGCTGTTGTTTAGCAAGTCCCACAGTACAGGAACCAGAGGGCATTTGCTGAAACTAGTAGGGGATTGGTTCAAACAGATAAAAGAAAGTACTTCTTTAAACCGTGGGGACTGAAATTCTGGAATTGGCTGCCACAGGAGGCTGTAGAAGCAGACAGAATTGTCAGGGTCAGGGAGGGATTAGACAAAATCACAAACAAAAAGTCTAGAAATGGATACTAAATGGTCTAGACAGAGATGTCCCCTCTAACATCTCTATTACAACAGTTGTGGTCGCTGCTGGGAGTATGAGGGGAATGGAGCACTAACATGGCCAAGTTAGCATGCTTTCCCTAAACAGCATCTTTTATTGCCTCGATCTAAGACAGAATACTGGACATGATGGATCCAGGTTTGCTGTTATTTCTTACTTGTCTCTAGCTTGATAAAGGCTCTGTTCTTCCTGCACCATGGCAAAGTTTTTGATGTTACTCATCCTGGTCCCAATAGAGCAAATCTACCCCACGTTCCATAAAGAACCATATTAATCTCCAAATTTCATCCAGGGGCTCATCCTCTCCTGAATATCTTGAAATCTTATTCTGTAACCTATTTGCCTTCTTTCTTCCACACAGCAGCAAGGAGAGCACCTTGCGGCGGAGCTGCCTGCACACCCTGGAGACAAATAGTGTCTGAAAGTTTGTGACACATTAGCGGAGTGACATGGTGACAACTCCATGCTTGTGCACTTCAATAAGCTAGTTATAAACAAAAGGGTTTCTCCTCTAATGTTCACAGTCTTTGCTACCACACTGGAGAGGACTGAACTAATGAAGATCTCCTCCTGTGAGCTCCATGAGGCATCCGCACTATTCCTTCTGTACTTATTACACTGAGCAGAACATAGACCAGAAAAAACATTCTTTACTGGCTATAAATCATGAGTGACACTAAGGTATTGCTATTAACAGCAGAAAAATTATTTCCTTCCACAACCTCATTCAGCCCCATATACATACAAACTTTGGCAAAGGGTGCTGGTGTGTCTGGATAGAAAATCAAATAGAGGTTGTGTTGTCTGAAGATAAATTGGTACCTCCCTCGGCATGTGTGAGTGACTTTGTCTTTTTCTGATTTGTCTTTTAACTTACAAAACACTGAGACTAGAGATAACGATGAGCTTTAAAAACCTAGCCTTCTTCCCCTCCCAGGCCCTCCTGAACAAATCCCTTCTCTGAAATGAGCTCAAAGAGAAGATAAATGTTCTGGCAGTAATATGCAATATTTTTTTTGGCACTTGAAGAATCTCCAGCTAGATAAGGGAAAACTGAAAGGAAGACAAAGCTCTGTTTTTTCAAATGCAGGGCACCAAATTCTGCTCGCCCATATGAACCCAGAATCCTTTCTTTTTTCTGGATTATTGCAGTAATTCATGATTTTCACCAGGTTAGCTGATTCTGAGTCCTTATTTAAAACCCAGCACATTCAGAGACCCTGGTGAAATCACAGAATAACAGAGCTGAAAGACAAAGGCATGCAAAAAAAGCGCCAACTCCACAGCTCCTGCCCAAACAAAAGCTGATTCGGTTTCAGACCATGTTAGCTGTAACAATGATAAGACTAACACCTGATATCAAGGGAAATGCTGAGCTGTCTGTGACCTCCTTCAGCAGAATGGCACTCCATCCCCTCTCGTATTAGCACATGTTAGAGGAACTGCTTCTTTCCTGGACTAGTATGTATTTCCCTACAGAGCCTTTGTGACAAGCTCAGAGCAATGTTTCTGCCAATACATTTGTGGGCATATTGAATAAAACATGTGCCATTTGACATTGTTCTCTTGGGCTGCCATGGGTAATGGGAGAGGGCACATGTTAGTGCAGGGCAGAGAGCCACGAGGGGATGGATCTGGCCTTTATGGGAGCAGCATGAAGCACAGGCATACGCAGGAGTGTGTCACATCTTTGATTCTAACAGAGCCCTGACCAAAGGACCCAGCTCACCCTGCAGTGATCTAAATGCTGGCTGTATATATTGTCTTAAGACAAGGAAAAGTAAAAAGCCCAAACCTTGGCTCTCTTAACATACGTTAGCTTGTTACAGACATATGTTATTTGGAAATCAAATGGGAAGGGATTTTCAGAGCAAAGTGTTTTAGAGGCAAAATTTCTAGTGCTTGGAGAGCCTCCTGTGTCCAAAGCACAGCCTTTGCTCTGGAAATTTCAGTGTGCTTTGTCAAGGCTGGAAGCTTGATAAGAGACTCTGGAATTTCTGAGAGCTCTTAGAGCAGCCTGTAATAGGGAACAACAGTTATTGATGCTGCTGTTTTTAAATGATGATGTTGCCACATCTCAGCTGTTCTTGTATTTGTCTGGCATGTGAGTAATGGTTGCATGGGATAGTTAGAGGCATCCCCACCTGTGGTGTCTATTCAAAGTTAATCGTCTGCTAGGGGTCACTTGGCAATTAAGAACTGTATGGTGGTACTTTTTATAATACAAGATTTGTATGATGTGACCAGAAAGAGTGTCCTAGCATGAGAAATAAGGTGTTTCTCAGGGAATTCAGAACCTCCCTCCTGAAAGCTGTGAAATATCCTCGGGTCAGTTCAGTGAAGCAGAATTTTGAGAAGGACGTCAGCAAGAATCAGGAAGAGCCCTAGAGGAAATTCATTTGGTCACCAGGAACAACACTGTCTTCCAGACAAGCTTTGATGAAACACTTGTTCATTTTCATTTTTGTCACTGTGTTTCTAACTCTGTAATGAAATACCTTATCCCTATCAGCTGTTGTGCCATTGACATGGGTAATTCTATCCCACGTCAGTAACACCAGGGCCAGCTCTGCAGAGAGGAGCCCAGCTTGATGGGCATTCACTGACGCACCTTTGGCCAGGAGCAGGCAATGGGAAGATGCCTTTGACTCCAAGAATATCTGTAACTACTAGAGGATCTGCCCGTGACACGAACAGAGCAGGGTCGTACCCTGTCCTGAGCTCTAAATAGTCCAAAAACTTAAAATGCTTCTGGTCTTTGGTTTCATGGAACCGATCATGGCAGTAAGGCCATCTTTAACAGGCGTTAATATTTGGAGAATATACTACTTATTTGCCCAAATCAACCTTTGGTAAGAAGCTTTGCTTCCTTGCTCTCCACCGTCTCTTGTTCTGTTTGGCAGTGGACACTAGGGCCACTTTCCCTCAACACAGGCATCATGGTTTTCCACAGGGACATGTATACAAAACCAAGAGCTGACTTCCCTGCCAGATGTGGGTGTGGGAGGTTGTAACTTTTTCCAATGGCAAGGAAAAAGCAGCAAGCTTACAGGGAGAAATCCATCGGTAAAGCTGCACAAGTGTATTAAATAAAGCAAACAGAACTTTTCTGTTACACTTCAAGTAAATAGTTTCTCCTTCTCAGTTTGCTCCAGCATAAAAATCCCTCTGCCCTATAAATGCCATTGCCAGTATTTATTTGTGAAGAGCTGGGATCTATTTATTTATTTATCCATATTTAGTTTAAAAGTTTGGGCTCAAAATTAAACAGTCATTCATAATGTCATTATCTGCCTTGCTCCGCAGTCAGATACTGTGTGTGGTATCACAGGACAAAACCTTTGGCAAGGCCCCTAGAAGAGCCATTTAGCTCCTCATCCATCTCAGCTGGCAGCGTGATTGGCTTCCGAGCTTGCATTGCTGAATGTGTTATTTTACTCTGACATATATTATTGAGTGTTAAATCACTTTCTGAAGTGTTTATTGGTAATAGTTGAATTCTTTCCACTCATTTAAGCTGCTTTTGAAACACAAACATTTCCTTGTATCTTGGAGTTTGGTGGAAACACGGGGAGAGTTCCCTGGAAGGATGGATTGTAGAAATGACCAGTTCATTAGGTTGGGACAGAATTTACCACTGCTTTGGAGGAGAATATCCTTCTCCTTCCGTCACAATGAAACAGCAAACTCCCACCGTCACGCCATAGCAGATCATGCGGGGAAGGTTTACTTGTGGCTTGGTTCTCCCATCATGTCTTGGCCTCTCAGGAAGCAGATGACCCTTTTACTGGAACATCAATGACTTCCTGACAGGATCTTCATAGAGCCTGAAGCTCCCTGAAAGAAAAACAGGCTGTGATCTGCAGAATCAAGTGCTGGGGAGGTTGTTAGGCATCAGCATGCCCATGCCTCCAAGTGTGGAGCGTGGTCTGCAGCCCCTGCCTGGCAGTGATGTCTCTCGGGAAGGAACCAGAGACCACTTTCTTGTATCTATTTAGGAAAATGAAGCAGGGCATCAGAGAAAGAAATAAACAGAGAAATTAAAATCTAGTGTGGCAGTCAGAAGCTGAGCTGGAGAACAAGGGCCAGAGGCAGGTCAAGCTGGGGAGGAGGCAGAAAAGCTGGATTTTCAAATAAGTCCTTTGACAATTCATCTCTTGAGGACTCCAGATGTGACAGCCCAGCAGCCTGATCCAAGCTGGCATACTCAGTACTGCAAGCCCTCTTACCTCTTGTCCTTGCTCCAGTGAAGACCTACAAATCAAAGTTTTTCTTTTCTTTTTATCTTTAATGAGGAGGTCTGTTGAGTCTCTTTCCTGCATCTGGGAGTTACTTTCCAATCTGATGAACACTGACTTTTAGAGACAACACCAATGACAAGCTGCTGAGATCACGGTAGCAATCAAGCCTCCTTTGATGGCAGAGCTAAAAATATGCTCCCCAGCTGACACAGCCTTAGGGAGGAGAACATATAGTTTCGTATGGAAGAATACATCTTCCTTTGTCTCCATGTCATCTTCTGTCACAGGACACCACATCTGTTATAATCATGCAAGCAGGTTACATCTGTCTTCTGAACTGAAGCACCCATGTACAGACCCATACTACCTCCAACCCCAGAAAGAGTAAAGATTTAAAACCCTCTGAGTGCCTTGGAGGATGGTGTCGTTCACAGTTTTGCCTCTCTGGTCATGCTGGCACCCGTCAAGTTATTGCATGGCAGGAGACGCATCTTAGGGTCTGGAGGAAATCACCTTTGCCAGACCCCTAGGTTCAGTTTCAGTCCTCTCGATCAGCTAACCAGCTCTTTCCTTTCCTATCTGCTTCTCTGCCTGCTCTCCTCCTTGCTAAATCCAGGGTGCTGGTTTAGTTAAATTAGCTAAATCACAAGCTCCCTGGCTAACGAGGTGTCCCCAAGGCCTTGCTTTGGCACTTGTAAAGGAGACTGTGGTAAGTAGTGTCACTGCCACCTCCTGGGCTTTCTGAGGATGAGAGCTCATTCCATGGGTTGCAAATGCAGATTCATGCAAACGCTTTGCAAGAGATCATGGATTGCCCAGCTTCAAGCTGCACCAGCCTTCCCCGGCCAGCGGAGTGATGCCACTAACCAGCCCATGTTTGCAGAAGAGAGTAGGTCTCCTTCCCCTTGGAGGCATTAGCTAAAGATGGATCATTAAGGCTTTTGGGTAGGAGACATACAGATGAACAAGCATACACGGTAAAGGTTCTGCATTTGTAATGTGTAATATGTCAGGGGGTAAAAGGTTGAGCAACCACTTCGGCAAATGGAAATAGCAAAAAGGGCGTATTTTGCTGGCTAAATTAAAGCCTCCTCTGAGTGTGATTTTTCATGCTTCTGCATGTATAACTTGAACACAGAGAAAGGAAAAATTCATTTGTTTGGTCAGACAGAAATACACCACATTTATTGTTTTGAGAGATACAGGGGAGTATTTCTTCATGGCTGCGGTAGCTATAATGTTTTGGCAACACAATGTCTGGCCGAAAGAAGGCATTCACCCAAGAATGTCTCTGGGCTCAGTCAGCCTCAGTCCTAGAGGTGGATGTCCCGTCCCTAAACCTCTGTGGGCAGTGGTCCATTGCCAGGAGTCTGTTTCATGCTCCCATTTAGGGTGTTAGCCCTGAAGATGTACGACCTCCCTCTAACTGAGCCTTCAGTGTGGATGCTTTCTGGCTTGTTCTGGCAGCGGAAGAACATAAGAAAGCCGTTCCGATAGTTCTTGTTCATCCATCCATAGAGCAGGGGGTTGACAAATGTAGAGCACATGGCTCCGACATGGAAGACAGTGTACAGGAGTTTGTAGTCATGGAAGATAAGAACCAGATCCAGATCAATGGCAAGCTGGAATACGTGGAAGGGGAGCCAACAGACTGCGAATACCACAACTACCATCACTAGCATTTTGGTTGTCTTCCTCCTCCGGCACTGGTTTTCATTTCTAGAAGTGGGACTGACATGGTTTTTCAGCTTGAACCAGATCCTGGTATAGGCATAACAAATAATTGCAAGAGGAATAACATACTGCAGGAGGAGCATGGACAGGCTGTAGATAGTGGCATCTCTGTTATTACCAGAAGGCCATTTTTCTGAGCAGACAGCCATTTTGAGGTTGATGGATGGGATTTCCTCATACCGGTACTCTCTGAAGATGGCCAGAGGACCTGCTAGGACAGCTGCTGCTAGCCACATGACAGCTATGATAGTGAAGCTGAGCCTCTTGGAAATCCTGCTGTCCAGGTGGAAAACAATACACCGGTACCTATCCAGGGCAATCACAGTTAGGGTGAGAGTGGACACATGGACACTCAGAGCTTGAGCATAAGGGACCAGATGACAAAGAACAGCTCCAAACTTCCACTCATCCAGCAGCGTATAGACTAGGGTGAAAGGCAGACAGAGCGTGTCCACCATTAGATCTGCCAGGGCCAGGTTAGCTATGAAGAAGTTGGTGACGGTCCTCATGGTCTTGTACTTCACTATGATGTAGATGACCAAGGAGTTGCCGATGAACCCCAGCAGAATGATGAGGGAGTAGGCGGCAATCAGAACAACCTGGACCCCCAGAATCTTAGTGCTGTCCATCATAACGCTGCGGGAGCCAGAGAGATCCTGGCTAGGAGTGACAAAGTCCTTGGCATGCCAGCCCTGTGGCAGCTTCTCGTCTAATGCTGTCTTCTCCATGGTGAGGCTGCTGTTGGCTCCCTCCAACGGCCCCATGCCTGGCCTGGGACTTTCTGTCAGGAGGAGAAGGAGGTCTGGAACACAGACACAGCAGAAGTGAGAGCACAGGAGACAGCAGAGCATCTGCAAGAACTGAGACTCAAAGGGCATGTCCCACATGGCATTTCAGGCTAAAGAGCAGCAGCAGTGGCATCCTCCTTCCTTCCCCCTTACACCCCATCCTTCCTCACACTGAATGGCCTTTCAGCTCTCTTACACCTCCTGTTAGAGCCTATGATCAGTTGAATGCCAGTTCCCCAAGGAAAGGTCAGGGAAAAATGCAACTTTTCACACAAGTTTCTGAGATTCTGTTTATTTGAATTGAACAGGGAAGAACCCCTCAACCAGCCAGGGCCAGACTGGTAGGTCCTGAAAAGATCTCCCGCTCATGGAGACCCTTTGCACACTGCCTTTCCTGCTTCTTCAGGCTAGGCTTTGCAAAACAGGGAAGTCGCTTCAAACAAGCCAAAAATTTGGGACCTCTTGGGGCTGACAGAAGAAATATATGATGGTGTCAGTCATCTTTGATGAGATTTACTTGCCTGAAAAAATGCCCTAAGTCCTAACTCTTAAAGAACTAGAAAAGGAGAAAAACAAGACACTCAGATTCAAGGTGTTCTTCTCCACCTCCCCATAACAATTTATTTCCAGATTGTGCACGAGTTTTTTTCAGTTTCTTATTTCTCACCTCTCCGGGTGACAATATCTGTCACCCTGTCTCTGCATGAGTCTCCGCCACTGTTTCTGCTAGTGATGCCACCATGCAACTCAACCCAGTGTGACCAGTACCCCCTGCTCCCGACCCCGGTAATGTGGTTAGCATAACTAATGCCATTTTACGGGGCAAACAGCCATTCTCTGTGACTGAGCGGGTCATGTATTTGTTCCCTTTCCCTAATTATCAGGCCCTGAAGGTCCTGTGAACCAAGTAGACAAACCAAACAGTTTTCTTCTCCCCTTCCCTGCCAGCCTCAAGGTTCCTGGACGCCAGACCGATTACTCCCTTCCTTGCTGGCCTTGAAGGTCCCAGGCACCCCGCCAGCCAAGTGTTGTTGATGACCCCGTCACAGAACAGGGAAGCATAACAGCGCACAGAGCACTGTCTATAAAATCAAGCAGTTACAAGTCCTAAGTGGGGAACTGCTGGACAATGAGACCCGTGACCCCCCCATGGCCAGGGATACCCCCACTGTCCTCTGCTCCAAGGATGGACCGAGTGACTCGTCTTCTTTTGTATGATTTTTGAGTCTAGATTATGATTGCTATATTGATACAGCAAACCACGTATTAAGATTTGACCTGAACTGCAGAGGGTCCAGATGATTAGAAATTATAAGCTAGTTTGTATTATAAATTCTAGATTACTTAGGTGATTAGAAGTCATAAGTTAAATTGTATTATAAATTATGTATTACTTAGGTGATTAGAGATCATAAATTAAGTTCAGTTAGGGTCTAGGTGATTAGAAATAAGAAGTTAAGTTGTATTACAAATTCTGTATTACACTACTTAGAGATTGTACTATATTGATTCCACTTGTAGAAATTCTGTGCCATTCTACTCATAAATTCTGTGCCATACTAATCATAATATCCTGTTAAGAAAATAGAGCTTTAATTGTAACCACGATGTAGTGCCGTCATCATTCTGCCAAGAATCCCTAAAAGAACCTGTCTGTCCCCTCAGTGTCGGTGACACCCAGGCACCCGCCAGCTTTGCCGAGGAGGGAGCTCCTGCAGAGACGTGCATGTACGAGGGGCAAAGAGCTGAAGCTGTGAACAAGCCTCCCCCAGAGCTGTTGCTGAGCGTCCAGGCGCAAACAAGCCCGAGAGCCAAAGCCCCAGCATCAGTGAGCCTCCTGCCACGTGGTGCTCAAACATCTGCCTGAATATGGCTTTGGGAGCAGGGAGCCCGACTGATGAGCCAGAACTGACTCAGTCTGGAACCCATGGCTGGCGTTTGGTGCCATTGTAACAGCAGAGTGTTGTCATGGCAGGGTTTTCATTCAGTCCAAACACAGCAGGAGAAAAGCCAGCTCTGTTACTGGCTCATTCTCAGACTCCGTGTCTCAGCATTGCTGCTGGGGTATGTGGAGAGGGGTGGACATGGCCCCTCACATACCCTCTCTCCCCAGCACTGTCTGTGGGGCCCCCATTCCCACTGCACCCTGGATCAAAAGTGAGCAAAAGTCATCACTCTGCCCAAACAGGGTGGTCTGCAGAGCACCATGTTTTCTCTGACCTGCAGAGAGAGGGGATGATGCTCTGCCACTGAGGGAGGGATGCACAGGGCATAAATGAGGCTGGGAATTAGAGGCAGCCTGTTGGGCACCTTCTCAGCCCCCCTGAGGAACTCACTGCTCTGGGCTTGTACCAGGTGAGACTGGAGAATGCTGACTGGGTGCTGGTGGGCTTCCCACTGGTCCGTGCCCTGCAAGATGAATGTTTAAGGACAGCCTGTCCTCGGGAAGGGAGAATGCTTTCTGTGCAGAGCACCTGCATTTAAGCTAGTTCCTTAAACAAATAGCATGAAATAATGGTGGCAAGATGGTAAAGGTGGCAGCAATTACATTGCAATGAATAATAAATGGCAGCTTGTTCTTTCATCGCTTCTCAGAGCAAGGGTTGTGATTCCCCCTCGGGAGCTGCTCCTAGGAATCTGCCTGGCCGGCTGCAAACCGGGGCCCTTGCGGAGATGCAGCAAAAGAGCTGCCGGTGGTAGACCGTCCCTGCTTGAACACTTGCTTTCTCCTGCCCTCTCCATGTCCGTTGGCTTGCCTGACTTGTCTAACTCTGCTGGCCAATTTATGCCAATGATTCCTTTAAATGAAGTTGTTGGTCGTATACCGTGATCATGGAGACCATATAGCCACCGGTAAGAGGGTAGGAATGGAGCTTTAAGCAGCAGGAAGGAAAAGTGGGTGGATTTGCTGGGGTGAGGGTTTGCTTAAGGATGATCTCAGACCTCCATGACACAGCTGCCCCCAGCCCTGGAAAGGTAACCCCAAAAACAAAAGGGGGACCCCAACTCCTAAGGCAGGAGAGGGGAGCTCAAAGCCGCCCTGCACAGCCGATGCAGTGGGAAGCAGAGCAGGGGGACAGGCTGGGCCCCGGGAAGGTGGCACAGCCACAGCCTCTTCGACAGAGCCCGACCCACAGGCAGCAGCAGCCCAGCCCAGAGCCTTCCCTCCGACACCCCTGCTGCAGCTGGCCCCGAAGCAAACCTTACTGCCAGAAGAGCAAGGTCTGCGAAGGAAACAGAGCAAGGGCTGGGCACACTTTCAGTGGCTGTCCTTTCCCTGCTTGCTCTCCGTCAGGGTTTTTATACCTTCCAGATTGGCTGGCATTACTTTATCACTATCACTTGTTATCCCCTTGTCGGTGGCTTGCCTGTCCCATTTATCTTTAGTACCCAAGTCTTGGCACGACACCAGTGGACACTCCCTTCTCTTTTTCCCCATCTCACCCACCAACTGGCTGCCAGTTCCTGTGTTCACATCTCAGGCTATTTCCTTTCACTGGAGATTGGCAGCTACCCACCATCTGAGAGGAGCCAGGAACATCATGATTATTGGAGCTGTTTCGCTTCCTAACAAAATGGCCCTAATGGAGTTATTATTTGATTTGGTTTGCTTTGTTTTTTTTCCAAAGGGGAACTATTAAAAATCAATTAAGGCATTTTAATTAAGAGGCAAAATGGTCATAATAAATGTTCCCACTCCAGGGACTGCCTGAAGGTCACAGGGGTGGTGCTAGGAGTGGACCGAGGTCCGTTCCAGCAAGTAATGGAAGTGCTGGCATATGTGTAGGCTGCTGCCAGGCGCACGCTCCCGTGCCCAGCAGGCCAGCCAGGCTAGATGGAAAAATCCTTGGAGCTGAGAGCCAACTGCTTTTGGGAGAGCAAAACAGCAGGGCAGACCAGGAGGAGGCAGAAATAATATCCTAAGCCCTTTCCTCTGTGCTGGGCTGCCATGAAGGGATGTAGAAACAGGGCATTGCCTGGATCCTGCCCTCACCGTCACCTCCAGCTGAGTTTCAGCCTGAGGCAGGGCTGGGACCCAGGGATGGCTCCCAAAGGAGGCAGAGAGCTGTGCACTGTGCCCTGTGCCAGCAGACTTCAGCCTTTGGGAAGCGGGGAAGAGGAGGGGGAAGCACAGAGGAGCTGCGAAACCTCAGCCCTTTGCTGAGCACACCACTGTTGGTGACTGCAAGGGACAGTGACCACTGTGGCAACTCCAAAATCCATTCCTACAGAGGGTCTGGACTAGATCCCCTGGGACTCACATGCACCTCTGCTTCTTGAGGAAGCCCTGGCTCCCTGTATGTCCCCGCTGCAGCCCTGGGTACGCAGCCAGCCTGGTCCAGATCTGTCAGGGCACATCCAGGTCTGGTAGAGCCATCTGCAACGTCTCGCAGGGTTCAGAAAGCAGGGCTGGAGGGGTGGGCAGAGGGCTGGAGAAAACAGAGCTTGTTAATTAAAATTCCTCTTTTTGTCCCGGGCAGTGAGACTGGGGTCACTGCAGCCAGCAGGCATGCAGAGTGGGGGCAAGGGGTGCAGAAAAGAGGGAGATAGGGACAAATGTTGCTCCGACTGTGACCAGAAATTACAATTCTATCACAGTTATCACTGATTCGAAAGGAAGGAGTGGAGGGACGTGGGGCAGCCTCTGCTCTCTGGCTAACGACAGCCACAATCTTTCTACAGCAGCGCTGGGGCGTGAGGGCTGAGGCTGATGGATATTTTCATGGCTTGGCTTACTGATTTATTCCATGCTGTGTCCTTCCTCCAAAGCAGCTCAATTCCATGAAAGTCCTTCATCTCCAGCAGCCCAATCTAGAGCACTGACTCATCTCATCCCCAGTCCCAAATCTGGCAGCAGTCAGGTGTCCATAGCAAAGAGGTCTGAGACTATCCCTCATCACCAGAACCCAGTTGTCATATGGGGCAAGCCACCTTCTACCACCTTCATGTTCCCCTACAGCACTCGAGAGGCAGCAGTGTTCAGCCCTGCACCCCACAGCGCAGCACTTAGGGAGGAGAACACAATAAACTGAGATACAGAGGTTAACCAGCTTGCCAGAGGCCACACAGCACATCCACGGCAGGGCTGGGAACAGAGCCCAAGTTTGCTAACTCCAGCCTCCTGCGCTCACCACCAGAGAGGACTCCGCATCTGTCAGGATAAAACCTGAACATAGATTTCAGGAGCAGCATGAAAATGCAAAATGTGAGTGATGGAGGGGAGGGCATTTTGCCTTCTCTGTGCAATGGGCTGGTTTCAGGGCAAACAGCAGCTCTGGGATGATTTCCTGAAGCCAAAGAGCAGATAGAAATTGCCCCAGGTCTTTCCATCTCCAGTGAAGGGGTGATTGCCCCACTATGACACTATGGCAGAAAGGAAGACCCTCTGACCTGCCCATCATCTGCTGCAGCTTTGCAAATTATCTATCCAGATCAGGTCCATTGGTGCAGAAACCTAATGGCATCAGACACGCACTGCCACTTGCAAAGCTCCAGGGCCCCGGAGCTGCTACCGGGGAACTCCAGGGTAGAACTGGCAGCGGGAGACAAAGTGCAAGGAGGAGGAGATACCCCAGGGATTTCTTCTGGTTCCTCACTCTAAACATCTGCACGTCCCTCCCTAGGCTGGAGCCACGGAAGACTCTGAAGGGGACGAAGCAAGGAGGATGCCTTAGTCACTCAGCTCAGGACAGGATGAAAAAGGTGGTGATGAGGAGAGACCTGTTTAGCAGGAATACACACTTTCTCCTGGAAATTTCTCCTACAGAAAGCTGGGGGGAACAGTGCAGGGCCCTCTGCCCTGCGGGACACACCATGGGAGCAGAGCAATGCTGGCTGGGAGACAGGGCTCAGTGGGTGATGCTGCAATGAAGCCACACTAGTTGTCAGGGCTGCAGAAGGGAAGAGACAGTCTGGTGGAAGGATCCTGGTTAACCTGGGGAGTCTGTTGCCTCCTGAAATTTAGGGAGTCTGGGGTAGATGAGACAAGGAAGGGGAGAGAAATAACAACCCCACTAACAGAACAACCAGGGAGCAAACCCAGTATCCTGCTTTGGGACGGACCAGAAACTGTGTAGGTGAAATGCAAGCTACCACAGGACTATAAGAGGCTCTCTCTCTTCAACAGTTAACATGCAATGAGTGCAGAAAGAAAGCAAGCACCAATTTTCCTCCTGCAGTCCCCTATCTCCCTTTGCATCTCTCTCTTTGAGGGCACTGATCTCTGGCAGGCAGCCCAGTGCCAGCAACATGTGCAGTCCCAGCACGGAGGAGCTGACGGGAGGTTTGTACCAAGCCACGAGGAGGCAGATTGCGGGAGAGCTCAGGATTTCTCAGACAGTCGCGCACCTCAGCCCCACACCTGCAGCACGCTGCTCCGTAGCTGTGTGTGCCTGGTTTCTGCAGCGCCCTGGAGCAACCTGCTGCCCTGACTGCTCTCGCTCAGCATCCTGCTTCCCAGACTCCCTGCTTTTGCTCAGGGACCGTTCGAAACTGTCCTGCCAGTATCTCTTGTTCACTTTCTCTGTATTCCAGCTCTCAGGGCTGTCAGTCCCCAAATTCAGTTTCCCAAAGATGCTTGGACCTTTTTTGCTTGAACCATGTGGCACTGCCAAGACCTGGCCCCATCTCAGCCCTGACACTCAGATGAGCCCTCCCCGACCCACCTGCAAAGGCGAGAGCGTCCTCCTCCTTCGGGAACCGAGCTGCTCACCTCGAGTTACCGTCTCATTGCTGGCCAGGATGGAGCGCTTCGTCCTCCTCACTCTCTGGGAGTCAACCTGTGGTAAAGGGGTGAAAAGCACTTTTCTGTAACTGTCCCCAGAAAAGCGAGGAAGTCAGGCGGGGATCTGGGCTGCTGGAGGGTGCTTCATCGCTGGGGGTAGCTTCGGTACCCCACCTTGAGCATCCGGAGAGCACCCTTTTGCAGGGTGACTGACAGCCCCTGTCTCACAAAGCTGGATGCTGTGTTAGCTCCTGAATGAGAGAAAGGCAGGGAGCGTGTGTTTAACAAACAGAAATGGAAAGGGGGAGGGAGCCTGCTGCTGCTGTTTATACAGTGTTCAGCCACTGAGGGGCTTCTTGCATCGAGGAGAGAGAAGCTTTTCCACCACAGCCAGTTCCCTCTCCAGGGAGAAGTGGTGGGAGCTGGAGGTCTGCAGGCTCCTCATCCGTGCCACTGACCTGGGCAAGTGTCCACCCACCCTCACGCCACAGCTCTCCCATCTGCTCAGGCTTTAAACTCATTCGGGACTGGCACGGTCTTGTCCAGGGGTGGATGTCCCCTGCAGCAAGAGGTCTGCAGGTCCTGCAACTCAGCAGGAGTCACGGACCTCCCCCTGCCCTCCTCTACCTCGGTGCTTGTACAGCACCCTGCCCAGAGCAGGCTGCTGCTGCGGGTACTCTTGGGATGCAAATAAAAGTAATGGTGAGAAGTTTTAGCAACTTGGCAATGGCTCGGTCTGTTCTAGAGCCAGATTCAGTGTGGAGCTAGGAACCCGAGTGAGTTTCTATTTTAGGGTGCTCAGCACTGTCCACACATCTGGAGCAAGAGAGAGGCACAAAAGCAGCATCCTCATGCCCAAATCTGCAAAATCCAAGCTCGCGGGAGCCCAGGAAAGCACCCTGTGGGCAGCACAGGGAAGCAGGAGAAGCACAGCTTCCTACCTGGCCAAAGGTTTTGCCTTCAAAGAGAAGAGGTCAGGTGTGTTCCCAGCATAGGATTTCTACCACAGGCAATGTGTGAGTTTGCAGCTCACCTGGGATAGGAGGTGCTCCCAGAGGTTAGGGAGGAGGACACTTCTTGCCTTCAAGTATCTGCAGCCAGAAGTTTATCAGAGGAGTCTTGCTCATCACCCCTATAGTGGACTTTCGTTTCCGTTTCTTTGCAAGAATGGAAACAAGGAGGGTTTTCAACCAACTTTCTGTGCCGCAAAAGTCGCGATACACCAGGAAAAAGAAAACGCTCCAATGGCTCAGCAGAAAAAGGAGAGCGAGAACATTCCTGAAGTCAGTCACACAGAAAGTGGCACTTGAACCCAAGACTCAGACAAGGGTCCTCATAAGTCCCATCCTTCCCCCTTCTCTCCCCATTTCCCCTTCAGGAAGGAAAGGGCTCGGCACACCGGTGCTGACAGCCAGGCAAATCTAACAGCTGCACTAGATGGATTTTTGTGGGAGTTTTGTGTCTTCTTCCCCTTTGTTTTCCCTGAGGCTGTTGATTTAGCTGATCGGGAAAGCTGAGAGTGGACAAGAGCAGGACAAGACAAACCTGCTTGGAAGGGACCGTTGCTGTCTCGCAGTGGTCCGTAGGGAGAGGCAAAGAGCAGCTAATGGGAAGTGAGTGGTGCATGCTATTCCCTGTGAATGGATACTCCTCCTCTCCAGGGTCCTCAGCAGTGGATGGTTGATTTCTGCTGAAGAGAGATTTTTTTTCCTCTTTCTCTTCTGGTGTAAGACTTTTCTTGCCTATTCCCGAGTCCTTTGCTACAGCTCCCCAATCTTCTCTTCCCCGGGGCTGGAATAAGATGCCTGGGGAAAAGGCAGTGATTGACAGGAGAGAAACTCACTGCAGCCTGAAGCTGTGAACCTTCATCAGGACCATGGGATGAATTTCAGTCAGTTTTGGCAAGTGGTGTTCGCTGGATGACAGCAAATGCAAACTCTTAAATCACAGATTAGTCAGTGCAAGTCCGCAAGACCACCCTCTCCTATGGTCTCAGGGGTCCAGTGGAGAGGTTAGCACCAAAACCCACCATGCTCCTAAACATCACCTCACCTCTTCGACTAGATAACTCAGTCAGCCGAAGAGCCCCTGTGCTTGGCAGGACAGACAGAGCCCAGGAAGGGAGAGCTGCCTGCAATCCATGGTGATACACAGAGTCACGAAGAGTCCCCCTGCAAGTGATCCTACTGTGACACAGAGCAGTGCAGTAAGGGAAGGTCGAGCTCTCAGCACGCCTGGGGTGTCAATCCAACTGGCTGCCACCGGCCCGGGGTTTGGCCCCTGCTCCCTCCGTGTTCCCCAGCTTTCTCCCCGGGAGCCAGCTTCTTCTCACAGCACTGCAGACGCGGGCTGCCTGCCAGCCTGCCTAATCTCACCCAGCTACAACATAATTACTGCCAGTGGCGAGTGCACGCAGCGTAGCCCTGACGCAGCCCAGCCCTCAGCTTCTTGGCAGCTAAGGGACACCCGGGGTCCACTCTGCCAGAGCCTCTCACCTTCTTGGTGGGTCAAGAGGAGCAGTTGTGGCACAGGCTGCCCGTGGCAGCCTGAACACCGAGGTGCAAAAAGACCTCCCCACGCAGCTAACACAACCCAAAGCAGCTGAGGGTCTTCCCAGCCTCAACCAGCCACTGCACCCTGAAGTATGAGGATGGGGAAATACGAGAATGGTCCCTTGCATCGTCCCAGGGTGTGGAAGGCTCCACAGCCCCGAGCAGCGGTGCCAGGACCCTCAAACCCTGGGGTATTTGCACAGACAGGCTGGGTACACACAAACGCCTGCCTGGGTGTGCCAGGAGTCTCGTGTCCTTTCAAACACGATGGGATCGTTCAAAGGATCTTTGCAGCCCAAAAGCCTTTCCCAGCGGTTGGGTTTTGATTAGGCAAAAGTGAGTCTGCTCCCCCGTTCTTCCGAGAATACAACAATGGATTTTATGCTTCAGGGAGCAAAAATGATGTCAAAAAGCTGAGAAACGGGGCAGAGGAGTGTGCTGCCCTTTCACCAGCCCATCATCTGCTCTGCCTCAGGGAGGAGGCAGGTCCTCAGTCTGAACACCTTGCAGCTGTAAGCCGTACTCTGTAGCTCAACTTCTGTCATAAAAGAAAGGCATATTATCTGATCGCTTCCCTGGGAGAAATCTCTAAGAAATCTGTTACCAAGGCTTCCAGATGCTCCAGTTCATCCTGCTTCATCTGGAGCAGCAACACTGACATACTTAAAAAAGCAGCTTTACATTTTTCAAACATCTGTTTAATTCCACCTGCGTGTAACCAAAATATTTCCACTGCTCCTTCCTGCGGTGTCAAGCCTGTGTTTTGCTGAGCAGCCTCAGATGCATCAGCATGTTGTGGTAACACAAAAGCCCCTTTTCCATTTGAGCCCTGGAGTTCACGGATGCAGTGGATTTGGGAGCCTGTGATGCTTTTGGGAACTAAATTAGCCACAAAGCTGCTCAGAGGTGGGAGGGAGGATAGAAAGCTGTCTGCACCCTCTCTGAATTTAAAAGCAGGTTCTCATTTCGTAACTGCTTTTTGTCCCCATATGAACATTTCTGGAATTAGTGGAGGAGCAGAGATAGGGACCAGGTTTTGCTGAAATACCTGAGCGGGCTGACACCGTGATGAGAGGCATCGGAGAAGCAGGAGGAGAGATGAGCTGTGTGGGTTGGCCTGGGACTGCTGCAGCCAGGAAAGAGGAGATCATATGGAAAGACATTAATGGCGTTTGTGTCCTACCAAAGAGGACACACATCACCACGCATCAGCTCCTGGCAGAGCTGGGAGCGGACAGGGACAGGGCTCCAGTCAGGGCAGACCCACAGGGCTCATTTGAGTAAGTCGATCAACGCCGAGGAGGGTTTACCCCTTCCACTCCCTTTCCACCCCTGGATCTCCCTCCAACATGCAAAATCCCCTTCATCATCTTCACATCAGGGCAGAAGGACTCGGGCAGCTGGGCAGGGTTCCTCGGGGCAGACAGCAGTGCCTCTGAGCCCAGAACTGGCCCCTGCATTTAGCTGCCATTTCTGCAAGTCACTGCACTCAAAGCTCTGCTAATTTATTAGGGGGTTGTTGCTTGTTGTTTGTGTACTGAGCCGGCTAGAAAACAGCTTCTGCAGAAGAGGATAATTGCAGTCAGATAAGCTCTTCAGAGCCGGGATTGAAAAAATATGATATATTGTACACCAGCAGTTGTCTGGATAAACTAGAAATCTGGCTGAGTTTTTGGGTAGGAGAGTGTTTCCTGGTCTGTCACGGACTCCCTGTCTGCCTTTGGGCAAATCACTTGATGTGTCTCAATTCCCTGTGCGTAACAGAGGTGGTAAAAATGCTTCACTCCGGCACACACACACACGGAGCAGTGGGCTACGTGCACTCCGGGGGACCGGGTGCTTGGATGCGCGGGAGTGGCAGCCCTGCCAGGACAGCTGAGGGATCACACTTTTGCCCCGTGGGATTTCTTTCTAAGTTGCCCATGTCGTTTAGGCAGCGTGTTCTGCAATCAGGGTCTTGCTCTCCCAGGCTGGATACTCCTGCTTCATAGTCCCACGATGAAGCTACAAATCTCTGGTCAGTCTGTTGCTCCTGAGATGACAAATGCTGCTGTAAATGTTGGGATGTGACAAGAGGAGCAGGCAGAGCTGGATGGGCTGATGGCAGCCCCAGCGTAAACTGTACCTAAGCGTCAAGACTGAAGGCGAAGCAAGTGCCGGGGAAATACTGAGAGCACAGCATGTTTTCTATGGGCTTGATGCTGCTGAAAGGCATCAGGTTGCCAGGAGCAGAGCTCCGGTGCTCAGCACCACTGTAGAGGCAGCAGGATCATATTTGCTGCTTCACTACCTCGCTCCATCTCTAGTCCTGCGGGGACCCACATTAGCTGTCAGCAAGGGGCAGCTTATCCACACCCTGCTCAGCTCTGCGGTGCTGGGCCGGCGGCAGCGTCGGTGCACACCATCGCTGCTGGCGGCTCTTCACACTGGGGCAGGAGAGTCAGATCCACTCCTGATACCAACCCAGGGATTTGGCTGGAAATCCATTTGGCTCCATGTTCCCCAGAAACGTGACTCAGAAGCCACCGTCTGACACTGAGAGATAAGTATGACACCGAGTCCCCCAGGAGAAAGAGCAGCGTCCCCAGGGTATGAGCAGAGCACGCACAAGCCGAGCGGAGACCGGGCTGGAAAGCACAAAGCCTTATAAAGGCAGTGCTCTGGGTTTGTCCTTCTTTCAGCTCTTCCAGGCGATGAAAAGGACAGCTCACAACCCTAATTAACTGGAACATGCTAATACCACTGAGCTTCCCTGGCCAGCAAATTTGGCACGAGGCATGTGGGACACTTTCCAAACAACTGCTCAGGGGAGCGCGTGCCTGCAATTTATTATTCAATGATCAGCGTTTCCTCTCTGCCTCCACTGGAGAGCTCAGACCAGACACATGAGGGAGCTGAGTCTAGAGCCTGCAAATCCACTTCGAAAGCCATTTCATGCTGGAGGGAGAAGAGACTTATTTCTCCCCAGGCATTAAAGGTATTTCAGGTGCCAGGGGAAATACAGCTTTGCACAGTGTTACCTCTGTGAGCGCTCAGGGCTTCCAAATGCTGCAGCATGCGGTGCTCTGCTTCCCACAGGGAAAACTACATTCCTTCAGGGTGACATTCACTCTGGGAAGAAGATGCGCAGCCTCCCATGACACCCTCCTTTGAGGACCAGAGCGGCGTGCATCGTCACTTTACAGAGCGAAGTAGAGGAGCGCAGCCAGCCCTGGTAGCCGGAGAAAGGGGAAAGGTGGCAGGGGCCCTGGCGCCATGTCTTCAGGGTGGGCTATTCCCTGTTTTGACAGCTGTCCTGGGCAAGTCAGTGCCCCGGCTTATTCCCCTGAAAAGGAGGGGGAAGGAGCCCACCAAGCTCCTATTACAAATAAATCAGTCTGTGAACTTTGAATGGGGAGCAAAGAGCAGGGCTCTGAAAAAGACCAATTCATCCCCATGGTAAGATCATCACTCTTGGTGTTTACTGTGCTGTCAAAAAAGGAGGCAGAAGGTGCAGCCTCCCGAAGGCCACCGCCTGCCTCTGGCCTCCGCTTCAGCCTGGCCGCCTCCTGCGGTGGCCCTGACCCCGGGGCCATTCAGGACAGCGCCGGCACAGGGCTTGGGTGGCAGTGAGCTGCCCGACCGAGTGCTGCCACAGCCTCGCTTGTACAGACAGTGGGAATGGGCCAGAAGATTTGTGTAATATTCCCAGGACCGCGTCGGTTTGACCATCCAACCTTCCCCCTTTGGGGCCAAAGGACTCCTGCTCCCCTACTCCTCCCTGTCACCAGCATCATGCCCATGCATCCCTCCTCCTCGGCTGGCCTGCCCCTCATCCTCGGCATCGCCCGCGGCCGTTGGCTGCGAGGCCAGGCATGGTACCACATGCTTACAGAGGGCACATCTCTCCCCGCTCCCTCCTCATCGCATCCTTTGCAAACATTCGTTGTTACGGCAACAGCTCCAGGAGAATCTTTTTGAGGATCTTCCCAATTTTTTTACAAAGATAGAGACACTTTAATGATTTTCCTTAAAGGAGGTGGTTATCTCACTTAACGGCAACTGAATTTGTTTCATTTTGTTTCTGGCGACCACTTTGGTAATGCTCGGGCTCTGGCTTTCACTGTGTGGCGGTAAGAAAATGGAAGGCGGAAGGGTAGAGCCAAGTGCGAAGAGCTGTTTTTAAATCTTGCTGGGGGTCACAGGAGGGTGCCTCCAGGCTGAGGCTGCCGAGCTGCAGGTGGGGATGAGTCTAAGTTTCTCCAAAATGAGTGAGATTTTGGAGCACATCTGCATCTTTCTCAGATAGCAAAGCCCAAGGAAAATAGCAAGGGGGAACATTTATGCCCAATAACCTGTGCTTTGCAGGAAATGCTGCACTGAGAGACCTTGTTCTTCTTGTTTCTATAGAAGAAACATCCCTTTTGACTTTGCCCCCATTTGGCTTTTGAAGGCTGCATGATGGTGAATGAATTCTGTCTGTCTCCTCTGAACGGGCTGGAGATTTTCATATGTGACCTTTGGGGGTGCTGCAGAGAACTGGGCTCTGCGGCCGTCTTGCAAGTAATGAATATAGCAAACAGCCTCAGACCAGCCAGGGGAAAGCAGTCTGGGGATGTGATGTGACCACAGGGCTGGATTTCATGGCTACTGTGTTCTGACCGTGGAATATGGATGACAACCCACAAAAGACTCGAGCACCTTGAGTGGCCAAGGCTGTCCAGCCCATTTTTTGTAGGATGAACTCATGAAGACCTTTCCCACATCCCTGCTGCACAAAGCTGAGGTCAGAAACCTAAAAAAAAAAACCAAAATCCACATGTTTCAGGCCCTGCAGAGGCAGCTTGACACATCTGTGAATGCTCGGCAGCCTCACCATGAACCAGGCATCCAGGTGCAGCAGAGGAGTGTTACGAGGCATCCTTCAGCCAGGGACCAGGCAACGGGCTGGCTGGGGAGCTGAAGCATGACCCATCGTGGGGGAGGCTGAGAGGACAAACTGGTTTTGGCCAAGCCCTGTGCTGTGTGTGGAATATCAGAGAGGTTTCATGCATAGCTCAGAATAAACAAGCAAGCAAGCAGCAGCCAGAAATGTTAATATTGCAGAAATCTCCTGGTTTTGGCGCCTGGGTGTGGGGAGCTGAAGGACACTGGTGGAATGCAAACATGGATTCCTTGCTGCCCGGAGGGGCAGCATGGGGAATCTCACATCTTGGCATGTCAGACCGCCTGGCGGGCCGGCTCGTGATGGTTTACATGAGGAGTCCCGCGGAGGGAGACTGGGCTGAGAAGTTTAGCAGCCATATGAATCTGGTCGCTAGGAACTGAGCTATTTGAGCATCCCCGGAAAAAAAAAAGCCATGATTAAGCAGTGTTGATCCTCCTGTGTCTGCTCCAGGACCTGTTTCCTACATGCCATAACCAGTGGGCTGTGGGTTAAACCCTCCCACAGCCCCAGTGCCCCCAGAGCCATACAGCATCCAAGGGCTCATAAGAGCCCCAGTCCCATGGTGCAAACTCCCTCCGTGTCCTAGGAGATGGATTTGTCCATGCAGGTCCCCAACGCTTCTCCATGAGCCCCTGGACACTGGAGGGACAAAATGACACAAACCGTTAGACCACTGGCCTTACTTGACCTGAATCCTTTAATGGCATGTTTGGGATGGCTTGAACCTGCTCAAAACCTCTCACCATCTCCATCTGGCTCTTATCTGGACCCTGGTTGCCAGTTCATGGGTGTACTTGGGGCCAGTCAGATGCCTTCAGAGCACAAGGCTGTGGCCTTAGCAAAACAGCGGTGTCGTTTGGGCCTGGGAAGAAAATATTGGCAAATAATGGCCTACCCTTTGGTCACCCTCCTCCTCCAGCTATTTATCCAAAGATATGATATCTCAGAGCATTGCTTCATTTCCTGCTCGCTTTTCTAACCGAGGCCTTTAAATCATGTTCCTGCAGCTGAGGTCGTGGAGGGATGCATAATATTCGTTAACAGTGATGCAGCTGTTACCTTGATTCACCTCATCCCTCTTCTTTTACTTTTTCCTTTCTGTTTGCTGATTTCCCTTCCCATTTCTTCCTCCCTCCTGGTCTCAGTGCAGGAGAGAGCTGGCAGGAGCCCACCAAAGCGGAACCTCCTGGGGCGCAGCCTGCTTTTGGGGACATCGGGAGTCTGGGGATTTCTCCTGGACTGGCAGCACCAGACTCCCTCCTGGCCAGGGATGCCATGGGCAGCGGGAAAGGCTGGCTCCAGGCTGCCCCATCCTCACCCCCATAGAGTCCTTCCCCTGGGGCTTATCTGGGTCAGCATGTGGAAAAGACCAGATTTCATTCAGCTCAGTGTCCGAAATGTGGAAATAAGGACCGCTGAAGGGTCGCAGGGTAAGGACAGAGGATAGGACTGATAAGTCTTTCGACTGTGTTTAAAACACACTCCCACATGTGGGCTTTCAAACCCCAGTAGGCAGCTGAGCTGGGAATCGCCAGGCGCTGCGGGTCTTCATTCCCTTACAGACACACCAAAACCGTTCTCTGGAGAACCCCCTGCTACCGGGTTTCCACTCTGCAGGGGACAGGCGGGTGGGTGGAAGGGGGCACAGACCAGCGAGCACGGGAGTCACCCGCTGAGGGGCTGCCCAGCACCTCCCCGCTGCAGGACCCAAGGGCTCCAGCCCCAGTTTACCTCTCTGCCCCCTCCCCTGCCCCGCGGCTGGACACCCATCTCCAGGAATACATGTTTACTGCACAGAGTGGAGAACCGCAAAGGGTTTTGGACCCAAACCATGAGCTTTCGGCCAGACCCTTCCCGATCCATGTCATCTTTCATCTCCCCAGTGCATTCTCAGGCTCTCCAAACACGGTGTTCTCAGGTCCCAGCCCAGAGCTTGGAGCCTCCCAAGAGGAATATGCTAAAAAAAGAAAGAAAAACATTACATTGCCAGCTGAAGCGAGTGCTGAAAGGATGTTGATGCCAGGAGCACTTAAACAAGAATTCGAGACCGAGGGACGCTCGGGCGTGTGTTTTCAATCCGCAGATGGGAGACGTGTTCATTGGGAAATGACTGCCACTCACTGTTAGCTTTAGACCTCGTAGTTGATGTTGCGGAAAGTGAAATGGCCATGATGAGGACATTCCTGCCTGTGTTAGAACTTTCTTCTGGGATTGATGGATTAGCGCAGTGCACAGTAAAACTGTGCCCCTCCTCCTTTGGCTCCAAAACCTGTGTTTGCAGCTCAAACCTGCAAAGATGGAGATAAGCAATTTTACACGGGCGATCAGTCCTGTCAGCAGCAAAGGGAGTTATTTGGGAAAATCGAGTCAAGACATCAGGGTGTCCACGACTCCCTTGGGTGCTGTGGGGTGTCCTGCAGCACCTGCACCCAGCTGGCAGTGCTATGCCCTGGTGCAGAGCATCGCTCCCATGAAAGCAGCATCCCGCAGCCCCGTGCCAGTGCCAGAAGCAGGGTATCTGCTGGCACGGCCCCAGCCCGGTGCCGCGGTGGGGGGATGCTCCTGCTGCTCACACTGCACAGAGTGCCCAGGACCAGGCTCCAGCTGGGGCTAACAGGGGAGCTGATGGGGGGGGAGCTCAACATCAGCTGAGCTATCCCAAAATCTGCTGTTTAAGGGTAAAGCTTCAGTTATCTGGGGACAGAGGGACTCACCTTCTCCAAACAACAGGCCTGCAGCTGCCCCGGGGTGCGTGGAGGTGCGGGCTGGAGGCTGTCACCTCCCCGGGCTCTGTAACCAGCCCCGCAGTGAGGAATGAGCTCTCCAAACATACCACAGACGCTGATTCACAGGAACATCTCCCAGCGCTGATGGCTCCGGCTGCGGGGGGAGCATAACCTTTCGTCGTACATTCCAGATATCTGCTGAAAAGCAATTACTGATGCTTTTACCTCTGTGCAGAGCCATACAAATAATGGATCGTGTCTCTGCAAGCTGCAACAGGTCAGGGAGCAGCACCCTGGCTCATCCCGGGCTGCACATCCTGGGCTAGGCGTCTTGTCTGCTGGCTCGTGTGTGTGTAAATGTGTGTGTCTGTGCATAGTCTATAATGCTGGAGAAACGGTGGCAAAGCCAGGAGATCAGAGGCTGGACACGGATGACGAAGCCGTTTCCCTCTCGAGAGGATGCATCTAAGCAGATGATTCCGCTCCCATCCAAAATCCACCAGTTTGAAGCCAGCTTTTTCTTGGGGATTGCTGGCATGTGGCGGGAGGATGACACGATGCCAGCCGCTCTCCTGCTGTGCAGGCATTACCCAGTCGCACAGTGGCTGCAGGCACTGGGCTGGCAGCAGTCACTGCTCCCAGTAAGCCCCAGCCCATTCGCATGGTGAGATCCAGCCTACTGGAAGCACTAAACTCCATAAATGTGTGGAGTGAGGTTTTAGGGCATTAAGTCACAGCTAAGTGGAGATTGTACAGTCATCCCTGGATCCCTGTGTCATCCCTGGGTCCCGGTGTCACCATCCTAGTGACATTCCCATGGGGACCCCGCTGAGTTGTGCAGTGGAGAGGGGAAAAAGACAGCAATGGGAGCAGGTTCGGCCTATTTGAAACAATTCCTGCCGGATAAGTGCTTCCCATCCCCCAGCACCTGGCGAGCAGCAGGGGCTGAGCATCCCTGTCCCATTGCCACCACGGGGACTGGACCAGGAGAGTGCGGCCAACCCCTGCCTTAGCCAGCTAGAGCAGGTCCTGAGCCCCCAGAATAACTGTGTTGGGGCTGGCAGCATATTTGGGCATGGCCCGACCTTGTTGGTGTCCACAGATGCCACTTGTTTGGCCGCCCAGAGGCCTCAGAGCACTTTCACAGCAGCCCACAACCTCCCGCCTTGTCCACAGCACCTCCCGGAGCCCAGCGCTTTCCCTGGGGGCAGCCCCATCCCACCCCACCGCACACACTCCAGCATTCACGTCACCTATGCCAGGGTTCTGCAGAGCAATGGTGAGCGATGAGGAGCTTCAGCTCGTCACTGCTTTGTACCTGGGTGGTTGCAGGAGGCTGCCCGGGGTGCATCTCACCTGCACATGGCCAGTGTCCCCCAGGACCGATTGCTCCTTCTGCAGGTGGTGATGCTGAAAGTCCAAACATGGGTGCGGGGCAGTGGCTGAGCGTATGACCCCAAGGGGCTGGCAGAGACAAGGGGGAGGCCAATGCCTGAAAGCAGGGCTGCTGCGGTCACATGCCAGTGAGCAACCATGCACAGGGCAAGTGAAAGCCTGGGAAAATCCCTCAGACAAGCAAACGAAGATGCATGGAAGTATTTTCTGCATTAATGGCACTGCTCTAATGGTGAGAAGACATAAAGCAGCAGGAGCAGGGCAGGTAGGTGGACACTGCCTGGCACATCTCCCTTTTGGGGGATGCTCTAACAGCGGTTAGGAGAGAAACAGCCTCTGCAACAGCTGATTGTCCCTGTGTGTTCCCTCCTTTTGTTTTTTTTTGCTTTTACTTCTAGTATCAACAGCTCTTGTGATTTTTCTCACATGTCCACCAGCGTTTGCTGCTTCCCACAACATCCCAGGGCCCGCCATCAGGTGACCCCACCAGGATGAAAACCCTTCCTTCTTTCGCTAACAAGTCTGCAGCCCTTGTGATTACTGAGCGAAACCCGACGCTGTGACCCCAAAGCATTGGTCGGAGTTGCGCTCTGAAGGTCCTGTGACTTGGAGAGCTGGCTTGGCTCCCGCAAGCTTCAGACCTCTGGTGACGGGAAAAGGGGGAAATGAGGGGAAGGCTTTTCCCTGGGGCTCATTTCCACAGTCATTGTTGAATGCAGCAGTGGGGCAGCACAGGGGCAATGCACTTCAAGGGCAGTGCAGCACCGGCACTGTGCGGTACAGGGGCTGTGCGGTGCGTGCTGTGCCGCGCCATGCCACACCGCGCCATGCCACGCCGCGCTGCGCCATGCCGCGCCATGCCACGCCGTGCCGCGCCATGCCGTGCCGCGCCATGCCATGCCACCCCATGCCACGCCGTGCCATGCCATGTCACGCCGTGCCATGCCATGCCGTGCCATGCCGTGCCGCGCCATGCCGTGCCGCGCCGTGCCATGCCATGCCACGCCGTGCCACGCCATGCCGTGCCATGCCACGCCGTGCCATGCCATGTCGCGCCGTGCCGCGCCCGGTGCGCAGCACACCCGCTCCCACGGGCGGCGCGCGAGGCCCCAGCAGCGCTCCTCTCCCGGCCCGCGCACACGTGACCGCATCACATGCCGGAGCCCCGCCCAGTTCCTGGCGGCAGCTCCCGTCCAATGAGCGGACGGGGAGGGCGGTGCATCCGTACGGCGATTGGTCGAGGAGGGCGTCAGTCCGCGGGCGGGGTGGGGCGGAGGCTCAAAGTTCGGAGGCTGGGAGCTGCGCGGAGGTGCGGTGCAGGTGCGGTGCGGTGCGGTGCGGTGCGGTGCGGTGCGGTGCGGTGCGGTGCGGTGCGGTGCATGGTCGGCAGGGCTGGCTGGAGGGGCATGGGGGGGGTCGAGGGGCGGCCGGGGCTGTACCCAGGGGAGCGGCGGGTCCGCGGGGTGCAGGCCGGGGTGCGCACCCCAAGGCTCGGGCCCCAGGGGGGTGCAGAGGGCTCTCGCCAGCCCGGGGCTGGGCCCCCTTGCAGCCGGGGGGCTGCAGCGGACGGCGCTGCCGGGCTCTGGTGTTTACCCCAAGGCCCCCCCGGTTGTAGGGTGGCCCCTTTCCTTGGGCCCTGTCAGGGCCACACGGCCAATCCCTGGCAGAGCCTGTCAGAAGTTTTGCTGAAGTAATGGGAGACTGAAGGCTGTTGTTCTGCAAAGGGAGGACTGACCCTTTGCCAGGGCTTCTCTGTTATTCCCACCATTTGGGGCTTTCCAGGGCTGCATACACCCAGTGTGGCACCTGGGCATGTCCTGTGCCTCCTGCCCAAGATCTGGTAACCAAACCCTGCCCTAGACCCCAGTGTGAGGAGAGGCAGAAGTCTGCTCTAGCCCAGAGAGAAGGAAGGGGATTTTGGGATGGTGGTGGCAGGAAACTCAGGGTGGGACCCGTGTGCCAGCAGGGATGGCTGGCAGGAGCCAGGACCGGAGCCTGCGGGAGGAGCTGACATGTGCCATCTGCCGCGAGCTCTTCAGCGAACCCGTCATGCTGGACTGCATGCACCACTTCTGCAAGGCCTGCATCCAGGGCTACTGGGAGAGCTGCGCCCGCGTCCCCTCCTGCCCCCAGTGCCGCTGCGAGTTCCCCAGCCGGGCTTTCCGCACCCACTACCTGCTGTCGGGGCTGGTGGAGAAGGTGCGGCGCTGTGGCTCTGCGGAGCACCAGCACAAGATGCGGGTGAGTGGCTTCTGCTCGGCTAGGGGAGAAGGGGATGGGCGCTGCATGAGCCCTGTGCAGACAGCAAGAGCCCACCACCCCCTCCTCCCGCAGTTGGTTCCCCTGCCAGGGAGCCCCATGTGTGCCTCACCTGGCCTGAGTTCAATAACATCTGTGTCTCTCCTGATTCATTCCTTCTCCCTATTTCATTCCCGCTGTCTCTCTTTTGGACACTTTCTTTTCTTGCATTTGTTTCCCTCACTGCTGTGCCCGACTTCCATCGCAGCCTGGTTGTTTCTCATGTAGGGACCATGCAGCCGGGGGTGAGGGCTGCTTGTGCTGGGTGCGCTGCTTGAGGGGCCACTCCCTGCACAAGTCAGTTCACAGCACACAGGTTTTAAACCTTCTGCAAACAGATATTGTAGGCTGGAGCTCCCAGTCTTAAAAATAAATTTGTTTCATTATGTGCACATATATATAGTTCTCAAGCCTGTGCATCAGGTGTGTTCTTCTCCTTACTGCCTTTGTTAGAAATCCTATTGCAGCCTCCCTGTAATGCTGGCCTCAGGAACTGGGATTGCTCCTGAATCATAGCAGAGTTGTGAAATGGTCTGCTTGCCTTCTTTTCCTTGTTCCTGCAGAAGCACCTGGAAGATGCTTTGCAAGCTCGTCAGAAGGAGATGGAGAACTTCTTGCAGAGGAAGCGTGAGATGCAGGAAGATATCTGTGGCCTGACGGTAATGCCCTGTGATAGCTGCTTTTTGTACAGCCTCTGGGTTAATGTTCATAGAGGATCTGTGTATCACTTCACCTGAGATTTAGCTCAACTTCCTGTAGAAATCTAGATGAATCACTATGTAGGGATCTGAACAAACTCCCCTGCACATAGGCCAAAGCCCATCACTACTGAATATTCAGTGAAGGCTTTGGGAAGAGGCATTAAGCACTCATTAATGCAGCGTTTACAAGGTGTGTTGGTGCAGCAGAGCTGTGACAGGGTGAGCGGCGAGAGCTGTCGGCTGAGCAGTCTGTTCTGGCCCTGCAGCGCTGCCACTGTAGGAGAGGGTTAATTCTTGGAAGCTCTAAAACCTTTTTGTGTGTGAAGGGGTGGCAGCAAAGCTGAAAGAGCTGGGTCAGCAGCAATGTTGGCACTGCAGAGAGCAGTGGCCTTGTCACAAGGACCATGTTTGGATTCACTGCAAAGCTCTGAGAATGATGTGAGGAGCCTGAGTGCTCTCTCTAGGCTTGAGTGGCACCAGGCTGCCTCCTTGTCACTGACCAATGAAGCAAGAACAGCCACAGGCTGACTGTGCTTCCTTCTTGAGTGATATAGAAGTATTAAAAGCCAAGGAAGGAGGGTTTAAGAAAAACACAAGTAGTTCAGAGGTGAGATAAAACTGATGGGAGCCTGCCCTCTGACTGGAGTCTCTGATCCCCCCTGCCTGCACTGTGTTTCATACCTCTATCCCCCTGCCAGATTTGGAATAGACCTTTGAGGTTAATGAAAAAGTGTTAGCAAACACATGTATGCGGCTGATGTCCCGTTGCAGTGAAAGAGCTAACTAAGAGGTGCTTCAAGAGTAAAGGAGCAAATTGCTGATCTGAACGGGGAGGCCATGCACGTCTTCTGCGGTGCTGGTGTGTCAGCACAAGCACCTGCTGGAGCAAAGGGAGGCTGGGGTGCTGTGCCGGCTGGTGAAGCTTCAGATGTACTCTGGGGGAGATGGGTTTCCTGCTGGTAGAAAGGGATGTGCATTTCAGGAAGTGCTCCTCAATAAAATAATGAGGACTAAGGTTGCACTTAAGAGATTAAAAGCTTAAAGATGGGGAAAATAAAAAGCCATTGGCTGTCTCTTGTAAACAGGCAGGAAGGCAGTGAGGGCGCCACAAGGTTGGCTGGCTGACTAAACAACTGGAAAAAAGTGACCTCTGAAAAGAGCTGAATAGGATTTTATCAGCCTTAACTACAGAGATTAGTTTGTGCAGCTCCCCCGTCTCTCCCGTACAAACAGGAGCCCTGAGAGACAGAGGCATCAGAGAAAAAGAGCAAGTTAACTAGTGTCGGGCAGCTCTGCCCAGGGTCTGGCACGATGTGAAATAAATCCTAACTAACAGGAACAGCTGAGTCTGCAGCTCCAGAAAAGCAGAAGAGCTCCAGTCTTGCACACAAGCAAATTCCTGGTGGTGTGGGAGAGGGCTGTGGGCTCCCATTGTGGCTGTGTGCAAGGATTTCTAGTTAAGGTAACTGAGCCATTGGTAGAGCTTGGTTTTTTGGGGGTTTTTTGGTTTTTTCCCCTTTGGCTCTGCAGCCTTGAAAGTTGTCCTTGTGTCCTGTTCTCCATCCAAAAAGTTGTGGGTATGTCAGACTCTCTGATTTCCAGGACTCTGTAAGCAGATTAATGGGTCCAGCCATCCTGTGCACCTACTTTTGTGTTTAGCTGCCAGACTCCTCTTCTGCCTTTTTCCTCTGCTCAGAAGGTGTCTGGGGAGCTGAACTTCAAGATCCGTGCAGAGTTTGCCCGCCTTCATCAGATCCTGGAGGAAGAGGAGAGAGCAGTGCTGGCAGAGCTGGGTGAAAAGGAAGAGCAGTCGCTGGCACGGCTGCATGGGGATGTCCACCGGCTGGAGGAGGGGATGTTGGTGCTGCAGAAGGACATAAAGCGCATAGAACAGACCCTGAGCAAGATAGAAGAGGTGTCGTTGCTGGAGGTGAGCATGCTTGGCTGACCCTGGCAGGAGGCTGAGGGGTGTTTCAGGATCTGAATTTGGGATGGGGAGAGTCCTAAATGACAGCACCAGACTATACCTGGAAGTCACTCTCACTGCCATCTCTCTGGATTATCTACCCATTCCCTTGGAGTCTGGAGGCTTTAGCCACAAGGGATATGATGATCTTTCCGATGTGGTGGGTCTCAGGAGCCTTCCTCCTTCTCTGTCACCCCTGTGAAATGGCCTTGGCCACAGTGCTGAGGCAGTTCCCCCAGGGTCAGGGTCCTGGCAGGTTGGTTTCCTCTCTCTGTGCTTTGTGACAGCGGGAGGCAGGACAGGGAGCTTATTTGTGCAGCTGCATGAATTACAGAGAGTGACTGCTAATTCTCTCTGCTCCTCACTGCAGGTGGAGAGTCTGGATATCAGGTACGTGTCTGGCATGAAAGAAGTTGATTCCTTTTTCAAGAGCTTATCTCTGTCCCTGGCTGAGACCACATGGGGGAGGGAATCTTATCTCAAGTTCTAAAAGCATCACAAATTGCTCAGTGAGCTACTGGTGCTGTGCTAGGTGGGGGCTGGTCCCCAGCACGTTGGATGCTGTCCCCAGGGAGCATGCGTGTCAAGACAGCTGGGCTGGAAGAGTGGGTGGAGGAGACGTGCTGTTTTGGAATGGGTGCAAGAGCCACGCATGCTGCAAGTGGGACCAAAGCTGATGCGACAGACTTCGGGTGCTTTCGCTTCTCCCTGCCCTTTCTTAGCTTCTTACAACTCATGAGGCTGCAAAACTGACCCTGAGGTGCTTGTCTGAGGCTGCAAGTAGCTGTGGGCCAGAACTGCCGTACGGGAGTGTGTCCCTGTCCCCTCCCTGCCCGGGCACTGCAGCAGGACGCAGCCCAGCTCTACAGGCCTGGCCTGTTCAGCCATGCAGGAGTCCTGCTTGGGTGTGCTGGCTGCTGATCTGCCATGAGTCACTGCTCCACCAGCAGTGCTGCCAGATCTGTCTCGGTCCGCAACACCTCTGCCCCGAGCCACTTGCCATGCTGGGGGTAGCACCGCATCAGGGGGAGCAAGCAGCTGCCCTGGAGATTTGTGTCCCATCTTTACCAAATCCATTACGTGCTGTAGCATGCTGCAGTCCTGACTGCACTCTTCCCATGTGCCTCACTAGCGGCACAGCAGAGGGGTTGACTGCTGCTCTCTCTGCCCCAGGCCCTCAGTGCGCATTGAGACCCAGCCTGCCTTCAACCTGGAGCACTACAGGGACAGCCGCAGTGGCCCCTTGCAGTACATCTTCTGGAGGCAGATGCTGCGGTCCATCTGCCCCGGTGAGTGGATTGGTGCGATGGATGGACGTGCCAGGCAGTGGGGTGTGATGGGGGAACTGGGGATGCTCTCATGGAACCAGTAAAACACTTTGCTCTGTATCTCTACAGCTCCTGCCCCACTCACCTTTGACCCTGAGTCAGCCCACCCCAACCTGGTCTTCTCCAGAGACCTGACAGCAGTGACAGAGAGGAATCGAGCCCTGCCTGTCCCCAGCAGCCCCCGGCGCTTCCGTCAGTGTGTCAACGTCCTGGGCTTACAGACCTTTGACAGCGGCCGGCACTACTGGGAGGTCTGGGTGGGCAGCAAAACCAAGTGGGACTTGGGGGTGGCCGCTGAGGCTGTGGACCGGGCGGCGAAGGTCAAGCTATGCCCGGAAAATGGCTACTGGACGCTCCGCCTGAGAAACAGGACGGACTACTGGGCTACTGCCACTCCCTGGGTGCGCCTGACTCCCCGCCGGCCCCTCCGGAAGGTGGGGGTCTTCCTGGACTGCCAGGAGGGTACAGTCACCTTCTTTGATGCTGGGGACATGTCCCACCTCTTCACCTTCCACCAGGTCTCTGCGGAGAGATACTGCCCCTTCTTCAGCACCTGCTTTAGTGATGGGAGGGACAACATGGAGCCCATGTGCCTTTGCCACCTGGCCCTGTGAGGGACAGGGGGAGCAGAGTGCTTTGGGGACGCCCGCCTGGCTTCTTGTCTCTCCCTGCAGTGCTGCCAGTGGGCTCACTGGGCATATGCTGGAGTCTGATCTTCCATACATGGACCTGGTGGGTGTTAGAGGGGCTGGTTTGATTTCAGTTTTGGGAGGGAAGAGGGAGATGAGTCTCTTCCCAGCTCCAGTCTGCCCTTCCTTCTCTGTGCCATGGCCTGTGGGTGCCACACTGCATTCCCAAAGGTGCCTGGCACCCCTTGAAGAACAACCTTCCATGCCTGAGCATTGCACAGGTCAGTAACTGCAGCCACAGGGCTGCAGTGGAGGTGACCACAGGCTGCTTGCACCTCCTGTCCCTCTGTGCTCCCACCCATAAACCCTGTGGAGGGGGGCAGCGGTCCCAGAGCACCATCAGGTACCTCTTGACACAGCTCCGTGTCCCAGCAGTGGGCTTCCTCTGCTCCAAGAGCTTTGTGGGGAAGGGCTCCGGGCTGGCGGCGTGTGGCGTGGGACCCACTGCGGCCCAGGGCCTGCGCCGCAGCCTCCCCTCAACTCGGTCACCATTAAAGCTCATTAGACCACTGCCTGCTGCACCTGCTCAGGGCTTGCATGCTGGGGGGGGGGGGGGGGGTGTGGAATCTCTTGCACTGGGGTGTAGCACTGCCTGGGGGCACAGAGCAGCCCCCTGCTCCAGCCTCAGCTCCTTCCTTCTGCCTGCAGCATGGGAGGCATGAAAGAGCCCCTACTCAGCCCTTCCCTTGGAGCACTCACTGCATATTTCGCAGTGGCTGTTGGCCTTTTGCTTTGCCCCCTTCCTTTGTTGGGCTGCGCAGGAACAAGGTGGAGGTTTGGCAGCCCTGCAGGGAGAGTTGTCTGAGCCCAGCCTTAGGCTCCTGGGTTTTAAGATCCAGCTGCTTCTGGCTCTGCCTGGGTCTTAAGGATTTGTGTATGTGAAAAATGCAAAGTCGCATTTCAGGCCAGCTTTGCGAAAGCCTGGACAGCCTTTGCTGCTGGGAGCGAGCGGTCCCAGCACAGCTCTGTGCCCGTCAGCCCCATGCAGCCCCACTGACAGCACTGCCCCTGCGGGAGGGGGGGCAAGTTGAGTGGATTTGGCTGCTGCAGTTTGTGCCTGGGGGGTGCTGGCCCCATCCCCAGCTCGCTTGGCCTTGCTCATAAGTCTGGAGCTAACTTGAGGCAGGAGGTGCTGGGGTGGGTCCAAGCCTGGCTGGCGGGAGCAATGGGTGGGAGGGAGGATGGCAGTGGGTGGGGTTGTTGTGTTTATCCCACTTGTCTACTCCAGGGCCAAAATAGAGGCTGAAACTACCCCCATCCTGTGTAGCCCCCGGTGCTGGCTGCAGTCTGCAAATTCCTCCTCTGCAGAGCCACAACTTTCTGTGCTGTGGGAAGGGCCAGGTATGAGGGCTTTCCAGCTCCCACAGCTGGGCACAGGGACACTTATCAAAGCAAGTCCTTCACTGGTCATCCCCCTGCCCAGCAGGGATGGGACAGTGGGCACTGTCTTCCCATGGTGCCGCAAGGGACATTCCCCCTTCCCATGCACCACCGCTGCAGTGTGCCGGGGCTCGGCTCCACGGTAGCACCTGGTTTTGGGGTTGCCTAATACCCGTGCTGGGACAGGAGACTTTGTGCTCAGCCGGAGGGGAGGATGACCCATGCAAGACGCAGGCAGATGTCCCCTCCTGTGCAGGAGCACCGAGCAGCCAGGGGCTCTGCGGGTGTGGGGTGGAGGTGGGTGCAGAGGGGACCCAGTTATTGGGAAGCTGCTGCTCTGTACAGCATTGTTCAGGGGTTGGGTGTGCTTGGAGGGGCTGTCAGGGGTTTCTGCTCCCTCTTGGTCCCCAGTTGGGTTTTAGCTGGTGACTGAGCTCTGCTCCCTCCTTGCTGAGTCCCTGGGCTGGGCTCTAAGCCTCCTCTCGCAGCTCCTGCCTTGTCCTCTCGCTGCCCCCCAGCCTCAGCTGAAATAAAAGTGGAGAAGAAAGAGCCATTGGCTTGGAAATGCTGTGAGCAGGAAGAGGTCCCAGTCCCAGGGGGCTGTCATCCCTCCTCCAAGGGCTGGGAGCCTCTGCGGGAAGGTGAGGCTGGTTTGATGGCAGCAGGAGGCTGCAGCTGGGGGGGCTGAAACCCATCACCTCCCTGATCTGCCCCGAAACTGCAGGCAAGTAAGGCTGGGCAGCAGCAGGCTGCTCCCGAAGCACGAGGGGGAGTGGATCTGCCAGGCACTGGCAGGCAGCGAGCGCAGCCAGGCCTCGGCGGCTGCCGGCTCCCGCTGCCCACCGCTGCCGTGTGCCGCGTGGGCCGGTATGGCAGCACGGGCTGCGAGCAGCTCACTGCGACGTGTGCCGGTGCCATCGCTGCCACCTCCTACACCTTCCCCTTGCCAAAGGCAGAGCTGGAAAGCAGCGAAATCTGCTTGTCCCAAATCCCTAGGCTGAGCAGGCTCCCGAGGAAGCACGTCCTTCCTCCTCCTCCTGTTGGGCTGTGTGCGGTGGCTGTGGCAGAGCCACATTTTGGGGTATAATGTCCTTGCCTGGCCCTGCCGACGGGGAAGGGCTCTGGCAGGAAGGTTGGGGCAGGCAGAGCCCCTGCCCTGCACACAGCACGTCTGGCGTGCGGGGAAAACGCTGCTCTGAGCTGCCGTATGTGCAGTGTTAGCCTGGCGAGGAAATACTGCCTGCTGTTAAATGCTGTCTGAAAAATGCATTTCACCGATAAAATCCAGAGTAGAAACCGCAGGCGCGGTGTGAATGCAGCGACCGACTGGGGCTAGCACTGGGTTTGGGCAGGAGGGGACGGGGATGGGAAGAGTGGGCACCGCAGGGGCGAAGCACCCCTCTCTGCTCCAGCATCCAGAGTCTGCACCTGCCAGGGCTGCCTCTCGCCATCTGCCCCCGGGACCAGGCTGTATTTTTCCTGCGAGTTACCTCGTCATATTGTCCCTGGGTGTCCTCAGAGCCACCCCGGTGTGCCTTTCCCATAGCCATGCCTGGAGCTGGGCAGCGTCCAGCAGCTCCTGCCCTGGCCCCCGGCTGTGACGTGTCTGCGTCTTTATCCTGTGCTTTGGGGAAGCCTTTGCTTCCTCAGGTCCCCCCACGTGCTGGAAGGGGGACAAGATTTTAAAATAAGATCTTTTTGTTTCCCAGGGCGGCAACAATGGAAAGGTCCCATCGGTCCCACATTCACCCTGTGTTTGTGATGGAAAATTCCCCGTCATCGCAGGGCGAGCCCTCCCCGGTGTCCTGCCGTTAGATGGCAGCATGGACGGGCTGGTCCCGGCCACCACCGCCTGCACGGTGCCACATTCGGACTGCGATGGATGGAGGATGTCAAAAGCCCTTGATTTTGGGGATGCCAGAGGATCCCTTCCCCCGGCCCAGGTCAGACCCTCTGCTCTCCTCACACTCAGCCTCTCCAGGCAGTGCTTGGGCTGTGTGTTTTGTCCAGCATCTCAGCGGTGCGATGTGATTCATCCCTCCATCGCTGTCCGCACCTCACCACCTTGCTGCTTATCTCAGGTGCACGATGACCCCTGATGCTCACAGTGGTCCCCAGTGTGGGTATGTTGCCGTGGCGGGGAGCCCCATGGCTGCCCCATCTCTGATTACGGCCCCCGGCACGAGGGAGGGGTCTGATCCCACAATCTCAGCTCTTTTCCCTGTGGATGTGGGCAGTGCTGCCCCTCTGTGCGGTCCCCAGCTCTGCCTCACCACCCCATCATCATGGCGAGTTTTAAAAATCTCTCTCCAGAAAGTTGCAGGGGTTTGGGCACCCACCTGGGATGGAAGGACACCATCATTTTCTGTTCCTTTGGGATCGAGGAGGGAGGTGGTCCAAGACGAGTGTGCTGAAGAGCAATGCAGCCAGCACTCTCAGGATTAAAAACTCACTAATTGGGCCGGGGGGAGTTGGGTAAAATAACTTCTGTGGCTTGGAGCCCCTCTGACAGCCCCGGGAGAGGGACAGGGTGATTTCTTCTATGGGTTTGGCAACGAGAACAGTTGAACGCTCAAGTTTTCATGCCTTTTCGAAGCCATGAGCACATGGTTCTCATTCAGGCTCTTTCTTCGCTGTCTGCAAGCGTGCATAATTAATAACCCTCCAGGGCGCATCGTGGGGCCGTGTTAATTTATCTATTCAGCTCTCGTTGGGTGCGCAGGCAACCGGCCGGGGCTGTGCCCACTGTGCCGCCGCACTCCCAAAGCTCTGCCATCGCCTCCATCTGCAGCGTGTTCGCAGTCGGTTCGCACCGAGCTGAAGCTGCTGTTGCTGGCAGTGGCAGTGGTGTGGGGGCAGCGCCGCTGGCACGTGTGGAGCGGCACCGTCACCATCCTGCTGCCAACATCATGGTCGTGTGCATGCGTTTCGGTGTACACCTGCCAGAGAGGGGTGCGTGTGCCACATGTAACGGTGCTGGGGGGCAACGTGGCTGCCTCACGCTGCTGGCAGTGTGCATGGATGGATGGCATGAGTGGGGGCCCCTAGTGCTCCCCCACATGAGTAGGGGTGCAAGTGTGTGCACACAGGTGTGAGAAAGTGCGTGTGCGTCTTTGTGTGCCCCTGGGGGGGGTGCAGGAGGAGTGGGGGTTCAGGGGGGTGTGCGCAGCACTGCATGCCTGGGTGTGTGCATACAGATGT